>NW_028246711.1:282500-1030700 GCF_964263255.1 Lissotriton vulgaris | reverse complement strand
GGAGGTTAGAGACCAGCTCAACAACTGGAGGTTAGAGGCCAGTGGATGGGTGGAGGTCGGAGACCAGAGCATGGGTGGAGGTTAGAGACCATCTCAGTGCCTGGAGGTCAGAGGCCAGCTCATGGGCGGACGTCAGAGACAAGAGCAGGGGTGAAGGTTAGAGACCAGCTCAGCGCCTGGAGGTCAGAGTGCAGTGCATGGACTGGAGATCAGAGACCAGCTCAGTGCCTGGAGGTCAGAGGCCAGCTCAGCCTTTGGGCTGGGGGTCAGAGACCAGCTCAGCAGGTTGAGGTCAGAGGCCTGCGCATGGGCTGGAGATTGACCACCGTTACGAGCTACAAAGAGTTCTGTCGGGTGAACAAAATCACAAATAAAGAGAGAGAGAGTAAGGGTTCGTCGTTACACAACTCCCAGTCCCCTAGGGTTATATATCAAAAACAAAGAGGGAGTATCCCCAGGACACATCGTCCTAGTGATATTATAGAGGTGGAGAGAAATACAGTAAATAAATGATTCTTTATTTAAGAAACCCCTCACTCACCAACCTAGTTGGTGACATGCTTCATCATCGGGGTCCACCCAAGTGACCGAGTGCCACTTGGGTGTGCTTTGACGCCTGTAACTACAGCAGAGCTGTTTTTTTTGGAAGTGTGACGGTGTTGTAAGTGAGTGAGTTAAAAATGTCTTTGTTGTACTCCCCAAAGTTTTAATTGGGAGTCACAAGACAAAGTTAAAACCAAGTGAGATGCTTATATTGGCTTAATTGACCAGGAGGTATCAATCAGTGTGTTTGTGAAAACGTGGTCAACATGTTTCAACCTTTAACCCCTTGAGTGCTCATGATGAGGTCAGCTCGTCATGAGCTACGGCGCTCCGGTGCTCATGACGAGCTGAGCTCGTCATGACCTTGCCCGTTCCGTGGAACGCTCGCATGCTGGGCTGATTCCCCTGCTGTGCTGAACGTTCCATTGGAACGGGTGTGGCCATGACGAGCTCAGCTCGTCATGAGCACCGGAGCGCCGGAGCTTATGACGAGCTGACCTCGTCATGAGCATGGGGGCGCTGTACGCGCCCCCCCCCCACCGCCCCCAGCACAGCGGGGGAAACAGCCCCGCACGGAAGGGGTTAAAAAAATGACAGTGCAAGGTTTTCGTCAGGACCAAGTGTATGAACCGGGAGGTCTACGCACGCTAAGGCGCACCCTTCCCTGATTCAATAGATTGCCAGACCATGTACTTACGGTTCGGCACACTTACAGCCTTCTGTGTAAGCAAAAAAATATTTGAAAGAGATAGAGCAGAATATATGATGCACAGTTATATACTTTCTTCACTGTGAGCAATTTGCTCCACTCATCGTGTATCGGCTCTCCATAGTTCAAGGGTGGGAGAACTTGAACTTTTACAGATTCTACATCTCACGGTAATCTGTTGAATCATGGAAGGGTGTGCCTTACCGTGCGCAGACCTCCCGGTTCATACACTTGGTCCTGACGAAAACCTTGCACTGTCATTTTTTTAAAGGTGAAACATGTTGACCACATTTTTACAAAAACACTAATACTTCCTGGTCAATTAAGCCAATATAAGTATCTCACTTGGTTTTAACTGAGTCTTGTGACTCCAAATTCAAACTTTAGGGAGTACAACAAAGACATCTTTAACTCACTCACTTACAACACTGTCAAACTTCCAAAAAACCTATCTCTGCTGTAGTTACAGGCGTCGAAGCACACCCAAGTGGCACTCGGTCACTTGAGTGGACCCCGATCATGAAGCTTGTCTCCAACTAGGTTGGTGAGTGAGGGGTTTCTTAAATAAAGAAAGAATCCTTTCTTTACTGTATCTCTCTCCACTTCTATAATATCACTTAGACGCTGTGTCCTGGGGATACTCCCTCTTTAGGTGAAATTGTAAAATAATGTTTTTCATTAAACATAGTATACTAGAAGGGCCTATAAAGGATCCCTCAAACATGTGTGAAATTTCCTCTGACTCAAATAACACAAATCTTTCAAGAAAATGATATCTAAAAACCACTGACACAGCGCAACCATTAACTTGTTTTAAATATAAGCAGGTATGGCGCTGTCGATTTGCTGTCCGATCGTCTGTATTTTCTTTACTGAAGAAGAGATTTGTTTTCAGTGGCGTTAGGAATGGATTGGTCTGGGAAGGAATTGAGGCAGTGGTTGTCTTTCTGCCTGCCTCTGTTAACGGTTTCATTGATATTGTTGGTATAGTACTTTGCTTATGCTGATGCGATGAGCTGTCTGCTTGCTGTTGAGCAGAGAGACTTAATTGTCAAGAGGTCCTCCGGAGTTCTGTTTTTCTTCCATTTTCTTTCCTGTTAATTGGATGGATCCCTTATTGTCAGCAAAGCCTTTATAGTAAAAGGATGCTTAAGGCTTTGACTTGCACTTGCTTGTTGTAATTAGGGTGTGGAAGTTGACTGGGTGAGAGATGAGTTCAAGATTTTGTTGTCTATGAAGAAGTCTTTGAGGGATCCGAAGGTTTGGTCTTCTCTTTTGTGTTGACCTTGGTTTGTTGGTAGGACACTGAGCATGGAGATATGGATGACACAGTGGTGTGGATGGTTTGCATTGGATTGTTGATGTTGAGTAGACAAAGTTGAGGATGTGGCCTTTGCAGTGTGTTAGTCTTGGGACAAACTTTATTACATTAAGTGTATCGATGAGATCAAGGACGGTGTCCATTGTTTTTTATTTTGCTTGTGTTGTCTCAGAGTTTTAAGTCACCCTGTAGGGCATGGATACTTACAAACATTTTCTGAAGGGCCAAAAAGTTCGATCTGTGGTGTCACCGAGGCTTGCACTGATGCCAGCAGTGTGGCAGCCAGGGGCAGGGGAAGTGGAAGTGGAAGGTGGGCATAGGGGAAGCGGCACATGTAATCTAGTGTTTGAATCGCACCTGATATCAATCCCGGCTTCCTCACTTGACCAATTGTGTGATCCTAGGCAATTGTTTTATTTCAATCGGCTACTTTTTTCTTCAGTATCGCATACAAGAGGACTTAAAAATACATTACTTCAGGATATGCCCTGTACAAAACCTTCTCTTGTGTTTGATTTAATAAACTATAATGTTAGCTATATGTATTAGTAACACAGGCCAGTCAGAGGGTGCACATAACAACTGACTTGACTCTTAATTCACTATTGGCATTGTTGCAGGGTGGGGAAGGCATGCATGTTTCTAAATTCCTGTTTGAAAACTGTCAATTAAAAAAAAAACACTTATGAATTCACTGATTTATGCCCGATGTACCAAGGTGAAGCAATTTTGGATGTTAATGAAATTAAAACATTTGAACTTTGAATTGACTTTATCAAATTTTTACAAGTTTGTTGCAGAATGGCTTCAAAAACAAGCATTGGTAATGCATCAGTTTCTCTCATCTAACGAATAAAGAGCTGTTTTCATCAAACATCGTCCGGGAGAAAGAAAGAGCTCCCTGAAAGATAACACATGAGTGGAGAAGATGTGGTGCTGCGGCCAGAGCTGTTGTCTCGAGAACTGAGGAACCCGATTCGAGTATCTGCAGTGCAGAATGACATCCCGTGATTTTATGCAAATCACGTAATCTCTCCAGGTGATAAATTGTAATATAAATATGCTGCAAGAGTAAAGGCAAAACTTTATGAAAATATATTTCCACCAACGTGGATGTTAACTATTTTGGCAGGGCAAAACTGATAAGAGAAGCAGACGAGGAACAAGCATTGGTAAATGCAGGAAACATGCTACAGCCAATAGAAATGGAGGAAAGCTAAGTGGCACACACAGGAACCAATGAGAAGCCAGGAAAGAGAGGAGGCGGGATTCTTAAAAACAATAGATTTCTCAAGCACTGCGAAAGCAATGTGCAGGCGAAACCTAATGAAGGTGTTCTTAAAGTTAAGTGGTACAGGACACCTTTTGTGCTCTTTTTTATTTTTTACTTTAGTACGCCTGTAAATAAGTGCTTGATATTTATTTAATATCTTATATAAATGTTAGTGCTTTGTAAAGTAAAGAACAGCCTAGTGCTGCTGTTCTACTGGGGGCCGCATGTAAAGGTCAGGAGAGTCACATGGGGCTCCTGTGCCGTACTTTATGTATCACCGCTGTAGGGTGTTGTGGCCATTTCAGATGGATGAGGTGGTGAGGAGAACCGTCAAGAAAGTCCTTTTTCTGCCTGGTATTTCTGTAGATGAGGTGGAAGGTGGTGGTCTAAGGTGAAGAATGTGGGAATTGTCATCTCAGCAGCACCACGAAGTTGAGTGCTACATGTCTGCCATGGGTGCAGGACCTGGAGGACTTATGGATGGCAGCAAGGTCTCCTCCCATCTTTTGTGCATGGTCCGCACAGTGGATCCTGTGGCCTGTAGGAAGAAAGACGTCTGAGATATGCAAAGACGTGGGTGTGAGCCATGTTTCTGTAATGAAGAGGGTCTCAAGCTTGTGGTAAGTGATCAGGGCTGCGATGTTTAGTGCATGGAGTACTGCAGAGCGACTGTTAATTAGCATGAGTTGGAATATGTGTTTTGTAGTTTGAGGGTTTGTGGTAGACCGTGGGATGTGTAAGAGGTGGGTCTATGTGTTGTTTGAATGCTATGTGAATGTCTAGGTCATCTCTACTGGTGGGGATTGGCAGCATCAGGTGCTGGGTGATGCACATGACTGTACCTTACCTTGTATGTTTCACTGGAACAAGGGTTCTGGCACAAGGCCCTGTCTGCCCTCACAATAACTCAGCACAGAGAGCTCTCAGAGCAGCTCAGCACAGGGGCGTGCACAGACTGAACTCAAAGAGATCTCAGAACAGCCCCTAACACGAGCTCTCGGAGCAGCTCACACAGGATCCCTCGGAGTATATCAGCCCCCAGAGATCTCAGGGACACCATCAGAGAAGCGCCCAGAGCAGCTCAGTAAAGGACCTCTCAGTCACTGAGCTCAGGAGCTCTAATAGTAGCTCAGCACAGGATCTCTCACAGCAGCGTGGCACAGGAGCTCCCACAGCAGCACAGAACAGGAGCTCTCAGAGCAGCACAGAACAGGAGCTCTCACTCTCAGCACAGGAGCTCTCACACTCATCACAGGAGCTCTCTCTCAAATCAGCTCATCACAGGAGCTCTCACAGCAGATCAGCACAGGAGCTCCCACAGCAGCTCATTACAGGAGCTCTCTCTCAAAGCAGCTCATCACAGGAGCTCTCACAGCAGCTCATTACAGGAGCTCTCTCTCAAAGTAGCTCATCACAGGAGCTCTCACGGCAGCTCATCATAGGACCTCTCTCTCAAAGCAGCTCTTCACAGGAGCTCTCACAGCAGATCATCACAGGACCTCTCACAGCAGCTCATCACAGGACCTCTCACAGCGGCTCACCACATGAGCTCTCACAGCGGCTCATCACAGGAGCTCTCACTGTGGCTCATCACAGGAGCTCTCACAGCAGCTCATCACAGGAGCTCTCTCTCAAAGCAGCTCAACACAGGAGCTCTCACGGCACCTCATCACAGGAGCTCTCTCTCAAAGCAGCTCATCACAGGAGCTCTCACGGCAGCTCATTACAGGAGCTCTCATAGTGAACCCCATCACAGGAGCTCTCACAGCAGCTCATCACAGGAGCTCTCTCTCAAAGCAGCTCAACACAGGAGCTCTCACTGCAGCTCATCACAGGCGCTCTCTCTCAAAGCAGCTCATCACAGGAGCTCTCACGGCAGCTCATTACAGGAGCTCTCTCTCAAAGCAGCTCATCACAGGAGCTCTCACAGCAGCTCATCACAGGAGCTCTCCCGGCAGCTCATTACAGGAGCTCTCTATCAAAGCAGCTCATCACAGGAGCTCTCACAGCAGCTCATCACAGGAGCTCTCACAGCGGCTCATCACAGGAGCTCTCACAGCGGCTCATCACAGGAGCTCTCACAGAGGCTCATCACAGGAGCTCTCACAGCGGCTCATCACAGGAGCTCTCACTGTGGCTCATCACAGGAGCTCTCACAGCGGCTCATCACAGGAGCTCTCACTGTGGCTCATCACAGGAGCTCTCACAGCTGCTGAACCTCACAGCAGTTATTACTTTTTTAAAGGTCTCTGCGATGTCGCCTCGGGCCTCATAGGTGGGGTCATCATTAATAGATCCAAAGGGATGCAGCATCTCTGCAGATCAGGGCTGTTTTGGCGCGACCCGCAGATGGTACAGTCCAGAGCCGGTCACCTCCACACGGCTCCGCCGGGAGCCCGCCCTTTCAGTATCAACACCCTTCCCAACCCCACACTATCCACCACTGACAGCGCAGCACTAGCGAGAAAGGGGCGCTGGGTACCTACCAAGAGATGCAGGGAGAACAAGATGCTGCTTGTTACCATGGGGGTGCGCGAGGAGGAGGCAGGGCTCACGGCAGCCAGAGCCTCGAGTGGGCGATGATGCCTCTCCTCCATCAATAATGGCACTATTTAGCGCGCGCCACTCTGAGTGTTGCATATATATTGTTTATGATACACCATCTGTTCAAGTGTGAAGTTGTAGACAAGGCATTTAACCAGAAGAGAAGGCGCAAGGAGGCATAAGCTCCATAAAGAAATAGATATCCCCCCAGTGCCCTGAGACCCTCACGGGAGAGTAGCGCGCTTCAAAACCCTTGATTGATTGACTGATAATATGCAGTGAAGTAGGGGGAAAAAGTAGGGAATTAGAGGGTGGCAATAACCTGAGGATTGGGCCGGTGGGTGGAGTCAGAGGTGTGGCCAGAAAGAGCAAATCATCCCAATTGTTTGTATTTCTTTGGCATGTCACAGACCAATTACAGCGTATTACATTATTTGGCAAATGGGAAAAATATTGATTCCAAAATATAGACAAACCAAAATATCGAGTCCAAAATATCGAATGGACAAAATATCGAATGGACAGAATATAGACATCAAAAATATCATTTTGAAGGTAAGTAATGTAATATCAATTTTAAAAATATAGACAGTCAAAATATCGAAGTACATAATATAGTTTATTAAAAATATCGAATTTTTAATAATAATATCGAATTTTTAAAAGTGTTTTTTAATGTTAGTATATGTGTGAAAAGTGTATATATGTTTGTAATTTATTTTAAGTAATTCATTTTATGTTATTTAATTATTGTGTAATTTAATTCTGTAGCGGGTTGTGGGCTTATAGGGGAATAGGGTGGGAAGTAATTTAATTATAATTAATTAAATATGGTAATTAATTAATTGGTATTTATTTAGAATAAATTGTTAATTAATTTTTAATTGGTAATTAATGAATTCTTAATTGATAATTATTTTTTATTAATTGATAATTATGTGAATTAAATTAATTTATTTTCTGTAGCGGGTTGTGGGTTTCTAGGGGAATAGGGTGGGACGTAATTTAATTATAATTGATTAAATATGTTAATTAATTAATTGGTATTTATTTTGATTAAATTGTTAATTAATTTGTAATTGGTAATTAATTAATTCTTAAATGATAATTTTTTATTAATTGATTAGTTGATAATTATGTGAATAATATTAATTTATTTTCTGTAGCGGGTTGCAGGTTTATAGGGGAATATGTTGGGAAGGATTTTAATTATAATTAACTAATCTGTTAATTAACATATTGGTATTCATTTTGAACACATTTTTAATTACTTTTTAATTGATAATTAATTAATTCTTAATTGATAATTAATTTTTATTAATCGATTAATTGATAATTATGTGAATTATATTAATTTATTTTCACTAGAGTGGGAATAGTAAAATTTACCCCTATGCTATCCAACGCTTTCCCTACTGTTGCACTCTCTGGAGTAGGAACAGTAATTTTTACCCCTACGCTATCCAACGCTTTCCCTACTGTTGCACTCTCTGGAGTGGGAATAGTAATTTTTACCCCTACGCTATCCAACGCTTTCCCTACTGTTGCACTCTCTGGAGTGGGAATAGTACATTTTACCCATACGCTATCCAACGCTTTCCCTACTGTTGCACTCTCTGGAGTGGGAAAAGTAATTTTTACCCCTACGCTATCCAACGCTTTCCCTACTGTTGCACTTTCTGGAGTGGGAATAGTAATTTTTACCCCTACGCTATCCAACATTTTCCCTACTGTTGCACTCTCTGGAGTGGGAATAGTAATTTTTACCCCTACGCTATCCAACGCTTTCCCTACTGTTGCACTCTCTGTTGTGGGAATAGTAATTTGACCTCTACGCTATCCAACGCTTTCCCTACTGTTGCACTCTCTGGAGTGGGAATAGTAAATTTTACCCCTACCCTATCCAACGCTTTCCCTACTGTTGCCCTCTCTGGAGTGGGAATAGTAATTTTTACCCCTACGCTATCCAACGCTTTCCCTACTGTTGCACTCTCTGGAGTGGTAATAGTAATTTTTACCCCTATGCTATCCAACGCTTTCCCTACTGTTGCACTCTCTGGAGTGGGAATAGTAATTTTTACCTCTACGCTATCCAACGTTTTCCCTACTGTTGCACTCTCTGGAGTGGGAATAGTAATTTTTACCCCTCCGCTATCCAACGCTTTCCCTACTGTTGCACTCTCTGGAGTGGGAATAGTAATTTTTACCCCTACGCTATCCAATGCTTTCCCTACTGTTGCACTGTCTGGAGTGGGAATAGTAATTTTTACCCCTACGCTATCCAACGCTTTCCCTACTGTTGCACTTTCTGGAGTGGGAATAGTAATTTTTCCCCCTACGCTATCCAACGCTTTCCCTACTATTGCACTCTTTGGAGTGGGAACAGTAATTTTTACCCCTACGCTATTCAATGCTTTCCCCACTGTTGCACTTCCAGGAGTGGGAATAGTAATTTTTACACCTCCGCTATCCTACGGTAATAATATTGTGTATTTTTTAAAATATTATGTTAATATATATATATATTCACTGAAAACACCATAGGTTATAGACCATATATAGTTAGGGATTAGCATTTACAAAACCTTATTTTACTCGCACAAAACCATTGAAATTCGCATATATAGTTAGTTGCACTAACTATATATCGCGCACCCGCAATCCACTGCTGATGATGTCACATATTACATCATTCATGACATGGTCAGTGACATCACTGATGACATCACTGATGACATCTCAAATGACATCACTGATGACATCACTGTTGACAACTCAAATGACATCACAGATCACATCACTGATGACATTATTCATGTGATAATACGATGAACCTCTTCAGACTGTAATATAACCTTAGATACACTCAGTGTAAACAGACACTCACAGACTGTCACTCATCCATGGAGTTACTCACACACCTAGTCAGTCATGCAAAGAATCAATCACACCTCAATTTCTATTATTTCATGACATTTGATTGGTTATGTACCTGAATATATATAAAGAAAGAGAGAGAAACACAGCCATTTTGACTACTAATTCTTGAAGTACATATCAAGTACATTTCAACTGATAACTTGAAGTTCTATTTGAAAGGTAAGATGTTATTTTAAAAACTGAAGTATGTTCTGTACTGTAAGCTAATTAGGAAAACATTTTCTGATAGTTAAATACTATCCCTCTGTAATACTTATAGAATAAAATAGACTTCTCTATTTTAGTTATGGATGGAGTTAGACTTGTCTTGTATAATTAAGAATTGACTTAGAGTTTATTTCATAATTTTTTTCATATTTCTACTTCCAGTTTGATACCATACACTGCCCAATGAAAAAATCACTGTTTAAAAAACCAAACTACCTGTCTGTACTTAAACCCAACAGTGCCCTATCTGTACTGATATATTTTTAAAAAATTCATTTTACAGCATAGAAATGGAAGGAGAGCAGAAAAATAACGTGGAAATTGCAGAATGCAACCAAGACAAACAAAATGATTCAGAATTCTTTGATCAATCAATGGACATAGAACTTCTGCAATGTGTTGAAGCTGTGGATTTGTTAATTGAAAATGAGTCAAAATCTGACCAAGAATTATTAGAAGTTCTTTTCAATTTTGAAAATAAATCAGAATAATAAATGTATATATAATAATTCAAAAATTGTTTGAGACATTATTCATTTTTATATGTATTTTTTAAACTAGTAGCAAATTGATTTTAATGTAAAATCAGACTTTAAATATACTGTGCAACTTTAAGTTTGCTTATAGTTACTTCCTTTCTTCCACTATATCATCTCCAATGTGTATTTAACATCTCTTTATCATCTCCTGCCTCCATGGTGTTTCTGCTTTCCTGACAGACTACGCTATGAATTCCATATACCTCAAAACCTTCTGAAACAACCTGCAAGATATCTACAAAGGAAACAATGTATTTTTATTTTTAGACTCTGCATTGGTACCTACATGTTGGTACTTAAATAAAATAAATTAAAAAAAATAACAATCAATAAACATACAATAGTTGAACATTCTTTCATCCTATTTTCCCAATATTACGCTTCCCGGACCGCTTCCCGGTGCGCGTACCGAGCGCTCCCCCCGCAAAAAAAAGATATAAAAATTATTATTTTTTAACCCCGCGAAGCCCTTTTAAAGCCCCCTCATCAAACCTAGGGGGTCAGGGAGGATGTACTCTGCCCCCTTATGCTCATTTCCCACTTTGTTTTGGCCACCTCTTGTGTCTCGATCCTACCGAGACACAAGATGGCGGCCTCTCCGGACTGTTTAGAATGTTTACAGACACCCGAGAGCCAATCAGCTTCGCTTCGCGAAGTTCCGTTACGCGTCAGGTACGCGAACCGGAGCGCTAACCGGAGCGCTGTCACGGATATATCTGTTTTTTAAAACGTTAATTTCTCAAAATCCACTTGAGCACATATATTGAGACATAGCAAAGGCACGTCGGGCAAACCATATCTACAATTTTGCCAAGTTTCGTGTAAATCCATTCAGCCGTTCGAGCTAAAAGTGAGTCCAACCGCCCTATGGAAAACTCAATGTTAAAAACGTGTTTTGGGACCCCCCTTTTTTCTCGGCCCCCCCTTGACGAAACCCCCCCCCAAACTTTCAGGGGCTGCTCAGAAACAGAATGTGCCATTTTCCTGAAAATTTCAGCCAATTCCGTCCACAAACACCAAAGTTATTCAACATAGAATTTTCAAAAATCCATAGGAAAAAAATCCTAACTCTATATATATATATATATATATATATATATATATATATATATATATATATATATATATATATATATATATATATATATATATATATATATATATATATATGTGTGTGTGTGTATATATATATATATATATATATATATATATATATATATATATATATATATATATATATATATATATATGTTTTAACAGATATGATTGAATTTTTTTATAAGTTAAATTAGTTATTTAATAATTTTAAGGTAATTTAAGTATTTTTAAGTATATTTTAGCTATTTATTTTTAATATTTTTTTAATTTTAAAATAATTTTAAGAAATTCGATATTTTTATAATGTATATATATATAAACAATATTTTGGGGTCGATATTTTGGTACTTACCTGTTTGTAGATAGGGATTCGATATTTTGTCTGTCGATATTTTGAAATCTATATTTTGGGTAGTCTATATTTTGTCCCTCGATATTTAGTCAGTGATCCCATTATTTAATTCAACCAATGGATTAAACATGTTGATTTAAGGTTTAATATGAGTTATTGACATTGGAAACATATCCCACTTTGTGAATGCATTTTAATCACAGAATATTTGAAATACGCTTAAAAGTGGAATCACAAGCCATTTATCTCAGCGTCATGTAGTTTTTGTCACCAGCAATTCTCCCTTTTTCCCACAAGAGCAGTTCAAACATAGATGACAAAATATCCTAATTTGCATATGTTTTCCACATAATTATGGCTCTGCCATGTTTGCCACATACTACATCATCTGTTGCATAATCTGACCATTTTACCAACAAAAAAATTGTAGCTTAAAAGGATCAAAAGCTACTATAAAATGTGACTTGAGTTGCTGTGAAGTGGAGCACCCTTTGCAAAAGTTGACTAGTCACCTTTCTCACTACTGCATGAAATCAATGAGAGTTTTTGCTTGAAAAGTTAAGGAAATGACTACAGGGCCTGCAAGGGACCCATTTCAATACTGATTCCTTATATCCTTACACAACGTAAGCAGTATGGCTTAAAAAGACCACATTCTTGAACACAGCGCCGCAGTGCACATATTATAAACAAAAATAAGGAAAACAGCGGATAAGGATCACATTTATTGCTATCCACTCCAAGCATTAACCAGGTATTGCAGTACCTCCAGGAATGGTGCACTTCCCCACCCAGAGAAAACAATGTTGTTCAAAGAAAGACGAGAAAACAAAAGAAGCGGTTCACTGGCAAACTCTATACAGTGGCTCTAATTTGATTGGGTGTGAATAAAAGTAATCTGGCCACGTTGCGACCACTCTGTCTTGCTTTATTTATTTTTTGCTTTTTTAACCTTTTTTTGTTCACCGACGCGAGGCTGCACTTTGGAATCGAAAAATTTCAGAATAAGATGACATTTCCAGCAAAAGTGTTTCTTTCTTTTTTGGATTTATTTCAAAGGGGAACAAATGAACAAAAGAGAGTCATCAGCAAGTGGGGAGGAGCAAGACAGAAAGGGCGGGCATTAGAAGAAGAGGAAGAGATGGTGGGGCAGCTGCCAGTGGCAGAATAGGAGATGTGGACACTGTGGTTGTTTTCTCTGGGCAAGAAGGAAGAGACAGAGACTTTTTCCTTCTCTGCCCACCCCGTCCATCCCGTATGGCTGAGCCTTATCTATAGGCCATGGCTATTTCTGATGCATTTTTAAAATAAAAAAGAAGGGGAAAAAAATTCTATTAAATAAAAAAAGTAGAGGCACACCATGCCCTGCCGATCCCACCCACTTCAACCTCTGATCTCATGCAGAAGCTGAAGCAGTATAGTAAATATGCGAATCTTATGCAGAAGGTGCATTGAGGTAGCATCTCGTTAAAAATGTGTATCTCACACTGAAGGTTCAGTGAAGGAGCATTACGTTAAATAAACTAATCTTATCCAAAAGGTGCATTGTGGTAGCATCTCATTAAAAATGTGAATCTCATAATGTGCGTGCAGTGACGTATCTTTGCATTAAATAAGGGAATCTCTAGAAGGTGCATCGAGGTAGCATCTCCTTAAAAATGTGCATCTCACACTGAAGGTGCAGTGAAGTAGCATCAAATTAATTAAGCAAACCTTATGCAGAAGGTGCAGCGATGTGGCATCTCATTAAAAATGTGAATCTCACACTGAAGGTGCAGTGAGCTAGCATTGCATTAAATAAACAAATCTTATGCATAAGATGCAACAAGGTCCCTTCTCATTAACAATGTGAATCTCACACTGAAGGTGCAGTGAAGTAGCATTGCATTAAATAAGCGAATCTTATGCATAAGTTGCAGTGATGTGGAATCTCGTTAAAAATGTGAACCTCCCACTGTAGGTGCAGTGAGGTAGCATTGCATTAAATAAGCATATCTTATGCAGAAGTTGCAGTGATGTGGAATCTCGTTAAAAATGTGAACCTCCCACTGTAGGTGCAGTGAGGTAGCATTGCATTAAATAAGCGAACCTCATGCAGAAGGTGCAGCAAGGTAGCATCTCATTAACAATGTGAATCTCACACGTAGGGGCAGTGAGGAGCATTGCATTAAATAAGCAAATCTAATTCAGAAAGTGCAACAAGGTCACATTTCATTAAAAATGTGAATCTAGCACTGAAGGTGCAGCGAGGTAGCATTGTATTAAATAAGCAAATCTCATGAAGAAGGTGCAGTGATGTGGCATCTTGTTAAAAAAGTGACTTATAGTCGTGTGCAGTGATCTAGCATTGCATTAAATAAGCAAGCCTTATGCAGAAGGTGCAGTGATGTGGCATCTTGTTAAATATCTGAATATTATAGTGTAGATGTAGTGAGGTAGCATTGAATTAAATAAGCAAACCTTATGCAGAAGGTGCAACGATGTGGCACCTTGTTAAAAATGTGAATCTCACACTGAAGGTAGTGAGGTAGTGTTAGGCCAGGCACCATTGCGTGGGTCTCCCTTCCATTTTTGCTGTTGCCTCATGTGTTCATGCTCGTGTTAGATGCTTTGGGCACTGTGCCACTGCTATTCAGTGCTACAGTGCAAGTGCTCCCTATTGTAAATTGATGTATGGATTAGTGATTCCATGTTTGGCTGCTTTGGTTTACTTGTCAGACCCTAGTCTAGTGCACTGAGAGTGCCAGGGCGTGTAATCCAAATACTGCTGGTGGGCATGCAGCACTGGTTGTGCCACCAACAGAAGCAGCCTTGTAAAATGTGTCTAAGGTCTGCCATTGCACAGCCTGCGTGCAGTCTGGTACTCTCATGCTGACTGGGCAAGTTCACCCACTTCTCAGTCCCTAAACCTTCTCTTTTCTTCATATCAGTCACCCCTATTGTAGGCCCAAGGGCAGGGTGCATTGTACGTATAAGGTAGGACAAGCGCTGATGTGTGTGGCATGTCCTAATAGTGAATTACAGCCATTTTCGTTTTTCACTATTGAAAGACTACCTGTTCTCTATAGGCCAGAATGGGCTGTTAGAATTGTTACATTTTATAATCCTAACAGGCTCAGAGAACATGGTAGAAATTCGAGTTTAGTATGCCTGAACTCAGAATAATAAAATACATCTTTTAGTGAAGTTTATTTTAATATTCTGTGTTTGCAAATACCACTTTTCAAAAGTAGGTATTTGCTTGTCTCACTATTCAAACCTGCCTCTGCTAGTTTGTGTATTCCTATGTCTCGTTTTGTGAGTGACAGGGCTGGCGAATTCCAGGAGACAGGCTGAGTCACCCAGTGGTGAATAGAGAGATCTGCATCCAGATGGGAGGGAGGTGTTTACCTGAACCTTGAATAAGTCTGTGCCTTCCTTCCACAATGCTGGCTCCACCCCCTGGGGAGCGGCTGATGTCTCTGCCCTGCACCCTGAAAGAAGAGAAGGAGTCCTGTACAAAAAGTGCTCCAGGACTGTACTTGCCTTCCACAATGCTGGCTCCACCTCCTGTGGGGCGTCTGATGTGCATGCCCGCACTGTGAAAGGAAAGGAGAAGTCTGGTAAACAGAGTGCTTCAGAACTGGTTTGGACTGGGGAAAGGCCCCTCTCCCCTCAGAGAACAAAGGATTTCTGGGTATAAATATTGGGACCCTGATCCCATGAAATTAGATCACTTTTGGACTACAAGAAGAAACCTTTACTGAGGAGAGGAACCTGAAGAAACTGAGGAGGGACTATTTACAAGCTGACGTGCTGCTTGGGGGATTGGCCTGCAGTGGTTGCCTTACTGCCAAAGGAAGGAGAAAGGAACTTTGTAACTTTGCTTTCAACTTGTGAAGGATCTCCAAGGGCTTGGAAAAGAGCTTGCCTCCTGCTGAAGTCTCAGGGACAACAGACTTCACCCCCCAGCTCCCCAGAGTTCTTTTGGAAGTGCCTGCTGCTGTTTTGGGCATTCTGAGGAACTGCGTGTCGCAAGGAGCTGGATGCGCGACTCAACGAGAAGAAGCGTGTCGCCGTCGCTGTGCCTGCCGTCGCACCTCCGGAGAAAGGAGAGTGTCGCCGCTGGAATTGTCGCACTGCATTGCATCGGAGAGAAGCATGCCGCAACGAAGAGGATGCGTGTCGCCTCGCTGCTGCTGCCGTCGCAACTCCGAAGAAGGAGGGTGTCGCCGCATGGAGCTGTTGCACTGCACCACATCAGGAAAAGAATCTCGCAACGAGGTCGGAGTGTGTCACCATCGCTGTGCCTGCCGTCGCAACTCCGGAGAAGGAGGGTGTCGCCACTGGAACTGTCGCACTGCACCGCATCGATCAAGAGCATCTTGCATCCCGAGAAGCGCGTCGCCGTCGGAGCTGCTGCCGTCGCATCTTGGATGTCGCCGCTGTAGTTGTCGCATCAAGCGGAAGCTTCACGCATCGTGGAGAAGAGCGTCGCCGCTGGAGCTGTTGCCGTCGCATCATAAGGGTGTCGCCGCTGCAGTCCACGAATCGAACCAAGAGCTTCTCGCATCTCCAAGAAGCGTGCTGCATCTGCAAGATCTTCACGTCTTAATTTCTTTGCACCTGACTTTGCCGCATTTTCCATCGCTGCGACATTGCATGTCGTGGAAGCGCAACGCAACTTATGGTACATTGACGCAGAGTGTCGCATCTAAGAACTGAACTGAACTAAGCTTAATCTACCATCTGAAAGTAATCATAGTTTGTATTTTTATCGTTTATGGTCAAGTCAAGTCAAGTCAAGTTTAAATTTGTATAGCGCACTACTCACCCAGAGGGTCTCAAGGCGCTTGAGGGATGGGGGGAGCTTTACTTATCAAATATCCAAGTTTTTAGTTGTTTTCTGAAGGAGAGGTGGTTCTGTGTGAGGCGGAGGTGGGTGGGGAGGGAATTCCAGGTCTTGGCCGCTAAGTAGGAGAAGGATCTTCCTCCCATGGTGGATCTTTGGATGCGTGGAATTGCGGCGAGGGCTTGATTGGATGATCGAAGTTGGCGGGTGGGGGTGTAGAAGGACAGGCGCGTGTTGAGGTATTCGGGTCCTAGGTCGTAGAGGGCTTTGTGTGCATGGGTGAGGAGACGGAACGTTATTCTCTTGTTGACGGGGAGCCAGTGGAGGTCTTTCAGGTGACCGGAAATGTGAGCTTGGCGGGGTAAGTCTAGGATGAGTCTGGCTGAGGCGTTTTGGATGCGTTGGAGTTTTTTCTGTAGTTTGGCTGTGATTCCGGCGTGAAGGGTGTTTCCGTAGTCTAGTCGGCTTGTGACCAGTGCATGGGTGACCGTCTTTCTTGTTTCGGCGGGGATCCAACAGAAGATTTTGTTGAGCATACGTAGGATGTTGAAGCATGATGTTGAGACGGCGTTGACTTGTCTGGTCATCGAGAGGGAGGAGTCCAGGATGAAGCCCAGGTTACGTGCGTGGTCCGTTGGTATTGGTGCGTTTCCCAGGGCCAGAGGCCGCAATGAGTCGTCCCAGGCGGAGGGGGATGATCCTAAGATGAGGACTTCCTTTTGTCCGAGTTTAGTTTTAAACGGCTGTTCTTCATCCACTTGGCTACTTCTTTCATCCCTTCGTGTAGGTTGGTTTTGGCGGTGTTTGGATCTTTGGTGAGGGATAGGATCAGCTGAGTGTCGTCTGCATAGGAGATACGCGCAATGGATGCGAGGGGACTCATGTATACATTGAATAGGGTGGGACTGAGTGAAGATCCTTGGGGTACGCCGCAAATGACTTCGGTGGCCTCTGATCTAAAAGGGGGGAGGCGGACTCTCTGGGTTCTTCCAGCGAGGAACGAGATTATCCAGTCCAATGCTTTTCCTTGTATTCCGACGTTGCTGAGGCGTTGTATAAGGGTGTTATGACAGACTGTGTCGAAGGCTGCGGAGAGGTCGAGTAGGATGAGGGCAGCAGTTTCTCTGTTGTCTAATAGAGTTCGAAGGTCGTCTGTTGCTGCGATGAGGGCGGTCTCGGTGCTGTGTTTGGCTCGGAAGCCGGACTGTGTAGGGTCGAGGGATTTGTTGGATTCGAGGAACGCGGCGAGTTGACTGTTGACAGCTTTCTCAATGACTTTGGCAGGGAATGGGAGGAGTGAAATGGGGAGGTAGTTCTTAAGTTCAGTGGGGTCTGCTGTAGGTTTCTTCAGGAGGGCACTGAGTTCGGCATGTTTCCTGCTTTCCGGGAAGGTGGCGGAGTTGAGGGAGCAGCTGATGACGTCTCGGAGATGGGGTGCGATAATGGAGTCTGCTTTGTTGAAAATGTGGTGGGGACATGGGTCGGTTGGCGATCCTGAGTGAATAGTGTTCATAAGGCGGATGGTGTCTTCAGTGGTGATTGGGTTCCAGGCGCAAAGGTTGTTGGAGGGGGGTTTAAGTTCGGAGGTAGGTGGGGTGGGCTGGTCTCCAAAGCTGTGATGTATGTCAGCGATTTTGTTGTGGAAGAACGAGGCTAGAGAGTCGCAGAGGTCTTGGGATGGGGAGATGTCGTTGGTGCCGGCGGTGAGGTTGGTAAACTCTTTGACGATGTTTAATATAGTTCCTTGCTGTTGTGGGTGTTGTTGTCGAGTCGATCCTTGAATGCTGATTTCTTGGTGGATCGGATCAGTTGGTGGTGTTTGCGGGTGGCGTTCTTGAAGATGGTCAGGTTGTCAGTGGTTGGGTTTTTTCGCCAGGATTTCCCGAGGATGCGACAGATCTTCTTGGATTTCTTAAGGTCGTCATTAAACCAGGGGGCTTTTTTGCTGCCATGCTTGATTTGATGGTTTTTCAAGGGTGCTAATTCGTCAGCGCTGTGGGTGATCCATTGTGTGAGGTTGGTGGCTGCTTGGTTTGGGTCCGATGATTTTGCAGGAGGGTTTTGGTGAAGCGATGTGAAGAGCTGGTCGGTGGTAATTTTATTCCAGTTTCTCCGGGGAATTGGTTGTGGGTGGTTGTGGGTCGTAGTCTTTTTGTAGTTGAAGTGAACGCAGCTGTGGTCCGTCCAATGGAGGGCTGTGGTGTGATTAAAGGAGATGTGCTTGCTGGAGGTAAAGATTGGGTCGAGCATGTGCCCGGCAAAGTGGGTGGGGGTGTCGACAAGTTGTTTGAGTCCGAGATTGGCAAGGTTGTCCAAAAGGGTGGTGGTGTTGCTGTCGTTGTTCTTTTCCAGGTGGAAGTTGAGGTCTCCCAGTAGGATGTAGTCCTCGGAGGGGAGGGCGTGAGGGCTGATGAAGTCAGTGTTGTCTTCGCTGAATTGTGTGCGGGGTCCGGGTGGTCTATAGATGAGGGTGCCTCTGAGTGTGGTCTTAGGGTCGGTGTGAATCTGGAAGTGAAGGTGTTCGGCGGTTGTGAGGTTGTCATCGGAACTGGTCGTGATGCGGATGGTGTTCTTATGAACGATGGCGATTCCTCCTCCTGTTTGGTTGATGCGGTCCTTTCGGATGATCTTGTAGCCGTCCGTGATGGCAATGGCGATGTCGGGCGCTGATGAGGCGTTCATCCAGGTTTCTGTAAGAAAGGCGATGTCCGGCAATGTGGTGTCGAGTAGGTTCCAAAGTTCAATGGCGTGTCTGTGGACCGAGCGGTTGTTGAGTAGGATGCACTTCAGATGGTTAGTGTCGGAGCTCTGTTTGGAGTCTGTGGATTTGGTGTGGGTCCTGAAGCAGTCGAACTTGCAGGAGTGGCAGGTGAAGGGTCCATGCGTGTGTCCTGGGGCGGCTTGGAAGCAGTCTGGGAGACGGCCGGAGTTGAGTGCTGAGAGGGTAGCGGTGTCGTACGTTATGCGGGTGGAGAGGATTTTGCGGGGGCCAGGGGGTCTGGCGCTGGGCGCGGTCCAGGCGCGGACGGGCGTAGACGGGCTTACCTTTGGTGCACCTTCGTCGCGCATAGGGCGTGTCCGCTGCGCGTGAACGCTGCACGCAAATGCATCTGACATAAGTGGATAGTGGAGGGGGGGCGGAGCCAGGGAGGAGCAGCTGGGAGGCGGGAGCGGGGTGGAGAGGACGGGCTCCGAGGCACAACAACAACAAGATGGCAGCAAAAGCAAAACCGAAACAGGTTGGGGCACAAAGTTGGATTACGCTGTGGGCAGTGGCACCGGCACAATCAGGCACTAACAATTGTTTTCAAATCTGTGATGCGAGCGCTACGATAATAACTGCACAAACGAGCACTACAAATTATGGTGTAACTTGCACAAGCGAGCAATGCACAGATGAGCAATACAAATTAGGACTGCAAAAACAAGCAATGTATAAGTCAGGATTAAAGCGCTATTGAATTAAAGCAGGCAGCAGTTCTTTAAAGCGCAAAGCAATGTGAGCGCAGCCCAACGATACCAGAGGAGACCAGGGAGCGTGGGGAGCAACCGCTTCTGAAAGCGTCAGGTAACTCTATATAAAGTCTACTTATTTTTTATAAAAAACCTGTGTGGTGTCCATTTGTAGTGTTGTACCTGTATAACTGCATGTGGTCACAACTGCTTAACTTACAACGCCTCTTGAAATAAGCCTTGACTACTCACGCCACCCAACCTAGAGGGTGAGCACGGGTTATTTAGGTGTGTAATCCCCTTTCCCTGACTAGAGGAGAGGGTCCCTATTTGTCACAAGTACCTACCTGTGCCAACTAGAGACCCCCAAATTTAACAGGTAGCATTGCATTAAATAAGCAAATCTCATGCAATCTCACACTGTAGGGGTAGTGAGGTAACATTGTATTAAATAAGCAAATCTTATCCAGAAGGTGCAGCGTGGTAGCATCTCATTAAAAATGTGAATCTCATAGTGTATGTGCAGTGTGGTAGCATTGCATTAAATAAATAAATTGTATGCAGAAGTTGCAGTGATGTGGCATCTTTTTTAAATTGATGTGAATCTCATAGTGTGTGTGCAGTGAGGTAGCATTGCATTGAATAAGCATATCTTATGCAGAAGTTGCAGTAATATGGCTTCTCGTTAAAAAGTTAAACCGCACCCTTATGCAGAAGGTGCAGCCGTGTGGCATTTCGTTAAATATTTGAATCTCACACTGACATGCAGATGGGGCAGCGAGGTAGCATCTCATTAACAATGTAAATCTCACACTGTAGGGGCAGTGAGGTAGCACTGCATTAAATAAGCAAATCTCATGAAGAAGGTGCACCGATGTGGCATCTTTTTTAAATTGATGTGAATCTCATAGTGTGTGTGCAGTGAGGTAGCATTGCATTGAATAAGCATAGCTTATGCAGAAGTTGCAGTAATATGGCTTCTCGTTAAAAAGTTAAACCGCACCCTGTAGGCGCAGTGAGGTAGTATTGTATTAAATAAGCAAACCTTATGCAGAAGGTGCAGTGATGTGGCATCTCGTTAAAAATGTGTATCTCACACCGAAGGTGCAGTGAGGTAGCATTGCATTAAATAAACGAATCTTAAGCAGAAGGTGCAGCGAGGTAGCATCTCATTAACAAAATTCCCTATCCCAAAAAGTATTGAGACTATACTACTTATCAATGAACATCACAAACCCTGACTACAGGCTTGTACATCATTAAGGGAGAGACACCTCAGGAACCCCCATTGAGTCCAATCCATTACAGGATTAACAACTCTTATGGAGAAGGTGCAGCGAGGTAGCTTCTCATTAACAAGCATTTGCAATGCAATAGGTCTCGCATTTACGCGAGTTTAGGCTATTGGCATTGTAAATGACAATGCTTTCTATTAATGTTTTAAAAACCAAAACATAAATAAAAGGCATTGTCATTTACAATGCCAATAGCTCAAACTCACGTACATGCAAGACCTATTGCATTGCAAATGCAAGGCATCACGGACAACGGGAGGGGGGACAGGGAGGGAAAAGGCACAGACAGCGGGTGGGCTCTCTGGGAGGAAGTAGACACAGACAACGGGGGAGGGCAGTGGAGGGTAAACAAGGCACAACAACCGGAGGGGGGAAAAGAAAACACCATAGCACGTTGTGCCTGCAGTAAAAAAAGTGAATTAAAAAAAATAGTGCTCACAGTCTAAATAACACGTACCATGTAACAACCGAAGTAAAGGGGCCAATCGCCATGGGAGGTGACAAATGAAGAGGAGGCTGTACTAAGGAGGGACAAACAAGCCTATTTTCGAATCAGAAGCCAGCATTTAGGACAGACAATGACACAAGCCAATAGCAAATATGGGCAGAGAGGGGGAGGGGCTTCTATTTGCTACTCCACCACAACAAGTCTTGCAGAGCAGCACATGTGCACTGGCTCTAGGCTCGACCTAAAAATGTGAAACTCACACTGAAGGTGCAGTGAGGTAGCATTGCATTATATAAGCGCAGTTTTGCCCAGCGAAATGAGGGAGGGTTTGGAATAGTTACCGTGGAGATATTTGTGTACCTCCAGTTGTTCGGGAAGAAGTGGTGTTGCATGAGTCCCTGTGATCCCTAATTTTAATTCTGTGTGTATTATTTTGTAGTATGGAAATGTATATATGACAAATGTGATAGCGGTATATCTCACCCGATGCCTTCTTTCTTTTTTTTGGTCTGTTAATAAAAATATATTTTTTTTTTAAATAAGCACAGTTTACGCGGAAGGTACAGCATAGTAGCATCTCATTAAAAATTTGAATCTCAAAGTGTAGTTGCAGTGAGGTAGGATTGCAATAAATAAGCTAATCTTATGCAGAAGGTGCTGTGAGGTAGCATCTCATTAAAATGTAAATTTCATACTGATGGTGCAGTGAATTAGCATTGCGTTTAAAAACAAATCTTATCCAGAAGGAGCAGCGAGGTAGCATCTCATTAAAAATATGAATCTCATACTGGAAGTTCAGTGAGGTACCACTAAATTGAAAAAGTAAACCGTATGCAGAAGCTGTAGTGAAGAAGCATTTCATCAAAAATCTGACTCTCATACTGTAGGTGTAGTGAGGTAGTATTACATTAAATAAGCAAATCTTATTTAGTAGGTGCAGCGAAGTGGCATCGCAGTAAATAAGTCAATCTCTAAATCTCATGCAGAACGTGCAGTGAGGTAGCATTGAATTGAATAAGTGAATCCCTGACTCTCGTGCCTAAGGTGCAGTGAGGTAGCATCTCATTAAAAATGTGAATCTCATAGTGTAGGTGCAGTGAGGTAGCATTGCATTAAACAAGTGAATCTTATCCAGAAGGTGCAGCGAGGTGGCATCTCATTAAAAATATGAATCTCATACTGAAATTGCAGTGAGTTACCATTGTATTAAAAAAGCAAATCTTATGGAGAAGCTGCAGCGCGGTAGCATCTTATTAAAAATCAGTGAGGTAGCATTGTATTAAATAAGTTAATCTTTGAACCTTGTGCAGATGGTGCAGTGAGGTGGCATCTCATTAAAATGTGAATCTCACACTGTAGGTGCAGTGAGGTAGCAGTGCATTAAATAAGCAAATCTTATGCAGAGGGAGCAGCGAAGTAGCATCTCATTAAAAAAGGGAATCTCATACTGAAGGTGCAGTGAGGTAGGACTGTATTAAATAAGCACATCTTATACAGAAGAGGCAGCGAGGTAGCAGCTCATTAAAAATTTGAATCGTATACTGTAGGTGCACTGAGGCATTTAATTAAATAAGCACATCTTATGAAGAGGGTGCAGCGAGGTGGCATCGCAATAAATAAGTACATCTCTGAATCTCATGCAGAATGTGGTGTGAGGTAACATTGTATTAAGTAAGTGAATCCCAGATTCTCATGCAGAAGGTGCAACGAAGTAGCAACTCATTAAAATGTGAATCTCATACTAAAGGTGCAGTGAGGTAGCATTTCATCAAATAAGCAAAACTTATGGAGAAAGTGCAGCAAGGTAGCATGTCTTTAAATGTGAATCTCGTAGTGTAGGTACAGTGTGGTAGCATTGTATTACATAAGGGGCTCTTATGTAGAAAGTGCAATGAGGCCGCATCTCAATAAATAAGTGAATCAATAAATCTCATGCAGAATGTGCAGCGAGGTAGCATCACGTAAAAAATTTTAATCTCATACTGAAGGTGCAGTGAGGTAACATTGCATTAAATAAGCAAATCTGAAGCAGAAGGTGCAGCGAGGTAGCATCTCAATAAAAATGTGAATCTCACACTGTAGGTGCAGTGAGGTATTATTGCATTAAGTAAGCAAATCTCATGCAGAAGACGCAGCCAGGTAGCGTCTCATCCCATGCGAAAATGTGTAAATTGACCTTTATTCTGTTCCCTTACCGCACCTAAATATTCATGTTTCATCTTGAAATCATCACTGGATTGATTTAAGTCTGCAATCCTTCATATTAATTTATTTTCACAAAACTCAGCAGGGATTTAAAACAATATTTAAGTTCTATGGCGCAACTTTGTCTTCCCCAGTGTGAGAATGAAAATGATTAAGGTTTGCACTGGTGACGGGAAGCGTAAGAAACACAGCGATCCTTGGCGGCTATGTGAGTGAGTAGGAAAAATAAAGTGTGTGTGGAAGAAAGGAGGCATGACAGAGAGAGGGGTGAAGGAGAGGGTGCAGAGTTGAAGATAGGTGTAGGTGAGTGAAGGAGGAGGAAGTAATGGAGTATGTGAGAAGGGCAAGAGGGCTTTGCGAGGGAAAGGAGATTTCAAAGAGCAGATGATGATACCTGTGTGTGTGCAAGGGGAGTTTTTCAGTGAGAGTGCATCTTAGAGAGAAAGTCTGGGAGAGAGAGTTGGATAAGAATAGTACGTGGGAAAGAGAGGAGGATCTTAGAATCTGGAAGAAGAAGCCAAGGCTAGAAGATAAGCAAAAGAAAGCTGTGAGGGAAGAAGATATGAGAGACTATGGTGAGACAACTACCAGGGAGATTACAGAGTAGGATGTGTGTGGGTGGTGAGCAAGAGGAAATAGAAAGGGAAAGGAGGAGGGGGAGAGACAACAGGGAGTCAGAGGATGGAGAGAAATGAAGTGTGCAATTGAAAGGTATGAGACAGGAGGATGAGAGAGGAGAATATGTTAAGCAGAGAAATTGCTAGATCTTGAATAATTAGCTGAAAACAAATATAGAATACAAATAATAACAGTATACCTTACAATTTACAGTAGCAATAACATTTGATGTCAGCATTTATCCAGTCAAGAACCACGCATGACCAACCCGAGACGCTTGATAGCTGTAATCAATTTGCATAACCTTTCAATTGAATTTGTGTTTGAGTCCTCATGCCCATCCACCCTGGAATACCCATACTCTGTGGTCAATTCTGGGCAACTGATACTAGACATTAAGTCCCAAACCAGATCCATTCTTTTCACTTCTTAGACCTCCTGTGTGGGGTCTAATAATTGCGGTAATTCTATAGTGTATTGCCGTCATCACAAAAAACTAGGCTTTTGGGATGACAAGAAAGTAATAGTAGTGTACGAAAAAGAAATCCAACCGGGTTGGGTCATGGGTACCTCTTGTAACAATCTAACTCTTATCTACCAATCATCCTGATGTCCTGAGATTTAATTCTGCCCCTGCAGCTGTGGTTGCTGCCTCCATCGCACATGAGAGTGGGCTAAACATCTGGAGGGGATCGCATCCTCTTCAACACCAACAGGCACATTCTAGCTAATTCAAAGTGAGTCCAATGAGTGAGCTTTCATCAATAAACAAAGGCGGTGTTTGCATTTCCATTTAATCCTTTAAAATTCCAATGCGTCAAGAAGGCTAAAAAGAGGCCGTCCTCAGTCTGAGCCAATGTTCTTACCCTCTGATGGGTTTTGATCTCCTATGCAGCATTCTAAACTTACATGATCTGGTCCCAAAATGGCGTCTTTCCTTTCTAAGGCTCCCTGAAAGTTACTTTGTGCTTTTTTCGATTAATTACTCAATGCTGAATGATTGCATAAATGGCCTGAGTAAAAGCTAACTTGAAGAGTGACACCTAAAGACATAGAAGCATGCCACAGGCATACTGTCAATAACAAGCCTTTGCAATGCAATCGGTCTTGCCTTTGGGAACTTATATGTATTTAGCTAGGCAGCACATTAGCCTGGGTGCTGAAACATCTACTGTTCTTTAACATGGAGAGAAAGTAAGCGCCAAACTGTGTGACATCTTCTAATCAGAGGTGAGGGAGATGGAATATTGATCCATTCATTTTCCAATAGATAACTTGTAATCAAAGGGGAAAGGATCACTTGTCCTGAACAACCTTAGGTCTGCAGGATGGTTTTCGGGGGGAATTCTGTCCCAAATAAAAAGACCCTCATGCACGTGATGGGTATGGTGTTGTCTCAGAGCGGTATATCTTGGTTCTCCGCTTCTATTTCACGTGTGTGCATAATCATCAGGTCTACTTAGGTTATGCAGCCTCCACCAGGAGGATTTTACCCAAAGGTTGGTGCAGTAGTGAGCCAGAGATAAAAAGACCAGAGATCAGAAGGGCAAAGCTTTAATAGGTCTGATTTCGGGTCTGGTAAACTCAACTTTTGTGCATCCGTTTGTACTTGTTTAGGAGTTACAGTTGCACTTTGAGTGATGAAGGAATTAAAAGGTTGGTCGACATGTTTCTGCCTCGGTTGCCTTGCTAATAGGACTTACGGGCATTCTTCAGGACCGTGAAATAACGTGCAAAATATCATACAGTGTAATAAGTGAAAAGAAAAGGTTATTGACCTGTTTCTAAGTCTTGGAGGTCTTATGGTACCTGTAATGAGTAAACACATAATTGTAACACACACACACCGGGTCGGGGGATAGGGAGGGAAAGACACACACCCACAGCGATTTGCGCTGTCATTTTCACAATAAACAACTAAAAAATGGCAATACTTCATAGACCGTTCGTGTCCATTCGAGTGTCAACTCTCATAACCTCTCCATGCTCAGGCACCGTCCTATAGCATGCTGGTAGAGGGGCAGTGCAGGACTATCTTTGTATCGTGAATATATTCGTTTGTGGATTCACGTGACTATAATGGTCGTGAGTTTGTCTGTAGTTATCAGGGCGGGTGAATGAGTCTACTGACACATATTCGTGGCATGCAAGTCATACTCTGCGGCTTGGTGAACTGGGGGCGCCGTGATCGTAGCGGCGCCATGTGGCATGCAAATGTCATTTACGCTAGCAGTTACCTCGCGCATTGCTAATGCACACTTCCTTCAGCCGGTAAGAATATTGGAGCGGGCTAAAGGCGGGAATTAAACAAAAGTAAGCATTAAGGTTAAGGTTAGAGCGGTTGGATGGTACTTGCGGTTTTTGTGGACCGGGTGAGGGAAATCTTCTTGCTACCTGTTTCGCCTCGTCCTCAGCTCGCTATTGCGCGCGCTGCTCTGCTCTTACCGAACCGGAAGTGGTTCCTGTCTCTTCCGGGTCGCTTTTCTTGAGCCGCCTTGTGGGCGGTGCCGAAGTTCTTTGTGTGATCCTATTGGACCATCGGTGTTTACTAATATGAAACACGGGTAGTGTGCTCTTATCATACCGCTAATGTCCAAGAAAGTTACACGAATCAATGAATTATAAAAGACGGTTGATGGACTACTTGCACAGCTTGTGATGTTATCTGACAAGTAGTGTCTTTTTTGGTGACGCTGTGATTTCTTATTTGTTTTTTCACAGGTGATATTTCGAAGGAGGGGATGGAGGGCGAGGTTATTCTTGCAATAGTACTGTCGCTCTTTGTATTATTCTATTGGACCTTCAGTATTCATAGATATTAACCACGGGTAGATTGCTCATATCATTCTGCTAGTAGTAATGAAAGAATTTTGTGGTGGGCTACTCGCATGATTGGTTTACATCATGGTTACGTTTATGTGGTGAGTGGTATCTTCTTCTTTTATCTTGTTGGCTCTATCGCGTATGATATTTCAGGATTATTTTAGCAATAGTTATCGATATTCGTTAGAATTGCTTTCAAGGTGCATACCTGCGTGGTTATTTTAGGGTCTTTTCTTTTTCCTTACGGGTGTGTGCGATGATGTCGATCTTTATTTACTGACATCTATCTTCATTGAACCTTTGGCAGATTGAGAGCTCGTTCTCTCTCATGTTAGTTAATATAGTTGTCAGCATTCTACGAGGAATTCTTGGATAGCTTTCATTGGGTTGGTTTTGCTCATTCATAGGGTGCACGGTACGACCTCTATTTTCTTGCCACTGAGAGCCAGGGTATGTTGTCATTCAGCCCCTCTGTGTCTGTCTTCAGTCTATGGACCCACCTCTGCTCCTTCTCAAAGAGGATTCGTTCTGCATTGTGGTCTTTGTTTTGGAGAGTTTCCAAGATCACCCATTGTAAATCAAGTGTAGTGTGGCCCTTTTCCAAGTAATGGGTGGCCATCTTTGTGGTGCTCTTTTTGCACTTCACGTTGCTCTTATGCTCGCAGAGTCTCTGTTTTGCTTTCCTGCACGTCATCCCAATATAATTCATCTTGCACGGGCATGTAATCATGTAGATCACGTGTGTGGTATTGCAGTTCGTGTGACTGTTCAGGGTCCATCTGAAATCTGGCAGGAGTTGCAGTTCTTTTGTTGCTGTTGTTAGGCTGCAAACTGAGCATGAGCCACATGGATAGTGTCCTTTTACTTGTGGATTTCCCCATGGGTTGAGATTTTCTCTCAGTCTTTTTGGGGGAGGTCTTGTATGGACCAAGATATCTTTCAGGTTCCTGCTCCTTTTATTTGCAAATCGTGGTTTTTGCCAAGTAAGATCGCCTGATGTCAATATGCGCCAATTCTGATTGATTATTTTCTTAAGATTGTTAGTCATTGGGCTGTACGTGGTGACGCATGTGAGTACTTCTTCCACAGGTTCTCTTGGAGTAATCTCTAGGAGGGCTTCTCTGTTCTGGTTTTTTGCACGTTTTTCACATTTGTTGATGATCTTTTTTGGGTAGTCTCTCTTTTCTAATTTTTTGCAGAGGTCACTCGCTTGTTCTTTATATTCTCTAGGGTTGCTGCAATTGCGCCGAAGCCTGAGGAACTGGCTGTAAGGTAAGTTCTCTCGTAGCGGGCGAGGATGGAAGCTGTTATAAGATAACAGGCTGTTCTTTGCAGTCGTTTTGAAAAATGTTCGGGTGTGGAGGGTGTTTTCTGCAGCATAGACAGTTATATCTAGGAAGTCAATGCTCCTATTGTTGGCACAGTGGGTGAACTGTAAGCATTCGTCCTTTTGATTCAGCCAGGTGTGAAATGATGTTAGCGTCTGGTGGTCTCCTTCCCAGATTACAAAGATATCATCAATGTATCGTTTCCAAAAACGTATACAATGATGGTAGGGATTGTTGCTTGCATTCAGAATGTGAGTCTCCTCGAAGGAGCTCACGTACAGCCCTGCCACACTCGGGGCAAAGGTACTGCCCATCGATGTCCCATGGCACTGTAGGTATAGTGTCTCTCTGTATTGGAAAAATTTTTCCATTAGGGCCAAGCGGCAACACTCTAGAACGAAGTGCCTGGGGGTTTTGTGTGGCCATGTAATGTTAAACAGAGTATCTTCAAGGGTTGCCATGGTCTTCTCTTGGGGGAGGCTAGTATATAGGCTTTCAACATCGAAACCCACCAGGAGCATAGTCTCAGGTGAGTATTCGATGTTTTTTAGTTGGTTCAGGAGATCCCTTGTGTCCCGTAAATAAGTTGGAGTGTTTTGAACCAGTGGCCGCAGGTATTGGTCGGCGAACTGGGAAAGGGGCTCAAGGATCGAACCAATCCCCGATACTATCGGGCGTCCTGGTGGTGGAATTCGTCCTTTGTGTGTCTTAGGAAGGGAATAGAAGTAGGGGGTTCTCGGTGTTGTGGTTCTCAGGTAGTCCCCCTCTTTTTTGGAGATCCAGTTATTGGTCTCCCCTTCTTCTATCATCATGGCTATTGTGGTTTGTAGTCTTGGTGTTGGGTCTGTGGATAGAATTTTGTAGAATTTGTCGTTTGACAACAGGTCCATACACTGTTGGTTATATCCTGTACTGGTTAGTAGGACAATCCCTCCGCCTTTATCGGCTGGCTTAATGACTATGTTGTTGTCACTTGTCAATGAATTCAAGGCTATTTGTTCGGATCTAGTAATATTCTGGAAAGGTTTCTTAGTTTTCCGAGCCAGATCGTCAATCCCTTTGAAAATGGCTTGTTCAAAGGTCTGGATTTCGATTGGGACCTGGGAGTTGAGGGGGCAGAAGGTTGATTTCTTTTTCAAGGGTGTATCTCCTTCCTCTCTTCTGGGTCCTTCTCCTTTGAAAAAGGCCTTTAGTTTTAGTTTTCGGCAGAATTCCGCCATCTCACATTTAGTTTTGAAAACGTCTAGTTTTGGTGTGGGGACATAACCCAATCCTTTGTTAAGTACGCTTTCTTCATCTTTTGTTAAGGCTCGATCTGTGAGGTTCACGATGAGGGATTCGCTGATGTTCCTGTTTGGGCCTTGGTTACACTCCTTGTCTGTACCTGCCTCGTCTGGTCGGACCAGGTCACTCCTCTTCTCCGCGTTCTCTCGGACGTGCGGCCATTCCCTAAAAAAGGAATGCGTGGTTGGAAATTTTGTCCCCCATGGGGTTGCATTTGATGATTCATCATCTGTGGGCCTTGAAAGTATGGGTTCATCCAACCTTGAAAATGGGGATTAAACGGCTGGAAGGGCATCCCTTGGTTGTCCATTTGGAAAAAGGGTGGGCGCCAGGAGTTGCCTCCACGGCGGTTACCTCTTTTCCTTTGTCTTGGGTTGTAGTTATGGCCTCCTTGGTCAGAGTTGTTACTTGATGCACTACTGTAAAGTAATGGGTCACACAGTAGTGCATCAAGTAACAACTCTGACCAAGGAGGCCATAACTACAACCCAAGACAAAGGAAAAGAGGTAACCGCCGTGGAGGCAACTCCTGGCGCCCACCCTTTTTCCAAATGGACAACCAAGGGATGCCCTTCCAGCCGTTTAATCCCCATTTTCAAGGTTGGATGAACCCATACTTTCAAGGCCCACAGATGATGAATCATCAAATGCAACCCCATGGGGGACAAAATTTCCAACCACGCATTCCTTTTTTAGGGAATGGCCGCACGTCCGAGAGAACGCGGAGAAGAGGAGTGACCTGGTCCGACCAGACGAGGCAGGTACAGACAAGGAGTGTAACCAAGGCCCAAACAGGAACATCAGCGAATCCCTCATCGTGAACCTCACAGATCGAGCCTTAACAAAAGATGAAGAAAGCGTACTTAACAAAGGATTGGGTTATGTCCCCACACCAAAACTAGACGTTTTCAAAACTAAATGTGAGATGGCGGAATTCTGCCGAAAACTAAAACTAAAGGCCTTTTTCAAAGGAGAAGGACCCAGAAGAGAGGAAGGAGATACACCCTTGAAAAAGAAATCAACCTTCTGCCCCCTCAACTCCCAGGTCCCAATCGAAATCCAGACCTTTGAACAAGCCATTTTCAAAGGGATTGACGATCTGGCTCGGAAAACTAAGAAACCTTTCCAGAATATTACTAGATCCGAACAAATAGCCTTGAATTCATTGACAAGTGACAACAACATAGTCATTAAGCCAGCCGATAAAGGCGGAGGGATTGTCCTACTAACCAGTACAGGATATAACCAACAGTGTATGGACCTGTTGTCAAACGACAAATTCTACAAAATTCTATCCACAGACCCAACACCAAGACTACAAACCACAATAGCCATGATGATAGAAGAAGGGGAGACCAATAACTGGATCTCCAAAAAAGAGGGGGACTACCTGAGAACCACAACACCGAGAACCCCCTACTTCTATTCCCTTCCTAAGACACACAAAGGACGAATTCCACCACCAGGACGCCCGATAGTATCGGGGATTGGTTCGATCCTTGAGCCCCTTTCCCAGTTCGCCGACCAATACCTGCGGCCACTGGTTCAAAACACTCCAACTTATTTACGGGACACAAGGGATCTCCTGAACCAACTAAAAAACATCGAATACTCACCTGAGACTATGCTCCTGGTGGGTTTCGATGTTGAAAGCCTATATACTAGCCTCCCCCAAGAGAAGACCATGGCAACCCTTGAAGATACTCTGTTTAACATTACATGGCCACACAAAACCCCCAGGCACTTCGTTCTAGAGTGTTGCCGCTTGGCCCTAATGGAAAATTTTTTCCAATACAGAGAGACACTATACCTACAGTGCCATGGGACATCGATGGGCAGTACCTTTGCCCCGAGTGTGGCAGGGCTGTACGTGAGCTCCTTCGAGGAGACTCACATTCTGAATGCAAGCAACAATCCCTACCATCATTGTATACGTTTTTGGAAACGATACATTGATGATATCTTTGTAATCTGGGAAGGAGACCACCAGACGCTAACATCATTTCACACCTGGCTGAATCAAAAGGACGAATGCTTACAGTTCACCCACTGTGCCAACAATAGGAGCATTGACTTCCTAGATATAACTGTCTATGCTGCAGAAAACACCCTCCACACCCGAACATTTTTCAAAACGACTGCAAAGAACAGCCTGTTATCTTATAACAGCTTCCATCCTCGCCCGCTACGAGAGAACTTACCTTACAGCCAGTTCCTCAGGCTTCGGCGCAATTGCAGCAACCCTAGAGAATATAAAGAACAAGCGAGTGACCTCTGCAAAAAATTAGAAAAGAGAGACTACCCAAAAAAGATCATCAACAAATGTGAAAAACGTGCAAAAAACCAGAACAGAGAAGCCCTCCTAGAGATTACTCCAAGAGAACCTGTGGAAGAAGTACTCACATGCGTCACCACGTACAGCCCAATGACTAACAATCTTAAGAAAATAATCAATCAGAATTGGCGCATATTGACATCAGGCGATCTTACTTGGCAAAAACCACGATTTGCAAATAAAAGGAGCAGGAACCTGAAAGATATCTTGGTCCATACAAGACCTCCCCCAAAAAGACTGAGAGAAAATCTCAACCCATGGGGAAATCCACAAGTAAAAGGACACTATCCATGTGGCTCATGCTCAGTTTGCAGCCTAACAACAGCAACAAAAGAACTGCAACTCCTGCCAGATTTCAGATGGACCCTGAACAGTCACACGAACTGCAATACCACACACGTGATCTACATGATTACATGCCCGTGCAAGATGAATTATATTGGGATGACGTGCAGGAAAGCAAAACAGAGACTCTGCGAGCATAAGAGCAACGTGAAGTGCAAAAAGAGCACCACAAAGATGGCCACCCATTACTTGGAAAAGGGCCACACTACACTTGATTTACAATGGGTGATCTTGGAAACTCTCCAAAACAAAGACCACAATGCAGAACGAATCCTCTTTGAGAAGGAGCAGAGGTGGGTCCATAGACTGAAGACAGACACAGAGGGGCTGAATGACAACATACCCTGGCTCTCAGTGGCAAGAAAATAGAGGTCGTACCGTGCACCCTATGAATGAGCAAAACCAACCCAATGAAAGCTATCCAAGAATTCCTCGTAGAATGCTGACAACTATATTAACTAACATGAGAGAGAACGAGCTCTCAATCTGCCAAAGGTTCAATGAAGATAGATGTCAGTAAATAAAGATCGACATCATCGCACACACCCGTAAGGAAAAAGAAAAGACCCTAAAATAACCACGCAGGTATGCACCTTGAAAGCAATTCTAACGAATATCGATAACTATTGCTAAAATAATCCTGAAATATCATACGCGATAGAGCCAACAAGATAAAAGAAGAAGATACCACTCACCACATAAACGTAACCATGATGTAAACCAATCATGCGAGTAGCCCACCACAAAATTCTTTCATTACTACTAGCAGAATGATATGAGCAATCTACCCGTGGTTAATATCTATGAATACTGAAGGTCCAATAGAATAATACAAAGAGCGACAGTACTATTGCAAGAATAACCTCGCCCTCCATCCCCTCCTTCGAAATATCACCTGTGAAAAAACAAATAAGAAATCACAGCGTCACCAAAAAAGACACTACTTGTCAGATAACATCACAAGCTGTGCAAGTAGTCCATCAACCGTCTTTTATAATTCATTGATTCGTGTAACTTTCTTGGACATTAGCGGTATGATAAGAGCACACTACCCGTGTTTCATATTAGTAAACACCGATGGTCCAATAGGATCACACAAAGAACTTCGGCACCGCCCACAAGGCGGCTCAAGAAAAGCGACCCGGAAGAGACAGGAACCACTTCCGGTTCGGTAAGAGCAGAGCAGCGCGCGCAATAGCGAGCTGAGGACGAGGCGAAACAGGTAGCAAGAAGATTTCCCTCACCCGGTCCACAAAAACCGCAAGTACCATCCAACCGCTCTAACCTTAACCTTAATGCTTACTTTTGTTTAATTCCCGCCTTTAGCCCGCTCCAATATTCTTACCGGCTGAAGGAAGTGTGCATTAGCAATGCGCGAGGTAACTGCTAGCGTAAATGACATTTGCATGCCACATGGCGCCGCTACGATCACGGCGCCCCCAGTTCACCAAGCCGCAGAGTATGACTTGCATGCCACGAATATGTGTCAGTAGACTCATTCACCCGCCCTGATAACTACAGACAAACTCACGACCATTATAGTCACGTGAATCCACAAACGAATATATTCACGATACAAAGATAGTCCTGCACTGCCCCTCTACCAGCATGCTATAGGACGGTGCCTGAGCATGGAGAGGTTATGAGAGTTGACACTCGAATGGACACGAACGGTCTATGAAGTATTGCCATTTTTTAGTTGTTTATTGTGAAAATGACAGCGCAAATCGCTGTGGGTGTGTGTCTTTCCCTCCCTATCCCCCGACCCGGTGTGTGTGTGTTACAATTATGTGTTTACTCATTACAGGTACCATAAGACCTCCAAGACTTAGAAACAGGTCAATAACCTTTTCTTTTCACTTATTACACTGTATGATATTTTGCACGTTATTTCACGGTCCTGAAGAATGCCCGTAAGTCCTATTAGCAAGGCAACCGAGGCAGAAACATGTCGACCAACCTTTTAATTCCTTCATCACTCAAAGTGCAACTGTAACTCCTAAACAAGTACAAACGGATGCACAAAAGTTGAGTTTACCAGACCCGAAATCAGACCTATTAAAGCTTTGCCCTTCTGATCTCTGGTCTTTTTATCTCTGGCTCACTACTGCACCAACCTTTGGGTAAAATCCTCCTGGTGGAGGCTGCATAACCTAAGTAGACCTGATGATTATGCACACACGTGAAATAGAAGCGGAGAACCAAGATATACCGCTCTGAGACAACACCATACCCATCACGTGCATGAGGGTCTTTTTATTTGGGACAGAATTCCCCCCGAAAACCATCCTGCAGACCTAAGGTTGTTCAGGACAAGTGAAAACTGTGTGACATGCCATGGATGGGAACACATGTAGAGAAATATTGCCTTTCAGCTGGAAATGGTATAGTCCAAAGCTCAGTTTTTAATATAAAATCAGGGCCTTTGGTGGTCCTATCACTGAAAATACAAGATTTGAAAAAAATATTATTGTCTATTGGTGCTCGTGGAAGACAATTTCTTTGGACTGGAATCTAGAAAATGAAAGTGATTCTGTTATTTTACTGACCTCTGCTGGTCGTTTTCTATCAAGAAAGTTAAATAGAGGCAGTTGAACTATCAGAAAGAAATTGTGGTATTTTACTGACCTTTGCTGGTCGGTTTCTATCAAGACGGTTAAATAGAGGCAGTTGAACAGAAAAAAGTCCCTAAGTGGAAGCAGACAAGTCCTAGGGCTGATCTCCAGAACCCACAAAGTACATACACATTTATACTAAAGTATATACCAGAGGTCTCAAATGCCTGACCTAAAAAAGGGTAATTTCTGAAAATCAGTTGGCCTTTTCTTGTTTTTTGGGGCATTAGCTAAGCAGTTCCAACGAAAGCTTTCCTCACTATAGAATTACCGCAATTATTAGGCTTCCCCGCAGCTTGGCAAAGAATGCAATCACCGCCAAGGGCGTATGTACATGGGCAGCAAAGCACCCTGCCACTCTAATGTCCCCAATGCATGCTTTACCCACCTTCAGTGAGGACACATGCTTGATACCCTCTATTACAGAAAATGTACTACTGGAACCCGAAGCCTCTCATAGGCTTTCTTAGTCTTAGTGGCTGTGAATGCTATCCTGAGCCCTGGTAAACTGGAGCACCAAGATCCCAGAGCTTTTCATGGAAAGTTGCCATGTTCTTCACCTCCACTATATGAAAATCTCTGCATCCATCCCTGCACCTTAGGACAAGTTAGAACATCAGCAGCATTATTTAGTGGCATCAGGACCCAAAGCTGTCTTCTTTAAAATAAGTGAGCAACAGCTTCAGTGGCATCAGCACCCAGTGTTGCCTTCTTTCAAATAAGTGAGCACCAGCCTCTTAAGCAAGCTCAAACCCAGCCTACAAGATGACACCTCTTGGAGATAGCTCTCATCTACCACAAATCCTATCATGCCATCAGACCTAAGTAGGGCACTGTGGTATAGAGTCGCTCCTCCAAGATGTGTAAGCCAAACGCAATTAGAAATAACTCCAGAAAAGTGCCATTCTTGACTAACTCAAAGTCATGTAAAGTGCCAGGCTAACAGCAGGCACACCAGCCTATGCCAAGTATTTCACCAAAACCAACATTGCCCTCACAATTGGTGCATATAATTAATTTCTCCCTGTATTCAGGAGCCAAACACCCAATCACTCTGCGTTGGGAGTCACCCAGAAAGTTCCTCCAGATTTTCAAATGTTCGCATATTTTGGAAGATAATTGACACTGGTGATGCTCATCTTTCAGGTAAGGCATTGCCTAAGCAATGGACTTGGATGATGGGTAACCCAGAGGAATGACCCGCAATGTGAAATTCATTGGCTCTACCATGCTCTCGCGCTATTGCATGGTCGCCTTTGTGGTCCCCAAGCAGCATTCTATGACAATCCTAAAATCTTCCACCTTGTTTAAGCAACATCTGCACACATCCAATACTGAGGCGAGGACTGAGGCTGGACGCATGGTTTTATTTGTTGCAAAGGAAGCTTCCAGCAGTTTGAGTCATGTCCAGATGGGTAAAGTTGCTGAAGGCCCAAACGCCTATCTCGGCCACTACCAGACCAAAACGCAGATGCAACCAGATGGCGCGCTTTCGGCTCTCCTGCTCCAATGAGAAGGGTCATGAGGAAACTCCACCGCCCCTGCTGCCAGAAGGGAGGTGTTTAACACTTCAAGCAGCCAATGTGGTATCATTATTAGAGAGGGGTGATATTTAAAAATGTGCTTTCATCCAGGGAAGCATTTGACTTCCCCATACTAAAACATTTGTAAGGCTCTGATAATGCACCTTATACTTACTTAAACCTTCCACCACTAGGCCAGTACTGGGAAAAAAGCAGAACTCTCAGAGTGCCCTCCCATTTTCACTTACGCCATGATCTATGACATTCAAAGGTCTCCAGTGCACATACGTTCTACACTGCAACCTTCAAAGCTCTCCCAAAAATGGAAGATAGTGGCATATACAGGATCTACAGGAAGTGACAGCAGCAAGACTGCAGGACATAACAACAGCAGGAGTTACCACTATCTTGTAGTGATTTAAGCAAAGAAAGCTATTGATACAGTCAACACATTAGTTGCTGCTTCAATTTTCTTTTAATTTATGACTTCACATATGACTGGCGATAAAACAGCCCAACAAAAATATCTTATACAACACTCACTTCAGCCGAAGCGGGTGCTCTTTATTTGCACTCAAACAATACAGGAGCTTAGAGGGAATACGGAAAGGGTCGCCCTCCACTCACAGTCAATAATATACAATGAGACCCAATCCAAATGGCGAGTAAATCTATCAGTGACATAAGGGGGGTCCAATACATCCCACTCCCCACTACTCTCTTATCCACATTATAATGAGATAATGCACTGTGCTCTGCCTTGTTTAAAATATCTGTTCTCCAAGACAACCCAACAGAGCAAAGCTCTTAGAGTGACCCCAATCTTGGTTGTTCACAACAGTCCACACCACACATTGACTTTACTCTAAATAGAGGAAAAATGTGCGAGAAGCAAGTGACCCCTCACGGAAACACCACCAAGCGGGGTAACTGGTATGCAATTTCCAGACAGGCCCCTGTCTCATCATCGGTGGTCACTCGCTCCTCGGGAAAATAAAGGTGATAGAAAGTGTCCAAAACAAACAACATATAAAGTGCTACAGTGAAGTGCAGAAAATTCTGCTAGTGACAAACACACACAAACATAATAATAGAGTGCCTAAAACCACACACAACACACCAATCCCTTATCCACTTTTATTCGTAGGGTGGTGATTGCGTGCTCTTGAGTATTAAAAAGGCTGGTAGCTAGTCATGCATACCATTACCTACAGTGCCGACATGTTTCACTGCTGTATAGCGTAGAGCAGTTTCATCAGGGCTGCACTCAAGTGCTGCCACTTCACTCTTATTGGACACTCAGTTCTGTAACGTGCTGTCAATGGAGAACAGGTACGTAGTTAAAAACATGTAGACTCAGGCTGGCCAGAGGTGTACTATGAAGGTATATGCCAAGAGGTAGTGTGAGGAATATTTACCCAGGAGCAGCAAAGCTTTGCATACCAGCCACTCCGGTGTCAAACTGGGACCCTAGATACTCCAAGCGTGAGTGTGCCCCTTGATTTGTAATAAAAGTATTATATCTGCAAATTGGGAGAAAACAAAACCAGCGTTGTAGTTTTCTAGTGCTTTTATAACATGTAGCACCTGCTGGAAATTACACCTATATTCGGGAATGAGCCACAAGTAACATACACTCTTAACGCTGCTATTACATACTGCTCATAAGGGTTGTTCTAACTAGTGGAGTTCCATCACTGGGGTGCCAGTTGTAAATGCCACAATGCAGCGCACCCACCACAGCGGCCCCGACGTCAACAATAGTGCAGCCAGAGCGAACTAGGACTTAACAGTCACGATCGTGACCAACTTCCATCTTAGCAAAAGAGCAAATGAGCAAATGAGGCTACGCGGGCCCAGCGGGCTCGAGAAAATAACATTTAGCCCACGGAGCGAAAATCAAAAGTATACTTCCCTGGCGCTTGATTCAGAAACTGTCTCACCGTGACGATCCGGGAAGACGCCTTTCCTCAGCCGTGTCGGACGCCCACACCCGGGACACTGAAGAATGCAGCGCCGGTGCGACCACGCCCCTCGCGTCACATCACGTGATCGCGACACCATACACGGCGGCCATCTTAGCCTAGTCAATGGGCTTGAATCAATATAGCGGTATACACTGATACAGCCATATCGAGGGGAAGAGATGCTATACCACTGCAACACTGCCCCGGTGAATGTGCTGGATATTAAAGGGACATACTACTCCAGAATGTCAGAGCTTCACCCCTATGTGTAACAAAACGAAAACTGATTACATCAACACTGCAACGCTGCCCAGGCAGATGTAAAAGATATTAGAACTAGGAGGGCAGGGACATAATGCTCCTAAATGTCAGTGCTTCACACCCATCTGTAGAAAGTGAAAAGGGACATACTGGTCAAATAGTCATTCAGCTAGTGAATTATATGCTGGATATAGACCTGTCACAATAGATCATATTGTATGCACTTCGCCCCCTTGAACATATTGAAAGTAATCAGTTCCAGAGACACTTCAGAGTGACACAAAATCAGGGAGAATTGTGCTGGATAGGAGCTAACCCACAAGGGGCATCCAATATGGAGAGTCTAGGTTATGGGCACAGGAAGGGCAAATGTACATGGTACCCCTCCTAGTTTAGAGAGGCAGTGAACCCAAGTATGGCCAGGAGGCATGACCAGAAAGCAAGTGAGGGGTCCCAGTGTGGAGCAACATAAGACCCAGGTTCACAGTTTAATCCTGTTCCATTCAATGATTTCGTTGAGCCCTACCCTATCAGTTTTCTCATTATAGATCCAGCGCGATTCTTTAGCCAACAAGATCTCATCAATGTTCTGGGGAGAGCCTGTGATCTTCTCAAGCACTGTCCACTGAAAGGTGTGTTTTTCAGTAGAACAGTGCTGAACAAGCTTTGTTGTTAATTTACCTGCTCTTATTGTGCTAAGATGTTCCTGTATGCGCACTTTGATCTTGCGTGAAGTCAGACCTATATACTGCAATCCACACTGGCACGTTAGCCTGTATACCACTTGTGTGGAATTGCAGTTACTAAACTGATTTTGAAACCACTCCTTCCCTGATGTGAGACTCACACTTTGGCTTTTCTTGGTGAGTGGACATACAGAGCATGTCCCACACGGAAAATGGCCTTTGGGTACAGTAGAATTTTGATCGGTTGGTGCCTGGGGGGCCCTTGAGTGTACCAGTTTATCCTTCAAATTGGTCGCCCTCTTAAATGCAAATCTCGGGGGTGGCATACGGAACTCGCTGTTAGACAGGATAGACCAATGCTTCCGGATGGACTGGCGAATTTTAGTGGCCATAGGGTCAAACGTCATGACTACAGGTATACAGTCGTCCCTTTTCTTGGTAGCCTTTTCTAGAAGAGCACTCCTGGGGGTGTTGAGAGCTCTCTTTTTGGCTTGTTTTACTACCTTCATAGGGTAATTCCTATTGGTCAACTTAGAGGTCAATGCTTCCGATTGTTCCAAGAAGGTGCTGGTGTTAGAACAGTTACGCCTATACCTCAGGAACTGCCCTACAGGCAAGTTGTCCCTCAATGCTCTTGGGTGAAAGGAGTCGTACGAGAGCAAGGAGTTCCTGTCTGTGGGTTTTTGATGTACACAGGTGTTAATGGTGTCCATACTATATTCAATATCGAGGTCAAGGTACACTGCTTTATGTCTGTCATATGTCCAGGTGAACTTAAGGTTCTCATCTTGTGCATTCAGCCAGGTAAGGAATTCCAAAAGGTGTTCCTCCGTTCCTGACCAGATGCAGAACACGTCATCTATATATCTCTTCCAGAGCCGGATCTGGCTCTGGAAGGGGTTGTTGTTATGATAGATGACGTGCTCCTCGAATTGTCCCACATAGATACAAGCTATGCTGGGTGCCATAGTAGCCCCCATTGAGGTGCCAGACACCTGAAGATAGAGCTGATCTTTGTAGCAAAAATAGTTCTTGGTAAGGGCTAACTCTATACACTGCAGCACGAATGTCTGTGTAGTGTCATAGAACCATTCCTGGTCACCCAGGGCGCGGGCCGCTGCCACCAGCGCCGCGTCCTGGGGAATGCAAGTGTACAGGGATTCGATGTCAATGGTGACAAAGAATTCATTTGCAGGGTCATAATGGATGTCTTCAAGTACCTTTAAGATGTCAGTCGTGTCTTTGACAAAGGACTTTTGGGTGACTACAGATTCTCTGAGAAAGTAATCTGCGTATTGAGATAGCGGTTCCAAAATAGATTGAATACCCGCCACAATAGGGCGGCCCGGAGGTGGACGAGTGGGCTTGTGGATCTTTGGGAGGATGTAAAATGACGGAGTCCTAGGGCTGGTATTAACAAGGAACTCCGCCTCTTTAACCGAAATCCATTTTCTTTCTTTAGCGACCCCAACCATGTCGCGAATGGTTTTTGACAATTCTTCCACCGGATCTTTTTTAAGCGGTACATAATTGGTCCTGACACTCAGGAGTCGTAGTACTTCTGTCTCGTAATCAGTGGTATTAAGAAGGACAATGGCACCGCCCTTGTCCGCCGATTTTATCGTCAGCGTGTGATTATTTTGGAGGCTTTTAACTGCTTCCCAGTCTTCTTTAGTCATGTTTTTGTGATGGAACTGTCTCTTCGTGTTTTCTATTTTATCTATGTCCTGTAAGACCAGGGACTCAAAGACCACTATTTCTGGACCTACTGCAGAAGTGGGTGGGCAGAAAGTGGAAGGATTTCTCAAATTAGAGGTATAGGTGGTATTCTCTAATGTTTGCTTATCTTTGAAAAACTTTTTGAGTTTAATTTTTCTCATTGTTTCCTGAAACTCAATTCTGCATTTGAATGCGTCATGAGTAGGAGTAGGAATGAATCCCAAACCTTTGTTCAGTACTCTTTTTTCATTGTCAGACAGGACATGATCGGATAGATTCACTACGATGTTGCGGCTTACTTCTGGGTCCTGCCTCTGCTGCGGGTCAACCTCGGCGAGAACGTCTGCCATTGTTGGCGTTGCTGGTTCGGCTGATTGGTGTGATTTCCTCTGCCTCTTCCGCCTCCTTGACCACCTCCCCGGTTGGTTGTTCTCTGGCCTTGGGCTAAAAAAGACCTGAGTAGTGCCCCCAAGTCCTCGCTAGTTTGATTCTGTTGTTGGAATCTCACCCTATTACCTTGAGGTGTTTCTTCCTCGTCCTCACTGGACGTATTGTCGAAGGTCCACTGGTTGGGGGTCCGTCTTGGTTGTTGTCTGCCCCCTCGTCCCCTCTGTCTTCCTCCAAAGGACTGGGATTCCTGAGGAGCTGTGTAGTACTCGTCCTTCACATAGGGGAAAGCCCATTCATGTGTGTATCTCTCAAGATTGCGAGTGAGGCCTTTCAATTTTTGGGTTACCATATAGTTTCTGTATTCAGAAAGGTCCTCCTGGATCCTTTGGAGTTGTTCTTTGGTATCCAACAGTGTGGTGTCCCTCTGTATGGATTCTTCCAATTCCAGAATTTCTTTCAATAGTTCCTCACTAAGTCGCTTGGCCGTGCTGATAATCAAAATCAGCCAATCTCTAGTACACTTGTTAGCGATGAAGCTCCAATCTCGCCTAAACCTACTGTCGTCAAGAAAGATGCGGGGTTCTATTCTTACAAGGAGACTAGCTGGGGCCGCGCCAGCATTATAGTATTCAGTCATAAGCGCCCCATGTAAAGCAATCCTAACCTGCCTCTTTTTCAGGGTACTAAGCTTCTCCCATTCTTCCCTAGCTGTGGTGCTGCTAAGTAATGGATTGTCAGGTAGTAGTGATGGGCCTGCTAGGATAGCCGCTATCTGTTCCTCAGTGAAGGCCAGACAGTTCTTATCCATTTAAAAGTGGGGGCCTGCACAAAATAAGGAAGAGAAGGAAGGGCAAGAGAGCTAAGGTCGCTCTTGGTCACAATTCCCTACACACTCCCCAGAAGAAAACCTGTTACAGTGGTATAGCACCTCACCAACCACAGGGTCCACATGTAAGGAAAATTTAAAAAAACGCTGATCCTCCAAGTAGGGGGATGCTAAGCTCTCACGGCTGAGCCGCCGTACAAAGCACTCAAACAATACAGGAGCTTAGAGGGAATACGGAAAGGGTCGCCCTCCACTCACAGTCAATAATATACAATGAGACCCAATCCAAATGGCGAGTAAATCTATCAGTGACATAAGGGGGGTCCAATACATCCCACTCCCCACTACTCTCTTATCCACATTATAATGAGATAATGCACTGTGCTCTGCCTTGTTTAAAATATCTGTTCTCCAAGACAACCCAACAGAGCAAAGCTCTTAGAGTGACCCCAATCTTGGTTGTTCACAACAGTCCACACCACACATTGGACTTTACTCTAAATAGAGGAAAAATGTGCGAGAAGCAAGTGACCCCTCACGGAAACACCACCAAGCGGGGTAACTGGTATGCAATTTCCAGACAGGCCCCTGTCTCATCATCGGTGGTCACTCGCTCCTCGGGAAAATAAAGGTGATAGAAAGTGTCCAAAACAAACAACATATAAAGTGCTACAGTGAAGTGCAGAAAATTCTGCTAGTGACAAACACACACAAACATAATAATAGAGTGCCTAAAACCACACACAACACACCAATCCCTTATCCACTTTTATTCGTAGGGTGGTGATTGCGTGCTCTTGAGTATTAAAAAGGCTGGTAGCTAGTCATGCATACCATTACCTACAGTGCCGACATGTTTCACTGCTGTATAGCGTAGAGCAGTTTCATCAGGGCTGCACTCAAGTGCTGCCACTTCACTCTTATTGGACACTCAGTTCTGTAACGTGCTGTCAATGGAGAACAGGTACGTAGTTAAAAACATGTAGACTCAGGCTGGCCAGAGGTGTACTATGAAGGTATATGCCAAGAGGTAGTGTGAGGAATATTTACCCAGGAGCAGCAAAGCTTTGCATACCAGCCACTCCGGTGTCAAACTGGGACCCTAGATACTCCAAGCGTGAGTGTGCCCCTTGATTTGTAATAAAAGTATTATATCTGCAAATTGGGAGAAAACAAAACCAGCGTTGTAGTTTTCTAGTGCTTTTATAACATGTAGCACCTGCTGGAAATTACACCTATATTCGGGAATGAGCCACAAGTAACATACACTCTTAACGCTGCTATTACATACTGCTCATAAGGGTTGTTCTAACTAGTGGAGTTCCATCACTGGGGTGCCAGTTGTAAATGCCACAATGCAGCGCACCCACCACAGCGGCCCCCACGTCAACAATAGTGCAGCCAGAGCGAACTAGGACTTAACAGTCACGATCGTGACCAACTTCCATCTTAGCAAAAGAGCAAATGAGCAAATGAGGCTACGCGGGCCCAGCGGGCTCGAGAAAATAACATTTAGCCCACGGAGCGAAAATCAAAAGTATACTTCCCTGGCGCTTGATTCAGAAACTGTCTCACCGTGACGATCCGGGAAGACGCCTTTCCTCAGCCGTGTCGGACGCCCACACCCGGGACACTGAAGAATGCAGCGCCGGTGCGACCACGCCCCTCGCGTCACATCACGTGATCGCGACACCATACACGGCGGCCATCTTAGCCTAGTCAATGGGCTTGAATCAATATAGCGGTATACACTGATACAGCCATATCGAGGGGAAGAGATGCTATACCACTGCAACACTGCCCCGGTGAATGTGCTGGATATTAAAGGGACATACTACTCCAGAATGTCAGAGCTTCACCCCTATGTGTAACAAAACGAAAACTGATTACATCAACACTGCAACGCTGCCCAGGCAGATGTAAAAGATATTAGAACTAGGAGGGCAGGGACATAATGCTCCTAAATGTCAGTGCTTCACACCCATCTGTAGAAAGTGAAAAGGGACATACTGGTCAAATAGTCATTCAGCTAGTGAATTATATGCTGGATATAGACCTGTCACAATAGATCATATTGTATGCACTTCGCCCCCTTGAACATATTGAAAGTAATCAGTTCCAGAGACACTTCAGAGTGACACAAAATCAGGGAGAATTGTGCTGGATAGGAGCTAACCCACAAGGGGCATCCAATATGGAGAGTCTAGGTTATGGGCACAGGAAGGGCAAATGTACATGGTACCCCTCCTAGTTTAGAGAGGCAGTGAACCCAAGTATGGCCAGGAGGCATGACCAGAAAGCAAGTGAGGGGTCCCAGTGTGGAGCAACATAAGACCCAGGTTCACATTTTAATAGGGTAGGGCTCAACGAAATCATTGAATGGAACAGGATTAAACTGTGAACCTGGGTCTTATGTTGCTCCACACTGGGACCCCTCACTTGCTTTCTGGTCATGCCTCCTGGCCATACTTGGGTTCACTGCCTCTCTAAACTAGGAGGGGTACCATGTACATTTGCCCTTCCTGTGCCCATAACCTAGACTCTCCATATTGGATGCCCCTTGTGGGTTAGCTCCTATCCAGCACAATTCTCCCTGATTTTGTGTCACTCTGAAGTGTCTCTGGAACTGATTACTTTCAATATGTTCAAGGGGGCGAAGTGCATACAATATGATCTATTGTGACAGGTCTATATCCAGCATATAATTCACTAGCTGAATGACTATTTGACCAGTATGTCCCTTTTCACTTTCTACAGATGGGTGTGAAGCACTGACATTTAGGAGCATTATGTCCCTGCCCTCCTAGTTCTAATATCTTTTACATCTGCCTGGGCAGCGTTGCAGTGTTGATGTAATCAGTTTTCGTTTTGTTACACATAGGGGTGAAGCTCTGACATTCTGGAGTAGTATGTCCCTTTAATATCCAGCACATTCACCGGGGCAGTGTTGCAGTGGTATAGCATCTCTTCCCCTCGATATGGCTGTATCAGTGTATACCGCTATATTGATTCAAGCCCATTGACTAGGCTAAGATGGCCGCCGTGTATGGTGTCGCGATCACGTGATGTGACGCGAGGGGCGTGGTCGCACCGGCGCTGCATTCTTCAGTGTCCCGGGTGTGGGCGTGCGACACGGCTGAGGAAAGGCGTCTTCCCGGATCGTCACGGTGAGACAGTTTCTGAATCAAGCGCCAGGGAAGTATACTTTTGATTTTCGCTCCGTGGGCTAAATGTTATTTTCTCGAGCCCGCTGGGCCCGCGTAGCCTCATTTGCTCATTTGCTCTTTTGCTAAGATGGAAGTTGGTCACGATCGTGACTGTTAAGTCCTAGTTCGCTCTGGCTGCACTATTGTTGACGTGGGGGCCGCTGTGGTGGGTGCGCTGCATTGTGGCATTTACAACTGGCATCCCAGTGATGGAACTCCACTAGTTAGAACAACCCTTATGAGCAGTATGTAATAGCAGCGTTAAGAGTGTATGTTACTTGTGGCTCATTCCCGAATATAGGTGTAATTTCCAGCAGGTGCTACATGTTATAAAAGCACTAGAAAACTACAACGCTGGTTTTGTTTTCTCCCAATTTGCAGATATAATACTTTTATTACAAATCAAGGGGCACACTCACGCTTGGAGTATCTAGGGTCCCAGTTTGACACCGGAGTGGCTGGTATGCAAAGCTTTGCTGCTCCTGGGTAAATATTCCTCACACTACCTCTTGGCATATACCTTCATAGTACACCTCTGGCCAGCCTGAGTCTACATGTTTTTAACTACGTACCTGTTCTCCATTGACAGCACGTTACAGAACTGAGTGTCCAATAAGAGTGAAGTGGCAGCACTTGAGTGCAGCCCTGATGAAACTGCTCTACGCTATACAGCAGTGAAACATGTCGGCACTGTAGGTAATGGTATGCATGACTAGCTACCAGCCTTTTTAATACTCAAGAGCACGCAATCACCACCCTACGAATAAAAGTGGATAAGGGATTGGTGTGTTGTGTGTGGTTTTAGGCACTCTATTATTATGTTTGTGTGTGTTTGTCACTAGCAGAATTTTCTGCACTTCACTGTAGCACTTTATATGTTGTTTGTTTTGGACACTTTCTATCACCTTTATTTTCCCGAGGAGCGAGTGACCACCGATGATGAGACAGGGGCCTGTCTGGAAATTGCATACCAGTTACCCCGCTTGGTGGTGTTTCCGTGAGGGGTCACTTGCTTCTCGCACATTTTTCCTCTATTTAGAGTAAAGTCCAATGTGTGGTGTGGACTGTTGTGAACAACCAAGATTGGGGTCACTCTAAGAGCTTTGCTCTGTTGGGTTGTCTTGGAGAACAGATATTTTAAACAAGGCAGAGCACAGTGCATTATCTCATTATAATGTGGATAAGAGAGTAGTGGGGAGTGGGATGTATTGGACCCCCCTTATGTCACTGATAGATTTACTCGCCATTTGGATTGGGTCTCATTGTATATTATTGACTGTGAGTGGAGGGCGACCCTTTCCGTATTCCCTCTAAGCTCCTGTATTGTTTGAGTGCTTTGTACGGCGGCTCAGCCGTGAGAGCTTAGCATCCCCCTACTTGGAGGATCAGCGTTTTTTTAAATTTTCCTTACATGTGGACCCTGTGGTTGGTGAGGTGCTATACTACTGTAACAGGTTTTCTTCTGGGGAGTGTGTAGGGAATTGTGACCAAGAGCGACCTTAGCTCTCTTGCCCTTCCTTCTCTTCCTTATTTTGTGCAGGCCCCCACTTTTAAATGGATAAGAACTGTCTGGCCTTCACTGAGGAACAGATAGCGGCTATCCTAGCAGGCCCATCACTACTACCTGACAATCCATTACTTAGCAGCACCACAGCTAGGGAAGAATGGGAGAAGCTTAGTACCCTGAAAAAGAGGCAGGTTAGGATTGCTTTACATGGGGCGCTTATGACTGAATACTATAATGCTGGCGCGGCCCCAGCTAGTCTCCTTGTAAGAATAGAACCCCGCATCTTTCTTGACGACAGTAGGTTTAGGCGAGATTGGAGCTTCATCGCTAACAAGTGTACTAGAGATTGGCTGATTTTGATTATCAGCACGGCCAAGCGACTTAGTGAGGAACTATTGAAAGAAATTCTGGAATTGGAAGAATCCATACAGAGGGACACCACACTGTTGGATACCAAAGAACAACTCCAAAGGATCCAGGAGGACCTTTCTGAATACAGAAACTATATGGTAACCCAAAAATTGAAAGGCCTCACTCGCAATCTTGAGAGATACACACATGAATGGGCTTTCCCCTATGTGAAGGACGAGTACTACACAGCTCCTCAGGAATCCCAGTCCTTTGGAGGAAGACAGAGGGGACGAGGGGGCAGACAACAACCAAGACGGACCCCCAACCAGTGGACCTTCGACAATACGTCCAGTGAGGACGAGGAAGAAACACCTCAAGGTAATAGGGTGAGATTCCAACAACAGAATCAAACTAGCGAGGACTTGGGGGCACTACTCAGGTCTTTTTTAGCCCAAGGCCAGAGAACAACCAACCGGGGAGGTGGTCAAGGAGGCGGAAGAGGCAGAGGAAATCACACCAATCAGCCGAACCAGCAACGCCAACAATGGCAGACGTTCTCGCCGAGGTTGACCCGCAGCAGAGGCAGGACCCAGAAGTAAGCCGCAACATCGTAGTGAATCTATCCGATCATGTCCTGTCTGACAATGAAAAAAGAGTACTGAACAAAGGTTTGGGATTCATTCCTACTCCTACTCATGACGCATTTAAATGCAGAATTGAGTTTCAGGAAACAATGAGAAAAATTAAACTCAAAAAGTTTTTCAAAGATAAGCAAACATTAGAGAATACCACCTATACCTCTAATTTGAGAAATCCTTCCACTTTCTGCCCACCCACTTCTGCAGTAGGTCCAGAAATAGTGGTCTTTGAGTCCCTGGTCTTACAGGACATAGATAAAATAGAAAACACGAAGAGACAGTTCCATCACAAAAACATGACTAAAGAAGACTGGGAAGCAGTTAAAAGCCTCCAAAATAATCACACGCTGACGATAAAATCGGCGGACAAGGGCGGTGCCATTGTCCTTCTTAATACCACTGATTACGAGACAGAAGTACTACGACTCCTGAGTGTCAGGACCAATTATGTACCGCTTAAAAAAGATCCGGTGGAAGAATTGTCAAAAACCATTCGCGACATGGTTGGGGTCGCTAAAGAAAGAAAATGGATTTCGGTTAAAGAGGCGGAGTTCCTTGTTAATACCAGCCCTAGGACTCCGTCATTTTACATCCTCCCAAAGATCCACAAGCCCACTCGTCCACCTCCGGGCCGCCCTATTGTGGCGGGTATTCAATCTATTTTGGAACCGCTATCTCAATACGCAGATTACTTTCTCAGAGAATCTGTAGTCACCCAAAAGTCCTTTGTCAAAGACACGACTGACATCTTAAAGGTACTTGAAGACATCCATTATGACCCTGCAAATGAATTCTTTGTCACCATTGACATCGAATCCCTGTACACTTGCATTCCCCAGGACGCGGCGCTGGTGGCAGCGGCCCGCGCCCTGGGTGACCAGGAATGGTTCTATGACACTACACAGACATTCGTGCTGCAGTGTATAGAGTTAGCCCTTACCAAGAACTATTTTTGCTACAAAGATCAGCTCTATCTTCAGGTGTCTGGCACCTCAATGGGGGCTACTATGGCACCCAGCATAGCTTGTATCTATGTGGGACAATTCGAGGAGCACGTCATCTATCATAACAACAACCCCTTCCAGAGCCAGATCCGGCTCTGGAAGAGATATATAGATGACGTGTTCTGCATCTGGTCAGGAACGGAGGAACACCTTTTGGAATTCCTTACCTGGCTGAATGCACAAGATGAGAACCTTAAGTTCACCTGGACATATGACAGACATAAAGCAGTGTACCTTGACCTCGATATTGAATATAGTATGGACACCATTAACACCTGTGTACATCAAAAACCCACAGACAGGAACTCCTTGCTCTCGTACGACTCCTTTCACCCAAGAGCATTGAGGGACAACTTGCCTGTAGGGCAGTTCCTGAGGTATAGGCGTAACTGTTCTAACACCAGCACCTTCTTGGAACAATCGGAAGCATTGACCTCTAAGTTGACCAATAGGAATTACCCTATGAAGGTAGTAAAACAAGCCAAAAAGAGAGCTCTCAACACCCCCAGGAGTGCTCTTCTAGAAAAGGCTACCAAGAAAAGGGACGACTGTATACCTGTAGTCATGACGTTTGACCCTATGGCCACTAAAATTCGCCAGTCCATCCGGAAGCATTGGTCTATCCTGTCTAACAGCGAGTTCCGTATGCCACCCCCGAGATTTGCATTTAAGAGGGCGACCAATTTGAAGGATAAACTGGTACACTCAAGGGCCCCCCAGGCACCAACCGATCAAAATTCTACTGTACCCAAAGGCCATTTTCCGTGTGGGACATGCTCTGTATGTCCACTCACCAAGAAAAGCAAAAGTGTGAGTCTCACATCAGGGAAGGAGTGGTTTCAAAATCAGTTTAGTAACTGCAATTCCACACAAGTGGTATACAGGCTAACGTGCCAGTGTGGATTGCAGTATATAGGTCTGACTTCACGCAAGATCAAAGTGCGCATACAGGAACATCTTAGCACAATAAGAGCAGGTAAATTAACAACAAAGCTTGTTCAGCACTGTTCTACTGAAAAACACACCTTTCAGTGGACAGTGCTTGAGAAGATCACAGGCTCTCCCCAGAACATTGATGAGATCTTGTTGGCTAAAGAATCGCGCTGGATCTATAATGAGAAAACTGATAGGGTAGGGCTCAACGAAATCATTGAATGGAACAGGATTAAACTGTGAACCTGGGTCTTATGTTGCTCCACACTGGGACCCCTCACTTGCTTTCTGGTCATGCCTCCTGGCCATACTTGGGTTCACTGCCTCTCTAAACTAGGAGGGGTACCATGTACATTTGCCCTTCCTGTGCCCATAACCTAGACTCTCCATATTGGATGCCCCTTGTGGGTTAGCTCCTATCCAGCACAATTCTCCCTGATTTTGTGTCACTCTGAAGTGTCTCTGGAACTGATTACTTTCAATATGTTCAAGGGGGCGAAGTGCATACAATATGATCTATTGTGACAGGTCTATATCCAGCATATAATTCACTAGCTGAATGACTATTTGACCAGTATGTCCCTTTTCACTTTCTACAGATGGGTGTGAAGCACTGACATTTAGGAGCATTATGTCCCTGCCCTCCTAGTTCTAATATCTTTTACATCTGCCTGGGCAGCGTTGCAGTGTTGATGTAATCAGTTTTCGTTTTGTTACACATAGGGGTGAAGCTCTGACATTCTGGAGTAGTATGTCCCTTTAATATCCAGCACATTCACCGGGGCAGTGTTGCAGTGGTATAGCATCTCTTCCCCTCGATATGGCTGTATCAGTGTATACCGCTATATTGATTCAAGCCCATTGACTAGGCTAAGATGGCCGCCGTGTATGGTGTCGCGATCACGTGATGTGACGCGAGGGGCGTGGTCGCACCGGCGCTGCATTCTTCAGTGTCCCGGGTGTGGGCGTCCGACACGGCTGAGGAAAGGCGTCTTCCCGGATCGTCACGGTGAGACAGTTTCTGAATCAAGCGCCAGGGAAGTATACTTTTGATTTTCGCTCCGTGGGCTAAATGTTATTTTCTCGAGCCCGCTGGGCCCGCGTAGCCTCATTTGCTCATTTGCTCTTTTGCTAAGATGGAAGTTGGTCACGATCGTGACTGTTAAGTCCTAGTTCGCTCTGGCTGCACTATTGTTGACGTGGGGGCCGCTGTGGTGGGTGCGCTGCATTGTGGCATTTACAACTGGCACCCCAGTGATGGAACTCCACTAGTTAGAACAACCCTTATGAGCAGTATGTAATAGCAGCGTTAAGAGTGTATGTTACTTGTGGCTCATTCCCGAATATAGGTGTAATTTCCAGCAGGTGCTACATGTTATAAAAGCACTAGAAAACTACAACGCTGGTTTTGTTTTCTCCCAATTTGCAGATATAATACTTTTATTACAAATCAAGGGGCACACTCACGCTTGGAGTATCTAGGGTCCCAGTTTGACACCGGAGTGGCTGGTATGCAAAGCTTTGCTGCTCCTGGGTAAATATTCCTCACACTACCTCTTGGCATATACCTTCATAGTACACCTCTGGCCAGCCTGAGTCTACATGTTTTTAACTACGTACCTGTTCTCCATTGACAGCACGTTACAGAACTGAGTGTCCAATAAGAGTGAAGTGGCAGCACTTGAGTGCAGCCCTGATGAAACTGCTCTACGCTATACAGCAGTGAAACATGTCGGCACTGTAGGTAATGGTATGCATGACTAGCTACCAGCCTTTTTAATACTCAAGAGCACGCAATCACCACCCTACGAATAAAAGTGGATAAGGGATTGGTGTGTTGTGTGTGGTTTTAGGCACTCTATTATTATGTTTGTGTGTGTTTGTCACTAGCAGAATTTTCTGCACTTCACTGTAGCACTTTATATGTTGTTTGTTTTGGACACTTTCTATCACCTTTATTTTCCCGAGGAGCGAGTGACCACCGATGATGAGACAGGGGCCTGTCTGGAAATTGCATACCAGTTACCCCGCTTGGTGGTGTTTCCGTGAGGGGTCACTTGCTTCTCGCACATTTTTCCTCTATTTAGAGTAAAGTCCAATGTGTGGTGTGGACTGTTGTGAACAACCAAGATTGGGGTCACTCTAAGAGCTTTGCTCTGTTGGGTTGTCTTGGAGAACAGATATTTTAAACAAGGCAGAGCACAGTGCATTATCTCATTATAATGTGGATAAGAGAGTAGTGGGGAGTGGGATGTATTGGACCCCCCTTATGTCACTGATAGATTTACTCGCCATTTGGATTGGGTCTCATTGTATATTAGCTCTTTATTTGCAACCAAGATAGATGAAAATTAGAAAAATATACAAAATAAACATTTGCTGTGTAATGACACTATTTACATATACATTAGGAAAAAGATTGTGACTTATGGGACCCCAGTACAGTGACCATAACCAACAGGTGAGTGAAGCTAAAGTGACAGTTTTTAAAACAAGGAATTGGTTATTGGAATTAAAAGGATGTTCTTTAAGTATTCAGAATGAATCATGTTCTCTAGAGAATATTCTACTGTTCTAAACTATCCTTTGTAATTGTTGACGATGTTTCGACCCCCTCTTGTCTCTTCAGGACGGAGATTCTGGAGACCAAGGCACTAGATTAATGCCGTATGTGCAATAATATAAAGTCATCCAACGTCAAGGAATCAATTGTGGGTCCAGTCTCAAGTAGCCTTCCAAGACTGTCCTATATAGGAGTTCCCATAATAAGGAAGGCATAGTGTGCACTTGCTTCTGTAATCTGATTAGAAGTATGGCAAGGTAAGAGAGTAATCGATTGTCCCTCTATATATGGTAGTAATGATATATATCTAAAGCCAGTATGCTAGGTAAGTCCTGCATACGCTTCTGATTAGGCATTCAATGGATGACCGCCATGTAAGGAATCAGCCTCTACAAGGGGTAGAATTCTATCCCTCTTGACAGTATCTAAAACTGATGAAAAGCGATCTGCGCGGTTCTTGAGAGTGAGCTGCAGCACACATGGAAAGAGAAAAACACCTCTTGGGATTGTTTTAGTGCAGAGAGTTGCCCCTTCTTGCTCAAAACCAATCCTGCATGCAATGCAGACACCCTTGCACCAAGGTGCAAGGGTGCCTGTGTTGGCATTAGGCAGCAAATTGTGTGCCAGCGCTGTGAAAGAGGACAGGAACGCACCATATTTCATAAATACGGTACATTCCTGCCCTTTCACATTGGCGTAGGGCAGAGCAGCAAGGAGACTTGCGGTGCTACCCCACGACAATTCCCCATAAATGAGGCGCTATGTTTCTTGTAATGCTGCACTGGTTCTGTAAGGAACCAAAACTTGCACTGCTGCTGCTGGAAGCTTTGTCTGTTCTGCCCGAGGGAAGCTTGCAGTGCTGCTGATTTGCAGTGCCACTTATATGTGCAAGGATTAATTCCACTGCTATTGGACTAAGTGTACCTGTTCTTAAAGGAAGTAAAGATTGCACTGTTAATGCTTGTTAGATCTATTCTGTTAGCATCTCTTGCTTGAGGCCCACTTCTTGCATGTGTTTCATCTCTTTACTTCCTTCGCTGCTACCTGTCCTGCCCCTGTTCTTTGTGTTAGGGAGGCTTCAACTGCAGCTGCCCATACTCAGAGCCACTAGAATTATGCGATTGTACGGCTGCTGCAATTTTCGCGTGATTATAGATTTGTCTTATTTGCCACATAATCCATCATCTGCAGCATAATTTATTTTATTTATATATGTTATAATCTGCAGATTTTAACAGGAAAAAATGTGTTGCTATCTTAAATGGTTTAAAAGTTACTAAAGGCGCAGCAACACATGTTCCAACGCAGTGGAAGCAAACTTGACTGGGCAGCTTTATGTTGCTTATTGCTATATTTCGGTGTTAAACTGGTACTAATGAGGTGCAACAAATGCTGAGACTATGTTTACCAAGTTAAAAAATGACGAAATAATAAAGTAATACTATTAGAAAATGTGCTGCATTAGGCCACATAATTTGCCTTTTCTTGCTGAAGAATTTACTCAACCCTGCATCTGTTTGGCATCTTTTTGGGGAAGTGTAAATTGCACTTTATGTGTAAGCCTGCCGTCTTTCCAAACAACCAGTCAAAGACAGCGTTTGTCATGTCCTATTTGGGGGGCAACGCTGCCACTTGGTCCTTTCTGTTGATAGAAAGGAACAACCCTGTTCTGTTGCATTTTGATAACTTTTGTGGAGAGATGAGGAAACTTTTTGATAGGAAGGCTCATTCGTTGTCATTAGATAGGGAACTTATCACATTGAGACAAGGAACACAAGACCTTTTAACCTATATCACTAATTTCAATCGATTAGTTATAGACACTGAGTGACCATTGAAGAAGCATACTTCATTGTTCTATCAAGGACTGCGCAGTGAATTAAAAGATGTCTTGGCACAGGTTGTTCATATGCCTGACAATTGTGATGAACTTATAGATCTTACAGTCCAGTTGGATCACCGTTTATTAGAGAGGAAAGGAGACAAACAGCGCGGTGATTCTAGACTTTTGTTTACTAGACCACGTCTGATGACAGACAAACATACCACCTCATCAGATGGCACAGAGCCTATGCAAGTAGGAGGTATACGTGGTCCCCTTAGCACAGAAGAAAGGCAAAGAAGGAGGCAGCTGAAGCTGTGCATGTATTGTGGTAAAGCTGGTCATTTTATTAAGAACTGCACTGCCAAAACCAAGTTCCCCTATAAAGAAAAGCCAGAAGGGAAGAAGGTGCCTGTAGTGGGATGGATGGAAGAGCCTGCGGAAAACTAAAGTCCTCAAACTTGATGGAGACTCCTTGTTTGAGGTTGGAGAAAAATGAGGTCTTTCCCGCTTTGATCAACACCATTCAAAATTCTGTGGCTCACATGAATGTGTGTGTAACCTTGGAAGTGTCTACAGGAAAGGTCGAAATGGTTCATGCACTTTTGGATTGTGGAGCCACTGGGAATTTTATTGACCAGAAGTATGTTCATGAATTGGGAATTTCCTGTATCCGGAAGTTAAGGCCTGAACCTGTAAAGGCAGTAGATGGCACAGAGCTGACTTCTGGACCGGTGTGTTATCACACTCACCCTATTCCTATGCAGATGGGATTAACACATTTTGAACATATTCAATTTGATCTTATCGATGCTCCGAATTTTAAATTAATATTAGGCATGGCATGGCTAACTATGCACGATCCACATGTGCAGTGGGCAGCGAGGACCATCAATATGAATTCTTCATTTTGTGCTGAGAATTGTACAAAAGAAAGTAACAGACCAGCCAAGAATAAACAGGACAATCTAGCGGCGCTATTGGCATTGGGTTGCAGAGAGAAAAGTGTGTGTCTAGTCTCTTCCTTACCTGACATTTATTCTTAATTCGCGGATGTATTCAACGAACAAGAAGCGAGCAGACTGCCTCCTCATAGGGCGTATGATTGCGTTATTGAATTGGAACCTGGAGCAAGCATCCCATGTAGTAGAATATATGCTCTTACCAAAGCAGAGAACGCATATTTGCAGACGTATTTACAGAAGATGTTGGCCTCTGGGTTCATACGCCCTTCTACTTCACCTGCATCTTCGCCGCTTTTTTTTATTCCGAAACGGGAAGGCGGATAGAGGGCGTGCATTGACTTCCGAGCGATTAATAAGGTTACAAAGAAGAACAGGTATCCTCTCCCCTTGATACCGGTGTTGTTGGATCAGTTAAAAGGAGCCAAGGTGTTCACTAAATTGGATCTAAGAGGAGCATACCACCTGGTTAGGATTAAAAGGGGGGATGAGTGGAAAACAGCTTTCCGTACAAGATATGGGTTGTACGAATACCGAGTTATGCCTTTCGGCCTGTGCAATGCCCCCACCGCCATCCAGTTTTTTAGGGATGAAGTGCTAAGAGGATTGCTGGATGTATCCTGTATCGTCTATATTGATGATATATTAATATACTCCCAGACGGAAGATCAGCATGTACAAGATGTGAAGGCTGTGTTACAACATCTGCAGCAACATACGCTGTTTGCCAAGCTTGAGAAGAGTTTGTTTCACGCCAGAGAGGTGGAGTTTTGGGGGTATGTAATCGGCCCAGGGGGCATATGTATGGATCAAAAGAAAATCGAGGCTATTATCGAGTGGCAATCTCCTACAAGTGTGAAAAGTCTGCAAAGCTTCCTTGGGTTCTCCAATTTTTATAGGAGATTCATCCAGGGATTTTCTTCCATTATACAACCCATGACTTTGCTCTTGCGAAAGGGAACTCCATTTCTTTGGAATTATGTAGCGGAAGCAGCCTTTCAAACGTTGAAAAGGTGTTTTACTAGTGCTCCTATTCTGCGACATCCTGACCCGGACCAACCATTTGTGTTAGAGACAGATGCTTCGTACTATGCGTTGGGTGGAGTTCTTTCCCAACGGCACCCTGAGACTGGAAATAGCCGACTTAGTCTGCGATTTAAACTTAGACGTGCTCTACATCACAGAGACATGGACTGATGAAGCTTCTGCACCCGATTATGTCACGGCAGTCCCCCCAGGCTACAGTGCCTATCGGCAGGATAGGCCCACAGGGAAAGGTGGTGGGATAGCTATCATAGCGAGAGACCAATTTGATGTCCGCTGTTCGCCTATTCCTACTACCTCATGCGAAGCCTTGCATTTTAACATAAAATTGTCCCCTACCTATAACTTCAAGGGAATACTGCTCTACAGACCTCCGGGGACGAGAACGGCGTTTCTCGCAAATCTAAGTAATATGACTGAGTTCATAGCTACAGAAGACTCCACTACAATTATGGGAGATTTTAACTTCCATCTGGAGCTTCCCAGTGATAGGGACACTTTAGCCCTTCTGTCTGACTTAGACACAATGGGACTTACGCAGCTGGTCACGACCCCTACTCATCAGGCAGGCCATACACTGGATGGAATATTTACAAATGCGGATGGACTTAGTATTATTTCAGTTCTCCTATGACCTGGACTGACCATTCGGTCATCCTTAGTAGACTCTCTATTAAAGGTCCACAAAGGAAAAAAGCAGACCACGAAAAAAAGGCTACGTTCAAAGCTTGGAAGGATATCAATGACAATGACCTTATACAGCTTCTTAACACCACAACTCCCGAATTATCCTCCGATCCCAACATTGCCACCGATCAATTTCAAAAGTGGTTAGTTGATGCCACGACCCAGCTGGTACCTATAAAAACATTCTCTAAAAACCGAAATTCGCCAAAAGCCCCGTGGTATACAACAGAATTAAAAACCCAAAAACAATTAACCAGGAATAGGGAAAGACATTGGCGAAGAACTTATGATGTTGAGAATATTGTAAATTATAAAAAAGCTCTTGGCACTTATAAAGCGATGATAATAGTAGCCAAAAAAGATTATTTCACACGCCAGATTGAAACTGCAAAAAACTCCAGCAAAAAATTATTTATCGTGGCCAAAACACTTGCTGGAAACTCTCCCGATCTCAATCCTTCCCCTTCACAAGCTTTATGTGATGCCTTATCGGAGTTCTTTTTTGCAAAGGTTAATGACATCTACCAAGCCTTCAGCTCAGTTCAGGTTAGTGGCATAGCCACCACTTCTATGATGATTCCCAAAAATTCAATGACCTGTTTCAGCCCCCTTACCACTGACCAAGTGATGGACATTGTCAAAACTATAAAATCTGGCTCAGCCCTGGACCCTTGCCCGACCTCCGTGCTTGCAACTGTATTAGACACAGTTATCCCCATCATTACCGCCGTGTGTAACACTATCCTGACAGCTGGAATCTTCCCGGACTCACTAAAAAACACCTTGATCAAACCCCTGTTAAAAAAGCCGGGCTCAGATAAAGGCGAATTAAAAAACTACCGCCCTATAGCGAGCCTCCCTTTCCTAGCTAAGGTCCTAGAAAAGGCCATGAACCAGCAGCTATCAGCCTATATAGAAGACCACAAGCTGCTAGATGACACCCAGTTTGGTTTCCGCAAAAATCATGGCACAGAGACAGCTCTCATCAAAGCGGCTGATGACATAAGAATCATCCGCGATCAAGGAGGAACTGCTCTATTGGTCCTCTTGGATCTCTCAGCGGCTTTCGACACGGTTGACCATAAGATCTTGGTCGACCGTGTCGAGAGGATGGGCATTCAGCTCACTGCGAGGGATTTACTTGCATCCTTTCTGGCCAATAGAACCCAGGCGGTTACACTGGGCCCCTACCAGTCGGCTGCTCTGTCGCTACCGTGTGGGGTCCCCCAAGGCTCATCCCTTAGTCCGACACTGTTTAACATTTACGTGTCGGACCTTGCTAGTGTCATCAAAGAGCATGGGATGAGCCTGACCTCATATGCTGACGACACTCAGCTGGTGCTGGCAATTAAGGGCGATGGACAGAAGGTGGCAGAGGGATTCCAGAAGGGGATGATCACCATCGGTGAGTGGATGGCAAGGAATTGCCTAAAGCTCAATTCCGATAAAACGGAGGTGGTCATCTTCGGTAATCTCTCACCAGCATGGTCAGATGCATGGTGGCCATCAGCCTTGGGCACACCTCCATCCCCCACGGTCAAAGTTAGAAACCTAGGCGTTACTTTTGATGACCAACTCAACTTCATGGCCCATGCAAATAAGGTGGCAGCCAACGCACACTATAAGTTGAGAACGGTAAGGAAAATTATACCGTTTCTTCCAGACTCAGCAGCCAAAACATTAGTCACTACTTTAGTTCTGTCATCATTGGATTACTGCAACGGTCTGCTGCTCAATGCTCAGAGTAGAGTCATCAAAAAACTACAGACCGTGCAAAATGCTGCTGCTCGCGTACTATCAAAAAAAACCAAATTTGCACCTATCTCAGATACTTTGAAAAATTACCACTGGTTATCCATCCACAACAGGGTAAAATTCAAAGTTTTATGCATAGTGTATAAAACACTACAGGATCAAGGACCTTCTTTTCTTAAACACCAACTGATTCCCTACAATCCATCGAGAACCCTCCGATCCACCTCGCTCAACCAACTAGTGATTCAACGTAGTCGAACAGTTTCATGGGGTGACCGCCGCTTCTCAATCGCGGCTCCTAGACTCTGGAACATCCTCCCGAATCACCTGAAAGTCTGTCCCTCTCTTCTTCAGTTCAGAAAAAAACTGAAAACGTGGTTATTTAATCAGTAATCCACATCCCTGTACTGCCGAGATTACAATGCATCTTAGCGCCGAGACGCCCAAGGGTAATTGTACGCGCTTTATAAATATCACAAACATAAACATAAACATAAACTGGGCAAATTCATCCAGTTGCTTACTATTCGAAGAAGTTGTCTCCCTCAGAAATCAACTATAGCATCACGACAAAGAATTGCTTGCAATAAAACGAGCATGTGAAGAATGGAAACACCATTTGATGGGGGCCAAACACACAGTCGAGATTTTTACGGACCATCGTACTCTCCTGTTTTTAAAAAGTGCAAAGGTCTTAACTCCTAGGCAACTTCAATGGTCCCTGTTTTTTGCCGATTTTGATTTTGTTATCAAATACAGACCGGGACCCCAGAATGGGAAGGTGGATGCCTTGTCTAGACCAAAGTCTAATACTGATTCCCTTTTGATGAATGACGATCTTCCTTCTATTTTACACAAAGCTCTGTTCCAGTCCGTTCCGGTAGCTGTGATAACAACTGAAAGCTTCTTGGATGAGGTGAAAGAACAGTGCGACGTCATTGATGTACAAGCATGGTTGGCTGAGGATCCTGATCATCGCTGTACGAAAGAAGATTTGCTATTTTATGATAAGCAGCTCTACATTCCAGCGGGTCCGTAACGGCTGTTAGTACTACAGTGGACTCATGACTCACCATTAGGGGGCCATCTGGGGCAACAAAAGACATTGCAGAATTTGTCTCGCTATTTTTGGTGGGTGTCGATGAAGAAGGACACAATGGAATATGTCACTGAATGCTCTGTTTGTGTTCAAGCCAAAACCAGCCATCAATCCCCTGTAGGGTTATTACGGCCAATCCCTGTGCCCCCTGCACCTTGGCACACGGTTTCTATGGATTTTATCGTAGAAATGCCTATCTCCAGAAGTTATACCACCATTCTTGTTGTCATCGATCATTTAACAAAGATGGGGCATTTTGTAGCAAATTACCAACCTCAGGAGAATTAGCTACTATATTCTTGCAACATGTGGTAAGATTACATGGACTGCCTTCGATCCTGATTACTGACAGGGGTATGCAATTTACATCTAGGTTTTGGAAGGCTCTTTGCACCAGCATGAAGATCGACGCTCATCTGTCTACGAGTTATCACCCTCAAACAGACGGTAAAACTCAGAGGTTGAACCAAACCTTGGAACAATATCTTAGATGTTTTACCATCCAACATAGTGAAGAATGGAGTACGCTATTACGGACTGTCGAATTTGCATACAATAATGCCACTCACTCTTCCTTGGGTTGTTCCCCCTTCTTTTGCCTATATGGATATCACCCTAATATGTTGCCCATGACACAACCAATCACTTCCTCCCATCCTACAATACAGGGTCACCATGAACATCTTAGAACTGTCCTGAAGGAAGCTAAGCAACATCTGAGCGAATCTCGAGATAGAGGCAAACGTTATGCTGACAGAAAGAGACTTGAAGAGCCTTCCTATCAAATAGGGGACAAGGTGTGGCTTAGTACAAAACACTTGAAGTTTAAGGGAAATACTAGATTGCAGCCTAAATTTGTAGGGCCTTATGCTATCCAAAGTATTATTAATCCTGTGGCGATGAGACTCGCTCTTCCTTCTTCCTGGCACATTCATCCTGTGTTCCACGTTTCATTATTGAAAGCTTGTAATCCTGGTGCTAGGTTGTCTTCGAAGCCTTGCCCCTTTGTAATAGAAGGTGAGCTGGAGTATGAGGTGAGGGCTGTCCTTGATTCCAAGTGTATGAGAGGGAGGGTCCTGTACCTGGTGGATTGGAAAGGGTTTGGCCCTGAGGATCGTTCCTGGGAACCCCGTTCCAATCTGCGCTGCCCGGCATTGCTGCGGCGTTTCCACGCACGGTTTCCAGGAAAGCCAGGTGGACCGCAGGGACATCGGTCATAGTGAGGGGGTTCTGTCACAATCTGCCCTGTATGTGTGATGTATGCCTTTTGGACTACATGTCCCAGAAGTCATAGGGCCAGTATTCCCCAATCTGTTTTCTCTTTCTATGGTACAAAAGCGCTGTCTGCCTTTACACGGGTACTTGTCACCTGATTATTGTGCACTCCGGCAGGGACTCGTGTTTTGTGATAATCCAGATTCTTGGAGTCGTTTCTCCTTCTTTTGCTGGAGCGCGTGCCGCGCTGGATTTTGGAGCTCTTACGAGCAGGAAAACTGAAGCCCTCTGAGTGCAGGAGACTTTCGACGGTTACGCATGTATTCAGAAAACGCGAAGACCGGATTGTTATGGAGGCGTTTGTTTGTGCCTACTATGGACACGGGACTGTAGTTGGAAACGCGCATGCCGTGCAGGATTAGTTAGGCTTGTGGAGGTGATTGTTTGCGCCTACAACGGATACGGGACTGTAGTTAGAAACGCGCATGCCGCGCTGGATTAGTTAGGCTTGTTTTGCCTCACTTGAACGTGTGTTCACGGAGAACACTACATTTCTTGGAAGTCGGGAATATGGCCACCATTATCCAAGACGCTAATTTCTGCTGCCATACAGTTTGAAGTATTGGGTTCAGATAAGTACTTTAGCGAATGACATTGTGGCCATAACCTCTCCTTACAGTAATTACGAACTACTTCTAGAAGTAGAATTACTTTGGTGTTTTTTCTTTTCTATTTGATTTATTTTTCTATTTTTGTGGTTTATATTATGTGCAACAGCTGCAGTGTCCAAAAGTAAGTGTTCCTGCACACATAGTTTGATTGTTATGCAACGGAAGAGGGTGTATGTGTGCATGACCTGTTCTCTTTTCCTTGCAGGGTTCCTGGGTAGGAAGGAGTGCTTCTTAACGTCTTCTACAACCAGACCTGCTGATTTACACTGCATCTACTTTATGTTTTTTTTATCCACTTTTTCCCCTTCCCCCGGCTGTGATACACTTGTTTTTGTTGTTTACATTTCTCGCAAGAGGTGTTTCACATCAGGGGAGGTATGAAACAAGCATCAGACATCGCTCCTGCTGTATCCGGATTTATGAGGTCAGTTACCTTCTGATCAGTATATGACAGAGGGTGAGGGAGAGAGGGTTTGTGAGGGTGAGAGGGTGGGTGAGAGGGTGAGGGGGGGTGTGAGGTTGAGGGGATGTGAGGGAGAGGGGATGTGAGGGTGAGGGGGTGTGAGGGTGAGGGTGTGAGGGAGGGTGAGGGTGACTGTGTCAGGGTGAGGGGGTGTGGGGGTGTGAGGGGTGAGGGTGAGGGGGTGTGAGGGTGAGGGTGAGGGGGTGTGAGGGGGTGTGTGAGGGTGAGTGAGGGTGAGAGGGTTGTGAGGTTGAGGGGATGTGGGTGTGAGGGTGAGTTAGGGTGTGTGAGGGTGTGTGAGGGTGAGGGGGTGAGGGTGAGGGTTTGTGAGGGTGAGGGTGTGAGGGTGAGGGGTGTGAAGGTGAGGGTGTGTGAGGGTGAGGGGTGTGAGGGTGAGGGAGTGTGAGAGTGAGAGGGTGTGTGAGGGTGAGAAGGTGTGTGAGGGTGAGAGGGTGTGAGAGGGTGTGTAAGGGTGAGAGTGTGAGTGAGGGTGTGTGAGGGTGAGCGAGGGTGAGGGTGTGTGAGGGTAAGGGTGTGTGAGGGTGAGGGTGTGTGAGGGTGAGGGGGTTTGAGAGTGAGGGGGTGGGAGGGTGAGGGGGTGTGTGAGGGTGAGGGGGTGAGGGTGAGGGGGTGTGAGGGTGAGGGGGTGAGGGGGTGTGGGGGTGTGAGGGTGTGAGGGAGTGTGAGGGTGAGGGGGTGTGAGGGTGTGAGGGAGTGTGAGGGTGAGGGGGTGTGAGGGTGTGTGAAAGGGTGAGGGTGTGAGGGGGTGTGAGGGTGAGGGGGTGTGAGGGTGAGGGGGTGTGAGGGTGAGAGAGTGTGTTAGACGGGGACCCGGAGGGTCGGCCGAGTACAGGGGGGAGAGGCCTCCGGTGAGGGCCCTCTCCGGTAATCGTACAGACAGGTAACTCCCCCCCCACAGATAGACACCACACAGGGACGAGTTCTTCACACTTTTATATATCTTAAAAGCAAGGTACTTGACGGTACAGCAGGACCAGGATACGAGGATCCTGTCAATTCTAGTCTCTTTGGGGGAAAGGGTAGCGGGACAGTCTCAGTACCGGACAGGTACGGGGGTAGCAGGTGTGGAGCTCACAATCCTCAAGCTGATGGTTCGCAAGTAGGGGCCGCGGCAGCGCCAGCAGGCCTTCAAGATGGTTCACGAAAGGATGAGCCGCGGCCGCGGCAGCGCCAGCAGGCCTTCAAGATGGTCCACGAAAGGATGAGCCGCGGAGGCGCCAGCAGGCCTTCAAGATGGTTCACGAAAGGATGAGCCGCGGCAGCGCCAGCAGGCCTTCAAGATGGTTCACGAAAGGATGAGCCGCGGCAGCGCCAGCAGGCCTTCAAGATGGTCCACGAAAGGATGAGCCGCGGCGGCGCCAGCAGGCCTTCAAGATGGTTCACGAAAGGATGAGCCGCGGCAGCGCCAGCAGGGCTTCAAGATGGTTTACGAAAGGATGAGCCGCGACAGCGCCAGCAGGCCTTCAAGATGGTTCACGGAAGGAGGATGAGCCGCGGCAGCAGGCCTTCAAGATCGTTCACGAAGAGGAGCCGCGGCATCGCCAGCAGGCCTCCAAGGATGAGTTTGTCTCGGTGTCTCTCGACTCCAGGATACAACTAACTTCCTGCTCTGGAGCTGCCCCAGTTATAGGCCTGGCGCCCTTTGATGTCTGGACCCTCGCACTTGGAGGTCGGGAGGTCCGGGATGAGGGAGTCCAGACACCCAGCAGGGGGGTGGAGCCAGCGCCCAGGGAGGCTGGGGGCGATCGACACCTGGCGGAGGGGAGCCATTGACACTCCTTCTCCCATTGACCTGCCAAGTGGTCTCTTTACCCCCTGGGTGGATGGTGGTGCCTCGATGTCGGGGCCTGGCTGGGCCCGAGGCCGAGGTCGATCCGAGGCCACGAGGCCTGGTCGAGTAGTGTCCAAAATGGCGGCTGGGCCGGGGACAGGGGTTCTGGAAAGGACCTGGGCCAGCAGATACGGTGGTGTTCAGGAGCCAGGGTTCCGTCGGGGAAGGGCCGGAGGTTGCCCCGGCGGGTTGCAGGGGTGGTTCTTGTCCGGGGAACAGGAGGAGCAGGGGTCCGCGACCCGCCATGCGGGGAGGGGACGGCCCGGCCACGAGGCCTGTCCAACAGGGTGTGTGAGGGTGAGAGGATGTGTGAGGGTGTGTGAGGGTGAGAGGGTGGGTGAGGGCGGATAAGAGGGGGAGTGAGGGTGAGGGTGTGTGTGAGGGTGATGGGGTGTGTGAGGGTGAGGGGGTATGAGGGTGAGGGTGAGGGTGAGGGGTGTGAGGATGAGGGGGTGTGAGGGTGAGGGGGTGAGGGAGGGTGAGGGGATGTGAGGGTGAGGGGGTATGTGAGGGTGAGAAGGTGTGTGAGGGTGTGTGAGGGTGAGAGTGTGAGTGGGTGTGAGAGTGTGTGAGGGTGAGCAAGGGTGAGGGTGTGTGAGGGTAAGGGTGTGTGTGGGTGAGGTTGTGTGAGGGTGAGGATGTGTGAGGGTGAGGGGGTTTGAGAGTGAGGGGGTGTGAGGGTGAGGGGGTGTGTGAGGGTGAGGGTGAGGGTGAGGGTGAGGGGGTGTGAGGGTGAGGGGGTGGGAGGGTGAGGGTGTGAGGGAGGGTGAGGGGATGTGAGGGTGAGGTGGTATGTGAGGGTGAGAAGGTGTGTGAGGGTGAGAGGGTGTGTGAGGGTGAGAGGGTGTGTGAGGGTGAGAGTGTGAGTGAGGGTGAGGGTGTTTGAGAGCGAGGGAGTGTGAGGGTGAGGGTGTGTGTGAGGGTGAGGGGGTGTGAGGGTGAGTGGGTGTGGGGGTGTGAGGGGGTGTAAGGGTGAGGGAGTGTGAGGGGGAGTGTGAGGGTAAGGGTGTGAGGGGGTGTGAGGGTGAGGGGGTGTGAGGGTGAGGGTGGGTGAGAGGGTGGGTGAGGTGAGAGCGTGTGTGAGGGTGAGAGGGTGTGTGAGGGTGATGGGGTTGTGAGGGTGAGGGGGTATGAGGGTGAGGTTGAGGGGGTGTGAGGGTGAGGGGGTGTGAGGGGGTGAGGGAGGGTGAGGGGATGTGAGGGTGAGGGGGTGTGAGGGTGAGGGGGTATGAGGGAGGGTGAGGGGATGTGAGGGTGAGGGGATGTAAGGGTGAGGGGGTGTGAGGGTGAGGGGGTGTGAGGGTCTGTGAGAGTGTGTGAGAGTGTGTGAGGGTGGGGGTGTATGAGGGTGAGTGTGTGTGAGGGTGAGTGTGTGTGAGAGGGTGAGTGAGGGTGAGAGGGTTTGAGGTTGATGGGGTGTGGGTGTGAGGGTGAGTTAGGGTGTGTGAGGGTGTGTGAGGGTGTGTGAGGGTGAGGGGGTGAGGGTGAGGGTTTGTGAGGACTAGGGTGTGAGGGTGAGGGGGTGTGAAGGTGAGGGTGTGTGAGGGTGAGGGGTGTGAGGGTGAGGGTGTGTGAGGGAGAGAGGGTGTGTGAGGGTGAGGAGGTGTGTGAGGGAGAGAGGGTGTGTGAGGGTGAGAGGGTGTGTGAGGGTGAGAGGGTGTGTGAGGGTGAGGGTGTGTGAGGGTGGGTGTGTGAGGGTGAGCGAGGGTGAGGGTGTGTGAGGGTGAGGGTGTGTGAGGGTGAGGGGGTGAGGGTGAGGGGGTTTGAGAGTGAGGGGTGTGAGGGTGAGGGGGTGTGTGAGGGTGAGAGGGTGAGGGTGGGTGTGAGGGTGTGTGAGGGTGAGGGTAAGAGGATGTGAGAGGGGGGTGAGGGTGGGTGAGAGGGGGAGTGAGGTTGAGGGGGTGTGTGAGGGTGATGGGGTGTGTGAGGGTGAGGGGGTGTGAGGGTGAGGGTGAGGGTGTGTGAGGATGAGGGGGTGTGAGGGTGAGGGTGTGAGGGAGGGTAAGGGGATGTGAGGGTGAAGAGGTGTGAGGGTGGGGGGTGTGAGTGAGGGTGAGCGGATGTAAGGGTGAGGGGTGTGGGGGCGAGGAGGTGTGAGGGGGTGTGAGAGTGTGTGAGGGTGTGTGAGGGTGGGGGTGTATGAGGGTGAGGGTTGTGTGAGGGTGAGTGTGTGTGAGGGTGAGGGTGTGAGGGTGAGTGAGGGTGAGAGGGTTGTGAGGTTGAGGGGGTGTGGGTGTGAGGGTGAGGTAGGATGTGTGAGGGTGTGAGGGTGTGAGGGGGGTGTGTGTGAGGGTGAGGGTGGGGTGGGTGAGAGGTTGTGTGAGGGTGAGGGGGTGTGAGAGGGTGAGAGGGTGTATGAGGGTGAGAGGGTGTGTGGGGTGAGGGGGGTGTGATGGTGAGTGAGGGTGAGGGGGTGTGTGGGGTGAGGGGGGTGTGAGGGTGTGGGGTGTGAGGGTGAGGGGTGTGGGGAGGGTGAGGGGATGTGAGGATGAGGGGGCGTGAGGGTGAGGGGGTGTGAGGGTGAGTTGATGTAAGGGTGGGGGTGTGAGGGGGTGTGAGGGTGTGTGAGGTGTGTGAGGGTGTTTGAGGTTGTTTGAGGGTGTTTGAGGGTGTGTGTGTGTGGGGTGAGGGTGTGTGAGGGTGAGAGGGTTGTGAGGGTAGGGGTGAGGGGTGAGGGGGAGTGAGGGTAAGAGGATGTGTGAGGGTGGAGGGTTGTGAGGTTGAGGGGGGTGTGGGTGTGAGGGTGAGTTAGGGTGTGTGGGGTGAGGGTGTGAGGGTGAGGGGGTGTGAGGGTGAGGGTGGAGAGGGTGTGAGAGGGTGTATGAGGGTGAGAGGGTGTGTGAGGGTGAGAGGGTGGGTGAGATGGTGAGTGAGGGTGAGGGTGTGGTGTGAGGGTGAGGGGGGTGTGAGGGTGAGGGGGGGGTGAGGGTGAGGGTATGAGGGAGGGTGAGGGGATGTGAGGATGAGGGGGCGTGAGGGTGAGGGGGTGTGAGGGTGAGTTGATGTAAGGGTGAGGGGTGTGAGGGTGGGGGGTGTGAGGGTGAGGGTGTGTGGGGTGTGTGAGGGTGTGGGGGTGTTTGAGGTTGTTTGAGGGTGTGTGGGGGTGTGTGGTGTGGGGTGGGGTGTGTGTGGGGTGGGTGTGGGTGGGGTGGGTGGGTGGGGGTGGGGGGTGGGGTGTGGGTGAGGGGGGTGTGTGGGTGGTGGGGTGAGGGTGGGTGTGAGGGTGTGAGGGTGTGGGGTTGGGTGTGGGGGTGTGGTGTGAGGGTGGGTGAGGGTGTGTGAGGGTGGGTGAGGGGGTGGGTGAGGGGGTGGGTGTGGGTGTGTGGGTGTGGGGGTGAGGGGTGTGAGGGTGGGGGAGGGTGTGTGGGTGAGGGTGGATGCGAGGGGTCAATAAATGGTGGCAGGGCAGACATCATAAGACAGAGAGAAACACAAATGTTAAGATAACAGTGCTCGAAGGGGTTTTGAGAAGGTGGAAATGGGATTAAAGGAGAAAGAATGAAAAGGTAAGTAGGAAAGAGGCCAGAAAGGAGACACAAAGGAGTGGAGTGTGTGGCGGAAACAGGGAAAATCAGACAAGAATGAAGATGGATCCGAGTGGGTGGAAGTAGGGTCACATGCGGGAGAAGGAACACTCGTTAGGAGAGTGTGATGAGGGTGATGCTAGAGAGAACAAACAAGAGGACACGAGTGTGCAGAAAAAATTACTATTTTGCACTGGCTCGTTTGTGTAAAGCTCCTGAATACCATCTGGTGCATGTGCGCTGTGTATGACTCATAAGTAAGCAAAGATTCTGCATTGCCTGTAGCCCAGTACTGAACCAACCCCTGCAGCTGCTTCTTAATTCCTTGCAATCGTACGCAGATGTGCCAGGGCACACCAAAAACAAGCTCTGGCATTGCGCGGAGGGGGGCGGAGGAGCGGCTTCCTTTGAAATCTGTTGGGGGGCGGGGGAGCGGCTTCCTAAGAAGTCTGAAGCCGAGGCATGGTGTGGGATGTGGCTGGCGATGGGCACGCGCCTGCCTCACATGAACTGTACCTAATCTGCAGTTTGGGGAGACTTTTCGGAAGCCTTACTATAAATCTCGCCCACCATCCCTACGGGATGGCATAGGCTCGACCTAATGAACGTGTTGCCAGTGTTATTCCAGTGTTATTCACACGCTGTTACAAGAGTTTCTCTCCTTCGTCTGGGCGGAAAAGAGGTCCGGGTCAACAGAAAACTGAGCTATAGGCCCCCGAGGGAAGGGAGGCCTTGGAATACCAAACTTCTACTGCTACTATCAAGCTACACAGCTCCGAATCCTGCTGGAATGGTCCCGTAGTAAATCCAAAAAAATCAGGGTGTAGGGCCCACTGGCCTTCAAGAGCCTTCATTCAGAGTATTTGCTTCATAGCAATGCCGTAAATTGAAAGCTACCATTACCAACAGGTGCATCATTGGGTCATGCACCCTCCAATTCGTCCTAGCGTCCAAGGCCCCCACTCCCTATGAAAAATGGTTGCTTTCCAAAACCTCTAACAAAGCCTCATTACCAAGCTATACAATCTTTTACGCCCCCGGAGCCAACTTCCAAATCCCCAGGACAGAGACGCTAGGAATCAGAATTGAGACGTACTCTAACTCAAAGTGAATGGGGTGATATTTTCCATCGTGCATGACACACAGCTCACAATGCTTCTAGCACTGAAACGGTGACCAAGATTGCTAATTATTGGTATCTCACATCCCGCAGACTACACAAAGGCAATCCAGCTTGTAAGCACGACATTTGGCGAAACTGTGGGTCTCTGGGCACACTAACTCATCTGTTGTGGAATTGTCCCACACTCACACCCTACTGGACGCAGGTCCTCGATGACATTCACAACCACTTTGATACACAATTGCCTCACTTCCCAGCATATGTCATTTTGGGCCTACCCAATGCACTTACATATCCACTTAAATGGTGCAAAGGTAGACAAATAGGCCTAACTCTGGGCACGCATGGGGCTCAGATCGGATCACCACCTATTAAGGGTGGTTATACAGAATGTGGAATGTGCTGGGCATGGAACGCATATCCCTTTCACTACTGAACATGGGGCCAACCTTCCAAGACCTTTGGCACCCTTTCCTTGTTGAGCTCGGAGCTTCGTGAGCTTACCTCCTCTAAATACCCATACCTTCTACGGCTTATGGAGCCTCCTACTGGCCCTCCTACCGCTACATTGAGGAGCCAAAGCCTCACGGGGGTCCACCACCCCCTTCCTTTTTCCTCAACATGGTTTCCTGGGGGGAGGGGTTTGGGAAGGGTTGGGGAGGGGGAGTGATAGTTGGGATTGGAGGTTGGGGTTTCAGTGTTATCATGAGAATGAATATATTTACATGCCTTTGTCACCAAATGCTGCTGTTTGATATATTCAATAAAAAGATTTAAACCTAAAATTGTTAAATCTACTCTTCTACTGCAGACTTTGGACTAGGTAAATCTTTGTTAAATAAAAAAGGTGAATTAGTTAGTGTCACACTCTTTTAATTCTTTTAAACTGCTTTTTAGCTTTCTCAATGTATTTTTGTAATTGCAGTTTGTTCTTGTCAAGTATCTTTTTCCCAACAATGCTCACTTTGGTGGTATCATGAAGGTTCAAGCAGTTCAGATTTCACATCACACAACTCATCTATTGTGGCATTCACTACTTTGTACACGTTGTAGGACCACTCAGTTGCTGAATATCTTTGACAAGGCACTCTTGCTTTTTTTGATCTTCTCAGTTTCTGTTGATCTCCTTCTGTATCACTTTCATCACTTGACTCTTTGGATAGTTGATGAAATCTGATTGACTGATATGCTCTTTCTCAGACTTTCTTGATTACAGTTCTGTGGCCATTATATTCTATGGGTGACTCTTCTCATTTCAGTGCTTGTTCCTTCACCCGGATCTTTTGACTGTACAGGTGTTGCCTCAGTATCATTTCCAAGTTGAGGGTCAGTCTCTGCTTCTCTTTCATTAGATACTTCAATGCTACTGAGTGAAACAACTGGCACTTGGATTTGTGTTGCAGTTTGCAAATCTCCACCACTTTCTTCTCGTTGCTGGTGCCGTGATCTCAAAATCACTGCTATTTGTGCCCTCACAACTAGTGGTGGTGCATTCACCAGTGCTCTTCGTTCAGGTTCAAAGGGCACAATTTCTTCTTCTGTATTTCTCACTTTCTTGGTGAGAGGGGTGTGCACCCAATTTGGAACTCCAGCACACTTAACAGCAGTGTTGGTCACCAAAATTACTTAGAAAGGGCCTCTCCATCTTGGTTCCAAACAACTCTTCTGAACGTGCTTCTTGATCATACCCAATCACCAAGATTGGGTTTGTGGTACTGTTCTTTATGCTGATCTTTTGTCACAGTTGAAACCTGGCAAGAAACAGAACATACTATTTCAGCCAGCCCTTTGCAGTAATCAAGTATCATATCATCCACTCTAACGTGAGTTATTGGTGTTGTATGTCCTGCACTCAATAATACTGGCTGTTTGTAATTTGGGACTGTATATTATATTGTCTTCTCTAATCACTTCAGTCGTATAATGCATCCTTGTATGTTTAACAAAAAGGTCTGTTAAAAAAAGTATCATATCATCCACAATGTTAACAAGTGCATGTGCAGATAAGCTGGCAGCCTCACTGCACGTCCCATCAGTATTTCATGCCGCAATACTGCAGTCTTCCTATTTGGGATACTTTGAATACTCATCAGCACCAAAAGTAAAGAATTTAGCCATTTCAGTGATGTTGGAGCACAGAGTTTAGCTAGCCGAGACTTGATATTCCCATTGAGTTGTTTTACTATTGCTCAATCTGTAATGCTGTGCAATTCATCTTCATGAGCTTATTTTTAAAGTGGGTCCCCATACCTGATTCTAGAGAAACCAGCATTCCATACCTGGATATCAGATCTCGCAATAACAGTTTTGCTAAAGTGAGACTGCAATTTCTAATGGCTGGGTACTCAAGAAGAAACATACTATGACAGGGACTTTTCTCAGCCCGTTGCAGGCAGGCATGTTTATAAAGTCCATCCATGCATTCATATGTTGACATGTCACACCTCTATGACACACTTCTTCTGCCAATGTCCTAAACTTTGGGTTCTACCAGTTCTGTCTAAAGAGTCGTATCATAGAGCCCCTTCCTAGGTGTGTGTATCCGTGAAGGTATTGTGTCATTGGGAACAGAAAACTATCAGGTAACACTGGTCTCCCATCAGCTGACATCCAGATGTCATTCGTGTTTTTCTTAGAACCTACTCTGATCCAACTTTGTTGTTCTCCTTCTGAAACAGTTTCCTGTACTCTTTTCAACTCATCCCAAGTATCTGTCAGTATCATCAACATAGAAAATTAAGTGCCTCCTCAGACTCATATGCTGAAGTTCCAATAAGTGCCCAGGCTAGCAGGGCACAATACCATGCAACTGAATCAGCATACCTATTTCCCATGGCAATGTAACTGTTACCATTTTTATGTGCTGCACATTTAATAAGTGCAGTTTTTTGTGAAGGCAAGTGGAGAGCTTCCAACAAGTCCTCACATGTATTCCATTCCTAATTGGAGTTGTTGAAGAGGTCATAAAACCTCTTTGTGACCACAATTGCCCAAAATCATGGACAACACCAATGACTTTCTGTAAATATACTCACTGTCATTTTAGCAGTTAAACTGCAAGCTCTGGTAAGAGCAATTCATTCTGAAACGTGTACAGAGGTAACCCTTGAAGCCATGAAGCTTTGATAGAATAATTTATTGTGCACACAGTGTAAGCTGCTGTCAGGATACCTTCATTGTTTCTCAGACATGAGCCATCCACAAACATTACATAGTTGGGCTCATTCAGGGGTTCATCCTTGATATCAGGTCTAGGCTTTGTGCATAAATCCATAACATCTAGGCAATCATGTTCAACTTCATCACAAACAGTGTCATTTACAGGCACTAACGTAGATAGGGTCAAAACTTGATATCTTTTTAGCACAACATTTTTGGATGACTAAATCTTCTACTCCTATTTCGTGAGTCTATTATGAGTCATGTATTGGGTCTTGGTTTGTGTCAATATTAATATGACAGAGTTAGGGGCTATTAAATTTAAAGGTATCCCATCATTACCCCGGTTCTTAACCCTCTTTGTTAATATACCCATCCCACTTACTAATGCCTTCTTTACACTATTGAGGGGTCTGCTTACCTGATTTAGACCGCGGATAGCATGAGACACTCTAATACTTCCTTACGACCGGGATGAGTTTGCAGTCCTAGATTTTCACCTTTACTATTTGGTTGCAGAGGCTCAGTTTGCCCGTCACTGGTTCCATCCGGAGGCCCGCATACCATACACTGAACAAGAAAGTGACTTAGCAGCTCCCACCCCCCTGGGGGCACTGTTTCCACAGGGTATACCACTTGACCCAAACGATATACAACCCCTATCTACCATATTCTGGGCCTGGCGTAGACTTAGTCAAATGTCGGATACTGGCTCCCTGTACTCCCCAGATCTACCACTACAACAAAACCCCTTTCTGCCACTCATATCCGAGACGGTGGTACAATGTACACTTAACAAATTAAAGCTGTGTACCCTTGGTTCCCTATTCCCAGATGGACAGGCAGTAACCATGACGGATATATTGACACACTCTGAACTGATGTATATGGATACATTAGTATTAAATAGACTGCTCGGACACTCTCTCTGGCACTCCTACGTTCCCATCCCTGCCTCTGGAATTTACACCACTCATTCTACTTGTAACTGACAAAGAAGGGGACCACCTGGTCACTAAGTTGTACCAAGCGTGTTTGAAACTTAAAACAGGCCCCGGGACAGGGTGGTGAGACAGCGATGGGAGGAAGACCTGAGGAAGCCACTAACTGATAACGAATGGACCTGTTGTCATGAACAGATACAAAGGGTATCTTCCAACCATAGGCATAAACTCCTCCATTTCAAGTTCATACATAGGGCATAGATCATGCCGCAGCAACTGACCAAATATGACTCCACTAAACCTTCCAACTGCCCCAAATGCCAGGCCTTGTAAGTGGACTTTGCCCATATGACTTGGACATGCCCAAGGATAGCCACATTTTGGGTTGACGTATTCCAGACGATCTCTGACGATATCTCCATGATGCTTCCCCCTCTCCAAAACTGGCCTTTCTGGGAACAGTCAGTGCTACAAAACTGTGCCACTGCAGGTACGTCGCCATAGCACTTTTGCAAGTGAAAAGGGAAATTGCTATTCACTGGGGAACAAAAATATTCCCACGAAAAATATATGGCTCCGAAGCCTATCGTATTGTGATATGCAAACCGAAATATATGCAACACTTCAACCCGGACTTCAGGGCCCAAGGATATATGGGATATTAATCGCCGTTACCTGCAGCAGATACAGAAGCCCTCCCCAACTTCCTCTCCCGGGCACCAGCTGGCATCTAGAGGACCCACATCCTCCACTCCCATAGGCCCAAACACTGTGTTGGCACCCTAGTGCGACAAACACTTGTACTCAAGATTGATAGGGCATAGATAGTTCTTTGGTTTTGCAATTCCCCACGGAACAATACAATATAGCTGTTTCCCCTCCAGCTTGATAGGCACATTGCATTGAAAGAGAACACATAAGAAGAGACCTCCCCACTTTGCTCCTGCCCTAGAAATCATTTTTATGTTAGATATTTGATTTAGGTTGAACATCAATATTTGAACAATGACACTGTGTAAGGAAACACTGCAGATAATGACAACTGTGATTGTATGTAAGTTTATCACTTCATTTAATAAAAAATGTATAAAATAAAAAAAAATATCCCATCACTCTGCTCTCACTCTTTTCCAGACTAGTGCTCCCTGCGGCAACAGCTTTAAGACAGCTGGGTAGTCCTGCTGCAACAGGGTCAAAGGTAGTCGAGAAGTATGCCACAGGCTATTTGAGCATCCCCATTCATCAGCGTAAACACTGAGAGAGTGCAGCCCTCACTCTCACTGCAAAACATTTTAACTCCTTACTGTAATCTGGCATTCCTAGTGCTGGAGCACAACAACATTTTTCTTTCAGCTCTAGGAAAGCTTTCAAACATTTGTTGTCCCAAGGAAGCAGATCAGACACATTTTTGTGCGTCAGCCTCAGTAAAGGCTTTGCCACTAGGGAAGTGTTTGGTATCCACTGTCTACAGTAGTCAACCATTCCCAGAAACATTCGGACCTCGAGGTGGATTTATCTGAAGAATTGCTTCCACTCTCTCCGGTGACACCCTTCTAGCTCCTTTCTCAATGATGTGTCCTAGATATTGAACTTATTTTTGACAGTACTGCAGTTCACTTGGAGACACTTTGGGGGCCATTATGATGTAGGGCGGATCGCCAACCGACGGTGCCGATCCACCCAACATCTTTCCCCGATGCCAGCCATTTACCCCCCCCCCCGCCCTATTAGAATGGCGGGGATCAAAGTGGCGGACGGAAAGACTGTCCGCCGCTTTACCGCAGGCCGTTACTAAAGCCTGCTGTGCTCTCCTGGCACATAATATGAAAGTGGTGCCTAGCAGGCACCGCCCTCCATATTATGATATGTATGGATTTGTGCCTTTCCAAGGCGGCAATGTTGCCATGGAAAAGCATGCAGTCTTTGATAATGGGGCACTGCAGCACGCCCCCCTGGGTGTTGAGGGGTGCACATGGGTGGGTACCTATGGTACCCCCCTACATTTGCATGCAGATGGTAGCAGGCATCGCGCGGTGCCTGTCACGTTGTGTATGCAAATGCACAACATGCATTTTTTACATTGCGGCAGGTGCTGCTTACAGCACCGTCCGCTGCAATGTAAAAAATGTGGGATGCGACTGCCATGGTGGCGGTCGCACCCTGATTGGCATGGCGGGACCGCCGCACCTATGGTGTCGGTCCCGTTTGCCATTGCAGTGTCCCCCCACCATCGTAATGATGCCCTTTATGCCATTCTCAGCCAGGTGATTCAATAACGCAATGGTATCTTGCTTACAAACTTCTCGTGTAACTGATGCGACAAGTAGGTCATCATTATATTGCAGAGGGATCACTGAAAGAATATCGGCGGACAGAATATCGACCTACACAAATATCGACGCTGGAATATCGAAGGTAAGTATATCAACACCGTATCTACAACATTGTAAGTACAAAAATATCGAGAGAGAAAATATCGATGTTAAAAATATCGTCAGTAAAAATATCGGGTTTTTTTCTGTAAAAAAAAAAGTAAAATTAAATAAATAATACTTATAAATAAAATAAACATATTTAAACATATTTAATAATGTTTAAAATTAATAAATAATACATATTTAATAATAAACTTTAATTAAAAATATACATACTATATATAATATATACTTACTGAATAATAATTTGTAATAATTATTTTAATTACTTATAAATTATTAAAAAATATTATGAATTACAAATACATATAAACACATAAAATAAAACATAAATAAATATAAATACTTATATTTAATAAATTAAAAAAATTTAATATACTTTCAATATTTTTAAAGTTAATTAAATACATTATCTAAAAAAAAGTATATTAAATACATAAATAAATAAAACTACTATTTAAAGTCCCAAAAAAACTACAATGCTGAAAACATTGGATAGCGTAGAACATAAAATTACTATTCCCACTCCAGTGAGTGCAACAGTAAGGAAAGCGTTAAATAGCGTAGGGGTAAAAATTACTATTCCCAAAGCAGAGAGTGCAACAGTAGGGAAAGCGTTGGATAGCGGAGGGGTAAAAATTACTATTCCCACTCCAGAAAGTGCAACAGTAGGGAAAGCGTTGGATAGCGTAGGGGTAAAAATTACTATTCGCACTCCAGTGAGTGCAACAGTAGGGAAAGCGTTGGATAGCGTAGGGGTAAAAATGTATATTCCCACTCCAGAGAGTGCAACCGTAGGGAAAGCGTTGGATAGCGTAGGGGTCTAAAGTACTATTCCCACTCCAGAGAGTGCAATAGTAGGGAAAGCGTTGGATAGCGTAGGGGTAAAATTTACTATTCACACTCCATAGAGTGCAACAGTAGGGAAAGCGTTGGATAGCGTAGTGGTAAAAATTGCTATTCCCACTCCAGAGAGTGCAACAGTAGGGAAAGCGTTGGATAGCGTAGGGGTAAGAATTACTATTCCCACTCCAGTGAGTGCAACAGTAGGGAAAGCGCTGGATAGCGTAGGGGTAAAAATTACTATTCCCACTCCAGAGAGTGCAACAGTAGGGAAAGCATTGGATAGCGTAGGAGTAAAAATTACTATTCCCACTCCAGTGAGTACAACAGTAGGGAAAGTAAATACTTCATATATGAATAAAAATAAATTAAATATTAATACCAATTACAAATTAATTAAAAGTAATTACCAATTTAATGTAATATAATAATTAATCAATTATAAATACATATACAAATTAATTATTAAAAATAATTACCTATTAATACAAATTAATTACCAATTAATTAATTAACAATTGAAAAATAATTAGCAATTAATTCAAAATAAATACCAAATAAATACATTTTTTTAATTAATTACAATTAAATTACTTCCCACCCTATTCCCCTATAAACCCACAACCAGCTACAGAAAATTAAATTAATTAAATTAAAATAATTATCAATTAATAAATTAATAAAAATTAATTACCAATTATAATGAAATTACTTACCAATTAAAAATTAATTAGCAATTAATTCAAGATAAATACCAAAAAATAAATTAAAACATTTAATTAATTATAATTAAATTACTTCCTACCCTATTCCCCTATAAACCCACAACCCGCTACAGAAAATAAATTAATAAAATTAACATAATTATCAAGTAATCAATTAATAAAAATTAATTACCAATTATATTTTAATTTATTACCAATTACAAATTAATTAACAATTAATTCAAAATAATGACCAATAAATAAATTAAAATATTTAATTAATTATAATTAAATTACTTCCCACCCTATTCCGATATAAACCCACAACCCGCTACAGAATTATATTATGCAAAAATTAATTACCATAAAATGTTTATTTAAAATAAATTATAAAATACACATACACTTTTCACACATATACTAACATAAAAAAACACTCTAAAAAATTCGATATTATTAAAAGATCGATATTAACTTACTTACCTCAGATTCTATATTTTTGTTGACTATATTCTGTCCATTCGATATTTTGTCCATTCTATATTTTGAATTCGATATTACTGCAATTCAATTCGATATTTTTGTTGACTATATTCTGTCCATTCGATATTTTGTCCATTCTATATTTTTTATTTGATATTACTGCAATTCTATATTTTTTACTCGATATTTTGAGTGTATACCATTGCACAGGTACTGATCTGTAGGGCATCTGTAGTAGCTCTAAATTCTTTTTCAAGATCAGATTGAAGATAGACGACTCTCCCTGTACCCTTGTGGGACTCAGCACCATGCCAAAACTCTAGGAAAGCCTGGCAAAAATTAATGACGGTAAAACTTTCTGCAGCACACAGCATTTTAAATAGTATTGTGGTTGGATTTGGTATCATTGGGTAACATGAGACAACTATTTCGTTAATCTTCCTAAAATCTTGGACGATCCTTTACTTTCCATTGGGTTCCTGTAAACCACGATCGGAGAGTTACATGGACTCCCAATCAAGTCCCTCAAAATGTCTTTTTTTATCATGTCTTCTATTACATTACAGGCATGATTCCGGCATTTTTTTCTGGCGTCAAATGGTATGGTGGTGTTCTTGGTTACACTGCATTTGCCTTTAAAGTAATTAGGAGAAGCTCTAACAGGATAAATACTTGCCGGACAGCCATCACACAGGAAGTGTTGGGTCTGAAAGGGTTACATCTGCATACTGATAGTCTTACTGGGCTGGGAGAGAGGGAGGCGGGAGCACGTACATTTGTATAGGCTGTGTCCTGCCCTCACACAAAGGACTGATTTACCCCCTACTGATGTCTGTAGCCAGGCCTGGGTTGAAACGGACTGTTGTGCACTCCTACAAGTTTTGTGACGTCACCCCCTACATCAAAGACATTGTGGAGTATGGGTAGAGTGGCCCTGACCCCATATGTTTCATATAGGGTTTTCGCGCCGGGAAACCCTTTGTGGGTAGCTGTTGCTCGTAACAAATGCACTAAATAAAAAATAAAAAAATATGTTCAGTTCACTTGGGGGTCCTGAGGAAACTCTGCACCTAGGAGGAGCTACACTGTCAGGAGGGACTGCCACTTTGCCACTGGTCAGCTGTGTTGAGCTGCTACAAGCTGATTGCTAAGTTGCCAGGAGGGACTGCCACTTTGCACTTGTCTCTGCTGTGTTACCATGCTGCCTGCTACCTCTGCAGTGAGAGAGGAAGGATCCTACCCTCTACAATCTATATCCCCCAGTACTCCAAGGGCTTGTTGGCTGGCCTCTAGGTTTTCTCAGAGGTCCCCGGGACATCAAGGACCTTATGTTTTCTACTGCTTTGTTATTGGTACAGAAGCATGCCTGGTCACTGTCAGAGGACCCAAATGTGGTGCTTTAATTGAGCCCTGCACCGCACTCACAGTATTGGGACTGCCTCGTAGGCACTAAGCACTCCCGTTTTCATCTTCAGTCACACTGAAAGCTGCGCGGCTTAAAAATCCCTGCTTAATTGTGTCCCAAAGCGCTGCTGCACCAAAAACAGCCCAAGGGGAAGCACCGTGTTGTCAAGGAACCCTGTGGCTACTGACGCCACGGCAGCCCTCATCACGTGGTTTTGTCCTCGACTGCCACTGCAAGCATCATTGTTATGTTATGTTATGTTATGTTATGTGTTATGTTAAAAAATGTTGTACCGCGCACGTTCACCGAAACGGTTTCTTGGCGCTCATAACAGATAGGGCGGGCACGGCCAGGAGTTTCACTCATAAGCAGCTGTAAAAAGGAACGTCTTCAGTGACCTACGAAAGCATTCATAGGGGAGACAGTGACGGAAGGAGGAAGGGAGGGAGTTCCAAAAGGTGGGGGCTAGGAAAGAAAACCGGAGACCACCATGTTTCTTACGTTGAATTTGAGGGATACACATTGAAGCCTCCCCTGCATCTGGCCTGACTGGTAAGAGTGTTTGAATCCAGGAACTACAGGCTGACGACGCTGCCGTCAGCTAGTAGCAGGCACTGGTATTCGTGGACCAACACTGATCTCTGGCAGGGCCGGACTGTTCGTAATGGGCAACGGCATTTCCCCGGTGGGCTGCCAGGGTGGAGGCCGGTTTTGGACCCCTGAGGGGCCGTTTTTGTTACCGGGGCTGGTTTTGCAGGATAGCTTCAATACCAGACCCCTGTCACAAAAGCAGCTGCAGTGTTTTCCATGCCCCCCACTCCCGCCTCCCAGGGCCGGTTTCTGTTCCCAGTCCGTCCCTCATCTATGGGCCCATTCCTTGCAGCCCATGTCCACCGCTGTCAATCCTGCTACCCTGGTCAGGACCCTGGGGACTTGCCATGAAACAGGCTAGCGTTGCTAACATTGGGAGCATTACATTCCCCCCATCCGCGGGGCATGAGGCCCACATTGCTGTACTGGCCAGAAGAAGCCTGGGTAGAAAGGTACTGGGTTGCTGCGGCTGCACCGCGAGTTCACAGGCAGCAGGCTTTGTGAATTGGTGGTCTTTCACATGCCCCCTCCCCCACTGGATTCTACAATGCGTGTGTGCCCCCGCTTGTGCACGCACCTTGGGTGCTGCACCTCATTTTACTAGTCGCTGCACCACGCATTCATGTGCGGCTTCATCTGGCTATTTTAAAGACAGGGGACCCACTGAGGCTTCCTCATAGATACTGCAATGTGTACCCCCAACCCCCACTTATACAGCTAGAATGTACCTAGGGGCACTTGTGCTGTGATTCGGTACTACAGGACGGATCCTCAACGGAGTCTCTGGTAAAATGTTGCATGTAGGAAATCCCTTTAAGTATCATATTACATGGATTAGGCACGCAGTTGCCTCTGAGCCCTTTGCTTGTTCCTTAATTACTGCATCTCTACTAATAGGAGGAGAGGTGGGCCTATGTCTGTGTTTTCCCTCTGAAATAGTATGCTTTACTGTTACATGCCACGCACTAATGTTTTGTGATGTACAACATTTTAGACTTTGGCAGTACCACGATAATGAGTAAGGTCACAAAGTGTGTCACATATGGCCAGATGTAGGAGCCCTAATACCGGTCGGAAACGGCCGATTTCAGCCGTTTACGACCGGTATTAGGGTTTTCAGATGTAGGGGGCTGAAAAATACAGAATCGGTATATTTACCGAATCGGAAAAATTACCTAATCGGTAAATTACAGAATCGGTAAAATACCGATTCTGTAATTACAAATGTAGGTGGCACAGTTTACAGTGCCACAGGCCTTTCAGATTCGGTATTTTACCACCCAATCCAATTGGGTGGTAAAATACCGAATCCATGTGTACATGCACACCTATGCCATGTGACAGACAGACATGCCCTTAGGGCTTGTCTGCGTGCCACATGGCACACATGCCTGTATTTGGGGTGCTAGAGGGTGTCAAAGTGACACCACCTGCACCCTTGCTGGAATTGGTATTTACCAAATCGGTAAATATCGATTCGGTAATGCCCATTGATTCCTATGGGCTTCAATACCCATAGGAATCAATGGGCATTACCGAATCGGTATTTACAGAATCCGTAAATACCGAATCTTAACGATTCGGTATTTACCGATTCTGTAATACCTACACCCCCACCCCCTCTATTTTACCACTTCTTAAATACCAAATCGGTAAAATTCGGTATTTAAGAAGTGGTAAAATAAAATTACCTACATCTATCCCAAAGTGTGCATAATGTGCCCAGTTGTCGCTTCATGTTTTTCTGGTGACGTGATGATTTACGTGCTGTTTCCTAAACTGCAGCATTTTCATGCCCTGGTAGTATAATGTATAGCATTCTAATTACTGCATGGTCAGGATAATGATTATCACCTCAGTATTTGCATAATATGCACAGTTTTCATGATTATGTCGTTTTAGTCTATGTTATATATACAATATATAGTATATTTGTATATATTTCTTGTGTGGAATCTCTTTTGTGGTGTATTCATTGTGTTACTGGTGTGAGTGTGTTACACAAGAGCTTTAAAACATTGGACTCGATGATAAGCCTGCCTGCTCTGAGCTAAGCTACAAGAGGGTGAGTAAAGGCTATCCTTGGTGTGTAACTGACTTGCCCTGACTAGAGTGGTAGGTTCTGCCAGGCTTAGCTGCATACCCTAGTCACGCCATAAACCCAATTTTTAACAGCTGGTCTCAACCCTAGTGAACTGAGATACAAAAATCCCAGTGACATTCTCATCCAGATATTCTCTTCCACTGTGCTGCTGAAACAGCTGCAACAACTGCTCATAGAATCATGTACTGATTCTTTTGTTTCTTGTGAAGTTCCTATGATTTTTAACCTATCATGATCTTTTGGGGGCACTTTGCCTTTCATGAAAGTAATCACTACCTCATATTTCTCAATAAGTACACAAGATGGTGCACTATTCTTGTTGGCTCTTCACATGGCCATTGTATAGCAATTTTACATTTAGCCCACAAATCACTTGGCACTACAAGATCGAAAAATGTATTTAAATCAATCCACAGCACTTTTAAAATATTTACGAATCGATCAACTTGTGTGTACCACTGCACAGGTTTGTTAATTTTGGCAAATTGTTCATAAAACCTGCAAGAGCACCTCTGCTCCAAGACAAATGAACATATACTCCTTCATCATTTTAATTATTTTCCCCTATTAACTTAGGATGGTTCTTTTCTTGTTTTGTTTTCTTGGCCATTTGTACTCTAATTTTTCAAAATCGCTCCATTTACAAATGCATTTTTATTAATTCTGTAATGTGTAAACGCATTTCTGGAGAACGCATTGCTTCAATTGCTTTATCAACTAATTGAATCCTGTAACGTCTCTGCAAATGATAAATTTTAGTAAGATCAAACTCACGTGTAATTGCAACTCATCCTGTAATTTCTTTACATAGGTAAATCAATTCTTCCTCTTGATATAAATTCAAATGCTCTAAATCTCGACATCCCCTAGTGATTTCTTATAGTTACATTTTTAATTTGGGAATATTTGGTGGCTTCTCTTTCTCAGGCTCTGTGCTACCCATCTGCTCAGTGTTCTCTGTCTTTTGAATCACTGTAGCTTCATCAAATCATGGTGGACAAATTCCTTCCTCAAACAAATTTGTTTCCTCTGGGGCTATGGATTTTGTAAAAACAATACTTCCCTCATCTCTTAATACTTGGACCGCCTAAAGTGATCTCCATGCATCAATCTGTGAATTCTGAGAAGTTGGAATGAATCCTGACATAGGTAAACCTCGTTTAGCTCCTTGAACCACTGCAGTCAGGTACAAATTTACTGGGCCATTTGTAATGCTATTGGTGGAATTTGCGCCAGACCAGTCATAAAAGATGTAGTCATCAGAGGAGGAATAGAAATTTGTGGCTGAGCAACACGTGGTGGGGCAATCTGAGGTATTTGAAGGAGTCTTTCAACTTGCACTACATTGGCTTCTACAGGGACAGTAGCTATTGTACTGCTTGTAATGGTATCATTACCAACACTAACTGATGGGGTTGGACAAGGCAGGAGTTCTGCAGCTAACATTTCCTCTAAAATATCATCTTCTGATTCACTATCTGTCTCACATTCCTTTTCCTTTTTCTCTTCCATGTGCAAATCAGTCTTCAATGTGCCTCATGGGAACAGTCCAGTCCGAACTGCTAAGCCAGATCCTCTCTGCACTGGAAACAAGCATCCTGGGACCGGTTTCAAACGGGGGTGGCGTGGTGAGCAAAAGAACGATGGATTAAACCCAGATCCTTGTGACTGGGGGTGAATGTTCCCATTGTTCAGCATCCCGTCCATCATTTGTTCCTTTTACTTTTGTCACCCTAAGTGGGAAGGGTATGCCCAGACGTGGGTTTCGTGCTCACTGTGCCACTGGATTCAAGCTAGCCTGGCTGAGTTCTGGCTGGACAGTTCCCATGAGGGGCAGGGTCAAGACTGAGCAAAAGAAAGATTGATTAAACCCAGATCCTTGTGACTTGGGGTGAATGTTTGCATTGTTCAGAATTCTGTCCATCATTTGTTCCTTTTGCTTTACTCCACTTTATGCCACTTCACTCTACAACGCTGTTTGCTATGCCATTCCACTATACATAACTATACCCTACCTCACTCCACTGTATGCTATTCCACTCTATGTCACTGCACCATACGCCACTCCAATCCACATTATTCCACTGTATGCCACCCTACTCAATGCCACTTCACTCTATGCCACTTGACACTCAGCTATTCCACTGTATGTCACTCCACTCTATACAACTCCACTCCACGCCACTCCACTGTACACCGCTCAACAACACTGTACTCAGTTTATCAACATTCTACCCCCCTCCACTCTACCACATTATACTACACTCTATAGAACTTCATTGTACAACAATGTACTCCTTTCAATACAAGTGTACAGCACTGTACTTTACTCGATACAACTGTACCCACTCTACACAACTTCCTCTATGCTGCTCCACCCCACTTTACTATATTCTACTTTATGAGACATGACTCCATTCTATTCCACTGTACGTCACTACTGCACTCTATGTCGCTCCACTCTACCATACTCTGTATTTTAAGTTGTGTTTGTTGTATAGAAAAAATAAATAGAGTTACAGTAATTTAAAGGTGATGAGTAAATTATAAATTTAAGGTATAACTGTAACTTTAGCATCTCTGATGTTTGTGTGGTTTACGTTTGGTTTGTATAGAAAGAATAAATAACGTTTTCCTTCTATAACAAAGGATTGACCTTGGTTTTTCCATTGAATAGATACATATGTATAATATACATTCATATAGTGGCTTTTGATCAGTTTTCTTTACTTCAGTGTATACCATGGGGCAATGGGTCAGCCCACTTCTCCCATTGGCTTGCCTCGTTGTGAGTGATGGCATTTTGCTTGTGCACAGCTGCCTCTCAGGTAGTTCACTTCAATAACAGTGCTTTTTGGGAGGCTGCTAGTTGTTTGTTTATCTTGAGATGACATATGGTAACTTACAAGAATTGGCTTTGTTAAAGATGTTGTTGTATTTATCTGTTTAGAGTGGTGAAGAATAAAGTGACCACACAACATGAACTAGAATGGCACCTTGAGCACTTTACAGCTCCAAGGACATAAGACCAACCTAACAGGGCTGCACTTATTATAATGCACAAACTTGTAAGATGTTTTCCATCCTGCCCCGTTGCAGGCTACACAACACCAAGAGCTTTAACTACAATCTGCTCACTAAGAGAGTTTCTAAACTATATAACCATTGGTTAATATTTGTTTTTATGTCCATATTACATATTCTTCCTCATTCAAGTTGAATGTAAATGTAACCTTTAGGATGCTATTAACATGATTTCCTCTTCAAGAGGGCTCCAAACCAGGCACTATTGATGTGGGGGTTACATCAAAATGCCAAGGCTAGGGAAATGCACTGGCCCTGGCACTAGCGGGATTCCCTTTTTTCCTGTTTCAGGTTAGCGCCAAGCTGTTTTTATTTTAGTATTGACGCATGACAAGCTGATGTCATTACTGTAAAAGTGAAAGTGTAAGCTACTTTTAATTGCATCAGTCTCAGGACCATATCTTGGTCCCCTGAGCACTGATTCTAATGGGAGAGGTATTGTTGGAAAGAGAAGAATCTCCCCTTTCCAAAGGCAATTCTCTCTGTAGTAGATTCCTGCTTGGGGATCGAACTCAGAGCGGGATTCCCAATCAGGGTTGCACGCTACTAGAGCCAAGGAGTTATTTTTATGAGGAGGGGTGCAGGTCCTTGGGCAAGGGTCAAAGCCCCTCCCACCCAAACCCCCAATCTGCCTTCCAGTGCGTCAATGAGTTTCAGTGGGTAACAGATGGCACAACCACCTTCTTCAGGACAAACAGATATCTCCCACATAACATATATGTAAAAACAGTTCGCTCCAATTAAGGGTTAGAGGAGTAAGAGGGCTCCTTAAGAGATCTGGTGGATCTTCACTGATCTCTCGATGTGCTGACATGAGATGCAGTCTCTGTATTAAGAAGGTACAGAGAATTCGGGTGTATTGGCGAAGTGGGATAGACTCTTGATAAAGAAGAGTGTTCAGAGCATACGGGTGACTGGAAAAAAATTGCATTTAATGTAATGATCATGAGGATCCACCAGATCTCTTAAAGAACATTCTTACTCCTCTAACCCTTTATGATTTTGAGACTACACAAGACCTATATCTGTGGGTCTTGCAGTGATTCATCGCTATACAAAAGCTAAACAGAAGGTAAACAAATCCAGAATTTTGGATATTGGAGCGATCTGTTTTTACACACATGTTTTGTGGGAGATATCTGTTTGTCCTGAAGAAGGTGGTTGTACTGTAGTGTGGGCTGGGCTTTGTTATTCACACTACTAAGTTAGCATAGGCTTATTAGAAGTTTAGACGCCATTTTTCCTCTTTGTTGCTTTTGCACACGACACTGCATATAACAGTTGTTGTAAGTTAGGCTGTGTGAAATGCTTCACATGAGAATGGTTTGTTTTCAGCATCCCTAGACTTACATCGTGACTCTAGTCTGCACACTGAGTGCTAAAGCCTCCAAGGTTATCCTAACAAGGTAGCTGTTGTTCGAGCTGATCGGCTCACGTTCTAGCCATAGCATATATGCAGCTGCAAGCCAACGTGATTCTGGCGCCTTTAATATCACACTGTAAGCATGATTTCAGGCACGTGGAAGAAGCCCATTTTTCCAGAGAGCCAGAGAGCTTTTGCAGATCCTGATGTGATTCACACCTGCTAATCTTGGAGGTATGGGGTCCCCCAAACAAGCCTAAGAGACCTTCTATATTTTATAAAACATAGTTCCTAGCTAGGAAGGGTGATTTATTAGGCGCTAAAATACCTATTTTCACCATCATTGTAATATGATTTCTCCTTTTGTGTTTTATGGAATTATAACAATACTGACCAAATTATTTCTAATCATATGTCTGCTTATGCTTATGGCGGAGTGACCAGGAAATGGGGGGCTTCAGATAAACAAGCTTTCGCGGATACACTGGCCAGTTCAGTACCCACCTTTAACTCAGATGTTAACCCATGGAAGCGAATATCTCCACTTGGTTACAGTCAGCCTGTAATACTCACGCCCCACTTACTAAGTTCACCCTTGCTCGTCATTCCGACTCCCAAGAATGGTTCTCTGCTGAGCTAAAAAAACAGAAACTTGAGCTCTGCCAAAAAGAAAGGAAATGGAGATCTCGCTACTCCTTGGAAGACAAACTCCAGTTTTCATTAGCTCATAAAGAATACAAAACTGCTTTTCTGGGAGCTAAAGCAACTTATTTTTCTCAAAGAATATCAGACGCCCAGAAAAAGTCGAAGGAAATTTTTTCAATAGTCAATGACCTATGTCATTCCAAGAGGACCCTTCCCGTCCAGACACCAACCCAAGATTTTCTGTGATTCCCTGAATAACTTTTTCCTGTAAAAGATCTCCAACATCAAAGCCAGTATTCCAATTCCAATTACATTGCATAGAGAATCCCTGGATAATCTGATAATTAATGTATCCACTCTGGATCATCTTCCCACTATTTGCCCTTTGACCTTTTCAGATTTGCTGACTCGTGTCAAATCTGGCTCCCCTAATGACTGATGCCCCCATATCATGAGGGACGTTCTTTCCAACCGAATGTATGATGTTACAACACATACTTTTACAACGCAAACCATCACACCACTTTTTTTACAACGTAAATACCATTACAACGCATACCTTAGCTACGCATACCATTTCAACGCAAAATAAGTAAAACACTCTAAAAGTGCCATCACAACGCAAGACAATATTCTGCATACTATTACTACGCATATTTAAAAAAAAATTAAAAAAATTAGTAACCTTAAACCTGACACGGGATGGAGGGAAAAAAGGGGTTTTGGGTGGGGTAGAGTATTAAAACGGTAAACCCAACTAAGCATATATTTTTAATAAAACAAGCATTAAAAACATAATTAATACTCGGGCATTAAAATTAATACTTGGGAATTAAAATTAATACTCGAGTAAAAATTAAGTAAACATAATATTTTTAAGACAGAAACAGAGCAGATAAATTTTCAATAAAATAAAGTAATTAAATAACTACATAATTTACTCCATCTTTCATAATAAAGAAACGAGAAAAAAATGAGCCACCATTTTCTAACCTTGCTGATGCTTGAGTCCTACAACAGTTTTTATGAAACGAAATCAAACACTCTGCAAACAAAATGGAGGACTCATCTCAAAAGAACACATGATATAGACACTTTTTAACCAATAAATTAAATTATACATTCTCACATCAAATTAATCACCCCAAAAAAACAATTAAAATGAGTATTTTTATGTAAATAATGGTTTTACACACCAAAAATTATAAATACAGCTGATCCACCATTTTTAAGTCAGTGGTCAGATGACTACGAGCGAGAGCAGATGCATTTTACGCCACTGCTAACGTTACAACAGAAACACCAGAGAACAATTTCCTTACAACTTAATACAAAAAACAAGTAAATAAGATATACTTAAGTTTTATTATTTTAACAAAAAACAACCTACTTTTATCAAATATATTAATAAACAGAAATTATTTGTGCAGTTTCAGACAAACTTGGGAGTGAAATAATTTTAGAGCCAAACATATTAAAGCACAAGAAAAAATTTATAGTAAGTGCATAAATATTTAAAATTATATTATCGAATAATTTTTTGCAAAATCAAAGTCACTTTATAATAAAGGATTGTTTTCAGTATAATATTTCTGAAAATGTTTGAATTGGAAAACAAATTATAAACCACATTACCATTAATAAACAGAAAGAAATAAAGCTTTTTTTTAAATATTTTAATCAATCAATCAATCAATCAAGACATTTATAGAGCGCACTACTTACCCGGAGGGTCTCAAGATGCTTGGGGGGGGGGGGGGAGGGGGTGCTGCTACTGCTCGAACAGCCAGGTCTTGAGCTTCTTCCTGAAGGAGAGGTGGTCTTGGGTCAGGCGCAGGTCGGTCGGGAGGGAGTTCCAGGTCTTGGCGGCCATGAAAAACTATTCCATCTCGGGAGAAGACGACGGCCGGATAGCCAGTACGGTCGGGAGCTCCCTATTTGCTCCACCAAAAATTGCGCTTAATCTGAGGAGAAAGCATTAAAAAGTTTCAGGAGATGCCTGCTGGCGCTAAACTAACCCAGATCTCCCTAGCAATATTAGTCTAAAACTTAATCTAAAAAGTTCTACTGCCAGGACACAAGACTCGAGACCTGGGATCTCTCTCGGTAGCAAAGAGGTTTTGAGCTGCCTTCGGCAATCCCATCAAACTCGCCAGGATTAGAAAACCACCCTCATCAGTAAAAAAGACAGCGCTTGCATCCTCGAAACCCGAATAACAAAGTCGGAAATAACAAGACTACGAAGCTACGAGCAGCGTTCGGGCAATGCAACAGGCCACAAAGCTTTACTCATCGGAGAAAGTCGCTGCACCCGGCAAAAATAAGCACCCGCTGAATAGTGCTCTCAGGGCTTATGCAGGACTGTGGGAGGCGGCGTTGATTGCTCAGAGGAATTGCCGGAGAGCAGTGGTGAAGATCTTGTTCCTCTTCTGGGGCAGGGAAGACGGCGCGAGCACAAGCAGAGGAAAAAGAGAATCTGAAATATGCGGAGCTACCCTTGAGCCGAGTGAAGGAAAAAGACCTACTAAACATTACACAGATGGTGTGGAAACCACAAAGCCTACACAGAGATTTACAGAGCAGCACATGAGCAGGGTAAGCAGGGGCTACGGAGGGAAAGGTGTGGAGGGGGTCATGGGTAGAGGAGGATCAGAAAAGGCAGCTTCTAAAGTCAGGGTCACCCCTTCTGTGAGGTCATTTTTTAAAATACAATAAGTGCAGCAACAGGCTCAGAATCAACAGCAGGAACAAGGACAGAGGCAGCAGGAAAAATCTGTGGTACAGACAAGTATGGAGAACTTTACAGGTCCAAGTCCTTCAGTCAGTACAGTATTGACAGAATCGCCAGGAAACCCCACAGATAGACCAGCAGATAATCCAAGCCAGAGCTTGACTGACCTTTTCCTAGAAAAAATGTTGGAAGAAATGAGGTCAAAGTTTGCAATCTCAGAAGGTAACCAAAACAAGATTCAAGACGCTTGTGAAATACTAGATACTAAACTCAATGCTCTAGGAGACAGAGTAACAGCGTTAGAAGCTACAGTAGACTCACTAAGTAAGGAAGTGGACTCAAATCAAAAAGAGATTAGAACCCTGAGGGCACAGGACAAAGGCATCAACGAAAAAATCGAGGCGTTAGAAAATCAAGCCAGAAGGAACAATCTCAGAATCCTGAATGTACCAGAGGGCCGAGAAGGTACAGACATTAAGAAGTTTACTGTCTTACTCCTCGAAGAAAATTTCCCTTGGTGCAAGGCACTCGGGTTAGAGGAAGATATTCAGAGGGTTCATCGAGAGCCTTTTGGGAGAAATAAAGAAAGGAAAACCCTGAGGAAAATATTAATCAATTTCAGAACATACACTCTTAAAGAGAAGATTCTAAGTGAAGCCTTGAAAACAGGGTCATGCAACAAAGATGATTGGTCCTTTAGAATTCGCTCCGACATTGCCAAAGTAACCCAAGACAGGCAGTGGAAGCTGGGGTAGCTAATGTTGGAGTTAAAGTCCCTTGGGGCTTCAGTTCAGATGAAATTTCCAGCCTCTCTCAGGATTATGTGGAGGAATAAGATGCATAATATCAGGGATCCGAGAGAAGTCGAACAGTTCCTGGAACAAATGCGCGACCAAATGCATGACTAAACGCATGAGTAATTATATCTGAACAAAACAAGTAAAGGAAAAATGTTTAATTAATGACAGAGAGACAAACACGGAGCTCAAAGTGGGCTATTAATACAGCCCAAAGAAGAAAGAAGGGAGGCTTCTCCAGGGAGGTAAATTTTTTAACTTGCACAAAATAAAAAAGAAAAGGTAAATTAAAAATATGCACTTGCGTTGGGAGCAAGTTAGGGGAAAAAACAAAAAAATATGTCCTCAATACGATACAAGAAAAAGGGGGGAATCGGTGGCTGGTAGATTGAACTGGGAAGGTCTGACAAAAACTAAAAGAAAATGAAAAAAGATCCGAAGTTCGTGAATATAATTTTGTGGAATGTTAATGGCCTACGAACTAAGAGTAGAAGAAGGAGAATACTTGAGTATTTGAAGACAATAGACAGCAAAATTATAATACTACAAGAAACTCATCTTCTAAAAAAGGAGTGGGAGGATATTTTAAAGAAACTATACTGGGTGGACATCTATGTTTGTACAGACCAAGACTGTGTTATCAAGGGGATTGCAATCCTATTTAAAAAATCTCTTAAAGCAAGAGTGGAATCGGCGGAAACAGTAATATACAGTAATCTATTCACGATTGCAGGTTATTATGGCCCAAATACGGACGACCCTCCTCCCCTTCAAAATCTATATATTCGCAACTACTCTCTGTCTCCTCCCCGATAATTTTAGGAGGGGATTTTAACATTATCCTCGATCCAAAGGTGGATCGTCTCCCCCGAAAAAAAAACAAGCTTGCCAAAAATGAGGGAATGGTTGGGGCATTGCATAAAAGATCTGAGTCTAGCGGACATCTGGAAGGAGAAAGGATATTAAGAAATATAACTTTACATTTCAGAATAAAAAACTTGGCCTACAATCCAGAATTGACTACTTTCTGGTGGACCAGTGTTTAGTAAAAAGAACACAGAAGGTGGAACATATTCCAGCACACCTTTCCTATCATTCAGCTGTTCAAATTACAATGCAACTTAATGATAACACCTTAGGATCAAGGTGGACAATTGATCGCACCATCTTTTCAGACCCTCAGAATATTGAGCAGCTTAAGCAAGAGACTGAGTTTTACTTTGAAAACAATAAAGCTGGTGTCTCAATACAAATTGCATGGGATGCGTATAAGGCAGTAATCAGGGGTAAGATTCTTAGCCTAGCAGGGCATAAATCTAGGAGGACAAAACAGGAGATCTACCAATTAGAAAGCAACATTAAATCACTCGATTTACAGATATCAGCAGAAATAACATATTCTAGAAAAGGGCTTTTGGAGGCAGACAGATTAAAACAAAGAGAATTTCTAACAGAAATTCTAGAAGACAGGGTAAGAGAAAAATGGGAAGCCAGCAAGCTGGCCCACTATGAATAAGGGGAAGGATGTGAAAAGATGCTAGCATGGAAAACTAAGACGGACCAGTTTAGAAATAAAATAGCCAGCATCAATCCCCGTAAATCTACGAGTCCCAGCTCAGATGATGCTGTAATAAAACAAGAGTTTACAGCTTTCTTTGCAGATCTCTATACTGAAGATGGTAATCCAACAAGAGAAGAAATAAAGCTTTTTCTGGACGCTCAGGACCTCCCAACCTTATCCATTGTGGGGAGAGAAGAACTAAATGCAGAAATCACAAATAAAGAAGTGGAAGAAGCTATAAAAAGCCTGAAGAAAGGAAAAGCAGCAGGCCCAGACTCTCTTCCGAACGAGTTCTTTATAAGGCTGAGAGATTCTCTGGTTCCATCATTAACAGCTCTTTTAAATACAATCTTCATAGAAAAAGGTGAACTTCCAGACTCCTGGAACGGCGCTACCATATCTATCCTCCTAAAACCGGGCAAAAACCCCAGAAAATGAGAATCTTATCGCCCAATCTCTGTCTTGAATTGTGATTCAAATATATATACGCAAATTATGGCAAAAAGATTGGGGCGACTAGCCGGCTCATTGATCAACATTGGCCAAAAAGGCTTTGTGCTAGGAAGACATTTACAAGATCTAACACATGAACTTATCGGGGCAATTGATCTAGCTATTAATGAAAATCTTCCCCTATCCATAATCACCATTGACGCAGCCAAAGTGTTTGATAGGGTTAATTGGGCATACTTAAACGAAGTCTTGGAAAAATTTAATCTGGGTGAAAATTTCCAGGGGATGGTCAAAGGGATTTACAGCTTCCCAGGGCCAACATTTTAATCAATGGAAACCTTACTGAAAATATACAAATAAAAAGAGGAACAAGACAGGGGTGCCCCCTTTCCCCCCTACTTTTTAATTTATATATTGAACCTGTGGCAGACAGAATTAGAAATCATCCTTCTATATCTCCTTTCTCATACCAAGGTTGGCACAAAAAGGTCGCTTTATATGCAGACGACCTTATGATCTTTACTAGGGACCTGAATGGATCCATTAGTGCAATAGAAGACACACTGCACAATTTCGGGAACATTTACGGCTATCAAATCAACCAGCCTAAAACAGAAACCATGAGCTGGAACGAGTATACCAACAGTCCCTATAATAAGGAGAAAATTAGATACTTGGGTATCGATCTTGTCAAAGACCTAGACAAAGTGGCACAAGTAAATATCCACAGGATTGAAGGGGATGTAAGAAAGTTGCTAAAGGTATGGGGGCCTACACTTACGCTCCTTGGAAAGTCTAAAATAGTCAAAATGTCAATCATCCCAAAATTTACTTTTGCCTTCAGTGCCATCCAGCTAGAATTTAAGAGAGATACAATAAAGAGAATCCAGGGGGAACTTACAAGCTTTATCTGGTCTTCGAAAGGATCCAGAATCGCGTGGAGCAAACTAAGAAGGAAAAAAGAGCAGGGGGGATTGCCAGTCCAGATCTCCTAGAGTACTACAGAGCTTTCCAACTTAAATTTAGTAGGCCTCTTTTGAACACGCTTGATAATTACCCGCAATATCTCCAAGCAATGACTAGAGGAACCAGTCACTTCCTTTATAAATTCAGTCATCTGGAATATTTTAAAAAAGTGAAACTAAAGACTCTAAAATCTGCTGCAAAATATGGTATCATATAAGGAATATTCTTGATATGCAATATTTCAGCGAACTAGCCCCAATATGGGAGTCACCAGGCACACCTGACTGCCTTAAAGACAGTCTTGCACTCCCCTTGAAAATAGCTGGGATAGAGAAGTGGAGTCAACTAATGTTGCAGAACAAAATAATAGACTGGGAGCAGTTATCATTAACAACAAATGCATCTTTAGCAAAATTCAAATTTTACCAACTTTCAAGCTAGGCAAAATCACTGAAAGAAAGCAAAAAAAGGGAAATCTAACTCTAGAGACTGAGATGAGGAAGAAGGAACCCTTTCATAAAGAAATTTCCCATTGGTACTGGGCCCTCATTTCAGCAGGATAGAAGGATTTCCAGATTCCGGAGAGAACTTGGGAGGGCAAGAACTGCTGACGCTGGATATAAAAAAAACTTGACAAGTATCTATGGATAAATGTTGGTCTATTGTAACATCTGCTGCCCTAAAGAGGAATCATTTATTTACCACTTACAGAGCCTACTGGACGCTGAAGAGGCTTTCCAAGTTCAACGGGGCCAAAGTGAAGAACTGCCCAAAGTGTGGACTGGAAAAAGCAAATGATCTGCACATGTTTCGGCAATGCCCTCAGCTCGATGGTTTCTGGAATGAAGTGGGTAAGACACTAAGAGGTCGATTCCGATTCGGTAAAAAATGCTCCGAATAGCCGTTCGTAGCGTTTTTCCCGTATGATTCGTACCCTACCAGGTCCCCCGCATGTACGACGAAGTACGATTCGTACCGGGAGCAGGACTCCGTATGAATCGTACAAAGACCGTACGATTCATATCTCCGCATGATTCTCCCTCGGATCCCGCTGTACGCGACATCGGTACAGTTCGCGGCTGGTTTCTCCGACCCAGCAAGTACGATTCGTGTTGGGTATGCACCGTACGACCCTTTTCCTACAACAGCCAAAAACAGCCGTAAAAGCAGAGTTCGCCTCTAAACAGGCACAGAACGCCCCCCGCGTATGGTGCGTACCCCCCATGATCGCCGGGGTACAGTGCATACCCCTGCAATCATGGGGGGTACGCACCGTACCCCGTAATCATGGGGCGTACGGACCATACCCCATGTTCGCAGGGTGTACGCACCGTACACCCTGAGATCGCAGGGGTACGATGCGTACACCCCATGATCGCAGGGGTACGCACCGTACCCCGCGATCATGGGCCGTACGGACCATACGGTACGTATGTGATTGTGTGCTTTTCCGTATGAGTCACGTGGACCGTACGAATTGCGTCCTCATAACACGTTCTGGATCGTACTCGTCGGGTCGTACGGCATGTTTGCGAGTCGTACGGTTCAAGGTTACAGCCTTGCTATACATACGGATCGCGATGATTCGGACGGATTCATGAAATACGGATCGTACTACGCGACTCGGACAAACGGGTACGATTCGTACGGAGAGGGCTCCGGATGCGAATCGTACGGACGTTTTTTCTCCCAAATCGGAATTGACCCCTACATGAGGCACTAGGAAGACACCTGACTGTAAGTATTGATGTAGTTATTTTTGGGGTAGTGGGTTCTAATTTTCCAGAAAAACTATCAATAAAACAAGAGAATCTGCTCTTTTTATTGATTTTATTGGCTAGAAGAGAGATTTGTGTTAAGTGTGTAAGCCCGGTTCCACCTCTTCATGGAGAATGGTTGACCTCGATATTAAGAACATACAAATTGGATAGAAAAAGGGTACCTAGTAAAAAGTATAATTTTTGGGAGATATGGGAAGACTATCAAACTAGCTAACGCTCTCAAGCCAGTTAAATGCTATAACCTACTGGTCATAGTCTGCTCACTACTTCAATGTCCAATGATTATGCAATGGCAATAATAGACCAAGTTCAAGTTCAAGTTCAGGAATTTATATAGCGCACTACTCACCCAGAGGGTCTCAAGGCGCTTGGGGGGGGGGTTCATTATTTATCGAATAGCCAGGTTTTAAGTTCTTTTCTGAAGGAGATGTGGTTCTGTGTAAGGCGGAGGTGAGTGGGGAGTGAGGTCCAGGTCTTGGCTGCCAAATAGGAGAAGGATCTACCTCCCATGGTGGATCTTTGGATACGCGGAACTGCGGCGAGGCCTTGATTGGAGGATCTTAGTTGGCGGGTGGGTGTGTAGAAGGATAGTCGAGTGTTGAGGCATTCGGGTCCTAGTTTGTAGAGGGCATTGTGTGCATGGGTGAGGAGTCGGAATGTTATTCTCTTGTTGATGGGAAGCCAGTGGAGGTCTTTCAGGTGGCTGGTAATGTGATCTTGGCGAGGGATGTCCAGAATGAGTCTCGCTGATGCGTTTTGGATGCGTTGGAGTTTTTTCTGTAATTTGGCTGTAATTCCGGCGTAGAGGGTGTTTCCATAGTCTAGTCGACTCGTAACCAGTGCGTGGGTGACAGTCTTTCTTGTCTCGGCGGGGATCCAGTGGAAGATTTCTTTGAGCATACGAAGTACGTTGAAGCAGGAGGATGAGACGGCGTTGACTTGTTTGGTCATCGAGAGTGAGGAGTCTAGGATGAAGCCAAGGTTACGTGCGTGGTCTGTGGGTATGGGTGCTGAGCCCAGATCCGAAGGCCACCATGAGTCGTCCCAGGCACAGGGGGATGATCCTAGGATGAGCACTTCCGTTTTATCTGAGTTAAGTTTTAGGCGGCTGTTTTTCATCCATAATAAGGCTACTTCTTTCATGCCTTCGTGAAGATTGGTTTTGGCGGTGTTGGGGTCTTTGGTGAGGGAAAGGATCAGCTGGGTGTCTTCAGCATAGGAGATGATGTTAAGGTTGTGTTGACGCGCGATGGAAGCGAGTGGACTCATGTAAACGTTGAAGAGGGTGGGACTGAGTGATGATCCTTGTGGTACACCGCAGATGACTTCGGTGGCCTCTGATTTGAATAGGGGAAGTCGGACTCTCTGAGTTCTCCCAGCTAGGAACGAGATGATCCAGTCCAAGGCTTTTCCTTTTATGCCGATGTTGCTGAGGCGTTGTATGAGGGTGCTGTGAAGACAGTGTCGAAGACGGCGGAGAGGTCGAGTAGAATGAGGGCCACTGTTTCTCCGTTGTCCAGTAGTGTTCGGATGTCGTCTGTTGCTGCGATGAGGGCGGTTTCGGTGCTGTGTTTGGCTCGAAAGCCGGACTGTGAGGGATCGAGGGAGTTGTTGGATTCGAGGAAGGCGGCGAGTTGGCTATTGACGGCTTTCTCAATGACTTTGGCCGGGAATGGGAGTAGGGATATGGGGCGGTAGTTTTTAAGTTCAGAGGGGTCTGCTGTGGGTTTCTTCAGGAGGGCGCTGACTTCGGCATGTTTCCAGCTTTCTGGGAAGGTAGCAGAGTTGAAGGAACAGTTGATGACGTCCCGGAGATGGGGTGCGATGATGGAGTCTGCTTTGTTGAAGATGTGGATGGAATTCATTAGGCGGATGGTGCCTTCAGTGGTGATTGGGTTCCAGGCGCTGAGGTTGTTTGAGGGCGGTTTAGGATCTGAGGGGGGGGAGAGGATTGTTAGTTGGAACTGTTTTCGAAGCTGTTATGTATGTCGGCAATTTTGTTGTAGAAGAAGGAGGATAACGAATCGCAGAGGTCTTGGGAGGGAGTGATGTCATTTGAGGCTGCGGTGGGGTTGGTGAATTCTTTGACGATGTTGAATAGTTCCTTGCTGTTATGGGCGTTGTTGTCGAGTCGATTCTTGAATGCTGATTTCTTGGTGGATCGAATCAGCTGGTGGTGTTTGCGGGTGGCTGCCTTGAAGGTGGTCAAGTTGTCGTTGGTTGGGTTTTTTCTCCATGTTTTCTCGAGAGTACGGCATAGCTTCTTGGATTTCTTAAGGTCTTCGTTGAACCAGGGGGCCTTTTTGCTGTCTTGTTTGGTGTGATGGTTTTTCAAGGGTGCTAATTTGTCAGCGCTGTGAGTGATCCTTTGTTTGAATTTGATGGCAGCTTGGTTTAGGTCCGATGAGAGGGCAGGTGGGTTTTGGTTGAGCGATGTGAGGAGTTGGTCGGTGGTGATTTTGTTCCATTTTCTTCGGGGAATAAATTGTGGGGGGTTGTGGGTCGAGATGGTTTTGTAGCTGAAGTGAACACAACTGTGGTCCGTCCAATGGAGAGCTGTGGTGCGATCAAAGGAGATGTGTTTGCTGGAGGTGAAGATTGGGTCGAGCGTACGTCCGGCTACATGGGTGGGGGTGTCAACAAGTTGTTTGAGGCCTAGATTGGCCAGGTTGTCAAGAAGGGTGGTGGTGTTGCTGTCGTTTTTCTTTTCCAGGTGGAAGTTGAGGTCTCCCAGTAGAATGTAGTTCTCGGAGGCGAGAGCATGTGGACTGATGAAGTCCGTGATGTCTTCGCTGAATTGTTTACGGGTTCCTGGAGGCCTGTAGATGAGGGTGCCTCTGAGTGTGGTCCTAGGGTCGGTGTGGATCTGGAAGTGGAGGTGTTTGGCGGTTGTAAGGTTATCGTCGGAGGTGGTCGTGATTTTGATGGTGTTCTTATGGGCGATGGCGATGCCTCCTCCTGTTTGGACGGTGCGGTCTTTTCGGATGATCTTGTAATTGTCCGGGATGGCTATGGCGATGTCAGGTGTTGATGATGCGTTCATCCATGTTTCAGTGAGTAACGCGACGTCCGGCGATGTAGTGTCGAGTAGATCCCAAAGTTCGGTGGCGTGTCTGTGGACCGAGCGGGTGTTCAGCAGGATGCACTTCAGGTGGTTGGGGTCGGAGATGTGTTTGGTGTTAGTGGATGTGGTATGGGTCTTGATGCTGGTAAATTTGCAGGAGTGGCAGGCGAAGGGTCCATGGGTGAGTCCTGGGACAGCTAAGCAGCATAGAGGTGTGCGTCCTGGGTTAAGGGCTAGGAGGGTGGCGGCGCCATACGTTATGCTGGGTGGGTGCGCTATGCGGGGACTATGCGGGGGTCTGGCGCTGGGCGCGGTCCAGGCGCGGACGGGCCTAGACGGGCTTACCTTTGGCGCACCTTCGGCGCGACTGGGGCGCGACCGCTGCGCGTGAACGCTGCGCGAAAATGCATCTGTCATATGGGGATAGTGGAGGGGGAGGGGTGAGAGAGGGTCAGCTGGGAGGCGGGAGCGGGGCGGAGTTCCGGTGGGTGAGGCACAACAACAACAGGAAAATGGCCGCAAGCCAAAAGCGCTATAGTATTGGGGCACCAACAGCGCTAAACGCGAAGCAAATGGCAGAGGCAGCAATCAATATTAGGCAGCACTCAATTGTCACAGGCAGCGCAGCGAAATTCTAAAAACAAGTAAAGCATACTATTGCAATGAAAGCGCTATGATTTAAATAGTTCAACAAATTAGCAAACTAGCAGACTATCAGGCTAGCGCTACTGTGTACTTGCGATATACGAGCAGGCAGGTTAACGTGTGGGAGCGAGGCGAGATATCACACAGCGGTCCACGTGGCAGGCAGAGCGGGGAGCAGCGTCAGGAGCGACCGCTTCTGTTAGGCACAGGACGGTCACAGCGCTACAGCGGGGGGAGCGGCTTCTAACTGTGATAGTGGGAGGGAGGGTCAGCTGGGAGGCGGGAGCGGGGCGGAGTTCCGGTGGGTGAGGCACAACAACAACAGGAAAATGGCCGGGCAAAAGCCTGTTCGAGTAGCCAGGATGGGCAGCTCAACCCCCTCAGAGAAAGGTATTGAAATAGTAATGGAAATAAGGGGATTCCATCTTCTCTTAACTCATAGGGAAACTGCCCAGACAAAGTATGCGAATTAGGGGCAGGGAAGGACCAGGACAAAGAGAGAAGGGGCCCCGACAACTCCTTACTAAAACTATTGCACAATGAGGACAAAAACAAAAAAACATGAAAAACTATTCCAGAAATGTATTAAACCAATTGAGACTCTGTAGTAAAAACATTTATGAAGAAAAATAAACATTAAAAAAATGTTTTTAACAAAACCTACAAATTAAGGAATAATATTTAAAAAAAATAACTACCTATTTTTCGGATATTCTGTAACAGATATTGGACTGAAAGATCACCTGCAAATCGACCGTGAAGAGAAAACTGCAGAAGATTTCTTTCTAAACAAAAAACCATCTTCCATACTTCCAAAGACCAAACTTTAAGGTAAATATATTTCAATGTTTTTTTTTAATGTAATGTAACCCATATTCACAAGAAAGAGTAACATCTGTCGATAAAATATGTTCTGCATTTTGGATAATAAAAATGTAATACAAACAATTTTGAAATAAAACGTCAACTAATAACAAAACTGTCAAACAATATGTCTATGAAAAGCACCTTTTCTTTTTTCCAAAAAAAAGGGAATTATTAATTAGAAAATTAATAGTCTATAAAAAAGAATTCTACAGATATCTTCCTTACACATCAAAGCTGCACCTGAAGAACATCTTCATAAATAAAAGCCCCAGCAGTAGGACATCGAAAAAGCAAATGTAAAGGTAAATATATTTTGTAAAAAGAAATGTTAGAAAAGGAACTATTTTTTACCAGATAGAATAAAACCTTTAATTGAACTTTGAACTGCCTTTTGTGTTTAAAAAGAATAATTTGACTTTCTAGTCAAAAAAGGTTTTCATCTCCAAAATGTCATGCATACTAACCATTAAATGAAGCATTTTTTAAAACAATAAAATAGGGAATTAATCATGTATAAATCAACAGCCTATACTTTTCTTATTCTACTACAGATATCTTAAAAAATAACTCTAAAACAGACACTGCAAAAAAACAACCTACAGACAACTAACTATCCAAAGAACAAACTCCATCTTAAATACAACTTAAAGTTAAAGAACAAGGTAAATATAATAGAGCCATGTTTTTCAAACAAATCAAATCCTTTTTCTTCAAATATAGTAAATGGAAACTAGTAAATCAAATGAAATTGCACAATATTGATAACATTTTAACAGTAATTATTTTCAACACCTTTTCCATTACTTTTTTTCATTTCAGAACATGTCAACTGATAAAGCAGCCAAATACATATCCAGAAGCAAAGGAAACCGACTCCTACAGCATGCAGGGTATATTTATTGCAAGGAGAGAATTTCAGAACCAAGGAGACATTGGAAGTGCGTGCAATACTACTCATCCCATTGCAAAGGCAGAGCTGTGACTCTGGGTGACACAGTTGTTAAAACATCTGAGCACAACCACTCTGCCTCTGCAATGGAGATTGAAGTTAGAGTAACTATTAACGAAATGAAGGATATTGCAAGCAACTCCAATGACTCCTCTGGTTCTATTTTGAGGGAGGTTGCTCAGCATGTCCCTAGTCACGTTGCTAGCAGTATGCCCATTATACCTAATCTGAGAAGAATTATGCAACATAAAAAACAGGCAAGTAACCCACAAAGAGTTAGACCACAAACATTCTCTGACATTCTAATTCCTCCTGAACTCTCTCTTTCCATTTCTAACGAACCTTTCATCCTGCATGACAACCAAAACCCTCAAAAATAAATAATTATCTTTAGCACACCCCGTAATCTAGCCAAGTTAGAGAATAATGATATTTGGATGATGGATGGGACGTTTAAAAGCACACCCTATCCTTTCACCCAAATATACACTATTCATGCAAAAATTAACCATACAGCAGTGCCCCTAGTTTACAGTTTGCTACCTGATAAACAATCCACAACCTACACTGAACTTTTAACAGTGGTTACATCTAAAACATCGAACAAAAGTCCTAGGAAAATTATTATTGATTTTGAATTCGCAATGATAAATGTTATTACCAAAACGTACACGGATACCCAAATTCAGGGATGTTATTTCCATTTTTCCCAGGCATTTTGGCGTAAGATACAAAAAACATCCCTTGTTGCAGATTACGTATCAGATAGCAAATTGCAATTCGAATTAAAAAAACTAACTGCACTTTGCTTTGTTCCTCCTGATAGTGTAGACTAGTACTACACTGCAATTACAGAATCTGATTTTTTTTACAACAAATGAAGAATAATTGGCACCCCTGTTAAATTATTTCGAAGACACATGGATTGGACATCTAAGCAGGTCGGGTCGCAGGAGGAAACCACGTTTCCATGTGAAGTGGTGGAACTGCTACACGAGCTGCTTAGAAGGAGAAGCAAAGACAAACAATGCCATAGCGGGATGGCACAACTACTTCAACCACACAATTGGAAAACCACACCCTAACTTTTATCAGTTTTTGGAAACTTTGAGGAAGGAGCAAAGTTTCCAAGAAATGAGAATGTCACAAGCATTAACAGGTAGTCTGAACACACGCATCTCTAAAAGATCAAAATAAATGTATGAACGACTATTGGCTACATTACAACAATATTCGTTGTGTGCGGCTTCCGACTACCTGCACAATGTTGCACACATACTCCATTACTAATACACCCTACACTATTACTTTCCTGTTTTGCCCTAAATTAAATTTCCACATATTAAAATTGGCATTTTTTAAAACATTTTTTTAAAATTTAAAGTCGGGTCACCTTAACTTAGATCTCTTCTTTTTTCATCCATTTTCTTCTTTAATCCAATCCAAAACCATGCTTGATTTTTATTCCAATTTTAGAATCCAGAACAAACCCCCCCAAAAAATCTTTTTCTAAATCTTTTTTTTTAATCCCATTTCATAAAAAAAGGTACTCCTTTTGAAAAGATCGATTTACAACACAAAATCCAAGGAAGTAATTCTTCTGTTATGTTATGTTATTGACTTTTGTACAGCGCATGAATCACCCGGGGGCATCTCAGCGCTTGTACCTGGGGAGGACCTCTGGAGGAATGGAAGTAGATTCACAGGAGAAAGGTGGCTTTAGAACAAGAAAGTTTTCAGTAGTTTCCGGAAGGGTTGGAGAGATGTTGATTTGCGCAACACCTCCTGTAACGAGTTCCAGTATTTAGGGGCGACATATGAGAAAGCCCTGCCTCCTGTGCGGCTCAGGCGAATACGAGGGACCCTAAGGAGGGCCTGAGAGTAAGATCTGAGGTTACGTTGTGATGCGTACTTGTGCAACTTCTCTTGTAGGTAACGGGGCCCCTCCCCTTTGAGAGCCTTAAAAGAGAGACAGCAGGTCTTAAAAAGGACTCTCTTTTTCACTGGAAGCCAGTGAAGTTCTCTAAGTAAGTGAAGGGATGGGGATCCTGGGGGGCGGTTCAAGACCATCCTGTCTGCCGTATTTTGTATAACCTGCAGTTTCGCTAGCGCTGTGTCTCCAACTTCGGCCAATAGTGCATTCCCGTAATCGAGTTTGCTCATAACCAAAGGTGGACAACGGTTCTCCGATGTTCTAATGGAAGGTAGGGGAGAGTTTTTCATAACAGCCGGAGGCTGTAGTAGCATGACCCTGCAATGGATTTGATGTTGTCTTTCATGGAAGGTTTATGATCCAGTTGAATACCCAAGGATTTACCTGAGGAGGAGGAGGTAGGGGCCTCGCCCAACTCTACTGGCCACCAGTCGGCTGACCAGTAGTGGGCGGCTTTACCTAGGAGCATCAGCTCCGTTTTCCCAGGGTTGAGCTTGAGGCATCTTTCCTGCATCCACTCCGAGATAGCCAACATTCCTCTTGAGAACCGGGATTTCTCATCCACATGGTTTGAGCCTATCGGGAATAACAGTTGGGTATCATCGGCGTATGATACAATCTCAAAGCCGAAAGGTTGCACAATTTTCGCTAGGGGGGCATATAAACATTAAAAAGTGTTGGGCTCAGACACGAGCCTTGAGGAATGCCTTTCTCTAGCAGGAATTTTTTAGATGTAAAAGTACCAAGAGAGGTAGTTTGGCATCTATCCGTAAGGAAGATCTTTAGCCATTTCAGGGCCATGCCTCCGATACCACAATCCTGTAGTCTGTCGGCTAGCAATGGATGAGATTTAGTATCAAAAGCCGCCGAGAGGTCTAATAAAGTCAGAATCATAGAGCCACCGGCGTCAAGCGTAAGACGTAAAGAGTCAGTAACAGCCAAAATGGCTGTTTCTGTGCTGTAGCCGGGCGGAAGCCAGACTGGGACGGAGCTAAGAAGTTGTTCCATTCCAGGTACTGGCTAAGTTGTTTATTTATAGATGATTCTAAAGTTTTTCCCAGAATTGGTAACAAGGATATCGGTCTGTAATTCCCCAGCACCTGTGAGTCTGCTGATGTTTTCTTCAGTATGGGGCGGACATGTGCTTCCTTCAAGGTGAAGGGAATACGGCCGAATGGATGGAAGAATTAAAAATGTATTGTATTAATGGGGCACATGTAGGGGAGAGCAATGCCATTATGCTTGGGGGCAAAGGTCTGTTGGGGAGCCAGATTTCGCAGCCCAAACTAAATTTTCAGTCTCCTCAATCGAAATGTCAGCAAACTGGTTTAAGCGGCCCGTAGTAGATGTCAGACGGTTGTCTTCAGACAGAGTGCGGTCCGAGATGGTTGAATTCATCGGTGAGAAATTGGAATAGATTGCAGCTATTTTATCATGAAAAAAAATTGCTATTGAGTCACACAATAGTTGAGATTGAGGAGGTGTCTGTCTACATGCGGGGGGGAGGAGAAATCCTTAACTATATTAAAAAGAGTCTTGGCCGAGTTTTCCGCTTGTTCTATTTGGGTGCGGAGGTGAGAGCATCTAGCTCCTTTAATTGATTTATGATAATGCAATAGGGAGGATATAAAAGCCTGTTTATCTAGACTGTTATTTATCCTCCTCCAGCGTCGTTCTAAGGCTTTGCATCAAGACTTTTCGTTTTTTAGGTCTCCTGAATACCAGAAGTCATGGTGTTTTTCTCTGGTATAATCACATCAGGAATTCTTACCAGAATGGTGTTAAACGTATCCAGCAATTCTGTGGGATCCTGCTGGGAATTTCCTGGATCCGCCCATAATTGGTTAAAAGTAATATCAAAGGACTCCAGAGTGAGTTTTTTCCAGGGCCTAATTTTTCTCTGGTTCGATGAGTTTTGGGGAGTCCGGAGAGCCACTTTAGCCTGGAACTGGAGAGAAAATTGGATCATAAAATGATCTGTCCAGACCAAGGGGAGTGAGGGAGATACTCTTACTCCATCAGAGTTGGAGAAGATAAGATCTAGTGAGTGGCCCGCATTATGTGTTGGACCACTTACCCTTTTTGATAAACCTATATCACTCAAGGAGGAGATAAGTTGTAGGACTTCCGGGTTTGTTATATTTTCCCCATGAAAGTTAAAATCCCCCAATAGCGTAAAATTACTGGAGGCCAATACATGGGTAGCAATATGTTCCGTCAAATAGTTGGTGAAATTTGTGTTTGGGCCTGGGGGCCGATATAGTAATGCCCCGTCCCAAGTTGTGGAGGGAGAGAGGGAAACTCTGAAAATGCCCAATTCCATAATGGCGTCACTCAACGTAGACAGCCATTTCACTTTCAAATGACTCTTGAAGGCAATCCTTATGCCACCTCCAGCTTTGTTTGTTCTATTTAGGTAAATAAATTTGTAGTCTGCGCTGATGGCTAGTGTAATAGCGGGGAGATTGGTAGATGTTAGCCACGTTTCGGTGAAGAAACATAGGTCAGGGGAGTGCGAGGAAATGAGGTCCCAGATCTCAAAACGGTGTTTTACCAATGATCTGACATTACATAGGATATAATATAATCCATTTCCCTGTATCTTCTACTCTCAAAATATCGATGACACAATCCATCTTCTTCCTGTACTCGAAATCAGCAATCCTTCAAAAACCATTTACTAAGATTGGTATCCACCTTAAAAAAAAGCCCCAAAAAACATTCCATAGATGTGTTCCTCGATTCCAAATTGACTCCACGAAAAACGATCCATTTTGTCCTCTCCAAATCCAATGTTCGTAAATCGATCTTCTTCTGTATCCGATTTTTCGAAAGTAAACAATTTTCCAAAAAACATCCAAAAAGCATTGTTTAACTATTTTTTAAGTAAATAAAAACAAACATTGCTTTTTTTTTTACAAATGATAGTGAAATAAACACGTGACCCGACGAGGACATAAACTAACAATATGATCGGGGTCATTGCTGAAACATAAATCCAAACTTTAATTTCACTAATCTAAAACTACAACTTCTCTCCTTGCAATAAATATCACTCTATACATGTATTACTTTAAATTACAACTTATAAAACTTTCCTACCTGAGCGCTGGCCTCCTTGCTTCTGCTCTGTCCAGCGACGCTTCTCAATTTGGCTGCCTACGCGATTGACGTTCACGCGTATACGTCATCTAAAGCTGCAAACAAAGAAAAAGGACAATTTTTTTAAAACTTTATTTATTAAAACAGTATACTAAAAATGTATTTAATAATTTAAAACAGTATTGAAAAAATGTTTATAAATGTTCAAAAAATAATAAAATTATTTTCTTTTATTAAATAAATATTTTTAAATAAAACTTACAAAAACTGTGTCGTATTCCATTTTTTAATATATTAATTTTCAATGTACAATGTTCAAATGTAATTTTACTCTCCAACAAGCTTCCTATTTCATAGACGCGACATTCAAGTAGTTAGCTATGAAAATAAAAGTAGGACATAACTTTACATTGAAAGCTATGTAAAACCGTGGGAACTAATATTAAAATAATTTTTACAATTTTTTACAGACAGCAATTTAAGTTAAAAATAATCAATTAGTAAAGAAAAGATTCCAAAAAATGTTTTTTTAATTTACCATTTAATATTAAACAATTTTTAAAATTATTTTAGAGGTGTGTAAATGGAGGGTAAGTTTAGGATGGTCTGGGGGTATAAATTACTATTCTAAGTCCAGGGGGTGTAATAGTAGGGTAAGTGCTGGATAGTGTAGGGGTTAAAATTACTATTCTAACTCCAGGGGGGTGTAATATTAGGGTAAGTGTTGGATAGTGCAGGGGTTAAACTTACTATTCTAACTCCAGAGGGGTGTAATAGTAGGGTAAGTGCTGGATAGTGTAGGGTTTAAAATTACTTTTCTAACTCCAGGAGGCTGTAATAGTACTGTAAGTGCTGGATAGTGTAGGGGTTAAAATTACTATTCTAACTCCAGGGGAGTGTAATAGTAGGGTAAGTGCAGGATAGAGTAGGGGTTTTCAAATAATTAATACTCGGGTATTAAAATTAATACTCAAGAGCATTTTTTATAATAAATTAAATTATAATTACTTTACTTTCATTAATTTAAAATTAAATTAATATTATTTTAAATAAATACTTACCCATACTTACGTTGTAATGGCATGCGTTGTAATAGCATCTGCGTTGTAATGGCATGCGTTGTAAAAGCATCCGTTGTAATGGATCCTGCGTTGTAAAAGTTTTGTTGTAATGGTAATGCGTTGTAAAAGTTGCGTTGTTATGGTTGTTTCCCTTCCAACCTACCTCACAGCGTGTTACCCTTAACGAATCTCTCACGCAGGGCAGGGTCCATTCTGCTTTTAGGAATGCTATTGTTGTCCCTCTACTTAAAAAGCTGGGGGCTGATCCTTTGAACCCCTGGAATTACCAGCCTATCTCTCTCCTCCCTTTCCTTGCTAAGATCTTAGAGGCTTATGTGACTAAGTGCCTCTCCAACTTTATCGAACAGACAGAATATCTAGAGCCGCATCAAGCTGGCTTTCGGCCCACCTACTCTACTGAGGCTGTGATTCTGGCTATGATGGATACTATGAGAGCCAACTGGTGCTACTAGATCTGTCGGCCGCGTTTGACACTGTCGACCATAAAATCTTGTTGGACCATGTCAGACAGGTTCTGCCTACAACTGGATTAAATCCTTTCTTGAGGGCAGAACCCAAGCTGTTCGCCTTGCTTCTTTCACTGCTCCCGAGCTTGCGGCTTCATGTGGAGTCCCACAGGGTTCGTCTCTTTCCCCATTCCTGTTTAATCTTTATCTCCGACCTTTGATTCATTCCTTAAAAAACATGAAGGTTACTACCTTTAACTATGCGGACGACCTCCAGCTGGTTTTTACCCTGGACAGTTCCTCTGATTCCAACCTTCAATTCCAAACCACTATGCTCCATATTCAGAGCTGGATGGAATTAAACCATCTGAAACTCAACCCTGGCAAGACTGAATTAATCTTGCCTGGGAAGAGCGAACTCTCCTTGGGCCCTCATTATTGGCCGGTGGAATTGGGTCCCTCTCCTGTCCCCTCTTCATCGGTAAAAATTCTTGGGGTCATCATTAACGCTGACCTCTCTCTCAGAGGCCAAGTGGGGCAGTGGTCTCATCCTGCCTATTTCAGCTGCGCAGGATCAGGAAAATTGCCCACTTGCTTACCCACTCTGCCCTGATACAGGTTGTGATTGCTTTGGTACTGTCCCACCTAGACTTTTCCAATTCCATCTACCTGGCCTTCCCTTGTGCCTACTCAAGCGCCTCCAACTGGTACAAAATCAGGCTGCTAGGTTAGCCACAAGCAACCTAGATGGCTTTCTGCTAGACCTCTGTTGGATAAACTTAATTGGCTGGCTATTGCCCAATGCATTGCCTTTAAGTCAGGATGTATAATCTTTAAAGCCCTGTACGGTAGTAGCCCCAAATTCATCAGCTGCCTAATAATAAGGCACCTTCCTCTTCGCAACCTACAGTCCGCCCATCTTCATTTCCGGTCTATTCCTACCTTCAAGCTCAGACGCCAGGGAGGGCTTAGGTTCGCCTACCTCGCCCCAAAACTCTGGAACTCCTTGCCATCAGCAATCCGGATGAGCAACAATCTCCTGGGGTTCAGAAGATTGCCTAAGACCTGGCTGTACGAGCAAGCTCTTGTGTAACTTCCCCTTGATGTGACATCTGCCTTTTCAGCACCATGAAACCTCAGGGTGACCGTGCGCTATAAATTCCTATTAAGATTAAGATAAGATATGTTATCAAAGATACTGCATCTTAGAGCACGTCGTTAAAATAAATATTTTAACCTTTCCATGTCTCTTTTTTACTCCTGTTGTGGACTGGTATGAGAGTATAATGAAATAGTGTTCTTGCTTCCCACCATTCCTAAGTATAACCTAAGTCGCATATTCTGGGTTGTGTAATCATTGGTTCCTTTGCTATAGGATGAAGAGCTAATGTGACACTGATGCTAGCTGGTTAGGGTTTCTAGGCACTGAGGTGAGTTTTTTGGTACACCACAATTCACTGAGGTCCTGGGTCTCTGTGCACAGTTCTGTGTAGGAGCATAATCCCTGTGACGTGGCGCACCTCACATTGTGGTCTTATTGTGAGACACTCGAGTAGTGCTTATATCAGTCCACGACCCTCTCACTATTGTTTCCGGTTGACAGTGGTGACGGATAAACCTACCTATAGTTAAATAGGTATTTTCAAGCTTGATATTTTAAAAATGGTTTCTATTGAATTACTACCCGGTTGTGCTATTTCATTGCATTGTTCTGTTTTCTTTCTGTGTCATTATGGCCGTTTACATCCCTCAGAATAGTAGGATAGTGGTCCGTAATCATTTACAAGGCTATAACGTCGCCTTGGAAGTTTTTGTTGTGAGTGCTGACGCGGCTTACCCGTTTGAGCTTTTCTACTCATGGGTTAAGTTTCCTGCGGTTAATGCAGATACCAATTTGTACTTACACTCCCACTGCCGTGCCTCTGGTGTATACTCCTTATAGGACACAGGAGATTCTGATTTCTGCTTGGCAGCATCGCATTTGGTTTGATGTGCCCTACCCCACCCTCTAACAGCAATTAGATTAGGTCCTTTGTCCATTCCAGGCGCTTCTTGGCCTGTTTTGGCTGGATTTACCCCACACCCACGTGCATGGGAATGTCCCTTACTTGAATTGAGGCCCCTTTATACCTCTGCAGTAGCGGTTATTAGGGCTTTGGTTCATTACACTTCCCGCAACATGCCAGGCGGGGCCCTGGTGTTTCGGCACATCCAGTTGGGCCGAACGTGTTGAAGCTTAGTCCAGTTATGGTTAATACAGTTATGGGAAAGCGTCCCCAAGATAAGGATGAAATGCCTTTTTGGCTTGCCGAGAAGTTTGACCAACTGGAGGCAGTATTTCCTAATACAACTCCTGTGGAGAAACACAGGATTCTTGCAATTAGTTTTCAGAAAGACTTAGGGCCTCATTAGGATCGCGGACGGACTTGCGTCCGTCCGCGACCCCAGAGGATGAGGGAACGTCCGCATGGGCTGCGGCGTTCCCTCATGTGCGATTAGGATGTGACCGCCACCCTGGTGGTCACATCCTGGATATTTAACATTGCGGCGGGTGCTGCTTCAAGCAGCACCCGCCGCAATGTTAAAAGTGCATGTTTAACATTTACATGCACAAAGCGGCAGGCACCGCGCGGTGCCTGCCGCTTTGTGCATGTAAATGCTGGGGGGTACCATAGGTACCCCCCATGTGCACCCCCCACCCGCCAACACCCTGGGGGCCCGCAACGGGCCCCCAAAATCAAAAGTACACATGCTTTTCCACGGCGGAAAAACCACCGCGGAAAAGCATGTTTACAAATGCTTCCTAATTTGGCTGGCGGTGTCTGATAGACACTGCCAGCCAAATGAGAGCTTTTCGGCCGCGGTTGTAATCCGACCGCAGCGGAAAAGCAGCGGACAGAAACCAAGACCCACCAGCCATCGTAATGCGGCGGTGGGTCTTTGGTGAGTCCGCAGAGGATTTTCCGCCTCCTCCGGGCCGGAGGTGGCTTCCGCCGGCCCGGAGGAGGCGGAAAATCCTCCATCATAATGAGGCCCTTAGTACCTAAAGTGACTGACTGTACCACATGGGGTATGATTTTTGCGGCAGTCTATATGAGATGCTTCGGCAACCCGTCAATGTCTGTCCTACCCTCGGTCATTAAGCGTGTTCAGGATGAGCATGGACCGGAAGCGGCTGTTGAATTGGGAATGAGACTCTTTGGAGTGTTAGACGTAGTTTCCGATCTTGTCCTTGCTAATGTTAAGGGAGATGCAGTAAGCTTCCAGGTGTCGAATGCTTTGTGCGATGTCCCCGATGCAGATAAACCCCGTTAGTTACCAAGAATAATCATGGCGGCTTATAAGACCGTTGGCCGTAATAGTTTAGGTATTAAGCCTTTTGCCAAGGCAGCGCAAAAGCAAACACAGGCGTTGGAGTCTGACAAAGATGATCGCCCCACATGTCCTAAACAGACTTGGACTAAAAATAAAAAACAGGGGAAAAAGCAACAGAAACATGGGTCCCGTTCCAGCTCGCCAATAGCTGTGTCTACTGTGCGCACTTATGAATTGCGCGACCGCGCTACGATTAAGTCACCTGATCACTTTCAGGTTTCTGAACAACGTTCTCCTCGCTCTTTGCAGTATTCATCGGTCTCACCCACCGTTGGAGGAGATGGCGGCCGGGGAGGGGTGCGAAGCAAGACCCACCCAATAAGACTGACTGTAAAGGCAAGCAGGACGACTCTTCACGTCAGAGACCCCATTTTCAAAAGAAGAAAGTTGCTACGGTAACAGCGAGATATGCCACAGATAGTGAGAACGCAGCTTCGGAATCTGACATGGGCGCTGACGATGTTGGACAGCACGGCGGAGATTACCATAGTGTGAGAGGCCCTGCGTCCACTACTGAAGCTGACAACAACTTACATATTTGTTGTAGTTGAGACAGCTGACACTAGAGTGGGTCCCCCTGAAAGACTTTTTGAAATTGTCCTTTTAATTGAAGGTGACATACAACGTACCATAAAAGGGTTATTTTGGGAAAATCTAACTATTACCTATGACATTTTGTTGGCGGAGGTCAACTGGGCCCCACCTTTTGTTTTAGCAGCTCCGCAAGGGGAGGAGGTGATACTCCCTAGTTTTGTGCACACTGTGCCTAAGGAGCAAGCCATGCATTTTGCAGAAGATTGGGCTAAGGCGCTTGCGCCGGCTTTGTACCGTACTCACTGTGGTTGGGACAAATTTTACCCCAGACATGAGATTCCCTTACGGTCTATGCCACAGCCTCAACTCCAATAAGCCATGCGGCGTTAAGTGAAAGCTCCCGTTGCAGAGATCCTTGAACAATTGGAATATCAAGGTGTAATTGAAACGTGTGTGTCTCCGATGAATAACCCTCTTTTTACTGTGCTAAGCCTGATGGCTCGTACCGTTTGGTATTGGATTACCGCCACCTGAACTCCCACTGTTGTACGTGTGCGGTACAGAATACTCACAGTTGGGCTCTTGTGGATAGTCTTGTGCGCAAAAGGTTTAAAACCACACTAGACTTATCCAATGGCTTCTTTGCCCACAATCTGTCCCATATTAGTAGTCAATGGACAGCTTTTACCAGCGGTGACAAACAACACCAATTCCGATGTTTGGCTATGTGCTATAAAAACAGTCCAGGCGTCTTTGCCGCCCGCATAGGCTCTCCTTTAGAAGGGCTCAACCCAGATGCCTGCTCTTATGTGGATGCAAAAGGGGATGATGGACGGAGCGTTTGAGCCAATCAAACACTCACCCCCAGTCAACTGATTTGGGTATAATCCATCACCATTCTTTAGCCCACTCAGCCACCCCAGTTCAGACATGGCCATATGCAAATCAGTCTGACCCTGTGCCTCATGGGAACAGTCCAGACCGAACTGCCAAGCCATGTCTTCCCTGGACCGGAAACAAGCATCCTGGGACCGGTTTCGGATTCATAATCCTCATCAGCCAGGCTATCTTGAATCCAGTGGCCAAGTGAGCAAGGGACTCACGTCTGAGCATACCTTGCCAACTTAGCGCGAATAAAGCGATGCAAAAGGGGATGATGAACGGAGCGTTTGAGCCACTCAAACACTCACCCCCAGTCAACTGATCTGGGTTTAATCCATCACCATTCTTTAGCCCACTCAGCCACCCCAGTTCAGACATGGCCATATGCAAATCAGTCTGACCCTGTGCATCATGGGAACAGTCCAGCCCGAACTGCCAAGCCATGTCTTCCCTGGACCGGAAACAAGCATCCTGGGACCGGTTTCGGATTCATAATCCTCATCAGCCAGGCTATCTTGAATCCAGTGGCCAAGTGAGCAAGGGACTCACATCTGTGCATACCCTACCAACTTAGGGCGAACAAAGCGATGCAAAAGGGGATGATGGACGGAGTGTTTGAGCCAATCAAACACTCACCCCCAGTCAACTGATCTGGGTTTAATCCATCACCATTCTTTAGCCCACTCAGCCACCCCAGTTCAGACATGGCAATATGCAAATCAGTCTGACCCTGTGCCTCATGGGAACAGTCCAGCCCGAACTGCCAAGCCATGTCTTCCCTGGACCGGAAACAAGCATTGTGGGACCGGTTTCGGATTCATATTCCTCATCAGCAAGGCTATCTTGAATCCAGTGGCCAAGTGAGCAAGGGACTCACGTCTGAGAATACCCTGCCAATTTAGGACGAACAAAGCGATGCAAAAGGGGATGATGGACGGAGTGTTTGAGCCAATCAAACACTCACCCCCAGTCAACCGATCTGGGTTTAATCCATCACCAACAGCCCAGCCCGAACTGCCAAGCCATGTCTTCCCTGCTCTTATGTGGATGACATTCTCACAGACGATGAATTATGGCAGCATCTGTGTTGTGTTGACCGTTTTGCAGACTTCGGATATAAATTCAACTTTGCGAAATCACACATTGCAGAATACACAGTGTTGTTCTTTGGCTATGAGCTCAACAATGAAGGTCGAGGTTTGGCTCCTCACTTCCTGGAGAAATGCGCACAGCTGCGCGCTCCTACAACACTGAAAAAACTACAATCTTTACTAGGCTTTTTTAATTTCAGGCGTACTTATATTCCGGATTATGCCCAGCGTATCAAGCCTATTTATGCTTTGTTACAACCTACTTTCTCCAAATTGTGCTGGCTGCCTGAACATTCAGCCATTTTACAATCTTTGCAGGCTGATCTTCTAGAATCCAAATTCTTGTTGACTCATGATAACCACACCAACCTGGTGATAAGAATCGTGCCAGGGGCGGTGGGTTTCATGTACCTCCCTTTTAATGAGGGTGACACAGTCCCTATTGCTTACAAGTCACACTTGTACACTTCGGCTCAGTTGCGGTTTTCCACTATGGAAAAAGTTTTGACAGCAGTGCAAATGGCGATTCTTAAGGAACGTGCACTGTCGCAGGGAAAACGCATTTTGGTTGTCACTCCGTATCCTGCCTTGGAGGCAGTGACGAAAGCCAGTGTACCAAATTCAAAGGCTTTGCACCTGAGGTGGATACAATGGGCCACGTCCTTGACATCTCCGGATGTCACGTTCATTTTTGATTCCTCTCTACAGACTCAGGAGTTTTTGCAGTATGAATTCGTTCATCCTTCTCCTCTGACCATGCGGCCATTTGAGGATTTCCATTGTATCATTTACACTGACGGATCTGCGCAAGCGGCTACGGATTCAAAGCACGCATATTCTTCGGCCTGCGCAATAGTGGTTGGTACTATGATGGATGGTGAATTCAAGTCCGATGTCGTGCATACACAGACATTAGGGGACTGTACCGTCCAATTGGCAGAGCTTCGTGCTCTGATGCTTGCATTGAAGTACGCAGATCCCAGTGTGACTACTCTTATTGTAATTGACTCTTACTACTGTGTTCAGTCATACAATGACAATTTATCCTTTTGGACTAAAAATGACTATCGTGACACCAAAGTTCGCACAATAAAACATAAAATGATCTGGGTTTGAGTGGCTGAGCTTAAAAAGAGGCTCCCACTCGTCTTTGTAATTCATACTTTTGGTCACCAGCGTGTTGGAGTTCACGCTGTTGGCAATAGTCTTGCCAATGAAGCGGCCAAGATGGCAGTTGCAGCATACTCAGTAGCAGCAGTTACACGTTCCAAAAGTAAGATTGATGATGACATCTTGGCAGCTATTGCCGCAACAGAGAAGGGAGGTAATTACCCGAAAGGCTTCCCTTCTAAATACTCTTATCATTTAAGTCCTGATAAAGTTCCTTATGTGAGAATTAACGACGTTGGTGACAGGTTGCTTCCCAACATGGACCGCAGGCAGACTTTGATTACAGCAGCTCACGAGGGCATGGCCTCAGTGCATGCCGGCGTGTCAGCTACTGTTTCTCTCCTACAGCAGCGTTACTGGTGGCGCAGATTGCACAAACAAACGTGTGATTATGTCCTTCATTGTGAAATTTGCTAGCAGATTAAACCTTCTACTGCTACACGCCAGCCCCAGACACAGTTGTACATATCTAATAAACCACTTGCTGGTGTTTATTTAGATCACTGCGGTCCTTTCTCCTCTAATACTGCGTATGAGTACATCTTAGTTGCAGCTGATTTGTGCACACATTTTGTGTGGTTGTAGCCACAACGGAGTGCTGATTCTCGAACTGTCGTAAGGGATTTGCGTGTCTTTGTGGGAATTTTTGCATGTGGTACCTTCCATTCGGACCAGGGTCCAGCGTTTGCCTCTAAGGCATACAAGGATGCCATGCGTTCTTTGGGGGTCCAAGTCAAATTTTCGTCTCCATATCGGCCTGAGGGCAACAGTGTTGTGGAGTGGATGAACTGTGACTTAAAGCAATCCTTGACAGGTAGGGTATTAGGTACAGGCCGGAACTGGCTCACCCACCTCAATAGCGTTCAGCATGCACTTAATAATCTCCCTAGAAGGTCGCTGGGTGGGCAGACCCCATACGAAACGCTCTTTGGCATCATAATGTTTGTTACGGACCTTGAGGGTCTAGACATGGGCCTCATTCTTTGATGTAGCTGAACATGGTAATGTTTTACAGAACCTACAAAAGACCAGAGAGAGTCTTGCAAAGGAACATTTGCCCTCCACTTCTGTTGCTGCGTTGCAGATATCGGTAGTTGGCTGGCTACCCCGAGTTGGTGAACTCGTCCAAGAAAAGGTCGCAAACAAGAAGGAGTTTGGTCCCTCATATCGGGCTCCAGTTCCTGTGCTTGGCGTGCAGGGTACAAGAACAGTCATTTTACCACCACTTCCTGGACGATTCTTCATAGTATGACACCTGCGGTCTCTTGTCCAGCTATGGTGCAAAGCTCTGTTTTGGTGCCTGTTTTGGCTCCGACACCTGCTGCCAGACCTGATGTTGCCATCGAGATGACTACAGTTACAAATCCTTTATTGAATCCTCCTGCTGATGATCATTTTGATGTTACTGAGTACGCCTATCCCACAGACTTATCTATGCCCGATTTAGAGATTTGTGTGGCTAATCAATCACGTTTTTCATTTGACACTAACTCTACCACATCAAAGTCCCCTTCAAAAGTTTTGATTTTTGCTGTTTGGTTTAAAATCATTGTTTTTAATTCCCCCCTGGACTTACATTTGGCTGGTGCTTTTTTCAATTTTTTTTATACATGTCCATTGGATTTGTTGTGTATTTTTTCTGTTTTGTGAATGGACACTATGTTAAAGAAAGAACTACAATTAGACTAATTGCTGGAACTTTGGCACCCCACTCCGCATCACACAGAATGAAGAGGGACCAGACTTTTGTGAATATCACTGCTTGGCCTGTCTTTGATGGGATAGTATAGGATGCTGTACAATTTCAAATCCACGGACCCACAGAGGTTATTAATGTCCCTAATGTACTTCGTGTTTCAATGGGGGATGTGGTTAAACAAAATATTCACTCTGATGATTGGGACGTCCAAGCCGTAGAGGCTTTGTTTTCCGATTTGAAATATCATGCTGCCTTTAATGCTGAAGATTTGTACTTAGATTCTGCTCATTATGAAGATTTGTACTGTTACTAACACTATGGCAATCATTTTCTGCACAAAACAAACACATTTAGAAATCTGGTTAATTACACACAATGGGAACATTGTCCCGCTCCTGTTAAAGGCTGCTCCAAAACTCTTTTGAAAAAGTTTTCATACTTTACTGATTCTAATCAATCGAATCCAGATGCATTTTAATTTAGGATGACTGAGAAGTCCTCTTCCAAGGTTAGACTCACCCACACGAAACTATTGTATTCAAAGTCCTTTATCAAGCAATTAGCTGTAGGGGGCTATGAGCTGTGGAGAGATACTATTGATCTTAAATCTGTTTGGGGTTCTAAAAGTTGGCAAGTGCAAGGCACTGAGGCTTTACATCGTGCATGTCTCATCTCGAACCATATGTTGTTTCTGAATTTGACTATTTCACAAACCACCTGCTTTGGATTGGCTGCATCTAAAAAATTAAATGCTCACTCTATTCCTGATTTGGGAGAAAACTTCAATTGGAATAGTCAGACAAGTGGGTGCATTTGTGATTTACAGGCTCTGCTACATAATTCATCCTTTAACATTTTCAGTTTGGATCCCAAAGGCTGGCTATTATGGCAAAAAAGTGCTTATTCATGCCAGCATGGTTTTCTAGGTTTGACCCCTGGCTATACACAAGCTTGGGTTGATCCCCGTTTTGCAAAAGGACATTCAGTCACTACCTACTCTGTAGGCAAGCTATGTCAGTAACATTCCACCTTAGCGTCAGTTAATCTCCATTTGTCCAAACTGACTGACACTTTTAACTTGAATGACTTTGTAAAAGGTCTTGCAAAAGGCAGGTCCAAAAGATGGATTTATGCAGTTTACAACGAAGTTTGGAAGCTGTCCCAAATTGAAGCTGCTTCTAGGTTACGTGCTATTGATCAAGCTAATTTAGAAAAAGTGCTTGCAATTGTAGATAATAGCATTAACACACTTTCATCCCGAATTCACACATTAGATAATATTGGTTCTTCTGTTGTTGATATTGTGCAAGATGAAGTCTCATTTTTGTACCATGGTCAAAATCAATTGCGTTCTATTTTGCAGTTTGCATGTACTTTACAAACGTTACAGGCTGGAAAGGTGCCTCAGGACTATATGAACACTTCTTCCCTGTTCTTACCATTGAATCTGACTGTTAAACAACAATTTAAGTCGATGAAAGATGCCGCGTATTCACTTTTGCATATTGAAAAGTTAGAACCCTTACCATTTTCTGTGGCCGAGACGAATTCAGCAGTTTGGCTTATTCATGGGTTAATAATGCTCCCTTTCCCGCTGTTTAAATTTGAAGCATGCATGAAACACTATGCCATAGGCAGATATGAACCATTAGGTGGCGCATATCTCCATGAAGTGTGGTCTCTTCCGTTCACCTATAGGTGTCTAAGGGAGGAAAAAAAGTTAATTTAAAAGGTGAAGATCACACATCCACACCCGATCACTCATTGGTCTGTAGGAATATACAATTGCACGGTTCTTGCAACCAGGAAGCACCGAATTTAGCGTGCATTTTAAAAGGTACACCCACCCTGGCTATTACACCTACTTTCACGTTATTAGCAAACAGTAGTTATTTACTTTTAAGTAATGAAGATTGCTGTGGTATGCTGGCAGGAATTCCGTACATCGTGACTGTTTCCCAACGTGTTGTCTGCTGTAAGAATGTACTGTTTCCTCCTCCACATGGGAAGCTCGATGTATCATCTGACCTTGAAAGCAGAGTTCAACAAGATGAGTCGAATAAGAGCGCTTTTGTCTCAAAGTAAGTCTCCCTTACATCTGCCCGTGAAACATTCGTCCTTCACGTGGCTAATACTCATACTGAGGTACAAGCTTTATTAAACACAGATCTCCCCCTGCATTTTAGGGCATTGATTCACACAATCTTTAATGCCTCTTCGACCAAAGGCTTGGCACACTTTTTAAAGTAGTAAGTTCTGGCCTTGTCACTTCATTCCAGACTATATTTGGTGTGATACCGGCATTTTTTCATTCTATTTTTCCAGCATCTTTGGCGGTTTACCGTTAATTCTCGCCTTAGCTTCCGGTGTACTGCTGTTAATTTGCTTGCTGCAAAATGGTAAGACCCTCTGTGCCCCACAACAATCTGCTCCTGCTCCGTAAACGGATGCTTGAATACTATGGATCGCTACCTCTGGCGACTCTGAGTGTGGCGTATGGTTTATCTTTCCGGTTTTCGTATTTTACATGTGTGCAGCCAGTTTTCCACTGCCTGGATTGCAGATTTGAATGGGCTCTGGATTTGTGACTCTGCCACACAGTGTCTCCAAACCCGGATTATGATCCACTAATGAGTCCCTTAGTTGCTCAGGAACTAGATTGATCTGGAGTCGGGATTATGGCCTGCGCAGCGGCTCATGGGGTCCTGGGCAATTGGAACACATGGACTGCAGCCTATGACTTTCTGACACGCAGTTATCTCGAAGAACATCCGAGTTGTCCTCTGATGGTGCTAGAGGCTCTGGCTGTTAAGGAACACGTGTGTTCTTTTCCATTGTTAAATTGGATGGCTGAAATGTTGATTGACGAAAACAACGACTTACTGTTGGAGGCGGTTGCGACGTACTGTGCCTATGTTGGATTGAAGTTACAACTTTTTACGCTTCATAGACACGTATTGGTATGATGACCTTTTTACTTTACATTTTTTTTCATTAACTCTACAAGTTACATGTGTTTTGACACTATACATTCCTATTGGGTTTTAAAAAACAATTTTTGGTTACTAATTCACTATCCACTTTGGCGAACTTTTGAACTTGGTTCTGTCTCATTCGATCTTGAACTCTGCGTTCTAAAAATTGCCCCCACTATTGTGCGTTCTCCGATCAAGGGAGGGTGTAGTGTGGGCTGGGCCTTGTTATTCACACTGCTAAGTTAGAATAGGCTTATTAGAAGTTTAAACACCTGTTTTCCTCTTTGCTGCTTTTGCACACAACACTGAATTTAACTGTTGTTGAAAGTTAGGCTGCGTGAAATGCTTCACATGAGAATGGTTTGTTTGTCCCTAGACTTACATAGTGACTCTAGTCTGCACACTGAGTGCTAAAGACTCCCTGGTTATCATAACAAGGTAGCTGTTGTTTGAACTGATCGGCTCACGTTCTAGCCATAACATATATGCAGCTTCAAGCCAACGTGATTCTGGCGCCTTTAATATCACACTGTTGAGGAAACAGAAAATTTTATGTGGCTAGTGTGTCCCCCACTCGCACCCTATCCATGTACCTATGCCTCATGTATGTCCATGTTATCTTGTAATTCCCATCTCGTGCCTGTAATAATAATGCCCCTGCATTTCCGTTCAACATTAGCATGTCAGTTATTAGGCCCTCCATGAATGAAACGTTAAATCCGCACTGAGGCCTACGTTGCCAATGCATTTACATGGTACACGTTTAACAATCGAGATGTACACGTTTTTGTGGCCTAGCCGAGCCAGGCCCTGAATTCAGGCTCCGAGCCTCTTTTGACTCTGAAAGCTGCAGTTTAGGTATGCATCCCTGACCTCTCCCTTACACCCTGCTCAGCCGAGAGGTGCCCGGCCTGGCATGCCTGCCAAGACGGTATTTTGCCTACAGTTATCTGCTCAGCTCCGTAAAAAACACATTCCAGTCTAGTGGAAGGGGTAAACATATTCCGCCTGCAGAGTATAGGGCCTAGCCTTCCTGTCTCCATTCCAGTGATTTACTGAACCCGTTGCCGTAGAAGACCCATGGTCCCACGTAATGCACGAAGAAATGTATGCACACTCTAGCGTTTAGTGATGAGCAGCTTTTGCTCGAGAGACCTTTACTTCAGACAATACATCCTCCAAACACAAGATATCAGATATGCCAAAGGTGCAGGTCGTTCTGACATCCCAGACTCCTCTACTAGTGCTAAAGTCAGCTCCCCCCAGTTCTCCCCAGTTACACGTCAGTTACACGTCATGACCAGTTTTGCGCGCACAAGTAGGGTAAAGGTTCCTGCTGACCCTGCAGACCTCCTCTATACATCCACCCACCTATGACACACCTATGACTCATTAAGTGAACACCCACGTATACGCCTTTCTACACGCCCTCTTTCACGCCCATGTGTTCTTATCTCTCTCTTTCACTTGCTCCGCCTGGAGCGTTCCGCCTTCTCTATTCATTGCAATTGTATGGTTTTACTATATATAATGTGCTATGTGAATAAAACTTTAGATAACGACCCTTCCTGAACCTTAGTGGTGATGGAACCCGATTCTCCATTGACTCGAGTCATTGTATTAAAGCCCTTTTGACTCGGACACCACGGACTCTGCCTCTCATTTTATGAGCTATCCTTATTCCTTATTAATGTATAGAAATTATGACAGGGTAATGTTTTATTTACCACATTAATCTGGCGCCCGAATAGGGACTAGTCCCCTTCCCCACGCGCCGGCGATGTAAGCGCAGCCCCCTGACCCCTTCTATAGCCGTGACGGACTTCAAGTGCACACGTCAGCGGGATTTCCTGCCAACTCCCTCAGGCCCACGGAGGAGACGGTGACTGCGACCAGGCATCCACACGAGGCGGTGAGGATTGCGGACCATCCCGACCAGAGCCCAAGCCGAGAGAGCGAGGTCCGTGGTATCCCGAGGCCCACCTGTTCCGAGGCGCATGAGCAGTAACCAGCAGTAGCAGTACCAGAGCCGTAGCAGTCCAGTCCAGTATCGAGTTTCCGAGGCCTTCAGTTTTGCTTCCCGGTGAGTACCGTTGTTGGGAACGCATAGAGACAGGTTCATTTATTTGAGCCCGGTCAGGACGGGTCTGGGTACACAGATCCGGTACAGACGTGTCCATTTCGGTGGATGCGGTAAAGACGTGTCTCTTCATGAGACCGGTATGACTGTACTGTTTAGCAGTACATACAGTAACAAGTAATTCAGGATTGTGTTTTTCTATGTACTAGTTAGGATGTATCTGTTTTTAATGTTTTAATGTCGTGGTATGAATGATTGTTTGCAGTCTATTATTGTGCTTATTGTGTTTTTGTTCGAGTTAGTTCAAACATGCCGCTGTTTCCGAAATTACGTCAGATAGGAACCAGGAAAGGGATACTCGAAGAGGCAGTTCCCGTCCCGCCTAGGGACACTCCTGGTCATTTTATGTACCAGAAACATGGGCTAGATGCCATACTGTTTTTAGATTTATGGGTAGATTACACGAAGGATCTGGAAGAGAAATATAGATGGCCTGTCTCAGGGACATGTGATGCTGATTGCATCATGAGAGTAGAGGAAGCACTGTGGAAAAAGAAAGCTAGACAATCCCAGAAAGATGCCATAGAGTTGTGGTGTAAAGAAGCGCATAGAAGAACAGAGAAAGAAATCCACAAAGCAGAGAGAAGTAGAGAAGCATCAGAAAAAGCCAAGGAAAAAGAGCTAAAGGAAGAAGGTGAACGGGTTAAAGCAGAACAAATGGATAGACAAAGAAATGTCCTTGTTAAAGGCATGTATCCCGTCCTCGCCGAGGGCCTACCTAAAGTGATCCCGGAAGTACCCAGTAACTTGCCGCCACCACTGATCCCGACAAAAGTCCATGGTCATAAACAGACAGCTGCGGGCATTTTTCTTTCCTCCTATTTAGAAGATGCTGCTCCGGATTATGTAAATGCAGATTTTCCTCCCCCTCTTCCTGTCAACAACCCTACAAATCCTTTTCGTCAACCACCCCTAGCACAAGATCAACCCGCACCAGTTGTCACACTGACAGTGAGAGACGACTCAAGCCAGGGCGACTCTAGTCCAGGGGCATCGGGAGGGGGCCCCACTAGAGACATACCACACACACCACACACCCCACCACCACCATCACAAACACTACGAGAATTAGCACTACAACGCACGCCAAAAACGACAATGACAACAGCATCTCTTAGACAATCACTTTCCAGTTGTATATATGATCCAGTCCCAGGTGTGGGCGCAATGCTCACATACTCAATACGTTTAAGACGTGTTGCAGACTATTTGGTCACTTTGCCAGACATGAAGGAACATTTAGACAGAATATACCACTTCGTTAGAACGGGGGAAGGACCAGATAGTATACATGAGGCCATGGCAAATAGAAAGGTGGAGCTTCAAAGCATGCTTTTACGATTTTTGATTAATTGTTTGATCAGGGAACAAGACCAGCCAACTAGAGAAGTAACTAAAGATATGATTACTTGGAGTGACAATATAGCTGTCGGTAAACATGATACATTGTCAAAAATAGAATGCATGTACAGGAAAATTCGTAAAGAAATTCTGAATATACACAAGAAAGAGCAGGCCGAGAAAGAAGACGAGGTAGTCACAGATGAGGAAGATACAGAATCAGAGGAAATAAGTAAAATGAATTACGTAGGCAGGGCAAGACCGTTTGACAGACCCATAGGCCTAGATTACAGTAAATGTTCCCTCTCTCCAATACCAGAAAGATATTCTCTCGAACACCTATTCCAAGCTACTGAACATGCACTGAAAAAACGAGTAGGGAGTAGTGAACTTTGTACTATGCATGAACAGGAACTAGCCCGGTCAGCAGTTCAATGGGCTTGTAATTCTAACATATATAAGGATGACATAGTAGCGCAAACATTTTTAAACCTTCCTCCGGAAGAACAGCGTTTAGCTGGTATTTACATGGTTCAACATCTCATCACATTGTACGAGAGTCAACATTCTGATCCAGGTCCCTTGTATAAATTACTGGACGATTTACTCCTGGCGAGATGGAGAGGCCTAGGTGCCGAGTTGATTAATGTCATTCTAGATCAACGATATAAGTACTTGACTTTTCTGACCCCGCACTTGATTCCTGCCCCCCAGGAAGAAAGAAAGGCCTTCCACATAGACAGACAGAACCCCCTCCGAGAGGTACATCCCGTTAGAACTGCAGGAGGTGAGCTTCAACGAGTATATGTTTACACACCATTGACGAAAATGTAATTATTGGAAATGAAAAAATTACTGCCCTGTCACGATAAAGACCCAGGGGGGTTCCACCGTGAATTAAAAGACATGCTCCGCATGGGGGATTACACATATGCTGATACCATTAAATTATTGAAAGTACTGTTACCAGCAGGCATTTACGAAAAGCTTAAAGAAAAAGATTGGGAGGTGGGAGAGAAAAAGATCAGCTGGACAGAATTAGAAGACGAGGATAAACTCCGAGCCCCGGGTGTTGGTCTTGGGGACAAAGCTAAAGAACTACCTGAACTATTAATACAGGTTTTGCCAAGATTATTGACTACTAAAAAGGAAGATTGGGATGCTATTTCTGCCTGTAAACAGAAACAAGATGAAGACACTAGTGATTTTTATTCTAGATTCGAAAAATGTTTTACTATTAACAGTGGCCTGAAGCCAAGTAGTGAATCGTACCCACATCTTTTTGTGAGCAAATTAGTAGAGAATTCCTTACCCCAGATCAAAAATAGAGTACTAAAGGTCGAGAGTACTTGGCAAGCAAATAGCCCTTCCCAGATGTTGCAAATGTTACAGTACCACCAGAACCGAATTAGGGATGAACAAGAACACGAAAAGAGACGCATGAAAGATACGAAAATGAAAGTACTAGTTGCTCAATCAGTTCCAGCTGATGGCAATAAAAAGGGCACGGCACCTGTCAAGGGAAACTGTAATTACTGCAAACAGCCAGGTCACTATATAAATGAATGTGCGGTCCTGAAACACAATATAGCTACAGGCAAGACGAAAGAAAGACCGCGTCCTCCTAGACAGGATAACATCCCGCAGAACATGCAAACGCCACAGAACACGCAACAGACAGTAGCTGTACCCCAACCCATTGCTGCCACACAACATGTCACACAACAAATGTACCAGTATGCACAGTCAGACTATCCAGACTATCAACAGTACTCATGAAACAGCCTAGAGAGGGAGGTTGGCTTGCCCCTTATTGAGGTACCTGTAGATCAAGAGGGTCCCTATGTACATAGTCGTGTATTGGGAAAAGACAGAAAATTTCTGATTGACACAGGGGCGAGCAGAACTACCATCAGTCATGACGAGGTTCCAGGGGTACCCCTCTCAGGCTCACAGAATATATCCCTGGGATTTTCAGGAAAGCCTATTGTTAACGAAGTGTCAAAGCCAGTTTCCCTAGGAGTCGGTCCATTGTCCCGCACTACAGACTTGTTGCTTACTAAATCATGTCCAGAAAACTTGCTTGGTATAAAGACATTGAAAGAACTAGGAGCAGGGATTTGTTGTTCTCCGGAAGGAGTGAGATTGTTTTTACGTGATTTTAAGGGACATTATGTGTTGAGAGATTTTGACCCCAGACTCCAGAATGTACCACAGCATTTATGGGCGCAAGGTCCGACTGATGTAGGTTGCATGCACATTACACCATACCGTGTCACACTCAAGCAAGGAGTTGTACTGCAACGAATCCGACAATACAAGTTACCACCTGATGCTGTAGTTGCATTACTGAAAATTGTTGACGAACTCATTGCACAGGGAGTGGTTGTGGAGACTGACTCCAATGTATGTAATTCTCCTATCATTCCGATTCTTAAACGAACTGACCTTAATGCACCACCAGTCTACAGACTAGTGATTGACCTCCGAGAATTGAACAAATGCATAATACCACAGTACCCAGTGGTCCCAGACATTTCTTCACTACTGACTGCAATTGATTCCGAAGCGACGTTCTTCACTGTAATAGATCTCAAGAACGCCTTCTTTAGTTTCCCAATCCATCCAGAGAGCCAATACCTCTTCGGATTCTGTTTAAATGGACGAAGCTTCAAATTTACGAGGGCTCCTCAAGGGTTCACAGAAAGTCCTAGTATTTACAGTCAAGCATTGAAAAGACAACTAGACAGTATTCACATGCCTACTGACACTGCATTACTCCAATACGTTGACGATCTTTTGATCACAGCACGAACAGAACGAGACTGCGAACGTGCATCACTGACAGTCTTATTCTTCCTAGCAGAAAAGGGGCACAGAGTGTCCCCTTCAAAGTTGCAATTCTGTGCCCAGCAAGTGGTGTACCCTGAACACTTGCTGTCCAAGAGGGGTAGACAGTTGACACCTGACCGCATTCAGTTAATTGCACATCTTCCACAGCCCAAGACACAAAAGGAAGTACGGGCCTTCATTGGCCTCACTTCTTACTGCAGACAATGGATTCCCCAGTACGCATATCTAGCCAAACCACTCATACAGTTAACAACACAGGAGGCAGCGACTTCGACTGTCCTCCCTTGGACTCAAGAACATACACTGGCATTCGATGAATTGAAAAAAGCTCTATGTCAAGCACCAGTCTTAGCGACACCATGTTACAGCAAACCTTTTACACTTTTTGTCACTGAACGCGATGGCACAGCATTATCTGTCCTTACACAGGATCAAGCAGGAAAACACAAGCCTTATGCTTACTTTTCTAGTACATTGGAACGGTGGCCCAGGCTCTGCCTGCGTGCCTAAAATCAGTTGCAGCAACAGCTCTAGCAATCAGACAAAGCGATTCCATAGTGTTAGGACATCCCCTGACAGTACAGGTTCCACACTCAGTGGAAGTTCTCTTGAACAGGACTCAGACTCAACACCTGACCATAGCAAGACTGACAGGATATGAACTGACATTATTCCAGCCACACATAGAGATCAGACGATGCAATATTTTAAAGCCTGCTACACTTTTGCCCTCAAGCACAGCAGACCCTGCACCACATGACTGTGTGGAAGTAATTAACACAGTGACGAAACCAAGACAAGACCTGACAGATATCGCGCTATCCGACCCAGACCTGACACTTTATGTAGATGGTTCATGTATGAGAACAAGCACAGGAGAGTTAGTGGCCGCATATGCAGTGACCACTGATACTGAAGTCATAGAGACACATCGAATTGATACCCTGTCTGCCCAAGCAGCAGAGCTCATCGCTCTGACCCAAGCCTGTATACGAGCCAAGAACTTGAAAGTAAACATATACACAGATTCACAGTATGCCTTCGGAGTCGTACACGACTTTGGAGTCCTCTGGCAAGAGAGAGGTTTTTTGACCTCCCATGGGGCCAAGATACAGCATGGTCCCCTCATTCAAGCTCTGTTAGACGCAATACACTTGCCTACAGCCATAGCTATCATGAAGTGCAAAGCACATACGAAAGTCACTGACACCATTTCCCAGGGTAATGACCTGGCAGATCGAACAGCTAAACTTACAGCCCAGACTCAAACAGACATTCCATCCGACACGACGAAGACAGAAGTACCATCACTGACAAACTGCATGACAGTCAGGGATCCCTCACAAGATGTACTCGACATACAGACACATGCCACTCCAGACGAAATCAAGAAATGGACTAAACAAGGAGGGGTCCAGACAGATCAGGGTTGGATGACAAAGGGCAAAGCCACATGGTTCCTCCCTGACTCCATGGTTCAAGCTATCATTAATACAGCACATAGTCCAGCACACTTAGGAGAAAAGGCCATGTTAGACAGTTTACAGAACATCTGGTTCAACAAACATTTACGTGCAGCAGCAAAACAGAAAGTGCGTACCTGCATGATCTGTTGTCAGTTCAATCCAGGCAAAGGCATTCCTGTGGAACAAGGTGGATTTCATCCTCCTGACCATCCTTTTGAAGTCCTCCAGATGGATTATATTCAGATGGACAGATGTCGAGGATTCAAGTATGTCCTCGTAGTTGTATGTGCCCTATCTAGATGGACAGAAGCGTACCCAGTCTCAGATTACACTGCTGTGACCACTGCCAAGCAGTTGGTCCGAGAATTCTTCCCGCGATACGGCTTGCCCCGTGTTGTGTACTCAGATAATGGGCAGCCATTCTCTTCTGAACTAATGAAACAAGTATCTCTTCTGTTAGGGTACCAGTGGAAATTCCATTGCGTACGGCACCCAGAGGCAGCAGGCCTCGTAGAGAGACACAATCAGACACTCAAAACCAAGTTAGCGAAGATCTGTGCAGAAAATGGCGTGGATTGGATGGTAGCCTTGCCGGTTTCCCTCTTTTACATGCGTATGGTAGCTCATTCCAGAACCGGATTATCCCCGTACGAGGTGGTTTTTGGTAGACCGCCGAATATGTGGGGTACGCCTATGCCGAGAAAAATCACTGATGTCAACAGTACTATGCTGACAGATTACCTGGCTTCCTTGATGTCTGCGCTCCTTTCTTGTCATTGACAGGTTGCAGCTGCCTTCCCCGACAACACCCAGGTGAAGAATCATTCGATCGTCCCGGGAGACCTGGTGTTTGTCCGGAATTTCGACCGTTCAAGTTCTCTGGAACCCCGCTGGCGCGCACCCAAGTTGGTTCTTCTCACAACGAGGACCGCCGTCAAGGTCGAGGGAAGGAAGGGCTGGCTCCATGCCCACCACGTGAAACGCTTCCATGGACTTGGTTCAGTAAAAGACTCTAAAGACTGCTCTGAACTCACTGACTCTAAACTCCCTTTGCTAGAAAAGATCCGCAACAAGAGTATAAACAGAAACTACGGTCTAGTAAGTCAGACAGCGTTTAATTGTTTAAGTCCCCCTCGGGTGAAGCGGTTAGACAGGTTCCTGACATGTATAAGATCGTAGACCCAAATAGCCAGAGAGATAGGCAGAAAGAGAAAGAGATGAAAAAGAAATACTGCAAAATCTTACGCAGCAGATGCATAGTAACTCTGATCATTATGTTTTTTCTAAGTATATCGATTATATGTATAAGCCTGATGCTACATGTTTTCTTTCCTCCTCTTGATTCGCATATACATTCATCCTTCAATGACACTGTAGAGCACACATTCAGTGATCTGCCACCCCATGAACTGTCATATCGACTAGCATTGCGCAACAATACTTTTATTCGTATGTTACACCATTCTCACCAGACCAACAATGTCACAAATTGCTGGGTGTGTGGCCGACTCCCACCTTATCAGAAAATGAAGGGAGTTCTGCCCCTCTTTCCTTATCCATTTTCGCACAATGGTTCGTGCGGAACTTGGTTTGCTTTAATGTCCTCAACACAAGACAGAAAGTCCACAAATTCCCAGAGTGAATGGATTTGGGGGGACCTGAATATAGTAATGAATAAGGCATGTTTTCCCGATAAAGATGGTTTTCCCCAAAGGAAAGGAACAGATCTAGAACATGAAGTGTACAAATTAGGAAATGTGTCCCTTAGCCTCATAATTCTGAACGTCCAGTCCGAGACAAATACAGGTTCATCGTTTATAACAGTCTTACCAGTAAAAGGTGAATTATGTGTTAGAAAGAATGGTTCAGTGCATTTGGGACACAGTGATTGTAATACTGTGGTCGAATTCAATGATAAAGGAAAGTCTACTTTCAAAGCTTCCCGTCATTCCTATTTCATTTGTGGTCAGACAGCCTATGTACATCTGCCCTTAGACTGGGGTGGAACGTGTTATATTGCGTTCCTACTGCCACCTGTTTTTCTAGCCCCATCCCATTATCACCGAGACTCCCGACTCGTACATGTAAGACACAAGAGGGAGACCGAGTCCCCGGTTGTCGATCAGACTGAGACAGCATTGGAGCAATATACAGATTTCAATAAAGGATTCTTTTTCTTCATAGGTCCTATCCAAAACAGTAAATTAATACGTAGATTAACCAGAACATTGGAAGCAGTAGTGAATGAGACTACTTCTGCCTTAGGTAACTTGACCGAGGAACAGTCTGCTATGAGACTTGTTGTCCTTCAGAACCGCCTTGTTCTTGACGTCATCCTGGCCGATAGGGGCGGAGCTTGTAGAGTGATCGGCTCGAGTTGTTGTGTATTTATTCCTAATAACGCACCATCAGTGTATGCAGCAATAACAAGACTCCATAAGATAGCTCACGAGATACACCAGAATCCAGGCACCTGGACCTGGTCCGGTTGGCTCTGGAGTGTGATATCAGCCTGGGGATGGAAAGTACTGTCATTCCTAGGAATAATACTGCTCATAGTATTTAGTTGCTGTCTCTGTCTGCAATGTGGCCCAGCGATTTGCGGCTTGTGTGCCACTGCCTGTATTCCCCGTCCACGTCCACGTTCCCGTGCACAAATAAAAAGAGACGAGCAAATTATGCTGTATGAACAGATAGATGGTCTCATGAATATAGATGTATCCTGAAGGGCACAGTAGGGGACAAGGAGGGAATGAGGAAACAGAAAATTGTATGTGGCCAGTGTGTCCCCCACTCGCACCCTATCCATGTACCTATGCCTCATGTATGTCCATGTTATCATGTAATTCCCATCTTGTGCCTGTAATAATAATGCCCCTGCATTTCCGTTCAACATTAGCATGTCAGTTATTAGGCCCTCCATGAATGAAACGTTAAATCCGCACTGAGGCCTACGTTGCCAATGCATTTACATGGTACACGTTTAACAATCGAGATGTACACGGTTTTTGTGGCCTAGCCGAGCCAGGCCCTGAATTCAGGCTCCGAGCCTCTTTTGACTCTGAAAGCTGCAGTTTAGGTATGCATCCCTGACCTCTCCCTTACTCCCTGCTCAGCCGAGAGGTGCCCGGCCTGGCATGCCTGCCAAGACGGTATTTTGCCTACAGTTATCTGCTCAGCTCCGTAAAAAACACATTCCAGTCTAGTGAAAGGGGTAAACATATTCCGCCTGCAGAGTATAGGGCCTAGCCTTCCTGTCTCCATTCCAGTGATTTACTGAACCCGTGGCCATAGAAGACCCATGGCCCCACGTAATGCACGAAGAAATGTATGCACACTCTAGCGTTTAGTGATGAACAGCTTTTGCTCGATAGACCTTTACTTCAGACAATACATCCTCCAAACACAAGATATCAGATATGCCAAAGGTGCAGGTCGTTCTGACATCCCAGACTCCTCTACTAGTGCTAAAGTCAGCTCCCCCCAGTTCTCCCCAGTTACACGTCAGTTACACGTCATGACCAGTTTTGCGCGCACAAGTAGGGTAAAGGTTCCTGCTGACCCTGCAGACCTCCTCTATACATCCACCCACCTATGACACACCTATGACTCATTAAGTGAACACCCACGTATACGCCTTTCTACACGCCCTCTTTCACGCCCATGTGTTCTTATCTCTCTCTTTCACTTGCTCCGCCTGGAGCGTTCCGCCTTCTCTATTCATTGCAATTGTATGGTTTTACTATATATAATGTGTTATGTGAATAAAACTTTAGATGACGACCCTTCCTGAACCTTAGTGGTGATGGAACCCGATTCTCCATTGACTCGAGTCATTGTATTAAAGCCCTTTTGACTTGGACTCCACGGACTCTGCCTCTCATTTTATGAGCTATCCTTATTCCTTATTAATGTATAGAAATTATGACAGGTTAATGTTTTATTTACCACACTGTAAGCATGATTTCAGACACTTGGAAGAAGCCCATTTTTCCAGAGAGACAGAGAGCTTTTTCAGATCCTGATGTGATTCACACCTGCTGATCTTGGAGGTATGGGGTCACCCAAACAAGCCTAAGAGACCTTCTATATTTTATAAAACATAGTTCCTAGCTAGGGAGGGCGATTTATTAGGCGCTATAATACCTATTTTCACCATCATTGTAATATGATTTCTACTTTTGTGTTTTATGGAATTGTAACTATGCTGATCATATTATTTCTAATCATATGTCTGCTTATGTTAGCATAAATACTGCATCTTGGAGCACGTTGTTAAAATAAATATTTTAACCTTTCTGTGTCTCTTTTTTACTCCTGTTGTGGACTGGTATGAGAGTATAACGAAAGAGTGTTCTTGCTTCCCACCATTCCTGAGTATAACCTAAGTTGCATGTTCTGGATTGTCTAATCATTGGTTCCTTTGCTATAGGACGAAGAGCTAATGTGACACCGATGATAGCTGGTTAGGGTTTCTAGGTACGGAGGTGAGTTTTTTGGTACACCACAATTCACTGAGGTCCTGGGTCTCTGTGCACAGTTCTGTGTAGGAGCAGAATCCCTGCAACAGTACTGTATGTTACAACAAAAGAAGAGATGTCCGGTCAAATAGATGTGTGTGCTATACTAGAAACTAAAGAAAAAGTGGGATCATATAGTAACCACAAGAAATAACACAGGGGTGAGAAACTCCCATCAGCCCACCCTTTTGGCGGAATATCATCATGTGGGATACAGATAGTAAAGCCAAACCTCGCCCAACCCATCAGTCGATGGTGCACAGATGGATATCTGAGGTGGAACTCTAGCCACAGTGTTGTTCAAATGGTGCTGATGATGTGCAGTGCTGTGAGGATGTGTGTGAAATTCTAAAATTGGCTACTAGGGCAAAAAGTCAAGTTTAATAAGGATTGTCCTAGTGTCAAAATTAAAATTACGCCTGATAATCTGAAAGTATAACTATATTCTGGCGCTGTGCAGGGAGGTCAACATGTTTCAGCCGAGCGGAACAAACTGTCCAGCTTTCTTCAGGACCCAGGATGAATAGCTACTGTAAAAAGTGAAAGTAAGAAAAGGGTTACTGTGCATAAAATGTTCAATTACTCCTACCAGGAACTTGGGTCCCCAATGTAATCTGGTGGGAATGAATTAGTTGTCCTTTTCTAGAAGGGAAAAAAGGAGACAGTGCACAAAGTACATGGTAAGGTTGCATACATATATCCCAAAATAACATAAAGAGACAGTACAGACAACACACACAAAAATGAAGAGGAACCTTTCTTCGTTAAGCAGAAGGCTATAGTCCTTCTGTTTCTCAAATTCTATTCGATTAGATAGTTTTATTTGATATCTTACTCACCCAGCATTATGTGGGAAATAACCTCACCTCGCCCGGCAACCGCTCGGGAATATGAGGCCCGCTCTGTTATGCAAAAATGAAAATAAGGACACAGTCAATACCTTGTTTGTTGTGTCCAGCTAGATTGCTATATCATTTTTACTTTAAAATACCCAGTTGTTACTTAAAGACCTACCCTCTATGATCAAAGAGGCTGAATCTTAGAAGTGAGGTCGCTAGTGGCATGGAATGATCTGCCTCCTTAACGATCAACAATTTAACTATGGCAAAGGGCACCTAAGTAACACATAATGGGGATAAGTTAAAAATTAGTAGAAATCCCCATGCCACTATGCTCGTAAAATGAGGAAAGAATTGCTCAAAAAGTAGCTGGCTGGAAAGCTTGAAGCTCTCTTCGTGTAGACCAACATCCTCGAGAAAGCCCCGAACCTACCTATCCGTCGGTACCCCTCTCTGACGTCCGAGAGGATGTGGAGGTACCGTAGGGCACAACAACCGAGAGGCTCTTCTGGACAGGCGGCCTGAGAAACCTCCACTGGACAGGCTTACCTTTGTCAGCACATTCAGTGTCCTCTCCAATAAAATTCAAAAAACAGTACGGAGACATTGGGGAATCTTAAATGTAGCAGACACCAATGTACCTCTTCCCCTATTCTCCTTCAAGAGAGCACCCAGTCTACGTGACAGTTTGGTCCATACAAGACCAAGAGTACAAATCATGGACAGTACCACCACACTTCGGAACCTGCCACCAGTCCAGGGCCACTATCCTTGTGGCTCCTGTAGTGTCTGTCCACAGACGTACAAAACAGACAGAGTGGATCTAGGAATGGGAGCTGGTCAGCATTCCTGACCAGTGACCAGTGGACTAAGAGTAAAGCCCTACCTTTCCTGCGTTTTCCCCTCGCCGCAGTTGCATTTGTGATCTGTGCACGGCTGCTGAGCAGGGGAATACTACATTTCCCAGCATCCTCGGCTCCAGGAAGCCCAACGGGATCATGCCCACAACGCGCCTGGTGGCGCTAAAAGCGCAAGAGTCTGCCGGTGGAGCGGGGCACTATCTAGCATTCCTGACCAGTGACCAGTGGATTGAAAGTAAAGCCCTACCTTTCCTGCGTTTTCCCCTTTCCGCCGTTGCATTTGTGATCTGTGCACGGCCGCTGAGCAGGGAATACTACATTTTCCAGCATCTTCGGCTCCAGGAAGCCCAACGGGACCACGCCCACAATGCGCCTGGTGGCACTGAAAGCACGAGAGTCTGCCGGTGGAGCGGGGCACTATGCAGCATTCCTGACCAGTGACCAGTGGACTAAGAGTAAAGCCCTACCTTTCCTGCGTTTTCCCCTCGCCGCCATTGCATTTGTGATCAGTGCACGGCCGCTGAGCAGGGGAATACTACATTTCCCAGCATCCTCGGCTCCAGGAAGCCCAACGGGACCACGCCCACAACGCGCCTGGTGGCGCTAAAAGTGCGAGAGTCTACCCGCGTCGCGGGAGCGCGTGGGAGCGCCGGGCGAAGCCCGGGCCAAGGGCGGGCCCCGTCTATGGCCGTCCAGGACCGGACAAGGCCGGGCTGGGCCACCCCCTTGGCTCCATTTCCATAAGGACACAAGAGTAGTAAGCACTGTATTGACATTCTAATCTACTGGGACTGTTTATTCGCATAGTGGGAGCTCTCACTTTTGATATTACCACTGCTCAAATTTTGTTTAGCAGGCTTAATCTCTTAGAGGTCATTTGTTAATATTACAACCTTGGGTCAGCCTCAGTGTTGCCTGTGGACATAAGACAGATAATGCCTACTATCACAACCAATGGGACAAAAGCTCAGGTGGGAGGGGGCCCCAGAGGGACCTGGGACGCTTTTCTAATAAAAGCCGTCACGACACTGGATCGAGAAATTTCTGCTGCTGTCATTTGAACTCCAGAAAAACAAGAGATCCTCACTGGGCTCAATAATGTTATCAAAATCCCCATCTATACATAGTACGCAATCCAATGAAAATACTGCCACTTCAGACACTGGTATTCCCCTATTATTCCAAGACCACCAGCCCTCGCAGATATCAGTCAGCGGAATCCCGGACGAAGTGGTTAATTTGGATCCCTCCCTAGAATTTTCCCTGGAGGAACTATCCTTGTTACAGCTCCCCAAACCCACTCCTAAGAGCTTAAAGAGCAAAACACCACTCACAAAGCCACTCATGGGAACCTCACAGAAAAGGAAGAGAAGGGGAACCGTCCATCGGGGGAAGAGACCCAAAGTATCTAGAATCTCCGAAAATTCAAATTCAAATGAGGGGGGACCATGGCAGACAAAAAGAATCAACCAAGGGAAAAGTTAAAATCACAGGACAACACACACCTGTTTAAACCCCACTCCCCACAGAAGGATGTACCATGTTACAACGCATACTATTACAACTACCTACCGTTACAACGCGACCATTACAACGCATACCATTACAACGCATAGCGCTTTGGGGTGCTGGATAGTGGTAAGTATAATTTACTATTCTAACTCCAGTCCCCGTGGACCCTAGGGAAGGTGTTGGATAGTAAATTATACTTATTCCCTATCCTAGAGCGCCCCCCAGCGCAATGCGTTGTAATGGTATGCGTTGTAAAAGTCGCGTTGTAACAGTAGTGCATTGTAACAAATGCGTTGTAACAGGTGTATACCCCCACAGAAAGCTCAACAGGACCAAAGCTTGGATAAGATGGAGCATCTAGTAAGGTCACTACTTTTGCCAGTAACAGAAAGGGTCAAAAGAATTGCCAGCGATCTAAGCACCTTAGTTGAAACTACTGCCTCAAACACCAAAGCTTTAGAAGAACTATTAACACTCACAACGGCTCACACCAATAGTGGCCATACCCTGAGTAATACCAATGGCATCTCCAAAGGGGACACAATCATACTTTCATGCCCTACCTTACTTAGGAAGACAGCTGAGAAGCCATTAACTGGAGGCGGGAGAGCCCCTAAAAACCCCAAGAATGTAAGTGTGGAGGGGGTGAATATACCACCTAGAGCAAAGAAAGTCACAACTGAGGAGTCAGGGAACATGCCGACAAAGAGTAGAGGGCCAGACGACCCCACCGCCAAACAACATCCAGTCTCTAAGGAGGATGATACTCACAGAGAGAGATTTAAAAAGTACAGATCATCATATAGGTCTGCCTCCGGAGGCGGCTTTGTACTTTATCATTCTCACAGGGGTGCCCAAACTCATGGAAGGCAGGAGGGAAGGCTACCATGAATTAAAGAATAAAGCAGTCCATTGGCTTAGCAACAACAGGACACTGCCCCCCAACTTAGATGGGGAGATATTACATGTGAGAAGGCTGGCCTGGGTGGGACAGAGACCCAAGGACTTAGCAGGAGTCGTTATAATTATCAACTTCAGAGATCCCAGAGTCGCACCTACATAACTGATTGGTATCTAGAGCGGGGAGGTAGTGGTATATCGACAAGGGATCTGAGCTACTTCTTCTCACAGCCTCTAGTGACACCATGGGGAAGACAAGATACTTATAACAACTTTAAAACTGCCAATGCTCCTTTCACAAGGAATACACACATGAACCACTGAGAAATGACACACAAAGGGCGTAGGGGTACAGAAAGAACAGACAGCCTATGGGGCGGAAGCTTACAGCGTGCACCACTCACCCCACACACCTCACACTGGTCTATCCCCCTACGGAACAGATTTAATGTATTTTCGGGATTGGATGATCTTGATTAACAGGCAACGAAACCCCCGGGGGAACACTCAATTAGTCCAGTAACCCCCCCAACTAAAATCCCTTGCCAGCCCATAAGGGACGACACTCACGGTGCCACTGAGGATTTACATGCACCACACGAAATGTCCACAATTAGTAAAACAGTGGTGGAAGCAGTAGAAGAAGTAGGGGACACTCACCATCTGAGTACATCAAACATGGCATTTAATAACTTCCTATTTGTCCCCCAGACAGCGAAGGACCTTTCCCCATCAAAGGAAAGTAGGTCAAGAGCAAACCCCCTTACAAAAACTATAGGGCCCAAGTTGAACGATTCCTTTCACAGTCTCCTTACCTGGAATGTAGCAGGTTTGTCAACCAAGGTCTCCCAGCAATCATGGCTAGACGTTATCAAGAATCATAGTATAGTCTGCTTACAGGAAACCTGGACGATAGAGGAAATTCACATTATAGGCTTTCAAACTTTTCACTCACCAGCACTTGCTAGCAATCAAGGCCGGAATAAAGGAGGTCTCTGTATTTATGTTGCAACTACTGAGGACATAAAAGTTAGCAAGTTTGTAAGCACAGTGTTTAATCAGATATTGGTCTTCAGAGGGTACCACTCATTTAATGTAATCTTAATAAATCTGTATAGTAATGTACCTCCCAATATGTTAGAGCCTATATTTTACAGCCTTTTGAATAGCTTAACTTCTTTAAGAGACCAGTTAGTAGGAGAGAAATTGATAATCTGGGTCTGTGATTTTAATTGTACTGTCTGCCCTTATTCTGCAACTGGTTTGTGCGGCCTGGCTAACTATAGGGAAGACAGTCCAACCCATTTTGCCCACACTAAACTAGGCAATATCTTTAACAACATCACCTTCCACCTTAACTTGTCCTTTGTGAATGAGCTATGCAGCACGATCGTCCCTTTCCAACCGACTTTTAACGGACGGGGGTGCAACTCTACTATTGATTTTACTTTAATGTCCTCTGCCCACGCGGGTTGCGTGTTCACTTGGGAAACAGGCACTGCCCTTTTTGGCGACCACTACCCCATATCTTTTACACTAAAAAGAAGGGGGGTGTTAAGACCATCAAAGAAGGATCTTAATTATACACCAACGGTCAAACTAAGCGCTACTAACGGCTATGTCATTAAATGGGAGAAGGTTGAGCCCGTTGGGTTCTTAAAAAATCTAATTTCTTCATCTCTTAAAGACATTTTGATATGTCTGACAGCTGACGAAATGCCCGACAAGGTTATGGCTTCTTTTTCTAAAATCCAATTAGCGGTGAAGAACCTCCTATTTAGAGAACATAGACGAGTCGCTAATAAAGTGCAAGGATGGTTTGATAGTAAATGCACCAAAGCATTAACATCCTTAAAAAAGGCACTACAAAACAAACCCAAAAATCAAGAATTAATTCGGCATGCCAGAAGAGTATATAAAATGACTATTAAAACCAGGAAAGACACTTTAAAGAGGGAAGCCTGGACATCCCTACGGGAGGCCTCACAACAGCGAGACAACACGGCCTTCTGGAAAGTGATAAACACCCCATACCTGCAAAGCAGAGTGGAGGACTTCATAGATGTAGCTATACCCGGGGACACATGGGTGACCCATTTTAGATAGCTTTATAACAGACTGATCGATGGGCACAGTCCGTTCACTTCTAAAGATAGCATACCAGCATCTAGCGAAACTGACGATGTAAGCGTATTTTGCCTAGATATAACCTTTAGCTGCCAAGAGGTCATTATAGCCATTACAGAAAGCTCCTCCGGCAAGGCCCCCGGACCCGACGGCGTCCCGATCGACGTTTATAAGACAGAGATGGATCTCTGGGTCCCTTTACTCACGAACGTACTAAATAAGTCCAACCAACATGGATTCATTCCATCTTGGCTAGACGCCATCGTCGTGCCAATATTTAAGAAGGGCAATAGAAATTACCCCACCTGTTACAGGCCAATCTCGCTCTTAGACGCATTGATGAAAGTAGCCGGCAGAATCATCCTAAATAGGATACAAAGTTGGGAGGAGGAAAATCAAGTTATATCCAATCGGCAGTATGACTTCAGAGCCGGGAAAAGGACGGTGGAACAGTGTTTGAATTTGGCCTTAATCACCGCCAAATACACACAGACGAGGAGCGGAAAATTATACATCACCTTTGTAGACCTCAGTTCCGCCTTCGACTGTGTGGACCATGAACTTCTATGGAAAAACTGTTCGACCTGGGCATCAATGGCCAAATTCTTACCTTTATTAAAGAAATATATATAAGGATGCAGGAGCCAGGGTGAGATTTGGCTATCAGGGCGAATGCTCGGATAAATTTCCCATCCGGAGGGGGGTTAGACAGGGGTGCATACTAGCACCTCTGTTGTTCACTATTTATGTCAACTCTATCGGACAACACCTAAGCGCTTTCCAACACGACTACCCCTCTGTAAACAGGTCACCTATCCCAATACTACTATATGCAGACGACGCGGCAATAATGTCGCGGACCAGAATCGGTCTACAGCGGGCAGTGGTCGAATTCACTAGCTTTATGACGGACAGAAGCTTAAAAGTAAATATCCCTAAAACTTACACAATGTCCTGTGGCCGTGGGTCAAGAAAGGTATTCCGTCCCATCTTTCTAGAATGCCAAAGTATCGAAACTACAGACAGATTTAGTTACCTAGGTGTAACGTTTGATAGGAGGGGGAGCTGGCATTCGGCAGTAGCTGCCAGGAAATTAGCCTTCACTCGGTCCATTGGCGCTCTGAGTAATTTCTCAGCCAAAATAGGGGGGAAACCCGCGAAGGAATTGATACACATCTATAAGGCCAAATGTGTTCCTACGCCACATATGGGACTGGGCTATGGGGGATAGAAAACGCCCAGATGTTACAAGTTTGTGAGAATCAGTTTATCTGTCATCTACTTGGCGTTTCTAAATTCACAACAACTTACATGACTCACATAGAAGTAGGTCTTCCTTATATCGGTGACATCATTAAGATCTCCCCCTTATTGTTGTGGCACAAGGCCTGGGTGACTGAAGAGACCGCTGTAAATAGAGAGGTAGTAACAGATTGTCTCGCAATGGACGGGGCGCCCAACATCAGACGGCTATCCTACGTGAAAAACACCTTCACGAAGATAGGTCATCCTGAATTCTTTGATAACCTGCCTAGCATGGAAGGGATATCAAGAGGTGCATTGAAAAAGATGGCCCTTGATCACCTGGCAACTGACAGATAGAACCTTGAGAAAAAGAAACACACATCTTTCAGTTATCAGGAAATTACTCAACACGAGGGCCTTCAACATTATCTTACATTAGACCTAAGTCCCTATCCCCGTATGTTGCTGACCCGACTGAGATTGGGTACTTTCTTCCGCCTGGTCACATTTCCCACCTGCAACGACTGGTCCACGGAAAATCAATCTTGCCCGTGCGATGACACCTCAACGCAATCTAATATACATTGTGTGCTGTTTTGTACTTTCTATAAGAGACCGCGTAGGGCCCTTCTGATACCTGTCCTCAAAGCATGGGAGATTCGTACCTGTAGACTAGCATATATGAAACTTCAACAGTTAGAAGATGAAAATGTAATTTATGCAGTCTCAAGCTTTTCAAAACTTGTTATTAAATTTAGAAACACTATGTAAAGCCCTCATTTTTAACTTGTGTCGGTTAAAAGATTATGCATTAATGAATTAAGTTTTAAACTACCTTTTTAAATATACACTTTTACGTGTTAACTCATGATGTTTTTTTTTTTTAATAACCGATCGACCAAGCTTATTCTAATTATTACGGATTACACCTTGTTTTTATAAAAATTTATATATTGTATTTTTTGTGCTTTTATGATTTTATTCTGAAAATCGAATAAAGCTTGTTTTGATTTGATTGATTTGAAGTCAGCAGTCTGGATTAACTGTGATACAATAATTGGTATTTAAAGTGAATGTGATTATGTAAATTGGGAATATTAAAGATCTTATTCTGTGGTGATCAGTGTGGCATTGCACTTTGAGTGGATTGTGGCTCAGAAACCAAGTGTTAAATTGAGTTTGAGAATGCAGATACCTGAATGAATTGGTGTATTTCTGATTGACTCTCAAGGGGAGATTTTTTGACTTGATAATAATTAAAAATAAATGCAGACACATCACCAAAATAGTGTAGTCTGAATTGACGTCCTTTCACCATATCTGTTCATAAGGAAACGTCTGGGACATACACCTTGATGCACATAATCTAAGTCAGACATTCCTAAACTTATGTCAGAAATTCCAATGTCTGAAAGGATTTAGTATATAGGGGCTGACACTTGACCACTTGTATGGAAAGGTCCTGCTCCCAGATTATTGAACGACATTCTGCCAGAGATGGTCTCACCTACTGCCAGCGCACTTCGAAGATGCTACATCTCGCCTGATGCTGATAAAGCCGAGTCCTGGAGGAAGGTCACTACTGCAGCACGTTAGCCATTTGTAGGGAACACTGCCTTCAAGCTCCCGCTGATAATGTCAGCTCTTACTGCCAACAAGGCATGCAGTGCGTTGCTTCTCCCTAAGAAACTCTAGGCTACAAGTTGGTCTACTCTCCATGCATGCACCATACCAATACAACTACAAGGCTTCCTGCAAAACAGGACTTGGGTAAGAGCGCTTCTAACAGCACAGCAGAAGTCACAATAGTGCATCATATTCTTTCGAGATTTATGAATGCAATATCCAACTGATGACTTTACACAAATTGAGACTCAAGATACACACTAAAATCCTCCTGACAGGGTTTATAATTTAAATACACAAATTAAAAGAGATATACCATGGATGGATTCAGCAGACCCAGTCAGAGCTGTCACACTTTATTTAGCAGGTGCTCAAGCCAATCCCTCCCAGTCCTCCCCCCGGAGCAGGGAGGGATTGGCATACCGGATTTGCAGCTCTACTTTTACGCAGTGCAGCTCCGCTACTTGGTAGAAAGGCAGCGCCTGGAATCCAAAACACACTGGTTGTTCCAGGACCAGGCAGTTGCAGGCATGCCCTTGCAAGGTATCCGCTTCCTTCAGAAGTAGCACAGACCACCCAACCTCTATGCATCTTACATCACGGGCACAATATTGGAGGCTTGGGACCGGACCGCTACCACTCACGAGCTGATGACATTTCCCTCCCACCTGACCCCACTCTTCAATAACCCTGACTTCACTCCAGGACTGGATCCCAAAGCCTTTGCGGATTGGCGACTCTCCCAGTGCCGCCTCTCCCAGTGCCGGTCCCTGGGACATCTATTCGACCTGGAGGGCATCATACCGTTCCCACAACTCAGAGTAGATTATGGCATCCCAGAGAACGACAGAATGCATTACTTACAACTCAGACACTGGGCACTTCAGCCACAAATTAAACCTTGAGCTCAGCACTTCTTAACCCCTTATGAGAAGTGGCTGATTACCCGATCCTCGGATAAAAACTAATCTCTGATTTGTTTAAGCACCTTTAGCAGCTTCCACCCACACATAAAACGCTGGGAGGGTACGTTGGGAGTCAGAGCTAGGTAGGACCCTTTCCCATAAAGAATGGAGCGACATATACTACAGGGCCCGACACTCTGCATACCACACAGGGCTCACTAAGACACCGATCAAGGTTGCCACCTACTGGTATTACACACCATAACGCCTCCACCGCTTCGACTCTCACATTAGCGACCGGTGCTGGAGGGAGTGTGGGGAGCTGAGCACCTTAGAGCACCTATTGTGGAGCTGCGATCGCATCCAACCATATTGGGCTACAATTCTCGACGACATAGATTCTCATCTTGATACACAACTCCCACGTTTCCCAGCTTACATACTCCTGGGGCTGCCCAACCCATTGATGTACCCTCTGAAATCCAGGAGAGGCTGCCTTATCGTCATTGCCCTGGGGGCAGCCACACAAAACATACTTGCACATTGGCGCTCCCCACAGGCTCCCCCACACTCGGGATGGCTACAAAGGCTTTGGATGGTGCTGGGGAAGGAGAAATTATCCCTTACATTAGCGGGTAGGGGGGACGAATTTCCAGAGCTGTGGCGCCCCTTCTTGACTCTGCTTACTGCGGAATTCAGGGAATTGTCCAGTCCCCGATATCTAAGGCTCCTCCGTTTGGCAGACACGCAGATCCCTGAGAAGCGCAACCCCCGGCAGCCACGTTGATTTGCACAAGGCTGGCATTATTCCCACTTTCTGTTCCCATTTTACTTTTAATGGTTTGTGGACAGGGGGTGGGGGAGGTGGATTTGGGGGGGTGTTTTGTTCTTGGATCCCCTTCCCTTCTCTGGGAGTTTTCTTCTGTAGACCCGCTCCTAGCATTTACTCAGTAATGTTTACTTCGCTGACTAATAATGTCTGTACCGCACTGTCTTTCAAGAGCAGGAGGTCCTGTTCTCCTTTCTATGCTTGAAAACCAATAAAGAGATTTAAACCATAAAGCCGGACGCAAAACATGGAATAAAAGCAATAGTAGATCAGTTGCAATACCAGGGCAATGTGGGTAAGAAAAGGTAGGGGATACACTCAAGCCGGATCCCTCCTTCGACACCCCAGGGTGTCTAGTTTTCAAAACATGTATGGGTGTGGTGGGCTACTCAGAGTGGCGGCTGATCTAGCGCCCAAATTCTGCTGCTACCCACATTACAAAAAAAGTGTTGATTTTGCTGGGTGAATTGTGATGTCTCCAGTTTCGGGGTGTTTTGTGTTGCAGGCAGTAGGTCCAGCCAAACAGTGGAGCCATTTTATCAGGAGACATGTGGGAACTCTGAATAATAGAACATTTGTTATTGCCAATTTATTTCTCTGCATTTTTGCCTTCTAGTGTGCAAGAAAGAACACATTTTGGAACATGCCATCTGAATCACATGATAGTGTGGCTAACCCCGAATTCAGACCCCAAACCCCAAATAACCACTGTTCCTAAACTCAGTTTCTTGTGCACATTTCAAAGATACATAGATTTTCTCCATACCCATTTTTTCATTAGCGTTTACCATATGAATTTCTGCATAGTCGGTACACAATGAAAAATCATAACCTGTAGCTCAGTTGTTGGCCCGGAGTTTTGTGTGTTATGCAAAACCTATACCCCTCTATATCCTTAAGGCCAGAAGGGTCTGATAGCGCAATGATATATTGCTTTTGTATATCAGCCATTGACATAAAGATACAGATGAAAATGTTGTCAGCAATTTCTGTTCTTTCACTATCATTGAGGGATCCACATATATGACCTCTGCTGAATTTGAAATGTTGTCTACTTTTCAGAAATGTGTAGCTTTCTGTGATCACCCAAGGGTTTCACACCTGTTCCTACCAGAAACTGCACGTAAAACACTGTGGTAAAAATGATTTTGATAAAACCCTGGCTCCTGCAAAATGAGAAGAAGGTGATACTAGCACAGCAATCATTTCATTGATGCTATTTAAAAATATATATATGCTTTCTAGCAGTTCACTTAAACACAGATACCTTTAGAATCTCTAAGATGCTGGAAAAAGGATGCTCATTTGGCGAGGATACCTCTTGTTTTTTTTGTTTTTTTTAAAAAAACCTTTATTTGTGAAATGCACATTACACAGCGTCTGCCTACAACCCCTCAGGGCCGGCCGCTATGACATATAGTGAAGAAAAAAAAATAACAAGAGAAAAGGGACAGTACACTGTTAAAGCGATCTCTGAGCGTACATTATAGTGTGTAGCATGGAACCGTAGCAAAAGGATATGAAAGGTTTAATTTTATGATTTTGTTGAAGAAAAACAACAACACACAAACACATGGTATCATACTAGCAAGGGTCATAGGAGGGGGGGAAGGGGAGGAGGAATAATTATACAAAGGAACGCGTTTCGCCCCCTCTTGGCGATTTGCGCCGGGGCTTTCTCAAGGCTGTTGAAAGGAGTAAAAGAAAGTTTTAAAACTCGAGTGAACTACAAGCAAATGACCCCAAGAGAAACCAGAGAGGACACCGAGTGTGTGGGAGTGCTTAGATTAATTTTTTGATGCAAAACAAACACCTAAATATTTAGTTTCTGTGCCTAGAAAATGATGGTGCCTGGGTACAGTGCAGTGATCAGAAGAATTCAAAAAACCGCAAGACAAATATCAGGCAAAAGCCGCGTGAGTGAGTTGTAAAGTATTGTTGTACAAACTCACCGCAGGATTTAGATAAACGAAAAATAGGAGTGCAAAAAGGAAAGTCACTAAGTTCAGTTGGTCAAACAAAGAATCCCAAGGTGTTAAGACAAAAGAAGGTTGGAGAACAGGCAAATGACAGTGCAGTCAATAAAATACAGTCATAATACCTAGATGAGTTAATTCACGTCGAAAATTCCTGTTACAAAAATGTGTACGTTGTCCGTAGTATAAAAATATATTCCTCAGTGATAAAACATTTCCTGTTAATTTAAACAGAAAAAAAACCAATACGGCCAACCCTTCCGTGTTCACTAAACATTTTAATAAAGGATAATACTATCCCAACCAAGTTTATTAATTAAATACCAATTCGCGCAGCAAACAATTTTCACTTCCGGGTCTTCCCCTTTAACTCCCGGATCCCGCGACTGCGAGATGCGGAAGGACACGAACGAGGAATCGCCATGCTGGGAGGACCTTAGGATTGCAGGCATTAGCCTAAAAAGTAAGTCGGATCTGCCGTACTTTCACACCGAGCTACTGCTTTCTGCAAACTCTGCGCTTAACGCGGTTGACCCTTCTATACCCGTTTCCCTGCAATAGAAACGCTCGCATTTCGTTCGGTTTTCTAACATTGTGGCAGTCCATTTACCTATGGACATTGTGGCTCGCCAGCCGGATTAACAAAAACCCTGACAGTATGCCCCCGAATTTTGATTTTTATGTGGTCTAAACACCAACATGACCGACGGCATCCTAGCCAGTCAGCCACATAAAACGGGCGATACACACAGGACGCCCTTGTCTCTTCTAATCACCATAACATATGCCCGGACAATAGATTCAATATCGATTACCACTCCCTCTGCCCCACATCAAAGTATATGAAATAATCAAGTTGCACAGTAATCATGAAACTTAACGGTCTCAATTATGTCGCAAAGGCGCTAGATTGTGTAAGAAGTTAGAAAATATTTATGTGCCGGTAATAGATGTGGACTATCTTTCCCAGGCGTCGCTCTGATTATAATTACCAGACACTGCTGAAAGGTGACTGACATAGTCTTTTGTAATACAAATGCCTCAGTCCAAATGTAAATTATTAGGAATACCAACATGCTTGAAGCACCTGCTGACATATGAGTGTTTGTATGTTTCGTTTTCTGTGACAAAAGTAGAATATACAATTGTTATTATTGTCAATGGGGCAGTTTAATCTCATGTATTGATAGCATGAATCTGGACATCTCAGTTTCAATCTTGTTTCCTTTTTAGATTTTGCCTCCACATAGTGAGAATCTGCTTGACATTACGTTCTATCTAAACATGTTGTACATATGCTTGGATGTCAACACAATTGCACTCATGAATTGTTCTGTTTAAATTAACAGGAAATGTTTTATCACTGAGGAAAATATTTTTATACTACGGACAACGTACACATTTTTGTAACAGGAATTTTCGACGTGAATTAACTCATCTAGGTATTATGACTGTATTTTATTGACTGCACTGTCATTGCCTGTTCTCCAACCTTCTTTTGTCTTAACACCTTGGGATTCTTTGTTTGACCAACTGAACTTAGTGACTTTCCTTTTTGCACTCCTATTTTTCGTTTATCTAAATCCTGCGGTGAGTTTGTACAACAATACTTTACAACTCACTCACGCGGCTTTTGCCTGATATTTGTCTTGCGGTTTTTTTAATTCTTCTGATCACTGCACTGTACCCAGGCACCATCATTTTCTAGGCACAGAAACTAAATATTTAGGTGTTTGTTTTGCATCAAAAAATTAATCTAAGCACTCCCACACACTCGGTGTCCTCTCTGGTTTCTCTTGGGGTCATTTGCTTGTAGTTCACTCGAGTTTTAAAACTTTCTTTTACTCCTTTCAACAGCCTTGAGAAAGCCCCGGCGCAAATCGCCAAGAGGGGGCGAAACACGTGTCGGCTGTCCTCACCGTATGAATTAAAATAAAGTAATCTTTCTACAAACAGAAATGCTCTTGTCCTTCATATCACGAGTTGAAAAAACGGATATTAATCCTGGCAAATAAATCCAATCTTACGTGGAGATCACACTCACAACTTCTTAAAACTGTTCCCTTAACCCTGAAGCCCAAGAGGTCCAGAGCTTCGAGTGTGTCTCCATCTGCTAACTGACTATACTTATTTAAGTGTTGTCTAAAGCCTTGAAATCCTTGGACCTTTGCTACCTCATCCACAATACAAAGGAACGCATCTGGTAAGGGGGAGCGAGCATGAAGGAAAAAAGGACACAAATGATATGGAAAACAGGAAACGGAACGTCAATCATGGGGAGGAGGGGAGAGGACCCTCGTAGTCAAGTGGAGGGGAACAAATATCACCACGGTACGAATTCCACTGAGCCCAGACCCTGGACCATTTCTTGGGACGCCCCCGTGCCTCATACACCGTCTTTTCTCGAAACATGCACCAGTCCATGTTCCCCTTCCAGGCACTGAGCAGCGGTGGTCTGGCGGAGCCCCAGAGCTGAGCTATATCCCTCTTTGCAACCATGTTTCCCAGAGTGACCCAAAACGTCTGAGCAGCAGTACAATCCGTAAGCTCCCACACATTAAGCAAGCAACGTCGTGCTTCAGGAAGGAGGGGGACTCCAGTAACACGTCCCATCACATCGTGCACCCTAGACCAGAAGGCCGAGACAATCGGACATTCCCACAGAACATGGAGAAAAGTACCATCCATACCGCACCCACGCCTACACCGTCCATCCGTCACAAACCCCATTCGCACCAGACGCATACCAGTCACATACACACGGTGGAGGATCTTTTGCTGGACAAAACGAAGCCGAGCCGGAATAGCCACCTCCTTAGGGGAGGAAACAGCTGACTGCCAGTCCTCATCATCTAGTTCAAGCCCGTCAGCTGTCCAGGAAGCACGAGGTTTCCCCAGCTGGTCAGCCCTGTTGTTAATGAGCTTCTTATATATTAAGGAAATCGTACTATCGGGGACATGGCCGTCTAGGACACGGTCCTCCAGGGGGGAGGATTGCGGAATATCAGTACCGGGGGGAAAGACGGAGGATAGGGCATGTCGAACCTGCATATACCGAAAGTGCTCCCTGTCATCAAGCTGGTATTCCAGTTTCAGGACTTCAAAGGACTTCACAGCACCCCTGGCCCAAAGATCATCCACCTTACTGATCCCAATCATGTCCCACTTATCAAACCCTTTCGTCTTCCAAAGGTTGCCCAATCGATCTGAATCATACAATGGCGTCATACGCGTCAGCTTGCCACCCCAGCCCGTAGTCACAGTTGCATCCCTCCAGGCCCGCACTGCACACTTCGTAGGACCCGTAAGGAGACGGATCGGCGACTTCGAGTACAAAGCCCTATTAAAGTTGCCACCGGGCAATAAAAATTTATCCAAGGCAAAGGCGGGAGCGGGTTCCGATGAGTACGTTGCATGATTAATGGCGCTCAGGTGCGAGGCCAAGTAATAGCGTCTGATATCTGGCAAAGCAATACCACCATCGTACCAGGAAAGGGTGAGCTTAGACAGCGCAATACGGGCACGACCATCCCAGATCAATTGCCGCTGTAGACTCTCGACCTCGCGAAAGTAGCGAGCGGGAACTGGGTCGAAGAAATTCTGCAAGGCATAGAGACATCGGGGGAGCAACATCATTTTAAAAAGCGCCGCTCGGCCCAATGGAGATAAGGGCAGCTCACGCCACCATCTTACATCTTGTTTGAGTCGGCGGAGCGGAGCGTACAAGTTTCGCTCATAGCGGACTGAAGAAACCATAGAGACTTAAATCCCCAAATACTTGAAGCCGTCAGCCGCCACTAAGATAGGGAACCTGCGAGGCAAAGGCGGCAGAACCCCAGCTATAACATAAACACAGGATTTGGTCCAGTTGATGACCAGTCCAGAGTTCTTACCGAAGGATGTAAGAACGTCGAAGAGTACGTTCAAGGACTTTTGAGGGGAAGTGAAATAGAGAAGGATGTCGTCGGCATACAATGAGACACGATCCTCTAGATCTGGCGTCCACCGGATCCCTTTAATCGAGGGTTCCCACCGGAGCCACGCCGCAAGGGGTTCAAGTGCCAGCGCGAATAGGAGCGGGGAAAGCGGACATCCCTGACGGGTGCCGCGGCCCAACGGGAAGAGGTTAGAGCTTCTGCGATTTACCACGACCTGAGCCAGTGGTTGTTCATAGAGGAGCCTGTCCCAGGCAATGAAGTTAGGGCCAAAGCCAAACTTGGAGAGGGCCGCCCAAAGATAAGGCCATTCAATGGTGTCAAAAGCCATAGTAGCGTCTAGAGAGGCCACCACCGCAGGCTCCGTGAGAGTTGCAGCTCTCGCGAGAACACCATGAAGCCTACGCAGATTAAGGGCCGTGTTTCTGTGCGGTATGAAGCCGGATTGATCCGGATGGATCAGGTCACAAATCACCGTCAACCAACGATTGGCCAGAACCTTGGCAAGGATTTTGGGTTCCGCGTTTAGCAGGGAAATGGGGCGATAGGAGGTGCAGTGATCACGAGGCTTGCCATCCTTATAAATGACCACTATAGTAGCTAGGCGCTGTTCAAGTGGAAGGATCCCTGCCTCGAACGCATCAAGAAACATGGTGCGCAGATGGTCGGCCATCTTGTCCGGACAAAGTTTGTAAAGTTCGATGGGCAAACCATTTGGCCCCATTGCCTTAACTGAGCGCAAAGATCGGATAGCGAGGGCAATCTCATCCACCGTAAAGGGAGCCTCCAAAGCCAGGCCCTCTTCTTCTGAGACAGAAGGAAGAGCTATATCACGCAACAGCAGACGGGAATCAGCCTCATCACGATCACTCACCGGGGTGTAAACCTTCCGGAAGTGATCAACAAAGCAGTCAACAATCTCACCGGGGTCAGACACACTTTCACCAGATTCGCGAACAATAACGGGCACAACACGACTCGCCCTTTCAGCCTTATCCAGCCATGCCAGGAGTTTGCTGGCCTTGTCACCCACATCATACAGCCGGCCCAATTGATTCGCTCGCATCAACTTAGCAGCATCGGTAACACAAGCCTTGTAATCCGCCTGTTTCAGTTCCAAAGTGTGTAACAGCGCAGGCGTGTCGTCCCCACCCAGCTCACTTTCAAGCGCTGTGATTTCAGTCTCGAGGGCCAGAACGGCCTCCCTCTTAGCCCTCCGCTCAGCAGCAATGAGAGACAGTGCGGATCCCCGAATGACAGTTTTAAAGGCCTCCCAGAGAACCGTAGCGGAGGTCACCGAACCCACATTTTCATCAAAGTAACAGTCAATAGCCTTCACCATATCTGAGCGGAGCCGGGGGTTCCGGAAGTGCCAGGGGGGAACAGGGGGAACTCTGTTACCAAGAAGACCACCCACAGAAATCCTAATCATCAAGGGGGAATGGTCCGAGATGCCCCGGGGGAGATGACGAACCTCCCGTACCAAGGATAGAGTAGAAGCCAGCATAAAGAAGTAGTCTATACGAGAGAGGCTGCCATGCGCACCAGAGTGGAAGGTATACTGCGTCAGGGCAGGGTGCAGCGAACGCCAAACATCCACCAGACCAAAAGTCTCAGCCATATCATTGAGCCACATCTGGGACTGCGGCAACACTCTAGGGGGCAACCGATCACATTCGCCAGACATAACAGAGTTAAAGTCTCCACCCATGATCAGCAGACCATCAGGGAGACCAAGAAGAGTCTTGCCAAGATCAGCGTACGTGGTAGCCTGCAGCCCCGGGGGAATATACACAACCACTAATACAATTGGCTTACCCTCCCATCTCCCGGAGACAGCAGCATACCGCCCCCGATCATCCAGGATAACATCATCAATCTGAAGGGCCAGGGAGGATTTTACCATTATACCCACTCCCCGGGACCCGGAGGTGAAACCAGCGTGAGCGACCAATCGATAGCCCCGACGGTCAAGAGCTTTACAGGCATTACCGATCAAGTGCGTTTCTTGAAGGAACACGACATCAGGGGCATGACGCCTTATAAATTGTAACACAATGCCACGTTTAATCCTGTCACCCAAACCGTTGACGTTCCAAGAAAGAACCTGCATCTCACCCCCACCCCATCCCAGGAGAAGCGACCCGATCCAACCCCCTCCCACAACCACAGATCCAGAATACTTGCAATCAGTGACATACCATGAAAAAAGAGAAAGAACAGAGAACATGAAACACAACCAAGTCCCCAGAAACCACCCCCCCAACCAAGAACCCGTTACAACGCCCCCCACCCTGCACCCCTGCTGACTAGAAAGCCACCCCAAACTGCAGTGTGCCTGTCGCCCCATCTGATCTACACAAAGAACCCCCCGAGGAGGAAGGGAGAAATCACCCGTACCCGCACCACCACGGGCATAATCATAAAGCATACAGTAAAGATTACTCTGTAAAGTTCATAGTCTCAAGTCGGACCTCTGGGGGCCCACGTTAATCCTGGGCGGTCGCACCACCTTCCGCACCACCAGGGCCTCCACTCTCGGTGTCATCTTTCGGCAACGAGTCCAACCAGTCACTAGCACGATCCGGCTGATCGAAAAAATAAGCTCGTTCTCTGAACTCAATCCGCAAGCGAGCTGGAAACAGCATGGCGTACTTCAGTCCCAGATCTCTCAGACGACGCTTCACTCCAAGGAACCCAGAACGTTGTCGTTGCACTTGGGGAGTGAAGTCAGGATAGATAGAGACAGAGTTATTATCGTACTTCAACGGGCCGTGTTTACGAGCGGCCTGCAGGGTAGCGTCTCTGTCCCGATAGTGAAACAGCCTAGCGATGATAGGCCTCGGAGGGCCTCCTGGCTTCACCTGACCACCTGGGAAGCGATAGGCACGCTCAACCGCAAAGACCTTGCTGAGACCTGCGGGAGCGAGTTTAGCGACAATAAGTTCCTCGACCAGTAGATCGATCGAGGCGGCACCATTGTCTTCCGGCACTCCGACCAAGCATGTGTTGTTCCGCCTGGCCCTATTATCGTAGTCTTCCATGCGTTTGAGCAAGAGGTCGTGTGAGGAACGCAGATTCCCTATCTCGGATTGCGCCTCCGCCATGTCCGTCACCAAACTCGATGCCTTTAAATCCAATGCCTTTACCCTCTTGTTCGTCTTGGCCAAGTCGGCTCGGATAAGAGTAACATCCACCGCCACCGTGTCTATCTTGGACACAATGGCTTCGTATTGTTGACTCATATCGGCCTTGAGTCCAGAAATGGCGGCCAAAAGGTCCTGAAGGGACACTTCCGAGGAAGACGACATGTCGGTCTTCGGGTCCTCCAAGCCAACACTGGTAGCACCGGGGGAGCCTCTCGGTTGGGTGTAGCGCTCGATCATATTGGACTGGATCGACCCCCCGCGAGTAACGTTCTTCCTGCGTTTCTCAGCCTCAGGTTTCGTCGCCATGTTGCATTCAGCGTCGGCTGGGGACACCCAGGTGTAGCGGGACGGTGACAAGTCCCAAAGCTCAAAAGTCTAGTTTCCCGAGAGGATGCCACGGGCCTCCATGCCAGCACAAAGAAAGAAAGTGTTCGCTGTGAGAGTGACAGGCCAAGACAAAGTAGGAGGTCCAAAGGAGTCAGAGACGAGAGGGCTGGAAACCAAAAGTGAAAGTGGCACACCACCGGTGGGCCAGATGCCAGGCAGCCGTTGTTGTTGCATTACAGCTCGGCCATACTAGGCAGTTGAGACCCCGGTCGCGTCGGGGGTTAGGCCAGAAAGTTGGAGACGATATAAAAATGGTCCCCGAGGTCCGATTTCGACCAAAAAAGGATCGACAGCATCAGTGAGAGTAGCACTCCAAAAGCCCGTCGAAGTGACCAGGATATCTGCAGGATAGATAAAGAAGGGCGGCGCGGGTTCCAGGAGCTCTCTGCTCACGCGACCATCTTGGATGCCCGCGTAGCTCCTCCTCGAGGATACCTCTTGTTGAAAACATTTATGAAAATGTAAGTGCAAGCTACCCCAAACATTTTTAAAACAAGCATTAGAGATGCAATTGGTCTTGCATTTTTTTTAGTTAGATCTATTGGCATAGCTCAACAGATACCAGACAAAAATTGCCACTTTGCAGGTGCCGAACAGAGCATTGCTCCGTGAAACAGCCTAAAAGTCTAAAACGGTGTTGATAGCCTACAAAATAAAAAGGCAGATAACGATGACCAGGAACAACCTAAGACGTATTGGGATTGGGAAAGCAAACAAAGATTGAGTGAAATCGCTTGGGTATGACCCAAGCACGCAAAGGCGGGAGAATCAGACCCAATGCATCAATAAAAAAACAGTATTTCTAAATGGCACATCAACGAACAAATGGCAATTAATGGGCATGCCAAAAGCCGATAGAGGAGATAACAACAGGTCTTGCAGACAGCGAATGCGCTCTCCTAGGCTCGACCGAAAAAGGGCTTAGCATGGGGGTGGAGTGCAGCCCTAACAGTCAAGTGGTGAATTGGGAATGTCAGAGGATGCTGGGTGGGCCCATCAAACAGGTTTGTTGTGTTTCTCTGGCCCAGGACACAGTTTAAAAGCCTTAGCAACTACTACTTTGAGGTCTAAATGGTTTGTTTATGTTGGACATGTTACAAAGGCAAATTAAGAAATATAGCCACCTAGACTTTCATCTGCTTCTGTTTATCTATCATGGTGGAACAATCTTGAATTGCTGGGGTTTAAATACTTGCTCACAACTTTTCTACTAGTCATGTGATGTCTTTCTTTGGAAATTATGTTCAATGGGGAGGGAAGGGGCAAAGTCAGACTCACTCATGTCAGACTTACTCAGAAATAAAATACAAATTGTGAAATATCTGCAAACGTTATTGATGGTAATGTGTAAATGTTAGTTGATATTCTTTGACAAAGATGAGGGTTGTGCACATTTTTTGTGGAGGGGTTATGATTGTTCTCTGTTGTATTTTCTTGCATGATTTAGATAGTTGTGTATACAATATCAAAGCTTGTGGGATGAAAGTTAAATGCTAGCTGCTGGCATTTAGTTTGAATGACAAACTCTGCCTTCCATAAACAGTAAATTGTGCACAATTAAATTGGGTAATATTTGTTTACTTGATGACATTTGCGGGCAATTCTTATCCTATGGCGAAGAAGATTGGTGTCCTTATGTTAACATTTTTCTTGGTGGGGCCCATAGACGTTTTTGATGATAAATGTGCGCTTATGTTGCTTGTTAGTTTTGGAGTGCTTCTGTTTTTATTATCAATAGCCCTTGCTAGATATAATCTCTGAAAGTGATACGTGCAATGTATGTTGTTCAATGATGTTTAAGTTTAAGTTTCTGTTTTCTGATTACTGTATGCTTTTTATTTGATTGCATTGTGTGATGTATATATGTATTTTGAATCTATTTTGTGGCATGTATTCTTTCTGTGTGTATTTTCTAGCAATTAATGATGCAAGTGTATGGCCTATTTTGAGAAGACTATGCATTTAATACTTTTTGTGATTACATTTGTTTACCAGTAATTTGTGGCAACAATGACGTGCACTTGACACTTTATTATGATGTCAATAGCTTGCATTTTGTGAAAGAGCTAACTTTCAATAGTGTTTCTTTCCCAGTAGTGACATGTAGGTTTTGTCGGTTTTGAGTGTATTCTATACCATGATGATGTATTTTTTTTTGTGTCAGTGCATTGTTTCTGCATGCCCAATGTAAGGGCCAGACCTATTTGATTTGCTAATGCTTGTTCCAGCGTGCTTTTCTCCAAAATATCAGCAGATTCCACCATGTTAAGATTTTAATTCTTCCCTAGATAGAGAGACTCTAGGACAGTAATACCCAAAGTACTGCTCAGGGGCCGCTTGCGGCCCCCTTGACCTTAACATGTGGCCCGATGAAAAGCAGCATGGGCTGTTGTTTACCTGCTGAGCACTAATATTCAGAATAAAATGTTAAATAAACAGGCAGGCATTTATTTGCAGGTTAACTGAAGTAACTATGGTGGTGTCTTGCACCACTTAACTTTAGAAACACCTTTATTTTTAAAGAAATCCTGCAACAAATGTGTAAAAATTGACTATTTTTCTTCAAAATTCAAAAAAGTGTACTTCATTAACATGCAGAAGCGTTTTAACATTCCACTGCATTGAGAGGTATTTTTTTTAAGTGATAGTTTTCAAACATGAATTTCGAAACATGTATGCTTCCCACCCCACCCTGGCAGCAATGCCAATAGGGAACTAAGGGCCAGATGTAGGTAAAATCAAATTTGCGAATCCTTAATAGCGAATTTTACCGATTCGCTATTAAGGACTCGCAAAATTGAATGCAGGTAGGAATCGCTAAAATATTAGCAAATCCTTAATATTCCTTAATAACGAATCGCTAATTGAGATTCACTAATAAGGAATACCTACCCATTCATTCCTATGGGCTTGGAATGAATGGGAAGATATTCTCCATTTGCGATTCGCTATTAGTAAATCGCAAATAGCAGGTACTATTGAAAGGGTGCCAGGGTGTTAAAAGGACACCCTGTTGCACCCCTGAAATGTGCATGTGTGCACATGTGGCGCACATACATGCCCTAAGGGCATGGATATGTGCCAAATGGCACTTTAAAAGAAGCAAAAAAGTGCTTTTTTAAAGGAAATCACTAATTACCACCAATTCGAAGTTGGTGGTAATTAGCAATTCCTTAAGGCTAAAGTGCACTTTCTTTTGTGCTACTTACATTGCATTTAAGGAATCGCAATTTCCAATTCCTTAAATGCAAGAGCAAAATTAGGAATCGCAATTTTGCAATTCCTTACTTTGCTAGTAGGTTTAAACTCACCTTCATTGCTCGCAGCCAAATAGCGATCGCGAATTTCAGCGTAAGCGCTCGCTATTTGGCCACATACATCTGGCTCTAAGAGGCAAGTCAGTTGTCATGTGCACCTTCTAGGTGGCCTGGGTTGCTAATATAACATTATAATTAAGGCTTCCGGTTTTTCGATTTTACAGGTAAATATAGACAGAAAACAATGTGTTTTCTGTCTGTATTTTTTTTTTAAAGCGGGAAAATACAGAAAATCGTGTTTCTTCTGAGAGACTCTCCATGCTGTTTTTCATGAATTCCAGGCAACAGCTGAGCAGATAGACATCATGTAGAGTTAAAAAACAGGATGAGATTTCCTTAAATACAAGCATGTGTTAACATATAGTTGTAGTATAACTCTAATATGTATCTGTGAGCAAAGTCTTTTGTTATACTGGCAGCTTAATTACCTAAAACATGACATGCATCCATTCATGAGTGCACGTTCAAAAGTTAAATAAACGTGGAAATATACAATTTCACAGCTCCATTTATTTTCAAAACACAAAATAAATGGAATAAACACCAATGAGATGGCCAAAAAGTAAACATGGATAAATACTGACGGAAATGTTAAAAAAATAAATACCATAAAATTTTATTCTGATTGTAACCTGCACTGTTCTTATCTTATGTTTTACCAACTGTAATGAGTCCTAGCCCTTTCCTTATTTTATCAATTAGAAATCCCATTAGTCTGTTATGCACTCGCCTCCTTTTTATTGGCCGCTGTTAGAACTCGCAAGGTTTTTAGTACATTTCCTATTAATTCCTAAAAACTATTGTTTGAACTGATCACACTTGTTTTTAATTTATGATTGCTGCTATTCGATTCTGATTGTAACCTGCACTGTTCTTATCTTATGTTTTACCAACTGTAATGAAATATTTCCTATTCGTGTACTTTTATGCATCTTTGAGGTGCGAAATAAAGTTGATGATGAAATACCATAAAAACGGGAGCCCTAATTATAACCAAACAGAGGAGAAGGTTTTCTATAGCGCACATTCTGACCTCATGTATTTGAATGTCCTCTTATATGTCATGATGAAGAAAAAGGAGGCAAGGTGTTAAAAAAATGGCTAGAATCACACAGTCTGGTCAAGGGGAAAGACGGGATTAATCCCAGGTATTCTGGTTTTTCACATTATGCAATTCAGCCACTAGATATATATGCTTCACTTCCCCTACGACCAACGTAGACAATCCCTGACACACCCGAACGCCCTCCCGCCACCCTGCTGGTATCAGTGCGGTCCTCGGCCACATCACAGACCATACTTTGTGGCCCCATGGCAAAAATTTGCAAGTCCCCATGCTCTAGGAGGAGGATTTGAGGGAGATCAAGGACACTGCAATCAGCTGGTCTTGAAACGCTGAGGTCTCGGTGAGCGTGCATCATGATGCTGTACTGGCACCGGGGACCCATGCGTGCCAGTGTGGCTAAAGCAGGCTCACACTGCCAAATTTACAGTTGCTGCACGAGCCGCCCTCTCGAGGAACAACAGAGTTGGCCCTCGTAGTGTTGGGCATGCGTGATGCTATGTGCTTACGTCACCGTCTCTCCTGTTATAATGATTTTGGGTGCGTCCTGGTTACACGAGTTGTGAAATAAAAAGGGTTTGTCTGTGCCTTAAAGGCATTCTATGCTGTACCTCCAGTATCTGCCTGTTACACATCCAGTGCAAGTAAGCAGGTGCCTCAACACTACAGCTCTCAGGAAGACAGGACAGAAAAGGTAAGACCAAGGCTCCCACACTGACAAATAGGCTGACTATTTCCATGTTGCTATAATACAACCTTTCTGGTAGGGGGTGCAGATGCCTATAAAATACACACAAAGTCAAGGAGTCACAGGAAAAATTCAATTTCAAGAGAGAACCATTGAAAGAAAGGTTATGTTTGAGACTCACAGAAACAGTGGAGGAGAGATACACAGAAAGAGAAATGGAAAAAGAGAAACCCAGAGAAAGATTTAGAGACCCGCAGAAAGAGAAAGGTCTAGAAACAGATTCATAAAAAGAGAAGGGGATTAGGAAACACACAGAGATTATGAAACAGACAGACATGCATAAAGGGTAATCGAGTAAGTCACAGAAAGAGTAAAGAGAAGATCCCTAGACTGAATGAGTAAACATATAATAACGTGGAAATTCCAGACACCATTATTTTATAAAAACATGTAGAAAATCTGGTCTTTAATGCAAATGTTGCAAGCACACATATTTCAATAAACGGCCCAGTACACAGCTGTCAGCATACACTATGTTGAATGATTATTTCTTGCCTTTCTTTTCTCGCTTTGAGCATGGATTTAATAAATCTTCCAAGTATTAGTCGAAAATCTCTCAGCAAAAAGAAGCCCAAATAATAGTACTTGAAGCCCGAATAAATGAGTAGTAGTTAGTAATATGAATTCTATGGCAGGACAGAAGGATTAAGATTATGCTTTCTCAATTTCTTTACTACTCAATAGCAGCCAATAAGAAAAAAGTAAACAATTCACAAAACTACACATCCCATGAGGCTTTGAACCACGTCTCCTTATTCAACGGATCTATGACGTTACAACGCGTTATTTTACAACGCGGACCGTTACAACGCAATTTTTACAACGCAGGTAACATTACAATGCATGCCATTACAACGCATGTCATTACATAGCAGATACTATTACAACGCATGCCATTACAACGTAAGTATAGGTAAGTATATCTTTTTTTAAAAATGTCATTAAGTTAATTTAATTAATTTAAATTAATAAATATAATTTAAACATTTTTAAAACAGTAATTTATTTAATTTAATTTAATTATTGTAATTTAATTAATAATAAAATTGTAATAAATGTAATTTATTTAATTTAATTTAATTATTGTAATTTAATTTATTTATAAATAGTAAATAATATAATTTAAATTATTACAAAAAAAATAATTTAAATTATTGTAAAATAATAACTAATATAATTTAAATAAATATAATTAATGTAATTTAATTAATTTATAAAATGTAAATAATATTATTTAATTATAATAAATTAAATACATAAAAAAAGGAATTAATGTAATTTTATTTAAGTAATGTAATTTAATTAATATTATAATTGTAAATATTGTAATTAATTTAATTTAATTAATTTACTTAATTTAATTTATTTAAAGTCGTAATACCCCTGTACCCCAAGAACAAAACCCAGCCCTAAAACTTAAAAATACCCCTGTACCCCAAAAACCAAACCCAACCCTAAAACCTAAAAATACCCCTGTACCCCAAAAACCAAACTCAGCCCTAAAACCTAAAAATACCCCTGTACCCCAAAAACCAAACCCAGCCCTAAAACCTAAAAATACCCCGGTACCCCAAAAACCAAACCCAGCCCTAAAACCTAAAAATACCCCTGTACCCCAAAAACCAAACCCAGCCCTAAAACCTAAAAATACCCCTGTACCCCAAAAACCAAACCCAGCCCTAAAACCTAAAAATACCCCTGTACCCCAAAAACCAAACCCAGCCCTAAAACCTAAAAATACCCCTGTACCCCATAACCCAAACCGAGCCCTGAACCCTAAAAATACCCAAAAACCCAAAACATATACCTCAGTACCCCAAAACATATCCTCCTATACTCATACTTATTTTTTTTAAATTACTTAAATTAATATATATGATTAATTTTATAAAAATACATAAATTAATATTTTAATTTTTTTGTCATATTAATTAAATTAATAACATAATGTAAAATAAAATTTTTAAAAATTATATACTTACCTATACTTACGATGTAATGGCATGCGTTGTAATAGTATCTGCTATGTAATGACATGCGTTGTAATGGCATGCATTGTAATGGTACCTGCGTTGTAAAAGTTGCGATGTAATGGTAGTGCGTTGTAAAAGTTGCGTTGTAACGGTGCAATACCTTATTCAACCAATAACATGAGAGGTTAACATATAAGATAATGAGGCATCATCTTGGCTTCCTGTTTCTTTGCTGCTCCACAGTCAAGTAAGTGCCTCATTATTGTGCTCAGTTATTTCTGATTCTCATGTGTTTGTTATACATTATGTTTTTTTTTTTATTATAGATTGATGTATGCTATACTCATTTAATGCTTTCATAATATTTAGAGCTCGCCAGCCGCGCTGCGACTTTACGCGCGATCGTGCTTAACTTTGCCCCTTAGTTTCCAGTGCGTGTGGCGCTGTGTTAGGCAGGTGTTTTCCTTCCGTATTTTGGACTTTCCAGCCCGCTTATGCCTACTTTTAATTTCCCTTGTTTCTCCTTCTGCGAGTCGTCATAAGTGCTTTACGCACGCTCTGGGATTGGGCCTCCCTCTGAGAGCGAGACGCACGCTGGAATCCTGGAATCCTGCGTGCGTATAGAGAGCCTGCACGCGCCTGTGCACGTGTGCAGCTCCTCATGACTCTTCTGGGACAGACGCCGATCCCGGGTAGCTTTTCAGGGACACACGCAGCTGCAGTTGGGGAAAGCCGGTACCGACCTAATAACTCTCGACGATTTCAACATTCCTTAGCGCGCTGTGCACCAATGAACCCCTGAGAGCCCAGTGAGTGGGGAAAGTTCATTTTTGGCAGACCCTGTGCTGAATAGGCGACTAAGGTCCTATCAGCAAGGGTTATTTTAGATATGTTTTTGGCACATTGTGGCTCCCACTGCCCCAGCTTACTCCTAACCGACGCCCGTGTTCTGGAGAGTACAGGGTTGTAAAATTGAGCTTCTCTCTTGAGAAAGTTTTGATTCATATATATTATGCATATATATTTTGAATTGTGTTGGATTGCGAAGTTTATGAAGAAGAGGTAGCTGCGTTTGATGGGAATGACGATGATGTTTATTACTATGAAGATCCTATGGACGCTATCATTGACAAGAAACGTGATACCAAACTAGATAAGGTACTCTCCTCTGCTTTGCTGCCTATCTCCCAGCGTTTAGAGCAGCTTCTTGGAAATACTCCCGCCCCTTCTGACGGTCAGACCCCATCCTGCCTCCCTGAACTCGAGCCACCCAGACTTCCCTGGCCTCATGTAAAAGTATATTCTTAATTGCGCACTTCAAAAGATCATGCCATAGGGGACATGAAGGCCCCCCTCTCCCTCTCATACTTTTTCTATTCCCCATACTATAGCCACAGATACGGACACTGACTACTCCCACGAATCAAGGCCCCAGAAACGTGCCAGGAAGCGCAAACACACCTCTTCCCCCGCCCAACCTTCCCCTTTTTCATTTGATCCCTCTGACATTGTACATCCCCGTTCCTCTGATTGGGCTCCTGCCCCGGCAGTGGCTGATTATATATGCAAGTTCACTTGTGCAAAAGTTTTGACTAAGACGTTAGGGCCCGTCTAAAATCTGAATGCCCTCGCCCCGACTTGGCACACAAGGTGACTGTTACCCCTGACATAGACTCTTCCATGACAGCTTTCCTGAAAAAATACAAGAAAGACCCTAAGAAGGGCACTGACCGCGCCCTCAGAGTGTGTCAAGATAAACTACTTGACGTCACTGGGCCCCTTTCAAAAATCCTCGAATTAGCTTTGCAAGCTCAAAAGACTGATGTGGCTATTCACCCAGAAGTCCTGGCGGGCTGGACCCAAAGGGCGATTTGTCTCCTGGTGAATGCTAACTGTGCCCTCTCCTGTGAACGGCGTAAGTCTGTCCTTTTACGTATTGATCCGCAATTGGTGGAGTTGGCGGCTGCCGAACCAGGTCCTTTAGCGGAAGAACAGCTTTTTGGAGAGAAGTTTGTCAAGGATATTACCACGTTCGGCAGTATCTATGCATCCTTGGACAAGTCATAATCATCACTGAAAAGAGTCTTCCTTCGGTCTCTGGCAGGGCTGGTCACGGCAGGGGGCGATAGACCGGCCCGTATTCCAATTCAAGTCCCCAGCGAGGTTTCACACCCAGGCGCAGAGGGTATACCCAAGAGCCAGAACAAGCAGGCTTCTACCCTTCCAGGTCCCAAAGGTTTTGCAGCCGCTTCAACAGAGGTGTCAACAGGGGCTACAACAATTTCGACCCCCAATCTTCAGGTAGGTTCACTTCCTTTTCCATCGCTTCGCCTGGGGGGCAGATTGGTACATTTTGTGATTTACTGGATACAATTGACCACAGATGCCTGGGTCATTCACACTGTTCAAGATTACCAGATAGAACTATTAGACTTCCCGGACCAGGCGGTTCTCCCTCGACCCCTCCTTTTTTCCCTACAAGAACAAGTTTTTATAGACTCCGAGCTGCAAGAGCTTTTGGCCAAGTGAGCTATTGCCGTAAGATCCTTCATTCCCAGAGGATTTTGCAGCAACGTTTTCCTGGTGCAAAAGAAGGAGGAGGTCAGAGATTAGTGTTAAACCTCAGAGAGTTCAATCCGTTTGTGGTGTACAGACACTTCAAGATGGAGGGCATCCATCTGTTGCAAGATCTTCTCTTAGAAAACGATTGGATGGTACGGCTAGACCTAAAAGATGCCTACCTCACGGTCCCCATTTGCCTTCCCAACAGAGGTTTCTCTAATTCTCTTGGAAAGGGCAATGGTACAGGTATCTATCCCTTCCTTTCGGGCTGTCGTCCGCACCTTGGGTTTTCAGCAAACTGCTGAGGCCGGTGGTCACACAGCTGCGGGAGATGGGGGTTCGTTTTGATCATCTACCTCGAAGACATGTTGATTATGGCACAGGATCAGAGCCTCCCTCTCTCACACTTGAGGTGGACGACCTCTCTCCTGCAGGACTTAAGCTTTGTAATAAACCTCAAGAAATCCATGACCATACCGAGTCACAGATGGAGTTTCTTGGGTTTCAGATCAATTCAGTCAGTGCGCAGCTTCTCTTACCCAGGGCCAAGATCAAATCTATAAAAAGAGAGATCCATGCAACCCTGTCAAAGCAACTCCTCTCGTTGCGGGTTTTGATGAGGATTGTGGGCTTTCTGGCCTCCTCAATTCAAGCCATTTTTCCAGGTCCCCTTCATTATCGGGCCCTACAACGACTAAAAATGTACTATCTTCAGAAATGTTACTCATACGGTCACCTTATTCCCCTGTAGCCTGAAGCTCGAGAGGAGCTCCGATGGTGGCTAGATCACATGGAGGCTTGGAATGGCAAGGCCATTTTCGGCGCCTCTCTGGACGTCGTCATAGAGTTCGATGCCAGCCGATGGGGTTGGAGATTTTTCCACCGGCGGACAATGGTCCACCGACGAACTGAAATTACACATCAATTGTCTGGAGCTGCTGGCGGGCTCCTTTGCCATTCGGTCGATTTCCCCCCTGAAACACAATTGTTGCATCCTTCTCAGGATGGACAATGTGTTAGCAGTCCGTTATATCAATCGCCTGGGAGAGACGAAATCCCGTCTCTTGTCGATCATTGTGAGGAATTTTGGCATTTCTGCCTCGATCAGAACATAAGTGTAATGGCGGAATATCTGCCCGGCAAGTTGAATCAGGTGGTGGATTGGAACTCCAGGCTCCTCCGGGACTTCAGCGATTGGAGACTCCATCAATTGATTATAAATAAGCTGATTAATATACATTTTTAGATGCCAAAAGGAAAGTAATACATACAGTATAACCGGAGTTATCAATTTTCAAGCAATAAATAAATCAATACTCTGCAATAAGCATGAGCGAATTTTGCGGATCTCGCGTTCGCGAATTTTGCGGATTTGCGGATTCGCAATCCGCAAAATCTGCGAATTCCCGCGAATTTGCGGATTTTTTTTTTTTTGTGTTCGCCCGTGTTTCTGCCAGTTCGCGAGGGTTTTTACAATTTCGCAATTTGCGAACTTACCTGTCGGGTCGCAAGTTTTGCGAACTTGTTGTTTCTACGTGTCCAGCCTGTTTGGGACACTCTTCTTCATCACTGCCACTCTCTGTCACCACTGCCACTCTCTGACTACTCATGCCACCCTCAGGCCCACCCATGCCACCCTCTGTTTCATCACCACACCCTCTGGTTGTCCAGTGTACATTATTTTCGGCAAAGCAAAGCACACCTTCCCTGCCTCAAGTGACCTGAATTAATTTGGGGCTGATTAATGTGTCACAGAATATTTTTTTAGCTGGCACCTGCTTCCTTAGTGCGCCCTGATTAGTGATCTTTTGCACTTGCTAAGGGCTTTCATTGTTGCAAAATTAGTTACAACACCTGCCCTGCCCCAACTGACAATAATGAATTAGGGGCTGATTAATGGATTTTAACTTCCAGCCTGGCTCCTGCTTGTCTCCCTTAGCTGTAATTCAGGACCTTTGTGGCATATGTGTAACTATTCTGAGGTTCAGAGCAGGGTCACATAATAGTTTCAACTGGCAACTGAACTCTGGAGGGGCCCCTCAGGAAGCACTACAGGAAATGGCTACTAATGATGAGCCTGAACTTTTGAACCTGGTAAGTAGTTACTTTCAGTTTTGCTAAGATCGTATTTCTGCAATTTTGCACTTATTCGCGGGGCGCGAACTCACGCGAACAGTGCGAGCAGTGCGAGCAAAATCCGCTGCTCGCGGATTTGCGGATTTTGCGGGAGATTCGCGAATCTCGCGGATTGCGAATTTCCCGAAAATCCGCAAAATCCGCGAGCGGAACGGATTTTCCGCCCATGCCTAACCTACTCTGCAATATGAAAAACATTAACTTTGCGGTCAATGGTAAAAACACAGTCACTCAAGGTGGCACAATAAGTGCTACAGTTCTGGTACCCTTTTACATCCTGCCCTGGGTACCACTAGTTCCATTTACTAGGGCCTTACAGAGGTATCAAAGTACTTAGCAATTAAGTGCACCAATTCACATTTACAGTTTGAGGGAAAGAGCACTGGTGCTGGGCCTGGTTAGCAGGACCTATCACACTTTCAGATCAATAGTCACAGCATCTAACAGCAAAATGTGGGGGGATGACCACCTAAAAAAGGCACTTTACAAAAGGATCCCCCCCTACGAAACGTGATGAGCACTAACCTCCGGCTTGGTAGCTCTCTTCGTCTAAGTAGATGAAACTGGAAAGGCCATCTCCATTGTCATGGTCATTCCCTGGTATGTGTTCCACTATAAAGTCCGTCCCCTGTAGGGAAATGGACCACCTCAACAATTTGGGGTTCTCTCCTCTCATCTGCATCAACCACCTGAGAGGCCTGTGGTCAGTTTGAACTAGAAGGTGAGGGCCATCAAGTAGGGTCTCATCTTCTTCGGGTACCAAACCACATGCAAAGGATTCTATTTCAATCAATCAATCAATCAGTCATTGGTAAAGCGCACTACATACCCGCGAGGGTCCCAAGGCGCTGGGGGGGAGGGGGAGGGGCGTTACTGATCGAACAGCCAGGTCTTGAGTATCTTCCTGAAGGTCAGCAGGTCTTGGGTCTGTCGTAGGCTCAGTGGGAGGGTGATCCATGTCTTGGCAGCGAGGTGGTAGATGGATCTTCCGCCGGTGGTTGCTCTTGGGAAGCCCGGGTACCTGGCGAGTGAGAGGTCGGTGGAGCGTAGCTGGCGGTTGGGGATATAGGAGGAAAGTCGTCTGTTGAGATAGACTGGGCCGGTCTTGTGGAGTGCCTTGTGTGCATGGATGAGGAGCTTGAAGGATATCCTCTTGCTGACGGGGAGCCAGTGCAGGTTTCTCAGGTGGGGGGTGAAGTGGTCGTGGCATGGTACGTCGATGATCAGTCGTGCCTAGGCGTTTTGGATGTGTTGCAGTCGTTTGATGAGCTTGGTTGGGGCTCCCACGTAGAGGGCATTTCCGTAGTCGAGTCTGCTGCTGATGAGGGCCTGGTGGACTATCTTTCTTGTATCTGTCGGGATCCATCTGTAGATCTTGCAGAGCATGCGGAGGGTGTTGAAAGGAGGAGGAGACGCCGTTGACTTGCTTGCTCATTGAGAGCGTTGAGTCGAGGATGATTCCCAGGTTGCGTGCCTGGTCAGTGGGTGTCGGGGCTGCCCCCAGTGACGTCAGCCACCAGGAGTCATCCCAGGCTGAAGGGTTGGTGTCGAGGATGAGGACCTCCGTCTTGTCTGAGTTCCGCTTCAGAAGGCTGATCTTCATCCAGTCGGTGACGGCCTTCATTCATCGTGGAGGTTGGCTTTGGTGGTGATAGGGTCATTGGTGAGGGAGAGCATCTGTTGAGTGTCGTTGGCATAGGAGATTATGTTGAGGTCGTGCTGTCGGGCTACGTGTGCGAGCGGGCCATGTAAATATTGAACAGTGTTGAGCTGAGGGAGGATTCCTGGGGTACGCCGCAGATGATCTCGGAGGCTTCGGATAGGAATGGGGGAGGCGGACACTCTGAGTTCTGACGAAGAGGAAGGAGGTGGTCCATTCCAGAGCCTTGTCTCGGATCACTGTTGCGTGGAGGCGTGCGCGTAGTGTGCGTCGGCAGACGGTGTCGAAGGTGGCGGGGAGGTCTAGGAGGATGAGTGCTGCAGTCTCACCGCTGTCCAGCAAGGTCCCTATGTCGTCGGTGGCGGCGATAAGGGCGGTCTCGGTGCTGTGGTTGCTGTGGAACCCTGACTGGGAAGGGTCCAGGATTCTGTTTTCTTCGAAGTATCGCGTTAGCTGTCTGTTGACAATCTTCTCGATGACCTTGACCGGGAACGGGAGCAGAGGGATGGGCCAGTAGTTCTTGAGATCTCTTGGGTCTGCTTTGGGTTTTTTGAGTAGGGCGTTGGTCTCGGTGTGTTTCCAGCTCTCTGGGAAGGTTGCGGTCTCGAGGGAGAAATTGAAGATGTTGCACAGTTGGGGTGCGATGGAGCTGCTTGCTTTGTTGAGGACGTGGTACAGGAATGGGTCTGACGAAGAGCCGGAGTGGATTGTGCTCATGGTCTTGATGGTGTCATCGATGCTCACGCTGGCCCAGGCTAGCAGGGGGTCGTGGTCGATGGTGTGCACGGAGTCTGTTGTATTGCTGTCTGTTGGGGCTGTCTGGGTGTTGAAGCTGTCGTAGATGTCTGCTATCTTGCGGTGGAAGAAAGTGGTGAGGGAGTCGCACAGGGCTTGCGACGGCGGGATGTCCTTGGTGTTGGAGTTGGGATTAGGGAGTTCCTTAACGATGTTGAAGAGTTCCTTGCTGTTGTGTGCGTTGTTGTCGAGGCGGTCTTTGAAGGAGGTCCTTTTGGCAGCCCTGATGAGGTGGTGGTGGTTGCGGATGGCGTCCTTGTGTGCTGCGTGGCTGTCTGGAGTCTGTTCACTGTGCCATTTCAAATCTAGTTTCCGGTAAGCTTGCATGGAGGCTAGGAGTTCTGGGGTGAACCAGCTGGCCCTCTTGCTGGTGTCTCTGTGGGGGGTTTCTTCAGCGGGCGAGGGTGTTGGTGCAGTCATTGATCCAGATCCTGAGGCTGTGGGCAGCGGCGTCGGTGTTGGAGGGTTCGGTGGGCGGGTGGTCTGAGAGCGAGGTTTGCACGTAGTTGGTCTTCGGTGATTTTGCTCTAGCAACGGCGGGGGATCTGTTGGGTGAGGTGGTGTGTGGTGGGTTTCTGGAAGGTGAAGTGGATGAAGCGGTGGTTGGTCGAAGAGTTCGGTGGTGTGGTTAAAGGAGACATGCTGGCTTGAGGAGAAGACGGGGTCGAGCGTGTGGCGGCGAGTTGCCTCAGTCCTAGGTTGGCGAAGTTGGCGATCAGGGTTGTGGAGTTGCTGTTGTTGTTGTTCTCAAGGTAAAAGTTCAGGTCTCTGAGGAGGTTGTAGTCGGTGGAGGTCAGAGCATGCGTGCTGATGAAGTCGGCGATGGAGTCGCTGAACTGGGGGTGGGGTATCTCAGTGGCACTCCAACGCTGCTCTTTATGGAGAAGTCACCTGCTGATGTAGGCTACTGGCTGATCTTGGTCTTCATCGTTGGCTGTGCTAACACAGCCTGAATCCTATGTTCAGAAGGGTGTGTTTGACGAATGAACTGTTCCCCAGAGTCTGCTACTTTTAAGACAGGTGCTGAACACATGGCTGCCTTCAAAGTATCAAAAGCATTTTGAAGGCTTTGGTCCAAATGACATTCTTGGGTTGCTTCTTTGATGTCTGCTCAGTGAAAGGGGCCACAATGGTACCAAACCATTTCACATACCTCCTACAGAAGTGTGGCTCAATGGTTAGAGCGGCAGACCCTGATGCAGAGGTCTGGCCTGGGACCAGGGTTCAATTCCCGCCTCGGCGGGTCTTGGGCTCAATTTCCTCAGACCTGATAATTCTCGCCTTGGTGCCTATTCTAATCATGGGTCCAACTCTGGGCAAAAGCTTGCTTAATCTCCACAACGGCCCCAGTAGCGCTGGGAGGCCTGGCTTCACCTTGGGGGTGCCCAGGAGTGGACATTTTACAGGGAAAAGCCAGGAAGTGTTCCACAGCGGTATGCGTACAGCGCCAGGAAACTCCAGTTGTGGTATAAGTGCGCTTCACAAGTACAAATTCATTTCATTACATTAACCTGTCAGGCTAAGGAATGCCGTGACCTGAGTCTATGTCTTGGGAGGTTTCCAGTCCAGAATGGTCTGGATATTGGGTTGAAGAGGTCTAACTTGGCCTCCACCTGCAAGGGCCTGAGCAGACCCTAGAACTCTGTCCTAATTGGCACTTACAGGCCTTCATAGTGAGGCCTGCCTCTTGCAGGGCCTGCAAAACTTCTCTTAGGTGGACCAGGTGGAGCAAAAGAGAACTCTATTCACCAAACTTTGAAAAGTGGGAGGTACATTCTTTAAGCCAAAGGGCATCACTTTGAACTGAAAGCGACCCTCTGGGGTGGAGAATGCAGATCTCTGCTTGGCTCTCTGGGTCAGCCAATTCTGTCTGTACCCTGAGGTTAAATCAAAGGTACTGAGAAACTTGGCTGACCATAGCTTATCAATAAGCTCATCAATAAGCTAATTTGCTCTTGGAATGGGGAGAGTATCAGTCTTGGTCACTACATTCAACCCTCTTTAGTCCACACAAAATCTTATTTTGACCTTGTCATCAGTACCACTGGGCTAGCCCAGAGACTGTTAGAGGGTTCCATCACCCCAAGTTCTAGCATCTTGTCGAATTCCGTTTTGACGCATGCCTTGACTTGATCAGACAGTTTATAGATTTTGTTCTTGGCAGGGAGGCTGTCACCGGTGTCCACACCATGGGTAAGCCATGTTGTTTGACCAGGGGTCAAGGAAAAGAGCTCTTCAACTGGCTGAGAACTTTTCTACAGGTAACTTGCTGCTGTAAAGTGAGTTTGTCAGAAAATTCAACACCCTCCTCTTCAACATCTTTTAGGTTTGTGGACAATAAATCAGGGAGAGGTTCACTCTCATCCTACTGATCTGCATCGGTGACCTCGAGCATGGTCATATCAGCTCTGTCCTTTTGAGGTTTCAGGCAATTTAAATTAAGTACTCTGCGAGGACTCCAAGGGGTGCCTAAGTCAACCAAGTAGGTGACTTCCCCTTTATTTTCCAAAACTAGATAGGGTGTCCTGGAGGGCCCAGGAAGCCACAGCCTCCAACACCCACACCAACTGTCCTGGTTGGTACTCCACCAAGCCTGCATTCTGGTCATACCAGTGTTTCACAGGCTCCGAGCTGGCATGAAGATTCTTGTTTGCTTTCTTCATGTACTCAGCCATGTGTGACCGTAGGCCTAGTACATAGTCCACTATGTCCTGTTTGGGTTACTTGAAAGGCTTCTCCCAACTGTCCCTCACTAGACTTAGAGGACCCCTTACAGGGCGCCCAGACAGAAGTTCAAAGGGGCTGAATCCAACCCCCTTCTAAGGACCCAACCTGAATGCAAATAGGAGGCATGGCAATAAGACATCACATCTTCTTCTAAGTTTGTCTGGGAGTTCCATGACCATGCCCTTAATGGTCTTGTTGAATCTCCAAGATATTTGTCTGGGGACTAGAGGGGTGGTGATTTGTAACTCACACCACATTCATCCCACATAGCTTTGAGGTATGTGGACATGAAATTGGTTCCCCTGTCAGATACCACTTCCTTAGGAACCCAACCCTGGTGAAGATGCCATGGAGGGCTTTAGCCATTGCAGAAGCAGTTGCAGTCCTAAGAGGGCTTGCCTCTAGATACTTAGTAGCATGATCCACTACTACTAGAATAAATCTGTTTCCAGATGCAGTAGGAGGATCAAAGGGATCAACCACGTCAATCCCTACCCTCTTAAAGTATGTCCGAACCACAGGCAGTGATATTAAGGGAGCCTTTTACGGTGAGCCTGTTTTGCCACTGGCCTGACAGGTTGGACAGGAGCGAGAAAACTAATTCACCTTCTCTGACATTTGGGGCTAATAGAAATGGCCCTCTAACAGGTCCCAAGTCCTTGACTGACCAAGATGTCCAGCAAGGGGAATGCCAGCTTTCTGCCTGAGGCTCTTAAGGGTTGGGCAAGTCCGTTGCTCCTGACAAAGTTCCTCTATTGAGGATCCCTCTGCACTGAGGAGTTCTGCCAGGTCATGCCAGCCTTCCTCAGTTGGAGTTCCTTCTTCAGGCATCAGGTCCTCCTCCAGCCCAGAGTTCTCCCCCAATCCTGTTAGTTCTTAGAGGTTTGGTCAGCAGTCTTCTTTCCCTTCCTCTTGCTCTTAAAGTGATTGACCAGAGTTTCAGGCTCCAGCTCTTTACCTTTACCATGCTGTGCAGCCTGTGCCTTCTTTGTCACACACAACCACTCAGGGAGACCCAGCATTTCTGCAGGAGGCCTATTTTCTACTTCTGCCCATGCAGAGGTCTCCAAGTCATTGCCTAACAGACACTGTACTGGTATTGTAAGAGACACAACCACCTGTTTCTGGCCAGTAACCTCTCTCCACTCTAAGATCACCAAAACCATTGGATGAAGCTTAGTCTCATTATCAGTGTTGGTAATCTGGTGACTGACACCAGGCATCATTTAATCTGAGGAAACCAGTCTGGCTGCTACCATTGTAACACTGGCACCTGTATCCCTCAGAGCCTCTACTTAAGTCCCATTGATTTAGGCCCATTGTTTGTACTTCTCCAATGCTAGAGGTCGGACTGCCACTGTCTCAATGTCCACCCCGCACAGGAAAACCATGTTGTCTCGGTGTGCCGTCTTGACCCTCTAGAGTACACTTCTACTCCCATCCCAACACTAGCAATACCCTTGGATTCTTCACAGAGGAGGACTTCTTGACGCATATTGTGGTGCTGGGGGGGTTCTCAGGGTAGGTGACCATAACACAGTGAGGGTGGGCAGATGGTCTGGGAGCAAGGGGATGGATTGGGCGAAGGGGACAGAGGAGCGAATGGTGATGTCAGAGGGTGCATGATATGTTCTTGGGGTATGAGGGGGTAGGAAGATATATTGAGGGGAAAAGAAGAGTTTACAAAGGGAGGTGGGGCTATTTGTATTAATGAGGTTTATTTATTTCGTTTTGTAAGGCACATCGCCTAGGTGATGTTATGATGAATTTCCAGACCTGTTCTATTAAAGCGGCCTTTGGCCCGTGATATAAGGTTTGGAGTGTCTTATTGGTGTGCTGTCTTTCCTGATTACACTCCATCCTTCATGCCCTTGAAGCCTGCTCTAAAGTACAAACAATACTGTCTGTATCACATACTTTGTCTTTTACAACTCTGCATCGTTCTCTGTTTTACTTTCACATATCATGAAGCGGCTAGGGTGCTCATATCCTCCCGTGGGCCTAATGCTAATTAAAGTTCCAGGTACACAGGGAGGTTCCATAGGCATATCCTAGTCCTTCCCTGAAGGTGGTGAACTAGTTCAGGGAGAATGCATCATGCTAGTTGAAGGTGTCACGCATGCCATGGAGCCAAGACATCTGCACTCTCCTTCTCAATCTCTGCATCACTTCACCAAAGTCCTGAACCCGGGCTTCACACAATTTGTCTGCACCTACTTTATTTTTTTCCATTTCTAGCGCTGTTCACACAGAATCTTGAAGCAGGGGGCGGCTCCTGTGCTGTGTATTTACAAAAGAAATATAAAAGTGTAAGTACTCTTTAGGTTCTCATTTGCTAGCGAGAAGTGCCGGCACCCTTCTTTTAACAAGCATTTGCAATGCAATTGGTCTCGCATTACTGAAAGTTTTAGCTATTGGTGTGCAAATAATAATACAACGTCAATAGCCCAACTTTCAGTAATGCGAGACCTATTGTATTGCAAATACTTGTTTTTTTACTATTATTTTTCCACCACCGATGTGACCCAGTGCCCCCCCCCCCTTCCCTGTGCGCAGCCAATGTTAATAGCACACGGCGTAATAAAAAAGATAGGCACACAGCTCACAATACGAGCAGGGAACATGAACATGAAACTAATAAAAACAAGATTTACAGGCCTGTTTTTAATCGTGCGGGGGGAACTGTGCAATCAGAGAGACTTCCAATACCACCTGCAGAAACAAAAGAAACAAGAACATATGTAGATTCGCAGAACGGGGAGAAAATAGTCACTCTGCCCTGCATGAAGGAAAACAAAAAAGTTTGCTTTTGAAGCTAGCGATGTGCCTTAGCTCACAGAGCTGCTGACTTTGTTCCTGGGGAACCGGGCTCCAGTCTCACCATCAGTGGTTTGCCAGACTTGTGACTCAGTGCCCTCCAAAGAGTTATATTCATTGGTTGAAGTGCATCAGAGCTGCCGATTCGGGACCTGGGGATCAGTGTTCTAGACTCAGCGTTGGCTCATCATCCTGTGAATCTGGGCAAATCACTTAATCGACCCGTGTCCGCATTATATATAATTGTACACATTTTCATTTAATACATAAATCTGCGATCTCTGAGATTACTTGTGAGATGCAGTAATGTAAGTTAACCATAAGAAAAAAGGAGCAGTGACCTTGGAGGGGTGATGGGGGCTGCAGCAGGGCTATGGGAGGTGTGAGGGAGAGGCACAGGGAGGTCATGTCCCTTCGAAGCAGTGTTGTGGGAGGAATGAGGGGGAGGTAAAGGGACAGCAAGCAAATGAAGCAACTGAAGTTTAATTTCACAAATAAATAGTACAGTTAAGGAGCAATGAGGCAGGGCATGTAAAACAAGGGTTCTCTAAGTATAAATACCCTGTACAGTAAGAACACATACAAGAGGGGCAGTCCTCATGGGAGTATACAAAATTCCAAAAGGAGGGACTGCTAAGTGTACTCACCAATGAAAAGCCAGCATTTCTAAAGGACAGCAAGAGTAACCAATGAAAAAGATTGGTGTTTTTTCAAGCCCATATCCCAGATACAGCAAGAAACAGTGCAAGCCCTGCTTAGGCAAGACCTAATAAAAAGCATTGCACCCTAAAAATGCTGGTACTCTCCCTATCAAAATATCGTTTTTCTGGTTGCCTGTAGTAATAATCCAGGAATACTTTTGAAGTAAAATAGTTGTTCATTGATAACCTCTTCCAGCTAACAGGAGAAGCTCTGAACAAGTCCTCAGCTACACTACATCTGACCTTCTACATTCTCTGCCACTAAAGGAATACAGAATATACTAACACTCACTCTATAGAATATATTAATGCTCTACATTCTACAATGTAATTCTACTCAAGGCTAAACACATTACTACATAGCCCCATTACTACATTGCCCCTTTAAAACACTCCGCCTATTTCATTTCCCTGGCCCCTACATCAGATCCGAACAGAGTAAACTCACACCTCCCTACAAACCCAGCGCCAGCCCGAGCTCCACCCACAACGATGACGTAAAGGCTGGGAATTCCCCGCTTGACCACGTGACAACGGGCGAGGCGGGTATTGGTTAATCGATTGCTACTGAGAAGTGAGTAGCTAGACAGGCAACAGCAGCCAAACACGAGAAACTGTGGTGCCAAGGGCGCCATCGAGGGGCCCCCAGGTCTCACACCCCCGGTGTACATGAGTGGTGGGCAGGACACCCACCCTCGTTCAGCGGCGCTGAGGCCCTAAGGGAGCGAGCGCTGAAATACCAGGTCCCGCTCCAGAGCTTTTGGTTTCATTTCTGCTGTTGGGTTTTTCCGGTTACTCGTCTGTCTCCATTTTTTGAGGGGGGTTCGTAGTATTTCCTAAAGTTGCTTCAGGGTGCTGAAAACAAATGGGAATATTCACGGAGAACCATGCCGCTTGGATTCATTGCGTCCGAGCATGAAAAAGCGGACAAATTCCGAGCGGCAGTAATATTCTTTCACGGGTTAGGACGTTGTGGGTTCTCGGGGATTTTTTTGCGGGTGGTGGGTGCTATTTATGTAGCTGGGCTTGTCTTGTCTGCGGTGCATGCAGTCGCTTCAATGGTTCTAGGGTCATGTGCATTTTCCCAGCATGTGTCCACAACAAGAGAATTTTTTGTGGAAAAGGGAAATTTTCGAAGAACTTCTCGAAATGAATGACATTTTAAACAGAGCGACCACGGAAATCTGTATTATCGGTGATCAAAAAGTAAGGATAGTTCAATATAGATGTTGGCAAGTAACAACTGACCACCCCTGAACCCCAGTACAGGAAATATTAATTTTTTTTGGTGTAGTGAAGCATACAAACGTCCAAAAGAGATTGATTTTTTTTCTGTTCTAAATAATTGTATTCTGTCACTTAATTTTTTTTTTTGTTAAATATTAAAATCAAGTCTTTCATATTTTTAGTCGCATCATGCTAGTTCTGGATTGCTGGCCATGGTGGATTTTTGGGCGAGCGAGAGCCAAATGACGTGTGAACTAGACTTGAACAGTAAAGCTTTTAAATGTGTGGACATTTTTTTACTTTTATTTCATATTTGATGAAAAATAACTTTTTGGGGATGTCCAGTGACTGAACAAGATTGTACGACTGAAATCAGACATTTCGAATGGCATGTATTGGATAAGAAACCCAAGAAAAATTGGAACGATGTTTCACCCAGTGAAGGAGAACCGACCACTGGCGCTGGATGACTTTGCCATACCTAGTGTGCAGGAGGGCCTGGTAAGGGAGCACAGAGGCCACATTGAGGCCCTTTTTGGGGTGCAGTTGGATGTCTTGGGGGTGCTGGGCCGGCCTTTGGCTCCTGGGGAGACGGATCCCCAGCAGATCTGGCTGCAGCTGCAGGGTCCACAGGAAGATCTGAACAAAGCCAAGGTATGTAACATGAATTTTTGGAATGATTTAATCTGGGATTTATTGCTTTGTTTTTTTATATGGAACTATATCCCAGGAAAACCGGTGACAATAATTTGAATGGGAAACTGAACACTAGTATTTCTTGAAGCAATACTACCATATATCATTGATGTGAAATATCCCAGGGAGAGAGAGTACTGACCGCATCCCAAAGAGAGCGGGGTTTCCATTAAATGTTACCCCTGGTTTTGGTTCATCTTGTTGTACTTTATATTTACGCTGCTCAGCACTTACCATTTTAATATTTAATTTACACTCTAAAGAGTTTATAATCTTGCTAATGGGTGGGCCAAAAATGCAGGTTTTTCTATGGGGATTAGGTCTCATGATCCTTTTCATGATCCACTTTCTTGAGCAGTGTTAGGCAGGGGCAGAGGTCCGAGCCACTAGACTTTCCACTTGACTCTAGCAGTCCCTGGACTGGTGCCCATGCATCCCTGTCACAGAAAAGCGTTTTTTCCGCCAAAAATCCCCATGGAATCTGTTACTCATGGAAGCTACTAGGAACCCCCCCCCCCCCCCCCCCCTCACCACAATGCTGCCACCTGAAAACAGCAGGTAAGAAATCTTCGAATTAATTTCTAAATTGGGAAATCTATGGATGATACCTGATGGCTACTCATGTGTTATTGTTGTAAATAGCGGCCTGGAGCCGGGCATAATTCAGGTTGCTTTATTCAAGATAGATAAGTCTTCAAGATGTTAATATAAAGATATAAGGAAGACCCACCAGGAGTGACCAGCTTGTCACTCAGCCTGCCTGGTTCCAACTGCCAGTTGTCACCAGGCTAAGCCCCAAACACTCCATGATGTCACCAAAGGTTCTAGTGGTGACATCATGTGAATGACCATGAAATCCCATAGGCAGAAAAGAGACAGGCTAAATACAACAGTTATAGTCCTGGAATGCTATGAAGGTTCTGGTGCAATGTTTGTAAACCAAGGGTTGAAGGGTGAGTGGTCTATAACTGGCGCAAGAATGTCTAGATGAATTTATTTGGCAATAAAAGCAGTGGTTACTTAATACTTTTTTTTTAAAGCAAAACCTCCAGTTCAGGCTTAGCTATGCACCAGTTCCTTGTTATCGGATTGCAAGAGCAAATGACGTACAAGGGCATTTTATTCTTCATGGTCATTTTATTAGCTCACGGCTTTCCATCTTCCCAAAAATTATATTCATTATTCCTAATCTTATCTACTTCTAACAACCTTGATTGTTTTTATATTTTCCAGAAGTTTAGGTGAAAGTAGATCGAACTATGTGGGCAGGAAATTGGCTGTATCATCTCATTAAAGTGTGGGCTTCATGCGCATGGGTTTGGCAGTGGCTGCCTAGAGATCTTGTAGAGCTGTTCCTGTCCTAAAAGAACAAATGGTTAATAACCCCCTTTTCCTGGAATAAGAGTGTGCTAGGAAAAGCGTGTGTAGGAACGCAAGGTGGCCTACTGATAGGTACAAATTTGGTGAAATTAATTGTTCGGAGTTGTGAAAGTTTTTGAGCAATGACCATGTCAAGGGGGCATGGATGCTATACTGGAAAAGCAGGTGGTTGCTTCATTAAGTTTCCCAGGTCTTCTGAACTTTACTGTGAAATACGTGGCTAACTAGTTTAAAAGCTCCTATGATGTGTCAATTTACAAGCCATCGCCACTGGAGATACTAATGTTTTTATCTTTAAATATTGTACCCTAGTGGCTTGAAGAAATGAGTATGACCTTGCTTAATGTAACTGGTGCTCCTGAAGTGCGCCCCATCTGCTCCTAATAAAACTGCACACGTAAAAGAATCTTTGCTGAATCCCAGAAAGGCAAGGCACAAGCAGCAGGCACTCCCTAGAGAAGGGCAGTCTACGTTCAAACAGTACCAACAATTTTAAAGTATAGAACACACCACCGTAAAACTCCCAAACCAATTTAGGACACCAATATAATCAGTTAAGGGGAATTGGATGTATTGATTTTTTTATACTTTTTAGACAAAATGTCAAGCACTCTAGAAAGTCATCCATTTGCGGTGGTGCAATTTCAGGCCAACCCCAATCCAGTGGAGATGGATTACACCTAGCGGGTTGTCCCCGTCCTGGTCCGACTTGATCTCCAACTGGTGGGAAGATGTTTCTGGTCAATTCCGCAGCCCCTAGCTCCTCAGGGAAGGCTTCTGGGCCCCAGGTCTATCTCCAGCCAGGACTCTTGCATGGTCCAGTCCTCTTTAGACAGCTAGGAACCCCTCGTGTCAGGAGTGCTTCTACTGTTTTGTCTTCCTGAACCAGGTTAACGGGAGGCCAATCACTTGACCAATGAAGAGGAATTCCAGTCCACAGTTGCAAACAGGATTTCACAAGTCCTTGAATCTTTGTGAACCCTATTTTTCCAACAGGAGCTAAGACTCAGAAGTCAGGTTTCTTCTTCCAGCAGGTCCACCTTCTTCAGATGAAGCCTTCCCACTTACAGTAATGATCTGAGGAGGTGGTGGTGGAAGTGCCAGATTTAACCTGTGAACTAGCCAGTGATTGGAAGAATTCTACCTCCCAGTCCTAACACTTTTCTTTTAGTCCTCTGCCTTCTTTTGCTGTACTTCTTCTTTGCCATACTGTGAAATTAACAAGGAGCCCCTGTCTAAAGATGCTGAGACCCAGGTGCAACCAGTCGGCCTGTCTTTAGCTTCTAGCCACTCTCTTACCCAACAGAGTCGAAACAGTTTTTCCGTTTTATTGGCTGAAAGCCTAACTGTCTAGGAGGATCCTGGGGATGAATACAAGACCTTCTTAGCCTTTCTAAGTCAAAAGACAAAGTGCTAAAGCTACTCTTTGTTCTGCTGACTGTTCCTGTCCTCTTCTAGATAGCTAATCCCTGCTGAGTGCTCAGCAGTTACCACCCGTTGACATTTCCTAGACCCAGAGGCAAGCCATTATTCTCTGAACCAGAGTTGTTTACTCTCCCAGCCACAGATGTCTGTTCCAGCTACAGAACGGTGGAAAACCAATTCTACCACCTAAAACACTTCAGGTGTGATAGGTGGTATAATTTGTTTTCCCTTCTGTGACTGAGGATGTGCTGTCTAGGAGGATCCTATGAATTATTAGGAGAATCCCTCCCTCGCATCTCTAAGTTAAAAGAGGTAGTGGTAAAGCTGCCCTTTGTTCTGCCAACTGCTTCTGTCCCATCTTAGAGAGCTAATACCTGCTAAGTGGTCAACAGTTAAGACCCATTGACCTTTACTAGGCCCTGAAGCAAACCATTGTCCTCTGAGTCAGTGTTGTGAACTCTCCCTGGCCACTGATGTGTATTCCAGCTCTAGCAGTATAATGAGTGGCAGAACTGGATGCAAGCCATTTCTGGCTCAGATAACTTAAAGTACATTTTTACCAAGTTACTTTTCTATTTACGTTATCAAAAAATCCGACTTGACCAAAAAATCAGAATTTAAAAATTAAGCAGGAAATAACTTTGAATAATTTTTCTAGCCCTTTCCTAAGCGGAGGTGGATTTTAATCCCTCCTAGGCTTTAGAAATGCTATCCTGATCTACATAGTGAAGTAGCTTTTGGGTTCATTTCGCAGTGAAGGGACACACGAATCTCCGTATGTAGTGTATCCTATTTTTATAAATTAGCACCCTTCCCTGTGAGCCTACAAGGCATGCTTTAGGGGTAAGTTGGGGATATATAATATATATTATTTTTTTCGTCATTGCAAAGGCATTTTTTTCTGCCAGATGTCACTGCATTTAAACTGCAGTATAGCCAGAGCACAGTCATGCTCCTCACAGTAACATTTCTGTCATAGATGTAAGTTGTGTAAATATATTACATTCACTTTGTCATGCTATAGGTGAACTTAAAATACCATATACATTGGAGTTATAGGGTAGCTAAATAGTCGAAATGCGGAGTTTCATCGTACAGCACATATTTTAGAGGGGATCCACACTTTAATAGTGTTTAAAAGAAGTATAATGCACATAGTACTAAATCCAGCAATTCCAGACATGCAAAAAGTGGGGGACCACAATAACAACGGGGTCATTTCTCATAGAAGCATCCTCTCTTTTGGTAGCAAGTGGAAGAAAGTCAAACCTGAATCCACACAGCCTAAAGCTGTAGAGGTTGTAAAACTGATCCATATAGTCTGTTCAGTTTATTCTGGACCTGAGATTTAGAAAGGCCTGCATTAGTCTAGAGCCCCTTTTGGCCAGACAGGAATGACTTTTCTAACAGCTGATCTACTGATATTCCTGAGGGCTGGATCTAGGTTGTGTCCGAAACTAAAATACACTTTACCTGTCAGCATGCATACATAGTACCAGCTCCTGAACTGTTTGCTTTTTATGTGGTTGACCTAGAGTATTTTAGAGAGTGTTACAATGAGCACAGGGACTAAGAAGCAGACATGCTAGGGGGTTTCTAAGTGTGCTGCTCCCTGGGCAGCAGGTAGGTCATAGGCCAAAATGGCACCTCTCATTTTGAGATAATACCAAAAGGATATTTTGGACTGAGCTCTAGGGTTGTGCTGCAATGGCAGCCTGGGCCATTAATCCACAATGTTAGGCTCCATTGATAACCCGGGGAGAGGCCTTGGCACAGCATTTGTAGGAGTGATGAGTCTGTTAACTACTCACATCCCTTACTGGGCAAGTCACTCACTGTCCTTGACAAGCTGTCCATTGGGACTTGGGGAGTGTGTTGAGAGGTTTACATCTTCGTGGAGTGAGACCTGGCACTCCTCGGGAAGACAGATGACAAACCTGTATTTTAAAGTAGAGGTTGCCCAGAAGAAAGGATTGCTTCATTAGGTGTCGTGAAATACAGGTTTCTTGACAAAGCTTTATACAACTACAGCTCTTTCAGGCGAGCTTTAACTGTAAGAAATTGGCCTCTAGAACATGGCTGGTCCATTTCCAAAGAAAGACTGCAAGGATAGCTTATGGGGCGAGAGTTTATGAAAATTGCTTGACTGGCATTCCTTGTGACCTAATGGCATAAGCGAGAGTACAAGAACTACTGTCAGGAAGCCAGCGAGCACTAGTAAAATCCCAGTGGTCTGCTTTTGTATAGTCCTTGCATTTGTTCAAACACCACCATAGGTCCACACATCAACAGATACCTACAAACACAGGCTTAGGCATGCCATGCATCCATTCAAACAGATCAACAGAAATATTTATGGACTTTGTCAAGTTTGAATCTGTTTCTAATAAACCTTACAAACTCAGGATTTATATACAATATAGGCCCACATTCATATAGGTCAAAACACAAAACAGCCCCTCATTTGTGTCTGATGATATAAAAACATGAGAAAGTATACTTAGCATCATAAAGTAGTATGGTTCAGCTTTTCAGTAAGGATTTAAAACATCTGGCGTCAGTCTTTAAACTACTACAATCAAAGCATCTGGTGTATAATGGTGGAGGCATCACTCTGACTACTTAGCTGTCTCTCAGAGCCCTGCAATTTTATTATATATTCCTTTTGTAAGCTTCATGTAATGGAGAGCAGCATTTTCGTGCACAATATTGTGCTCTCTTTGAGTGGAGACTACAATGTGTAGTGTAACAAGTACAACACAGTGCCTTTTCAAAGTGCACAAATCCAGATCCACACCGACCCCAAGACCACCCTCATCTACAGACTCCCGGGACCACGCACACAATTCAGCGAAGACATCGCCGACTTCATCAGCCCGCACGCCCTCCCCTCCGCTGACTACATCCTCATCGGGACCTCAACTTCCACCTGGAGAACAACAACTACCGCAACACCTCCACCCTGCTGGACAACCTCGCCAACTCGGTCTCAAGCAGCTGGTGACCACCCCCAACCACTACGCCGGACACACGCTCGACCCCGTCTTCTCATCCAGCAAGGACATCACCTTTAGCCACGCCACCGGACTCCACTGGACGGACCACAGCTGCATCCACTTCAGCTTCAGAAAGAACACGATCCACCACCACCAGCAACAGGTTGCACGCAGAAGCTGGAACAAGATCACGGCCGACCAGCTCGCCGCATCCCTTAGCCAGGACCCCCCCCCCCCGCCAGCTCAGCGAACCCCAGCCAGGCCGCCAACAAACTCACGAAGTGGATCAGCAACTGTGCAGACGACCTCGCCCCTCTGAGGACCCCGCCTAGCAGACCCGGCAGCAACAAAGCCCCATGGTTCACCGACGAACTCAAGACCTCCAAGAAGAACTGCTGAGCCCTCGAGAAAGCCTGGCGCAGAGACCCAACACCAGACAACATGACCACCCTCAAGCTCGCCACCCGAAAACACCACCAACTGATCCACACCACCAAGAAAACAGCATTCAAAGAACGACTGGACAACAACACACACAACAGCAAGGAACTCTTCAACATCGTCAAAGAGCTCACCAACCCCAACGCCGGAATCAACGACATCACCCCATCACAAGACCTCTGCAACTCCCTCGCCACCTACTTCCACAATAAGATTGCAGACATACACAACAGCTTCAACCAACAACCGACGCACCCCACAAACGCACCAACGCCCCCACCACCACCCTCCGCGCCTGGACCCCGATCAACACCGAGGAGACCATACGCACGATGAACTCCATCCACTCCGGATCTCCATCCGACCCCTGCCCCCACCACGTCTTCAACAAGGCCAACGCTGTCATCGCACCCCACCTGCAGGACATCATCAACACCTCCTTCGACACCGCTACCTTCCCGGAGAGCTGGAAGCACGCCGAACTCAGCGCTCTACTGAAGAAACCATCAGCGGACCCCACCGAACTCAAAAACTACCGTCCCATCTCGCTCCTCCCGTTTCCGGCCAAAGTCATCGAGAAGACCGTCAACAAGCAGCTGGCCGCCTTCCTCGAGACAAACCTCGACCTCTCGCACTCTGGCTTCCGGGCCAACCACAGCACCGAGACCGCCCTCATCGCAGCCACCGATGACATCCGAGCCCTGCTCGACAACGGAGAAACAGCGGCTCTCATCCTCCTGGACCTCTCCGCGGCATTCGACACGGTCTGCCACCGCACCCAAGTGCAGCGCCTCAGCGACTTCGGAATCCAGGAGAAGGCACTAGAATGGATCATCTCCTTCCTCGCCGGAAGGACACAGAGAGTCCGCCTCCCCCGGTTCAGATCAGAAGCCACTGAAGTCATCTGCGGCGTTCCACAAGGCTCCTCGCTCAGCCCCTCCCTCTTCAATGTCTACATGAGACCCCTTGCGGCCATCGCACGCCAACACAGCCTCAACATCATCTCCTACGCCGACGACACCCAGCTGATCCTCTCCCTCACCAACGACCCCGCCACCGCCAGAACCAACTTACACGAAGGGATGAAAGATGTAGCCGAGTGGATGATGAATAGCCGCCTGAAACTGAACTCAGACAAGACGGAAGTCCTCATCCTGGGATCATCACCCTCCGCCTGGGACGACTCCTGGTGGCCCCCCGCCCTGGGCAGCGCACCCAAACCAACAGACCACGCACGCAACCTGGGCTTCGTCCTGGACTCCTCCCTCTCCATGACCAGACAAGTCAACGCTGTCTCTTCGTCGTGCTTCAACATCCTACGCATGCTACGGAAGCTCTTCCGGTGGATCCCCACCGAGACCAGGAAGACGGTCACCCAGGCCCTCGTCACCAGCCGACTGGACTACGGCAACGCCCTCTACGCCGGAACCACCGCCAAGCTCAAGAAGAGACTCCAGCGGATCCAGAACACCTCAGCAAGACTCATCCTCGACATCCCCCGACACAGCCACATCTCCGGACACCTGAGAGACCTGCACTGGCTCTCGGTCATCAAGAGAATCACCTTCCATCTCCTCACCCGCGCACACAAAGCCCTACACAACCAAGGCCCAAGATACCTCAACAGCCGCCTCAACTTCTACACCCCCACACGCCAGCTTCGATCGACCAGCCACGCCCTCGCCACCATCCCCCGCATCCGAAGAGCCACCACAGGTGGAAGGTCCTTCTCCTACCTGGCCGCCAAGACTTGGAACTCCCTCCCGACCCACCTCCGCCTGACCCAAGACTTCCTCGCCTTCAGGAAGCAGCTCAAGACCTGGCTGTTCGAGCAGTAGCGGACCCCCCCCTCCCCAAAGCGCCTTGAGACCCTCCGGGTGAGTAGTGCGCTATATAAATGCTATGATTGATTGATTGATAGCATCAGTTGGCTGAACACGCACTTTAGCTTGTTCCTGATTGGCTGGGGCACTATCATCTTGAAACCAGATAGAAGATATATTCGGGAGGGTAGAGACTGATGGCTCTTCGATTAAATTAGCAAAATTCTCTCTGGGCTTGCTTTATTTGCCAAGTCTCAAACTACTACTTCCTAGTTGGACCTTTCATTGTGGTCCATTGAACGAACAGTGTTCACAATTGTTTTGCCATTCAAGGAGGAAAAAAAGGGTGATGCTGTTTGTTTTATTCTTTAAGCATGGAGATTCTCCATGAAGGTTTCTACCTAGCTGTTCAAGTTTGGGTTCTTTAGTTGTTGACCTACTACTATATCACACTCACCCCTGACAACCGTCAAGTAGTAAGAACAGGATTATTCTGATCCACAATGTGCTTTTGTTTATCTGCCCAATGTAGTTGATTTTGGAGGATATTTCCCTTCTGCCTGAAAATGTCTTGATACTGATTTGCCTTCATTTAGCTTTTAGTTCCCAAAGAATCTGCTAAAGCCCAACATGGATTAAGGTGTATATGGGAAATCAGGACTCTCCTTACCATTGTCATCCCACGGCAGAACAGAGCTTCTCCTTTGGTTGAGTCCCTGGTAGCCAGAAAGGATCCAAGGAGGGCTCTGTTCCACTTGTGCAGTTTCCAGCACTACTTTCCAGTTCATCAGGAGTGTTGTTAGGTTTGCGTTCCAAGGTAGATAATATTTAGCTTTTCAATCATGTGATCGCATATCCACATGTCTTGAGAAACACCACTTAAGACTTTATGACATGTGCTCAAATCAACATTGGTCTGTTCTAATTGCTTCAGAACCTAGAGAAGAAAACATGCTACTAATCGATGAAGGTGTCAGCAAAGAAATAGATAAAACTAATCCACAGTTTATGAAACTGGATGTTGCCTCCTTCTAACCAATTTCTGGACACAGCTGTATCGCAGTGCGGTCGATACCAATTTGTGCACATTGGATGGGTTTGGCATAGTTTGTTGAAGCCTCTCTCTCGAAAATAAAAAAATGCAGCACCGTTGTAAAACATTTGAGGATGAAGCTAGGAGTCCGAATGTATATGTTGCATAGCCCTCCTCATGAGATTTAACAGCCATGAAGGATGTATGTATTCCCATGAGCACTCCTCTTTGAGTTGGCCATTAGCTTGGGCCAGCTGTGCTTTGAGGTGCAAGATAAACTACAGTTATGGTTTATTCTCGTAATATAGAGGCTCTCACCATTGCATCCTCCCATTCCATAGTCTGCAATCTCTGGAAGGAGCTACAATATATCTAAATATTGAAAAGGGGTTGACAAGGAGGCATGAAGCCTTTGTAGTACCAAGATGAGCGAGAAGCACATGCTCTTATTTTTTTTAATCTATTTTCTGTTGCTTACTGTCTTAAATGTATTTTACAGTCTAAGCAAAGCCCTATGTCACGCCCCTGCCTTGTTCACAAATGTTGTTGTTTTCTAAGAGTGGGAGTTAGATGGAGAGTGGGGTGACCAGGCTCTCAAAACATTGGATATATCTTTTGATATATCTGCAGCATTCAAGACCTACATCACTCGTTTTTGGGTTTAGGTAATTTACGATTCTACTATTCTACGTATATTTTGCCAAGAAAAGATTGACCTGCTGTCTACCAACTATATGTGCATGGAGGAGTGTGGCTCACTGATTAGAGCGGCAGACCCTGATGCAGAGGTCTGGCCCGGGACCAGGGTTCAATTCCCGACGCGGCAGGGTCCTGAGCCCAAAAATGTCCACGGACTCGATAATTCTCGCCTCGGTGCCTATTCTAATCATGGGGTCCCACGCTGCCACTCTGGGCAATAGCTTGCTTAATCTCCACTACGGCGGCCTACCCTCTGCGGGATGCCTGGCTTTCACCTTGGGGATGCCCAGTAGGGGTTATCTCACAGGGAAAAAGCCAGGACGGGTTCCCAAGGCAAGCGCCTTGATGCCTTCGGGTGATACGTGCGCTATATAAGTTGCAATACATGGAAACTTGTCAAACCACTGCCAACATGGCATGATAAGACTAGCTCCCTACAAACCTTATTAAGGTGCTGTTGTCAGCTGTCACTGACTGCAGGTGTAAAACCTTTATGTGCAAAGCATTCATCTTTTAGTCCACTCAACAACTTGATGTTTTTAGGGCTCGGCTAAACGCGCGGAAGCGCGTTCTCGCCGAGAATCTTTTGTCGCCGTGTCTGCTTTCCAGGAGACAATCCTGGCCGCGCGCATCGCCTTGGAGGCGATTTGAAACTGTCACGCGCATGTGAACGCGCGCTGTGGCCAGCCGCTGTCTCCTGGCTAGCTCGAAACACCACACACGCATGCGCATACACACAGACACACACACGAGCGCCCATGCACGCACGCACATACATACAGTGACACACATCCCCCGCACACATACACACACGCGCGCACACACACACGAGTGCACCCAGCCACCCCCCCCCCCCCCGCCGTCGCATACATGCATACACACACAAGCACACAACACACACAAGTGCACAAAGACCCCCTCAGCCCGTTTCAACTTACTGGGCCAATTTTGGGGGACTCCGCTCTCCGCACGCCGCAGGCAACGGGCATGTGTAACACTTGCGCAACCTCCTTCTGGCGGCCCCGGGACTCTCCACCGCTCACAGAAGCCCCGGGCCGCGAGACGCTTTCACTCCGCCTGCCTCCTCTTCCGGTCCGGACGCGGCCCCGCCCCTGTCACAGGCGACTTTGCCTGACTTCCGGTGAGGCTGCGCATCGTTTGTGGCGCTTCAACTCTGTGCCTTCAAAATACCCCCTTATTCTCCCTCCCATTGTCCGTGCCTTCCCCACCCACGCGCCCTCCCTTCCGTCGTCTGTGCTGTCTCTCTGCCCACCTCTATCATCCTCCCTCCCGTTGTCCTAAACTTCTCAGCCCGCCCTCCCGTTGTCCATGATGTTATTTCTTTTATTTTGTATTTTTTTATTTGTTTTCTTTATTTTCTTTCTATGGCTTTAAATGACTTCCTATATATGCCATGGCCCAAAGATAGTGGGTTGCTAGGGGGAGGTGGTAGAGATGCTGTCACGCCTCATGGGTCTGGCACTGCCAATGCCGGTGCATTGCAAGCACCGTGTGTATTATTTTGGCTACCGAATGTGGGTTTCACCGAGCTTCACACAGAAATCCTTTGAATTGCTGCCAAATGCTGCAGCGTGGCAACACCCAAAAACCCACCAAGGGCCACGACTGAGAGCAGTCAAAAGGACAGAGGACAAGCGGAAGGCGAGAAAGAGCATTCATATTATTTCACCGTGTTTCAAACCAGCCTCTGTATGTGAACTGCAATCATGGGGAGGCTGTGAAACACTGTGCACGTTGGAACCTGACAGCACAGGCCAACAACGTCTTATTCATCTTTTCAATATCACACTGGCCTCCCACTGAAAAGATCATAATGGCATAACCAGCTGCTTACAGCTATGTCAAGGGACAATGCGAGTATCTAGATTTCATTGGATATTCCCAAATGTCGCTCTGCTTTTCCAGGCTTAAGAAAATAATGCTGGGCTCGTGAGTGAGTAACAGTGACTTACTTGGAGTACTCTGAAATTCTTTTTTTTTTCTTTTCTTTTTTTTTGGTTGTGGGGAGGGGGTGATTGGATTTGTGATGTAGTTCCCCGTTTATACGAAAATGTGACTTGCCTAACTAAGCTGGTGAACCAATGAATGATAGCATAGCACTACTGAACTTGGGGTCAAAAGCGTTTGCGAAGATGCTGCTAACATGGTTGCTAAAACAGATTGACAAAAATCCATCGTAAGTAAGAGACAGGGTTTTTGCTGGATGCTTTATGACGCGCAGTTGAACAATAGCCTGCTTCTTTATTAGTTAGCCATGAAGGCACTGAAGAAGGAAAATCCACTGCAGTTCTTAGGTCTTGCATGTGCGAGTTATTGTATATAACAAGGGACCTGAAGCAAGCTCATTGCTTGCATTCGTTGGCTTCATTGTCACTCTTATTATTTGTGGCATTCTAATTGGCCAGCGCGTGAAGGCTTCACTTCCTCTTCTTTCAGCAGGAGCATGGACCAAGCACTGACCTAAGTATACGTATTAGTGCTTCTCCTCCTACCTCGTTGTCCATGTTGCTTCTTTCCCTCCCACCCCATTCTCTGTATTGCTTCTTTCCTCTACCATTCCTCTTTGTCCATGCTACGTCTTTCCCTCCTACCCCTCACCCTCCTGTTGTCCGTACTACCCATCCCCACCGCCATTAGAAAATAATTATATAACACAGCCAGTGCTGTCCTGTTGCCCTTTCCCTTCCACCCTGTCTCTTACTATCAGTATTGTTCAGAATCCTGTTGTCCGTGTTGCCACACGCACCTGCCATAAGAAAAAAAACATATTCAAAAGAAGTGGGTGACCCAATAAACCATTGCAAGCATCCTAGGACCGGTTTCTGGCTATCAGCCATCTTCAGCCAGGATAGCTTGACTCCAGTGGCTTAGTGAGCAAGGGACCCACGTTTGGGCATATACCCTTCCCATGAGGCACAGGGTCCAGGCTGATTTGCATATGGCCATGTCTGAATTGGGGTGGTGTGGAGTGCAAAAAAACTATGGATTTAGGCCCAGATCTCTGTACTGGGGTGAATGTATGACATTGTTTTTCATTCTGTCCATCAACTGTTGTGTTGGGCTCTGTGTGTGAGGCTGTTTGCGGGCGGGTCTGTGTGGGTAGCTTTTTTTGTAGGTGGCTCTATGTGTGGGTGGCTCTGTGTGTGAGGGTGGCTCTGTGTGTGTAGGTGGCTGTGTGTGTGGGGGGGTGGCTCTATGAATGACTGCGAGTGGCTCTGTGTGGGTGGCTCTGTATGTGTGTGTGGGTGGCTTTGTGTGTGTGGGTGCAAATGCAATAGGTCTCGAATTTGCGAGAGAATAAGCTATTGGCATTGTAAATGGCAATGCCATTTATTTATATGTTTTAAAAACATAAAATAAAAATGTCACGAGCAATGCCAATAGCTCTAACTTTAACAATGCCGAGACCATTGCATTGTAAATGCTTGTTTATTTCAGAGGGCAGTCCAGAAATAATCTGTGTTAAGTACTGCCCTGCCTCTGTTGCCCACAGAAGGGTTTCACCTGTAACGTACTGACAAAGATGTTCAATATCAGGTGAGAACCGACATTTGCCAACAGTAAAGCCGCCAATCAGCTTTCGGGAAGTGGGAGAGATTCATCCTTTCTAATGAGCGATCAGTCTCCCTTTCCTTCAGCAAACCAGATAGAGGGGCTCAAAGGTCTCTTTCTTGTCAGTAGACACTAAAAGTAATCATGTTTGGCACAGTCATGATGTTTACATAGCCAGTTCACACGAAACTGTAACTTTGCTTACATTTGTACACTTTATCTAATTAGCTCACTTTATACACTGAGAACCTAGGGAGGTTCTGAATGGGATGTCAAAGAAGGAAGCAAAAGGGTATTGACCTTTTGTTTAGAAACCCCTCACTCACCAACCTGGTTGGTGACATGCTTCATCATCGGGGTCCACCCAGATGGCAGAGTGCAATCCGGGTGTGCTGTAACACCTGAATACAGTGGAGCTGGTTTTTGGGTGTGGAGTGCAAGCAAAAGTAATGTTAAAAATTTTCCTGGTATGACTTATAGAAAAAACTTTATTCAAAAGTTACTGGAATTTGATAAAAACAAAGTGTAGATACAGATAGGTGATGATGACCAGTAGTATCTATGTGTGTGTATAAAAAATGGGTCTACATGTTTCAACCTGTAAATGGTAATCCCAGGTTTTCGTCAGGACCAAAATAGGAAAATGGTTGGTGTACACACACTAACGTGTACCCAGACCTAAATTCCTAAAAACTTGCTGCAAAATTGTGCAGCATGCTGCCTCAAAACCAAGTGGGTGAGGAAAAAGCAGAGAAACCTGTTGAAGGAAAATGAAAACAATCACAAACAAATAGTATACATGCCTGTAACGTAGTGTAGGTTCTCATAATTCTGCATGTTTCATGCGAATCCCATTTGTAAATTGAATAGTAATCAATAGTGTGCCAGGGACGTGGATACTGGCGTGGGTAATATCTGGTATCGGGTGCGTATACTGGCCCTATCGTGGTAGTTGGTGGTACTAAATTGTAGCCATCAATCCATGCTCACTCATTCACACAGATCAATAAACGTGTGCCTGGTGGCTGGGAAATAGTATTAGATGTGTCACTTGCACACGGAAAATTATTTGTAGAGTGACTACTTCAACTCACTCAGACATCGGTGAGTTAAAATGAACATGCATGCATATATAAATCAATGTATCCAAGTCTTAAGACAGCTGTCGAGGGGGGGATCTTACTATATTCAAGGGTCTCAGTTGCTCCAGGGGGCAGAGGGAGGCTTGTTCAAGAGGAAACCTAATCTGAGGTTGAAAAAAAAATGAAAAAATGCAGTGAATAAAATGGAGGGGTAGAAAGGCTCCAAAGGGCCCATGGACGCCGCTGCTGCATAGCTGTATTGTGGCAGCGTCTAGCTTTCTGAAAACGTACAGTTTCGTTGAAATCCGTGGTCTGGAATACCTACACGCCTCTTCGTTGTCCCCGTTGCAAGGCGGCATTACCGGCGAGGGGATTAACAGGAGGCGGTTTCCGGGTTGGGTGGGGTCACGTGGGGCGCGTGAGTGGCGCTGTTGCTAGGTAAACGCTCGGCACCCCTGTACGGTGGTCGAGCGGTGCCAAATTACTGAAAATGTAAAGGGTCATACGACCTGGTATTACGAGGACAGGTTGTCTGAAGAGGAAAGACACAAATGCGGCCAAGTGGGTAGGCGCGCGAGCGCCGTTGCTAGGCAGCCACTCAGCAACCCAGTACGGTGCTCGAGCGGTGCCAAACTACCGGAAAAGTAGGACCTGGTATTTCTAGGACAAGGTATCTAGAAAGCAAAGTCACAGGTGCGGCTAAGTGGGCTAAAGCACTGGTGAAAAAATAAATAAATAAACCGGTCAGTGGACCTGTCTATTGAACAAGGAATAAAGGGCACAAGGGACAAAGTAAGGTATTATACATGTTCAGAGGAGTAATACAACTGGGTGTGGAATAAATGCCACAAATTTAATTCAATGGGGGACCATAAATAGAGTTAAGAGTACTGGTGCTCTAAAATGGGTAACCATAGGTGGCAAGATAGAAAGTTCTGCACAGATGGATCATCTTTGAAGGACAGAGCCCCAGGGAATATTATCATTCAATCCGGTGATGTGTGTGGACAGTCTATAAATCCACTGTTGTTCCTTTTCAAATAGTCTTTTTTGTAAATTTGTCCCAGCCATCACATGTTCAATCACTGACCATCTCATGTTGTTAGGCGTGTGGTTAGCTTCCAAGAAATGGTCTAGTTGCATTCTTCTTGCAGCGGATAGTGCTGCGGTGCTCGCAGATCCTTTGTTTGACCTTTCTGGTTGTCATTCCTATGTATGTTTTCTCACATGTACAAGTGATAAGGTAAACCACATTAGTACTGTTGCAGTTAGTATGGGATTGTTGCTTCCAGATTTTGCCTTCTTCTAGGTTTAAGATTTTTGTGTTATCGGTAAGATGACACACGCTACAATTTCCGCAGGGAAAATGTCTAGTGACCGTAGGGAGACCCCAAGCCCTAGTGATTGATTGTTCAACGTTATTAATGGCCACTTTGGGTCTGGTGTTTACCAACATATCCTTCAGGCTGCGTGATTTCTTAAAAGAGAATAAGTGTTTCTCCCAATGCAAATTGCCAGTGTTCAATATAGACCAATGTTTATCACGCATCTGCTTATTTGGTTACATATGGCATTGAAAGTTGTGACACAAGTCAGTGTTATAGTATTGTCATTGCTACTCACTTTTTCTTCTAGTAGAGCTTCCCTTGGTTGGTTTCTGGCTCATTTTTGGCATTTCGTGATCTTTTTGGGATACCCTCTGGCTGTGAGCTTCTCAGTCAATTCAGCCGCTTGGTTGCGATAGTCAGGGGTATTGCTGCAGTTGCGTCGGAGTCTCAAATATCATCCGTAAGGGAGGTTTTCCCTGAGGGGTCGAGGGTGAAAACTTTCAAAGCGTCCATGGGCCCTTGGGAGCTTTTCTACCCCTCCATTCTATTCACGTCATTTTTCAATTTTTTCAACCTCCGATTAGGTTTCCTCTTGAACAAGCCTCCCTCTGCCCCATGGAGCAATTAAGACCCTTGAATATAGTAAGATCCCCCCCTTGACAGTTGTCTTAAGACTTGGATACATTGATTTATATATGCATGCATGTTCATTTTAACTCACCGATGTCTGAGTGAGTTGAAGTAGTCACTCTACGAATAATTTTCTGTGTGCAAGTGACCCATCTAATACTATTTCCCAGCCACCATGCACACGTTTATTGATCTGTGTGAATGAGTGAGCATGGATTGATGGCTACAATTTAGTACCACCCACTACCATGATATGGCCAGTATACGCACCTGATACCAGCTATTACCCATTCCAGTATCCACGTCCCTGGCACACTATTGATTACTATTCAATTTACAAATGGGATTTGCATGAAGCATGCAGAATTATGAGAACCTACACTACGTTACAGGCATGTATACTATTTGTTTGTGATTGTTTTCATTTTCCTTTAACAGGTTTATCTGCCTTTTCCTCACCCACGTGGGTTTGAGGCAGCCTGCTGCACAATTTTGCGGCAAGTTTTTAGGAATTTAGGTCTGGGTACACGTTAGTGTGTGTACACCAACCATTTTCCTATTTTGGTCCTGACGAAAACCTGGGATTACCATTTACAGGTTGAAACATGTAGACCCATTTTTTATACACACCCATAGATACTACTGGTCATTATCACCCATCAGTATCTACACTTTGTTTTAATCATTGTCCAGTAGCTTTTGAATAAAGTTTTATCTATAAGTCATACCGGGACAATTTTTAACATTATGTTTGCTTGCACTCCACACCCAAAAACCAGCTCAACTGTAGTCAGGTGTTGCAGCACACCCGGATGGCACTCGGCCATCTGGGTGGACCCCGATGATGCAGCATGTCACCAACCAGATTGGTGAGTGAGGGGTTTCTAAACAAAAGGTCAATACCCTTTTGCTTCCTTCTTTGACATCCCATTCAGAACCTCCCTAGGTTCTTTTTTGGTGATACTCCTCTTTTGTTTATACCATATCTCAGTCCTGGGGACAAGGAGTACCTTCCGCTCACTACGGTGAAAAATCCCTCACTCTCTCTTTTGTTGCTACGTCACTATATACATTGCCCTGGCCAGGACACATTCACTGATTTTATTTATTTATTGATATGTATATATATATTTTTATTTTCATTTTTCACTGTCATGATCTAGATGTGAGGTTCACTCTGTAGTGGTAATATTTTGGGTAAATGCAAAAAGAACACATGATGAACGGGATGCTGAACAAATCAAACATTCACCCCTAGTCATAGATCTGGGTTAAATCAATAATTGTTTTGCTTGGCACGCCATTTCAGTTTGAACCCAGCTATATGCAAATCAGTCTTGACCCCAAACTGGAGCCCAAACATCCAGGCCTGGTCCTCCCTGGACCGGAAACAAGCTTCCTGGGACCGGTTTTGGGGTATCACCTCATATCAGCCATGCTAGCTTGAATCCGGTGGCATATTAAGCACAGGACTGGGATTTACCCGAAATAAAAGTTGCAATTCCTGGCCTCCTCCACCACCTCATAATCGAGAAGATTATTCCCAAGGGTGCTTCCTAACCCAAACATCCATAACACCCTTGTTCAAAGTACCTCCATTCCCTGCCAGTACAACACGCACTCAAACTCGTAGAGCTCCAAGAGTTTTGACAAATGTCTCATTCAACAATTGAATCACTAGTTTAAAGGTATTAACACGGAATCTTGTGGTAGGATTCACTGTGAAATGGAAATAAATCATTTCTAGTTACTCGGTCTAATACCACTGCTGCCTAAACCCCAACCAAGGAGAATATCTGGAAATCATTAGAAACTTCCAATCTTCTCAAGCATGATGTTTTTGACTGGTAACCACCAGGTTAATTATGATGTGATGCTGTCCTAAATGTAAGGTAAATATGAAATAAGGGCACTCTGTAAAGTTCTTCAAGTTTAAGTACGCAACAAAGTGATGGATGGAATGATAGATTTATTCTCACTGCCACTGGTAATTTCTCTGGGCCTTGACTCAATTAATATCAGTCCCTGGTAATTTCTCTGGGCATCCCAGCCCATTGTTGTTTTGCACATCACACCACCACAGTTTGGACTGAACCATATGCAAATCAGTCTCAACCCTGCTCCAATAGGAGCAGTCTAGCCTGAACTGCAAGCCCAGTGCCTCCCTGAGCCAGAACACAAGCAACCCAAGGCCAGTTTCGCCTTGATTGGGACACATTAGTCTGGTGCAGCTTGGCTCCAGTGGTACATTGAGCAAGTGATTATTGGAATGCATAAGTTCATGTCGACCAGGGAAACATCCCGGTCCATTGGTATTTTCCTTACCATGCCACCTTAGTTTTGACCCACCCCTGTGCAAATCACTCTCAACCCTGCTCCAGTGCAAACAGTCCACCCTGAACAAGCAGGCCACGTCCTCCCTGAACTGGAACACAAGCAACGCAGCAGGCCTGCTAGGCATCAGCAGGACAAGTGGCAGACCAAGTGAAAATATAATTGAAGTCAAAGACTCCAGGAAATCTGCTGTCTTCTATACCCCTTCACCTACCAAACATTTCTACAGCGAACTATATTTCAGCATAGTAAGCAGACCATCAGCTCTACCTCTGTACATACTCAGTGCATTTGTAAATAAACGACTTCCCATGTTTGGTCCACACACTCCCTCGCTCACTCACTCCCTATTGTACAAATAGTTAACTTGGTTTCCTCCAGAGCTTGCACAGGCATTGCTGCTGTTGTTGTCTCCTGCACAGCCTGCTCCAAGTATTTTTCCTGTTGCACTGTAGTTAAGGAACAGAATGTCCTTAAACCTATCACACTCAGCAGTTTGCTGTATCTGCAATTCCCTGGCACCTAGGGGTATATTGTTTTAACCTTGGGGAAGTGGACCTTGATTTGTATGTACTACAGCCATGCATGGCACAGGTGAGTGAAAAACAGAATCCTGGGTAGACGAATTGGCAATGACTGGAAAGTATTCTTTCATTCTTTTGCATCCATTACTTTTTTCTTTGAATGATATAGAGTTTCATTGTGTGGGACCAGTTTATCATTCAGGGCACTGAGCCCCGCACTCCTGCTTTCATGGCCCAGTAAGGACGAAATAAACATCTGAGGCGGCTTGTCTTCCAGTAGCAAAAGGACGTTGTCAAGCAGTTCATGCTAGGTTGTGTTTTGTGATAGGGTGCCGACAGATTTGTGTATGGTTGGCCCATTAAGCAATGGTACAGACAAGCTAAGAGAGGCAGTGCAGTGGAAAAGCGTGCAGAGGAATTGCCACTTCTTAAGAACCAATGGTTCAAATGTTACCTCCTCCTTTCTTGTGTTACCGCCTGTCTGGGAAGTTTGGCTCTTTGAAAACTGCATTGCTCACGCTGAAGGTTTGGATGGCTTTTAATGCAAGAGTGAGAGGCGTCAAGTTCCTTTGTGAAAAAACAGAAACTCAAGATTGGCACTTTCCGATACTATCACACATTTCAAATTAGTACACATTGGAACTCAGACTTTCTGCAGAACCGTAACTGAAAATATGGGGCATTTGATGACTCACACAGCAAGTTATGGATGATTTATTTTCTTGTACGTATCTAAACTTAGTGTTGCATTGTATGCAGCTTCTAAACAGTCAAATATTTTATCATTCAGTGTTCAAGAGAGGAGATGTGTTCATCCAGGTAGTTGCAGTATTAGGCTTTCTCCTTCTCATGGTGTTATTTAGAGTCTATGGAGACTATAAAAACGAGTGAAAATGTGCTCAAATTTAAAGGTGAGATAAGACTCGTGCAAAACTCGTTTGTGCTCGTCGTTATGCTCTATATTTATAAGGGTTAAATCTTTATATTATTTTCAAAAATACAGCTGCCAGCGTGGACTGTGAAATCTCTATCTTTTAGCGTGCCCTACTTTTAAACACTGGACTCAATCTGGTGGACATTTGCACACAGACCCAAGAACACCTGTGTTTTTTAAATGTGCCACCTTTCCTAAAGAATGGGACTGTCACACAGGTGCTAATCTCCCTATACATTTGGAAAGATGAACTATTCTTCAGAAAAAAACAATGTTTTGGGAACCAAGAGCAATCTTTTGATGGAAGTTGTTGCATTCTGCAGTAATATGAAGATGGTGCGATTTCCAGTTAAGGGGCACTCCGTTGATAGAAGCAGAGTGACTACAGACATCAGCCCCTCACTATCCGTATTCCTTCTGCCAGTAGGTTACCTTTTTCTTGAGACACCCTTAAGTGCATGTGTTGTTCCAGCCACAGATTGAGTTGGATAGTGGAAAGCATTCTAACGGAAAAGCTGCAATATGTTTCCAGAGAACAGCATTTAGGGAATTCGTGCAAACTGCTAGGATAAAAATTAAATGTTTGCCATAATCAGGTATAACTCTGACAATAAACACTTTTCAAGGAGCACCGGTGAAAAAATATGTACTTGACACGTGATCCACTGTGCTTTTGCACTTCACTTCTACACATTAAATATGGGGTTGTCCCTACCCACTCCCACCCTGAAACATACTGCTTCCTGCCTCTGAGAGGAAGACGTTTACAAGCGTTTCTAGGGTGAGAAATATCTGCAAGTGCATGTGAATGGCAATGAATTTAGGGATGTATGCATATTTGCCTACTCTTGCAGGCAGAACCACCCAGAAACCTGCACCTAACCCTAAAGTTGAGATCAGGCAATTCCACCAGACTTGCAGATTTGTGAAGGATGAAGTCCTCCAATCCCGATTCTGTGAATCAGGTTTTGGTACGTCCCTTGAAATTATTATTATTATTTTTTGCTCTTAATTACACAAAGGTTTTGTGATTTGGTCACTTAAGTTACAATTGAGAGAGCTGTTTATTTCATGACAGAAAAATTCTGTCATGCTAGTTTCCGAGTCTCGTTTCTTCTTACATAGTGGTAGAGTGGGTTCCTTTTTCCTTTGACAGGTAAAAAACTTTGTTGAGCACCAACTTTGTAAGCACTCCTTGTTTAGTTCTAATTTTAGTCTTCCTTTCACTTGTTTAAATTTTTTTTTGTGTGTTTAGGAAATTGGAGATTTTCTGGCCACTGGTCAAAGATTCAAGTTCGCAACTCCACCCCTGATTAGTGTCTCCCTGCAAAACAATGATGGTGTTACATGGTACTTCCACATGTTCTAGTGAATCTTTGTTTCAGTTACAAATACAGTAAAAAACTATTCTGGTCATAAACTCTTTTCCAATTTCTTTATTTTATGTCACCAAATATGTTTCTTATCAGTCTTCTAGCAGATAGTCCATTAGGTTATCGCACTCATGTCAGACACTGACATTTAATACTTCCAAGCTTTTCAGGCAAGTGAAAGCCCTTTTTCAGGAGATTATTTTGTATGTACTTTACTCATTGTAGTCCGTACTAATGCCCACCTCCCCATTTGACTGCCCGGGTCTAATTTTTTAAATAATGAATTGACATTGATTGGGAATCTTTATTGACCCAATTTGTATTTGCTTTCTGGCAACTTTGCTAGCCTGATTAATTCGTTTATACTTTAGTGAATTTGTAACTCATGTAGAGTGTTTGTTATGTTCACTTTATTTATATAGTGCGTTAATGCCCTGGTGCGTCCAATCGCTGATTGTTTCAGATTGGGAGTGTGATCACGACTGCCGGCCGAGTTACCATGATTTAAACAGGAAGGTCTTTCCAGCTTTCCTAAAAGATAAAAGGTTGGGTTCATTTTTAGGTCTCGCTGAAAGCCATCCCGTCAGGGATGCTTTGACGAGATTAAAGTAAGGACTTTCAAAAGTTCACCCAAAGGCAGATTGCCTACAGTGCATGTGAGCCAGGCGCGGGCACATAGCACACCAGTGAGCCTCGGCATCAGACTTCAAAGGAATCCGCTCCCCGCGCCCGCATCAGACTTCAAAGGAATCCGCTCCCCCGCCCCCCAATGCTGAGAGCTTGTTTGGGGGGGCAGTATGACCACAGTAGCCGCTCCATGGATATCGGCTTAATTTTCGGTCTTATTAAGTTATAAACAGCACCCGGCGGCATTCGGAACGAGTACATAGCACTTCCTTTTTTGGGGCAGTATGGCCGCAGCAGTCGCTTCATGGACATGGCTTTATCATGGCTGATTACGTTTTAAACAGTACCCGGTGATAGTTGCTGCGCTAACCACTGCTTTCTGAACGCAATGCCCATGAAGCAGGTTACCTTAAGTGTGTGTTTTTTGATGGAGGATGACTGTGGCACCTGCTTCACGGACACTGCTCTTTATCTCCTGGCTTATTAATGAATTTAAATCAGCACCTTTGATGGTTGCGGCGGTTAGAGCGACAGTCTCATTATTTGAATTGTATTATTGTGGCTTCTTTGAGAGACCGCACGTTGTAGTTTTTTATTTGTTATTTCGGTCTTCATTACATTACACAAATACTGTTTTCTGCTTTATCAGCACGGCACACTCTTAACGGATGCCGCGCTTTATCTGTCATCATTTTGCCCACTTTGGGAGTCCGTGTGCCTTTGAAAAATATTTTCAACATGATTCCAGAACACTGTCAAGCGTCTCTATGGCCCTTATTTAACAGATTTCAAATTTAGTGCGTCCCCCCCCTTTAGCCCACTCCCAGCCCCAGAAGTCCAGCTGAGCTTCTGCTTATTCGCTTCAAGATTAGGCCATTTGTGCTCTACTGATCGGAGGTGCTGTGCCCCCTCCCCCCACCACACACACACACACACACCGTTTAGCGGCCTACACAGCGCTTCATACCACCGTTTTGTTGTGAAGTGCCCTTAAAAGAACTACTTTCAATCGATCAATTAAATTACACTTCGTAATCGACCTCCCAAGGATGAAACGCAGATTTGTCCTGTCAGTGATGGCAGTGAGCGCTTGACTCGCTACCTGGAAGTGTTGAAACAAAATTCGCTTTATAGAGGGGTGTAAGACCTCAGTGAACGATCTATCTGCGTTCCTTTTGTGTGGGGGAGCTGTCAAACTAGTCCACAAAAAACTGGGCTAGAGTGTCAACTTGACCCGCTTCATCTTCAGAGCGCCTGGATTGAGCGAGGCTGTCCGTAAGGCGCAAGAGCGTAGCTGGCTTCGGTTTCGGGGGTAATTTCTCAATAGCATACCCGCCGCCCGTCATCCTGAAATCATATGAGTTATTAGCTGGCACTGCAGGGTCTCTCGGATCACATTCCAAGCTCGTACTCTAGCCCCACGAGTCCAATCACTTGACGATGTCCCGTCTCTTCCTCCTACCCTCAAGCCCACTTTCCTTTTTTCAGTTCATATACTTTGCTTGTTCTCTCTTGTGCTCAGTCCCTGTGCTCCACACTTTGCTTAGCCACTTACCCTTATGTTATTCGCTCATCATGCCTACTTGTTTATCCTGCACTTTCCTGGTAAATATTTTAGTAATTTACCTTGATCGGAATTTCTATAATATCAATAAGAGCAGAGCCCGTGGTGGTTAGAATTCAGGGTCTTTATTCAGTAACTCGAGTTAAGGGAAAGCTCCGTCACCTAAGGAGGCTCGGGAATAGTCTCTACTTTAATCAATGAAAGCATGGCATTTATACATTCTTGACATAGAAAAGAGGAAGGAGCTTCCCTTTAGCAAATTTCAGTTACTCATGTTGTAATTATACAGAAGTCATGGCAGAAGTGACGTAACTGTGTCATAATCGTGAGGAAGTCACGGTAGAAGCAGAGTGTTGAGAAATAACCCTAGGCTGGTTCCTTAGATAAGAGAGATGGTCGTGACAGGATTTCTGTTGTCATGTCTTAGCAAACGGGGGCTTATTTCTCGGAATCGGCCCGACCATAAGTGTGTGGTTACAACGGGGCTCGTTTCTCGGAATCGGCCTGACCATAGGAATGTATGGTTGTAGTTAGAGGAAGAAGTGCGTTGTGTGCAACCTTACGTTTATGACCCCGGGTTTTTTAGTTACCAACATGATGAGCTCGGGACGTGAAAGAGAGGGTGTATAATGGGACATAAATAACGAAAAATATCAATTTTCCACATTCCCTCCTTGTCCCGTAATATACCCTTTTAAGATTGTCTTTCTTTATCTACGTCTATGTTCATTAGGTTGTCCACTTATTCCTGTAACATGATCTTTTCCTTCTATTTCTATCTAGTTTGGGGTCTGGGAATGCAGGTAGTGAGACAGAAACTACAGAGTGCTGGGCCACACTGAATACAGAGGCAACAGGTGAAGAGAACGGCTAGAGCAAGATCTATTATCGTAAGTGCCCTCCATCCCCATGAGGCCAGGAGGCCCCAGAGCCATCCAGTCAGGGACGAGGCAGCAGTGTCTGTATCTAGTTTCCTGGAAAGTACATGAAGGCGGGAAATAGCAGAATACACCGAGGGTGCATTATCTGGAATATATATACAGCAGCTGGACCCGATCAGTTCACATACGCCACCACGGTCGGCCAATATAATATCTAGAACCATGCGGTTCTGCAACGTCATGAGTCTGTCGGCAGCCATCCCAGCTGTGATGTTGCTTAATGCACCAGCAGTTTCGTTTATGGCTCCCTGGACTACACAAGTCAGTTGTCTTATGTGGCGGCTGTGGATCATGGGCCCCCAGAAAGGGATGATTCCTTTAAAGAAATCGCCAGCCTCTTGGTCCGCTGTATCTTCAGCATCTATGGCCCCCCTTTGCCGTCTATTAATTACGGTCAGAGGGTCACTTAGATGGTAATCTGCTGGGGCGGTGTAGGTAGGGGGGAGGAGAAATGCAATGTAGCACTTTCCGGACCAGCCTTGGGGTAGCCACGTACGTGCGTGAGGTCCACAGATAAAATAGGTGTTGGGGACAGTGGCCATCGTTGGGAAATTTAGGTCAGGTAAGGTGTATGTCTTATTACACTCACTGTCTCCCATTTTCTGACCCTTGCCCTTTCCTCTTACACAGAATAGGCCCTTATGGGGCACAGCCCATTTTCCCTGTTCTGTCTGTCTCTTTTGGACTGAAAACGTTTCCCTAAAAGAGGTAGTGTCGTTAAAGAGGGAATAACTGGTATTTTCATTATTATCTGCTCGTCCCCATGTCGCTGTGAAAATTACCATCTTTTCAACAGCTAGTACTGTCTTCGTTTTTATCTCGTTCCAGGTACTAGTGTTCTTGGCCTTGATCTCAGGAATGTTTCTAACAGAAGCGGAGAATATCATAGAGAGTGCATAGGTAGATCCAGCATAGCCAAAAAGGAGAGGGATAAAAGGCATTCCTCCGTGTACGGAATGTGGCATTAAACCACAGACCCAACTGTTGGTTTTGTTAATAACCATTTGGTGTTGGTGGAGTGTGGAGATGAATGTGTTATTAAAAAATTACTTTCTTCTATTTTCGAGATGTGGAGGGAGATCTATATGTGAATGCATAGCTGTGTTGTTCAAAAGCGTGGGGGAAGAAGATGGGAAAGCTAGATGAAGGAACCAACCTAGGCAAGCCGTGATACAGAAAATAAGAATCATCATAGAGAGGAAGATTGAAACTTTGTTATGTAATAATTTTACGCATTTAAACATATTTTCCATGTTTGGCTGCTAGTCAGAGTCAATTATGCATACGTGACCGGACACTTCCCAGCAACCGCTTCACCAAAACTACGTCTTGGACTTAATTAGCCACCGGTAGGTCGAGGTCAGATGCAATGTCTCTAGCTTGTTTCTGATGGGATCGCAGCCGTGATCTGTACTCTTCTTGAGGGGAAAGTTAAGGAAGGGGTGAAATAAAGTCCGTTGTTTCAGTGTCTATACTCTCAGGGTCAGCAACAATGTCAGTAGGAGTTGGTCCGAAGAATTTCTTACAATGGCTGGCGTGAAGCCACCCTTGTCTTCCTTCCACCTTGACTGCAGTCCTCGTCGTGAGTAGTACCAACTTGGGAGACGTCCACCTTCTTTCCAGTCAAATGTCAAAATTTCAAATCAGGATCCAGTCTCCAGGTTGGATGGCGTGTTCCTCGGGCGTTGTCTTGTCTGGAAAGGCTGCAGCCACCTGTGAACGACAAGAGCATAGTGCAGACATCAAAGAAGCTAGGTAATCTGTCAGAACATTGGGACACCCGAGATATTCGGAGGTCTCCCATATGTGACCTCATAGGGTGACAGACCCGTCCGGGAATGTGCCACCATTCGCATGTAGAAGAGAGCAACCGGAAGGGCTGTAACCCAGTCTATTTGTTTGCCAGCCCATATTTTAGCTAGTTTGGTCTTTAGAGTCTGATTATGTCGTTCGACTAGGCCTGCCGCTTGGGAGTGTCGAACACAGTGGAATTTCCAAGTGTATCCTAACAGTAAGGAGACAGCCTCCATTAGTTTAGAGGAGAATGGTTGTCGGTTGTCAGAGTATATGACTCTTGGCAACCCATATCGGGGGAAAAATTCCCTCGCCAATTGTTTAGCTGTCATCTGGGCACCGTAGTCTGGGACTGGGTATGCTTCAGTCCATCGGGTTAAGGTACAGAAAACTACGAGGACATACTTATGTCCCCGACATCTTTCCATTTGTATGTAGTCCATTTGGAGGACTTCAAGGGGGTAATTTGGAGGATGGAACCATCCTTGTTCAACCGAGACACTTTTCCCTGGATTGAACTGACAGCAAATCATACAGGTTCGTACTTTTTGTTTGGCCGCTGAGCGCAGATGCTTGTTGTGCCATACCAAATTTAGACTGTCCAACATTCCTTTTTCTCCTAGATGTGCGGGACCATGGGCAGTTTCTATGATTACAGGAACCAATATGTCAGGGAGAAACCATTTGGACTTATCTTTTGTTATCCAGCCCTGATCTGTGTGAGAACCTCCCTCTTCTTCCCATTTTCTCTTTTCGGTCTCTGTAGCTTGGTTTTGGATGTCTACTACATCTTTGGCAGGATCGATGACTGGATAAACAGTCTTAATGGTAGTTTCAGTGTTCAGTGTTCCTGTCTGAGCGGCATGTTTAGCTGTGGCGTCCGCCAGAGCATTACCTCTGATCACAGAGTCCATGACTTTTGTGTGTGCTTTGCATTTCAGTATAGCTACTTCTGCGGGTCTGTGTATTGATTCTAGTAGCTGAAGAATAAGATCCCCATGCTGTATCTTAGTCCATGAGAGGTTAGAAAACCTCTCTCCTTCCACAAAATTCCAAAGTTGTGGACTACCCCGAACGCATATTGCGAATCGGTGTAGATGTTAACTCGTTTCCCTTTTGACCACTCGCATGCTTGTGAAAGAGCTATGAGTTCTGCTGCTTGAGCTGAATGCACGGGTATTCTGGCTGCTAGGAGGACCTTATCTTCTGTAGTGACAGCATAAGCTGCTGAAAGTTCGCCTATTTGGAGCCGCATACAGGAACCATCTACGAACAGTGTGTGTTCTGGTGCACTTAAAGGTACATCTACAAGATCAGACCGGGGCTGTGTGACGAGTTCGACTATCTCTAAGCAGTTGTGAGTTTGGTTGTCTACTGGAAAAGTGGGCAGCAGCGTAGCTGGGTTGAGGATATTGCATCGCTTGATGATGATGTGGGGTTGGAATAATGTGACTTCGTAACCTGTGAGACGAGCTATGGTCAAGTGTTGTGTCTGTGTCCTATTCAAAAGTAATTCTACTGCATGTGGGACTTGCACTTCAAGAGGATGTCCCAACACAATGGAATCACTTTGTCGAATTGCCAGAGCCGTAGCTGCAACAGATTTTAAACAGGCAGGCAAGCCTTGTGCAACAGGGTCGATAGTACTAGAGAAATAAGCACAGAGACGATGTTTATTGGCCTGTGTTTGTGTGAGCACTGACAAGGCTGTACCTTCCCGTTCCGTGACGAAGAGGACAAATGGTTTGGCATAATCGGGTGTAGCTAGGACAGGTGCAGAGCATAATGCTTGTTTAAAGGTGTCAAAAGCAAAGGTATGGTCAGGTGTCCATGGCAATGGAGAAGAGGTGGAAAAATCGGAGGTCGTTAATTGTATCGGAGGTTTGGCCAAATAGGCGAACTGGGGGATCCACTGCCTACAATAGGAAGTGAGGCCAATAAAGGCATGGACTTCTTTCTGGGTCTTAGGGACAGGAATGTGAAAAATTAGTTGGATTCTTTCAGGTGTGAGTGCCCTACCCTCCTTTGACAGCAGGTGTCCCAAGTATGCCACCTGCTGTAAACACAATTGCAATTTAGAGGGTGATACTTTGTGGCCATGTTGTGCGAGAAACATTAGGACAATTTGTGATGCTTGTTCGCATTCCGGTTCGGAACGTGCGGTTATCAGTAAGTCATCGACATATTGTAAAAATGTCGTATTGGAGGGCAGAACAATGTCGTCCAACTGTCTTTTAAGTGCCTGACTGTAAATACTGGGACTTTCTGTATATCCTTGGGGAGCTCTTGTGAGACAGAAACTACGACCTTGTAGTGAGAATGTTATGTTATGTTATGTTATGTGGTTTTTATTTGGCGCACAGATGCTCCAGCTAAGGATAGGTACTGACTGTCTGGATGAATGGGTATACTGAAGAAAGCATTTTTAAGGTCAATAACGGTAAAATGTGTGGCATCAGGATCTATAGCTGTTAGCAGAGTACTGCTGTCTGAGACCACATGGTATTGTGGTACCACACATTTATTGAGCTCACGTAAGTCAACCACAAGTCTGTAAACTGGTGGTGCACCGTCATTTGTTTTCTTTCGTACTGGCAAAACTGGCGAATTACATATGTTGGAAGGTACCTCTCTGACGACTCCTTTTTGTATCAGGTCATCGATAATCTGAATTAGGGCTTGTTCCGCATCTGGAGGTATCTTGTATTGTCGGACACGAGGTAGGACAACACCTTCCTTCAATGTGACTATGTGTGCTGTAATATCCATGAATCCTACGTCAGTTGGATCAGTAGCCCATAATGTAGCAGGAATGTCCCTTAATCTGACATCTAACTCTCGTGTGGTGAAATGACCTTTGAAATCTCGGAGGAATAGTCGGATTCCTTCCGGGGAACAGCATATCACAGCACCCAGCTCCTTTTAATGTCTGGATGCCAAGTAAATTTTCGGGACAGGACTTAGTAAGTACCAAATCGGTGGAAGGTGTAAGAGGGCCAACCTGAAGTGACACTGGTTCAGAAACTTTGTTGATGACTGGTGTACCTGAAAAACCCAAGGAAATACTATTTGAGCCAGAGAGTGGTACCTTGGGAACTTCTTTGTGTTTGTACTGTCGTCCTACTGGCCCCGGTGTCAATCAGAAATTTTGTTTCTTTACCTAGGAGCTTAGCATGTACATAGGGACCCTTTTGGTCGACCGGGACCGGGATCAGTGGACGACTATCGTGTTCCACCCAGCTGTCTCATGAAATCGTGGGGAATTCAGGATAGGATGATACGGGATACTGATAGAGTTGTGTGGCCAATTTAGTATCAGTTGGGGAAGTTGATGTTGGAGCAGAGGGACGAGTGGTATAGGTGCGAGGTTGTGTCTTTCCAGTAGCAATATTGTGTTGTACGACTGGACAGTCACGTACAAAGTGGCCAGGCTTTTTGCAATAATTGCATGTAACCGTTTCTTGTGATACTGGAGGTTGCTTATGGGTCTGAGGAATTGTATTGGTCTGTGCTACCAATGCCTCATTTTAGTATCTTTTGTCCTTCTTTTCTCCTGTTCCTATTCGTCCCTAATCCTGTTCTGATGGTACTGGAGCATCTGAAGTGCTTGTGAAGGGGAACTTGCTTGCCAAGTGCTTTCAACTTTTTTTTCTTTTTTTAAATCTTTTTATTGACAAGAAAAATCAAACAATACAAAACACAAACATCGACCAGGGTGTATCGGGTGATCGCTGTTACATATAGATGGATGCATACTTCCCATTAGTTATAGCAAAAGATAAAGGAGAGGTAATCGAGCCTAGGTGTCTTCCTGGTCAATGTCAGTAGGTTCCAATTCCGGAGGTTCACAGATATCCCCACGGTAAGCATTCCAGGTTCCCCAGATTTTGACCCATTAGACACATACACCGATTTCTCACGAAACATGCACCAGTCTAGGTCTTCCATCCATTTCCCCACTCGAGGCGCCTGAGAGGCACCCCAGAGCTGTGCTATATTTCGTTTAGCGGTATTGCAAACAAAACAGGTGATGGACCGAATGTGGATCAATGTCACACATTCACCCAAGTTAAAAGATCTGGGCCCAAATCCATCGTTTTTTTGCACTCCACACCACCCTGGGTTAGACAATGGCGATATGCAAATCAGCTCTGACCCTGTGCCCCATGGGAACAGTCCAGTCCGAACTACAAAAGCCATGTCCTTCCCAGAACGGAATCAAGCATCCGAGGACCGGACCGGTCCATCACCTGTTTTGTTTGCATATTTCGTTTAGCGATCATACAGGCCAGAGCCACCCAGACCTTACCATGACTTGGTAGGTCCGTGGGCTCCCACACATTCATCAGACATCTCCTGGCCTCCAACTCAACTCTCACTCCCCACACTTTGCTCATCTTTGAATGTATCTTGGTCCACAAATCACGAACCCCCGCACACTCCCACAATATGTGTATGAACGTCCCCGGCAGCCCACACCCTCTTCGGCAAGCAGCAGAGCCAGCTAAACCCATCCTCTGAAGTCTCGGGCCCGTGATATATGATCTATGTAAAATCCTAAGTTGTACCAGCCAGAGCCTTATGGGGACCGCTACTTCTCGGGGGGACGCCACTGCCTTCGCCAATCCTCGTCGTCGAGGACAAAGCCGTCAGCAAACCACTGACCACGCAGTGATACCAAGGGGTCCTCCGCGTGGTTGACCAATTTGCTGTATGTCAATGAGATTGCCCTGGTGGGCAGTAGACCGTCCAGCAAACGATCCTCCAGTGGAGAGGCCACCGGTGGTGTCTCGCCTCTGGGGATGAAAGCACGCAGGGCATGACTGATTTGAAGGTACCGAAACTGTTCTGACTCATTCAACTGATACTTGGTCTGTAGTTCCTAGAATGTCCGCACCCTGTCTTTGCCCCCACACATATCTGATCTGCGTTATGCCTATCAGATCCCATCGGTCAAATCCCCTGGTCTTCCAGAGCATCCCTAGTTTCTCAGAGCTCCACAAGGGGGTCGCCAACGTTAGACGGTCAGACCAAGCAAGCTCTCTGTTGGCTTCATGCCATATTCTAGTGGAAATCGAAGGAGGCCCCACCAACGGGAATCGCCCACGCTTCGCATAGAGAACCCGGGTGTATTCCCCCCCCCGGTACTTGACCACGGTCCATTGTGTATCCGGGATCTGCTGGTGAGCCGTAAATGGCATGATTTATAGGGGCCAACTGGGACACCGAATAATATTTACGGACGTTGGGCAACCCAATGTCTCCGTCATACCACGGCAGCAGTAATTTTGACAAAGCGATGAGCGGTCTCCCCTCCCACAGAAGACTACGCTGAAGCGACTCGATCTCGCCAAAGTATGATTGCGGCACAGGGTCAACGGAGTTTTGCAGTGCATAAAGAAACCGTGGGAGAGCCATCTTAAAGAGGAAAGCCCGGCCCAATAGAGAAAGCAGGAGTGTCTTCCACCTCGCAACATCCGAGCGAAGTCTAGCTAGGGGGGGGCAGCAGATTGAGCCTGTAGCGCACCTTGGGATCGATGGAGATCTGGATCCTCAGGTAGCTAAAGCTGACTGATTCCATTCTCACAGGGCAATTCTCGGGCACTCCAGGTGGAACTCCACTCAATACAAAGAGGACAGACTACGACCAATTATGGCAAATCCGGAGTACCTGCCGAAGATGGCCAGAATATCCATAAAGACAATAAGGGAACTGCGTGGGGTGGTGAGATATAATATAATATCGTCTGCATAAAGCGATATCTTGTCCCTACCGCAGTCCAACGCAACCCATGGATTGAGCGGTCCCATAGCACCCAGGCCGCGAGCGGCTCCAGAGCAAGAGCAAAAAGAAGGGGCGAGAGGGGGCAACCCTGTCGCATTCCCCGTCCGAGAGAGAAGTCGCATGACATGTGATTGTTCACGACCACGCGGGACAGGGGGGTTGAATACAAAAGACGGACTCATTCAATGAAAACAGCGCCAAATCCTAACTTTGGCAAAACCGCAAAGAGAAAGGGCCACTCGACCCGGTCAAAGGCCATGGTGGCGTCTAGAGACAACAGAACCGCTGGCTCCTGGATGCGAGACGCGCCCGCTACCACACCGTGTAGTCTGCGGAGATTAAGTGCGGTGTTACGCCTAGGCATAAACCCAGACTGATCCGGGTAGATCAAAGTCGAGATAACTTTCACCAAACGGGCGGCAAGTAGTTTCGCCAAGATCTTAGGCTCGGCATTCAGCAAGGATATAGAGCGGTACGAGGAGCAGTCCAGTCTGGGCTTACCCTCCTTGTAGATGACTACGATGTTGGCAACTCTTTGATCATAGGGTAACACCCCTTGTTCACTGCTTTCCATGTACATTTCCCGCAAGTACGGGGTCAGTCGGTCTGCATGTGGCTTAAACAACTCTATGGGGAGGCCATTGGGACCCGAGGCCCTACCAGAATGGGCCCCTCTAATAGCCATTGCCACCTCATCATTGGTGAGGGCGGAATCAAGCAGCTGTCTATTGTCATCCGACAGAATAGGCATTGGTATGTCACGGATCATATCAGCGTTATCGGCCTCTGTAAACGTCCCTACCGCGGTATATACTTCCTCTTAGTGTCGCGCGAATTCCTGCACTATGGACTGAGGATCCGATGTGGCCGCCGAACCTACATTAAGCTCCGGCACCAGACGAGACCCCCAATCACCCTTTTCCAGCCAGGCAATCAACTTCCCCGCCTTGTCGCCATGCTCATAAATCCTACTTTGTGTGGAGGCGTGCTGTGACTTTGCGCCATCCCGTTTCATTGATTTGTATTCGTCTCGGAGGAGCCCGAGGCGATGGCTCGCCCCAGGATCCCTCCCAGAAGAAGCCACTATTTCCAAGTCCACAAACTCCGCCTCCACTCTATCTAGTTCTTCCCTCTTCTTTTTCTGCCCGGAGACAAGGGAGAGGGCCTCTCCACTCACTACAGTCTTATACGCCTCCCAGAGGGAGCATTTCGACATAACCGACCCTTCGTTTTCACGAAAATACCTATCCGTGGCACGTTTCAGTCCCCTCTTTACCACTGGGTCTTTTAAACGCCATGCACTTATTGGAGCAATTCTACCAGTATCACCCAGTCCCAAACACAGCCGAAGCCAGATCGGCGAGTGGTCGGAGATCCCCCGTGCCAAGTGTGCCACTTCACGTATCAAAGCCGCCTGGGCCGCTGGCAAGAGACCGCGGTCAATTCTAGAGAAAGAATGGTGTGTCGCAGAGGCGTGTGTATACTCAGTGGTGCTCGGGTGTCTGAGACGCCAAGCATCCAACAGTCCTGACACAGAAACAAAGTCAGTGAGCCACCTACGCGATGGCAACAGCACACGAGAGGGGAGCCTATCCAATTCGCCGTCCATGACCGCGTTGAAGTCACCACCCAGTACCATAATTCCAACGGGTAGTGTGAGGAACAGCCGACCCAGGTCACGGAATGTGTCGGCCTGCAGTGCCGGGGGGACATAGACAGACACTAATGTAACAGTCCTACCCTCCCAGATACCAGATATGCCAACATAACGACAACGATTGTCAGACCAGGTAGATCGGATCGTGAAGGGGAAGAGTTCTTCACCAGAATGCCCACCACCCTCAAGCCAGAGGTAAAGCCAGCATGTGCAGTGAGCTTGTATCCGCCCCTATGTAACGCCATACATCTCTTTCCCATAAGATGCGTTTCCTGCAGCAGAACAACATCAGGCGTATGCCTTCTTATGAACTGACTAACCATAATACGTTTGACCTTATCACCCAGACCATTCACATTCCAACTGAGAACGGAAAACCCCAGGCCCTGTCTAGAGGAGGCCATGCATCTTGCAATACGACAGGATATCCGAGGGCACCCTTAGCAATCCCTGGTCACTGAAGATGTACAAATAAAAACATAAATCCCCAACATCCAAACCCCCAACCCCCCACCCTGCACCCCTGCATGTAGCAAATGCACATCCCCAACTCGCAGTGTGCCTGTCGCCCCCAGTAACCGGTATCTAAAAGTAGAAAAACGGAATGTTAACATGATGATAGTTCAAAGCAGAAATGAACAAAGGAGGGGGGAATAGAAGGAACAGCCCCCACCAGACCCCTGCGCCAATAATAAGATCAGAGCGAAATTACAGTCTCAGATAATATACTACTCTTCGCCGTCCTTTCGGGCCTGTGGCCCAGGGTCCGATCCCTCAACTCGATCCAACCAGTCCGCCGCCACCTCCGGATTGTAGAAGAACCAAGTCTTTTCATCATGTTCGATCCTCAAGCGGGCGGGATATAACATCGAGTATTTCATGCCTTTGTCTCTCAGCCGCCGCTTGACAGACATGAAGCCTTGTCGCTGTCTCTGTACCATCTGCGTAAAGTCCGGAAAAAACAACAGTGAATCGTTCTCATAGGCCAGCGGCCCAGCGGATCTCGCCGATTGCATAATGGCATCTGTCGCGGCAATTCAGGGCCCGGGCGATGATGGGACGCGGAGGCGCCCCGACCTTCGGGCGGCCTCCAGGGATCCTATGCGCCCTCTTCACCATGAAGAAATTGCTGAGGCCCTTCGGCTTTAGATGTTTTAGGATTAAGTCCTCGACAAAGAGGTCCGGGGTCGCCCCTTCGGATTTTTCCGGGACCCCCAAAATACGGAAATTGTTGCGGCGGGCTCGACACTCGTACTCATCGAGTTTCCATTCCATCTGATTCAGGGCCGCCTTAAGATCCTGCACTTCACTCTGGAGCTCAGAGACGTCCTCGAGGAGGCTTTTCGTCTTGACCTCAAGATTCTTGACCTTCTCTGTAGTTTTGGTGAGGTCTGCCCGAATGAGACCCATCTCGATCGTGACAGTATCCAGTTTAGTGTCCATCTTTCCCAAAGAGGATTGGACCCCAGTATGGCTGTCATTAAGTCTTTCATAGTAGGGTCTCTGCCGGCCGAGTCACCATTAGTGCCTCCGACCGGGGGTCGCTTCATTTCGACTGGGGACCCCTTAGAGATGGCGTATTTGTCAATGCGGTCGACTGGACCTGTCTCATGGATTTCGAGGTCTACTGCTGCGTCTTCTCAGAGTCCCTCGCCGCCATCTCAATCGCAAAGGCAGGGGAAACCCACCACTCCTCAGTCAAGAGTAGGCAAATCCTGCGATGATATGATTCCAAGCCAAGTTGTGAGGCCTGCGTCGTCACAACTGCCAGTCGAGTGCAACAAATTAGGATCCGACCGGCGACTTCCGGTCTCGGAGGCCGATGTTGTCTCACTCCGCCATGGGTGGCTCCGCACTCGAGCCCCCGGCCCTCAGGTCTACAGGCCCCAATCTTCTTGGCGACGATAGTAGGTTGCTATGGCCACCAAATGAGCCAGAATTTCACCTAGCGACTCAGGTGCTGGTCCCACACCCGATGGTGGGGACGGGGCTCAGGATATATATGCCGGATAGTTGGTCAAGATGTGGCGACCAGCGGAGCCGACGCTCAAGCGGCCATCTTGGTCGCTGGCTCGGCTCCTCCCCCTTGCTTTCACGTTTTAATACTCTATTTTTGATCATAGGTAAGGCATTTTCTACAAATTTTGAGACAAACAATTGACTATAGGCGTCTCCACCTGAGGAGAGACCACTATTAATAAGAAAACATTTCTCTAATCTTGTATAATAGTCCCCTATATCCTCATCTGGTTTTTGTTTGCATGCAGAGATAGCATCCCAATCTTCCTTTTTAGTGGCCAACAACTGGGAGAGTATTTTCGAGAGAAGGCGAGGGAGTTCCAGGACTAGAGGTCCCAGGCCTTGTCCAGGATCACGGGTATTTTCTTCTGTCTCCAAAGCTGCCCACGCTACCCTTTTCCCTTCAACCTCCCAATCCTTTCCCTTTAGTTTGTCGTATGTTCCTTGAGGCAGTAGGACGAGAATATTGAGATCCTTATAAGCAAAGGAACCCATTTGAAGAATATCCTTGAGTTCCATATGGAATCCCGTAGGATCTTTTTCATTTCTAATATCTCTAGTTTTGTCAAAGGAGTATAGACAAATATTTTTTGTAACTTTCCTGTAGAATCTACGACAGGGTGTACTTCTCGGAGGGGAAATTGACCTTGGCCGTACTGAGGGGGATTTGAGTCATAAACACCAGAAAGGTATTGGACATAGCAGTGTCGCTGATCCAGGAAAATGTTGTGCAATTCTTGTCCCCTTGCCACCCACCTCCCTTCTAGACAGTCTCGTAAGAGAGGATGTAACCTTTTGGGCGGGTAGCCAGTGTCTTCGTATAATGTAATGAGGTGTTGCACCATATAGATGCTGGCTAGTCTTTGAGATGTCATAGGGAGCGATAAAAACATTTGGGAGACTGTCAGGGCCGTATATAGAGTATTGGGACACCCAATGGGTGCTTGATCGAGCGAGTTCTTTTTCTTGTGCGGTGAGTGGAGGTTTGTCGTCCATCCAATCATCCAGGGCTTCTTGTGTTTGTTGGAACGATCTATCTAAAGAAGCTGACAATTTCTTAGTCTTATTCCCGAGTTGTCCGCTGCCTTGGGAACGAGGGATACGGGAACGTACTGCTCCTTGAAAAGTAGTTCCTTCTTCCCTGTCTTCGTCTGTACCCTCATTCTCGGTCTCCTGGGTAGGGGCATTTTTCTGGTGTGAATCGAAAACCTTACTGGTAAAGAGAGGGATGAAGAGATCTATTTCTTTTATTTTATTATAACTTCCCGCTACCATTGCTTGATCTAGCTGAAGAAGGTCGTCGGGAACCTTTTTCCCAGCACTTGAGATCATACGGATGAAACGGGTAATAATAAATCGTGAGAGGCATTTCCTATGAGCGATAGGTCTATTTTTAATAGCCTCTTGTAGGGCTTCTAAATTTGTGATATTTGGTACCTCCCGTATGCTTTCTAGAGCTTCCCGTAAGCAATAGGAGACATCTGCTTGTGGACCTTCCCCTGGAGTTGGGTCGTACCCACATTCTAACATAGGTAGAACACCACCCGAAGTGTCAGCGATGGGTTCCGTCTGGGTAACTACTCGTCTGGCCGCTATTTGATTAGTATAAGCAGGAGGTGGTTCCATTAATTAGGTGGTAATGAAGTTTTAGGGCACAGAAGGAACCTTAGGACGTGGAGGTGCTGTGGGAATATTAGGGTCTGAACTATCATCGGACCCTGTCTTTTGCGAGAGGACGGGATATATACTCGTCACGGAGGCCGAGACCTCCCTTTTCTTTTGTTCGAAATTAATATCATCATTTTGATCCTGTAACTTTCTCATTCTACTTTCTTCTGACATTCTCTTTGCTTTCTCCACTTTCCCTTGCTCTTTCTGTTCCCTTCCCTTTCTTGTCATTTACAAGGCCAATAGCTCAAACTTTAATAATGCGAGACCTATTGCATTGTAAATGCTTGTTATATTATAACCGAAAGTAATTTGAACAATTTTAAGGTTTAGCAGAGTTCATTGCTGATTTGCCATTGAATTGGGGCGACGTATTTTTAGGCTCATCACAGCAGCACTTCACTCTTCTGCGACCCCCCTTCTCGGTCTTCTTCCCAGTGGCGTTGCCAATGTATTATAGGCTTTTTACACATTTGTTGCCACAACAGTGCGTATTCTGTTCCCTTTGCCACGCACTTTCCTTGCCACTTAGCCTCAAACTTTAATAACCGTCCCTGCCTCACTTTCTTGTGCCACTTATCCTCATGTTTTTTAGCTCGCCCTATCTGTCCCTTTGTCCTGCACTTTTTGCTGCCACCCAGCCTTCTATTCTGGACAGCCCATGCCCTTCCCTCTGCCTTCACTCTATCCTTCCACCAATCATCATGTTTATGCCTCCCCATAGCTTTCTTATTATCACACACTTTGTACTGCCATCTGTCCTCATGCTTTTGGCTCCACATGCCTGTCCCTTTTTTGCACCATAAGCCTTCCATTCTGTCCTGCCACCTATGCTCGTGTTCTTTATTAGCTGTACTTTTCCTTCTGCCACGCACTACACACTCTTTAACTAGCCACTCAGCCTCATACTCTTTATCCACTGTCCCTGTGTCTCTGGCTCGCACTTTCTCGTGCCACTTATCCTTATGTTTTTAGCTCGCCCTATCTGTCCCCTTGTCCTGCACTATTTGCTGTCATCCAGCCTTATATTCTGGACAGCCCATGCCCTTCCCTCTGCCTTCACTCTGCCTTCACTCTCTCCTTCCACCTATCATGTTTATGCCTCCCCATAGCTTACTTATTATCACGCACTTTGTACTGCCATCTGTCCTCATGCTTTTGGCTCCACGTGCCTGTCCCTTTTTCGCACCATAAACCTTCCATTCTGTCCTGCCACCTATGCTCGTGTTCTTTATTAGCTGTACTTTTCCTTCTGCCACGCACTACACACTCTTTAACTTGCCACTCAGCCTCATACTCTTTATTCACTGTCCCTGTGTCTCTAGCTCGCACTTTCTCGTGCCACTTATGGTCATGTTTTTTAGCTCGCCCTATTTGCTGCCACCTAGCCTTATATTCTGGACAGCCCATGCCCTTACCTCTGCCTTCACTCTATATTGCCAGCTATCCTCATACTATTGCCTCCCCATGGCTTTCTTATTATCATGCAATGTGTACTGCCATCTGTCCTCATGTTCTTGGCTCTACGTGCCTGTCCCTTTTTCACACCGTTCGCTTCACATTCTGTCCTGCCGCCTATGCCTGTTTTCTTTATTAGCTGTACTTTTCCCTCTGCCGCGCACTCTATCCTGATACCTTTCCTTATGTTCTCTCTAATGTCTTTCGCACACTGGGACGCTAACACTTCATGAGCTCACTTAAACATTACTAAGATAGCTCCCGCAAAGGCGCCCTTTCTGTAACTGTTGTGTATCGCAAAACACAACGATGTGTGTACTGGTGGCCTTCCGTCCTTTCCTTCAATGTCTACAACACGAGTAAAGAGAGGGGGTTAATAAAGTGCTCTTGAGTAACTAAAAATGTAACCAGGACGCATCGCAAAAACAACTTGCCTATAAATATAATCTAGGGTTGCTAACTTGCTTGCGCCTTACTCTATGCTGTTAGGACATCATGTTTCTACTATGGGCTTGTTATTCTGTGTGTCTGTTCTATTACTTTATCTGACATGCTAGTCCAGCTGGTTCAATAAAAAACAAGCATTTGCAATGCAATAGGTCTCTCATTTGCTAGAGTTGGAGCTATTAGCATTGTAAATGACAATGCCGTTTATTCATTTGTTTTGAAAACCTGCAAGCAGTGCATAAACACTCACTTTGTACGTATAGTCCTTGCTTACGAGAAGCAAGGCTGTCAGTGAAAGAGACTGCCAGCTTTGCTTCTCATAAGCAAGGACTATAAGTACAAATTGTCAACTAATTTTGCTAGTGTAGAGTGGTCCTGAATGGATGAAAAGGTGCAGCCCAGAACCCATTTTATCTCTTCCTTGGCTGAAAAAATGCCAGCAGCGTGCAAAACAACATTTCAGGGTTTAAAATTTTTTAAAAACTTTGTTAATTTTCTTAATTATCCACTTGATATTAACATGACAAAAAAATGCAACATAGCTTTGATGCCATATTTCAGAAGGCAAACATCATTCAATCAGTTTTCTTCACATTATATCTTCAAACTTCAAGCTAACGGACTTTAATGTATAGAAGTTCACATCCATAACTTTATTTCAACCTAGACTGTCCACTTCTTCTCCCCTGACATTGGCATAGCCTCCGCACTACTCCGCATGTGCCTTGAATGTTGACCTCCCACCCTCCAAGGAGCTATCTATTTAGATATCTAATGGCCCATTTTGGTCATTCGGATTTGATGAGTGACCATATCCTCCCAGATCCTGTTCTGCCTGCTTGTCTAGCCTTATCTCACGCAGGCAATTTTGTTCGGCTATAGTCCATGCATACAAGGCGGCAGTCCAGGATTAGTATCTGTGCGCTGCAGAGGAGAGACTATATGGCGATTCATTCTAATACATCTTGCTTCACTATTTTCATTCTCAATGTAGTAGACTGCCATCTTTCTAGTTGTCATTCCTATGTCGCATACCCTACTGCAATTCTGAGCATGTGATCAACCTAATTGAATGGCCACGTAGGTTACGCTGCATAGGAATGACAACTATATAAATGAAGACAAGAATTGGGGAACACCGCAGTACAATTCCTGCAAAAAGACCTCCACCAAACTGACAGCCAGCTACATTAAGAAAGAATATACTGAAAGCGTGATATATTGGACTGTAGTAGCAAAATTGTCACATAACAAAAACATGACGGAAACACTTTTGGAAAAGGAACAGCATGGGTGCATAAGTTAAAGACCTACACAACTGGCATCGACTAAGAAATTCTGTGGAACCAGCTACATTCCCCTTTCTCCTAAATGAGTTTCTGACAAATAGAATATGATGATGGGTTAGTCCAAACATCTCCTCACTGAGTTGACACTCTCCCATCCCTAAGGAACTTTCATACTACTGGCTCTACCCCTGTAGACGCAATATAGAAATAGAAATATCTGAATTCTGACACTTCACTCCTTTTAGATGCACGAATGACATCTGCCTATCCCTAAATTACTTCCACAGTACTGGTTCCATCCCTGTAAACATGATGTAGAAGTGTCTCAATTCCGGCACTCCAGTCTTTTTTAGTGCACAAATATGAACTACATCTAGCAAAGGCAGACACATCAGGTAATTACATCACCCCCGTCCAGCGATTGAGATTAATTCCAGTCAGTGAGCGATCTCTTCTTCCTTTAATAAATAAGAAAACCCTAGATGAGCATGGGACTACATCAGCCATAATCTCCTGTTAGGGTAAACTAATGATGAGGATCGCACACAATTGCCACGCTGTGAAACTGAATACTATACTCTGGTGTGTATAACATGAGCCATTGCTACAATATCTTACTAAAATACTACTTTTAGGTCTTTTTATCACCTCTTCACCTAGATGTTCTTTGTTATGAGAAAATAATTCTTGATAATATAATAATACTGACACCAATGCCATACATCGTTTTATAACAACAGTGCATTGAAGGGACTCTGTTGCCCATGAATCTCTTCACACGCTCATTGGCGTTCCACGTGGCTGACACAACGAATCCTCAGGATTCTCGACAGGTTTTTTTAAAACTCGACTTTCATAGACACAGACAGGATGTTGCAAAGTTAAAGTATTATGTGGTATTGCAGTGGTGCCTTACCATATAATACTAGCACATTACACAAAGATGGACTCTTTCGTACACCTTCTCTGTCCGGGTAGGATGCCAAAGAGCAGGCAGGCTACTTTAAGGAACATGTGTTAAGCTTTTCACATCACCAACATGGACGATAAGTAATTGACACAACTCAAGAGAAATTCTGCACCATTTTGTATGATTTTTATATATTTTTAGACACCAAAACGAAATTGATATATACAGGGTAACTAGAGTTATCAATTGTAAAACATTAAATAAATCAGTACTTTGCAGTGTAGAAAAACATTAATGTTGCAGTGAATGGGAAAACACATGTATGCAATCAGCATTTACTTAGAGAGTGAGTTGACCTGAACCCCTCAAATTTAAGGTCTCATGAGTCCCTAGACCAGTTCACAACAGCTACCACAATTTTACCTGGCTCAGGGCAGAAGGGTGCACAGGTCCACTTTAGCTGTCAATCAGGCTCTCAGTCTTTAAATGGTTACCTTGGCAAAATGGTGCTTGCGGGTCGTGTTGAGCAAAAACCTTTGGAACTAAAGCAAGGAGCTGTCCCTGGACCCGGAGTCTCCAGGCAGATCAACTCTACCTGGCTCAGGTGCAGGGGTGCTCTTAGGTATCTCTGGTGCTGACCGGCGTGCCAAGAAAGTGTGAAAACAAATGCAGAATCTTTACAATAAAGCCACAGGGGGATTGGTCATTCTTGCAATTGGATCTCTCCACTTGAAGTGTCGAGTAAAGCAGGTAGTTTTCGTATTTACTTGCAGCAAGCCTTGGTAGGTGCATGCACTGCGGTTGAGGAAATTTTCTTCCAGAGGACATGGGGAACAGTGTAGAAAGCTGAGGGTCGGGACTACAGTTCCTAAAAGACACCTGTCCAGTGACTTGGAGCGGCCACGCTCGATTGCTCAGTGGACAGTACTTCAAAGTCGTGGATTTAGCTGTTTGTGCCTGCCGACTAGTTCGCCTACTACTCTACAGGTGATCGTGTCGGCCACAATCGTGTCCAGGTTGGACTATGGCAATACCCTTTATGTTGGGCTTCCTGAGAAATTTATCAGCAAGCTGCAGGTGATCATAACCAATGCATCTAGGCTGATTTTGTAGGCTCCCTAGAAGGGCGCACTCCACCCAGCTGCTGCTTAGGTTGCATTGGCTCCCGGTCAAAGAGAAAGCCAAGTTCAAGGGCCTTTGCATTGCCCACAAAGCCATCTATGGCCAGGCTTCTGGCTATATTAAAGAGCTCCTGATGAAATATGCACTGGGACACATACTTCGATCGTCCACGGCGGGCCGTTTGGCCCCCTTACGAGCCAGAATGGCATCTAAAAGTGGCAGAACCTTCTCGGTTTTAATACCCCAACTCTGAAATGAATTGCCGGAGAACTTCCGCAAGGAACCCGCCCTCTCAAGACTTAACTGTTTAGGGAAGCCCTGGCCATAGTCTAATACATTAATTTGGGAGCTCATCGGGGATGGTAGAAGGTACCTGAGATTTCTCTACAAGCGCTAAGAGACCTGTAGGTGATCATGCGCTATATAAGCTATAATTAACATAACATAACATAGTTCTTCTAGCCCAAGGGAGTTCTTGTTAAATTTTGAGTTTGCAGAGGGGTTCACCTTCCTTTTGGAATCAGTCTCTTGTATTCGTCGAGTCACAATCCAGCGGGTGCAGGGTGGGTGCCACAGATGCAGAGCTTAGAACCTCTCTTCGTGGAGTCCTGCCTTGTGGAAACGGGTCTATTTTTCTTATTGTGTCCAATCTAAGGTTCTGGTGTCTGGAGTGCCGTTTTGAATCCTGGATTTAGAGGGTTTTAGTGGGTATGAGAACTCTTAGCCAATGGGCATCCAGTCCTGTGGTCAATCCGCCCGAATAGTGACCATATCGGGTGGGAGTATGTCACTAAAATTAGTCAGAACCACCTCCTTTTAGCATAAATTCAAGATGGACAAAGCCATCCTCGACTGTACACCTCAGCTACGACACCCTAGAGGTGTGGTCAGCCGTCTGGAGGAGTACGCCTCCTGAATAGCTAATTTCCCACCAGCCCGCGAAAAACTTTTTCTGGGGAATACGTTTTATCCTCGAGCGGGGGTCTTTGTTCCATGGTCCTGGTGAAGCCTCGGAGGCTCATCGCCATGATGGTTCATTTGCTAGCCTTCCTGTGTGGGCGGAGGATTTGTCTCCTGCACATACAGGTTTTTGTCTGTGGCCTCTCGGAGTAGCACACACTTCCCAGCATGAGATCAAACTTCTGCCTTGGCAGCAAGCCCTCGGAAGTCTGCCAATATTTCGGAATTCTGGTTTACCTTGTTGGGCACTGTCTAAAATGCCACTTAGGTACATACTGTTAAGCCTCAACACCATCATGTCGGGATTAAAAAGCACAATATTTGGTACCAAACGAAAAGAAAATTGACCGTTCCATAATGGAGATGGGCAACTGGGGTATGTCCAGTGTCCAGCCCATGTAATCCTATGGAGTTTTGGTCACTTGTGGTAGAATTACATTTAAACTTCTACCACAGGACAAAATATGCTTGCACATACATTTCCACGCATATAATATAATGCACCCTTCCTCTTGGGCTATAGGAGGCCTGCCTTAGGGATGACCGACATATATTAAAAGCAGTGAGGTGAACCTCTCACACATGGTGTGTTCAGGGTCGAACTCGAGTAAGCAAGCTGTTTGTGCAAACAGACCTGCTTCCTTTAGTTTTACTCTGGTCACACAGGGTGGAAAAATAAGTGCTGCAGCCCTGGTGCCCCTTTTACATCCCTGCCCTGGGTGCCACTGGTACCTTATACTAGGGCCTTACAGGGGTGTAAATGTATTCGGCAATTGGATGTACCAATTCACATATGCAGTTTAAGAGAAAGAGCATTGGTGCTAGGGCCTGGTCGGCAGTAGCCAGCACACTTTCAGATCAATTACCACAGCATCTAGCAGAAAAAAGTGGGGCAATGACCATGCAGAAATGGCTCTTTACAACACATGACAAGCCAGGAGAGTACGGGCAGACTTAAATAGGTAACAAAGAGGCATGCTAACCGTGACTACTTGAGTATGGTGCCTGGCCTCACGGGATTTGGCTACAGCGATTGTCCACTTTCTTTCCCTTATACTGGGCGCTGACTGCTACCTTACTCTTTATATGCATCTTAATCTCCGCTGATGGCAACATGTGAACAGTGTGTGACTACAGGGGCATGCATCCTGCTCCCTTTGTGGTAGGGTGATATTCCAAACTTGGGTAAGTTAAGAAATCTGTGTGAATGGAGGTGCTTGCACCTCATGTATGTGAAGGTGCCTTTTTTTTCACGGGTGACGCATGGTTTGCTAAATTATTTCCAGGCATAATTGAACACAAACTATGTGTAACACTACAAACAGTTAAAATGAGTGAACTAAGTTGTTCATAGCACAGTCTGCTTGACCGCATGATTTTGATATCACTACAGTCTGTTGTGCACAGAGTGACACCTCCTGGTAGATGACCGCTTATACCATCACCATTTATTCTGGGAAGCGAATAATGATCGCTTTGTTACTTTCCTGATGGTCACTCTAAGGTCTAATCAAATATCTAATTAGGAATTCTTCTCTTTTAGGAACCAAGATCCTACAATTAGGCGAGTAATGACTCAACTTGCATGCATATTAGTCTTGCATGCTTTACTCAAAGTGAATGATTGTGTGGCTCGGTCAAATGAAACACTTACGTCTTGACAAAAGCCCATGCTCCGTATATCACCACCTCCTTTTGTACCGCTTTGTTCGCCATAAGTTGGCAGGGTATGCTCAGACGTGAGTCCCTTGCTCACTGTGCCACTGGATTCAAGCAAGCCAGGCTAAAGACTGCTGTAATGCCAGAAACCAGGCCTTGGAAGCTTGAATCTGGTCTAGGGAAGGCATGGCTTGGCAGTTCGGGCTGGACTGTTCCCATGAGGCACAGGGTCAGACTGATTTGCATATGATGTCTGAACTGGTGTGGCAGAGCGGGCTAAAGAACGGTGATGGATTAAACCCAGATATCTTGACTGGGTGTGAGTGTTTGATTGGTTCAGATGCTCCGTTCATCACCACCCCCTTTTGTACCGCTTTGTTCGCCATAAGTTGGCAGGGTATGCTCAGACGTGAGTCCTTTGCTCACTTTGCCACTGGATTCAAGCAAGCCTGGCTGAAGACGGCTGTAATGCCAGAAACCGGTCCTAGGAAGCTTGTTTCCGGTCCAGGGAAGGCATGGCTTGGCAGTTTGGGCTGGACTGTTCCCATGAGGCACAGGATCAGACTGATTTGCATATGGCCATGTCTGAACTGGGGTGGCAGAGTGGGCTAAAGAACGGTGATGGATTAAACCCAGATCTCTTGACTGGGTGTGAGTGTTTGATTGGTTCAGATGCTCCGTCTATCACCACCCCTTTTGTACCGCTACATACTGTAATAGCCTGGCAATATAATGCATTGTAAATCTGGCAACTCCAGACCGCCTAGTTTCCTATCAAGCTTCAGAGTCTTCAGGCTAACCCTTCTTCTCTTACCAGCCGCACTGATGAGATGCGTAGGCTGTCAATTACAGAAAGGTCGACCGTGTTGTCATGCAAATAAAGTTCTAAAGGATATGAAGGTATCAAAGGAGACATACCATTTTCCTAATTGCTGTTCTGCCCATATCAGAGACCTGCAAGTTATTCTAAATTTTTATTGATAACCATAGCCCTTGAAAGACTCTACCAATATTATGAGTATACTGATCTTCTGGAGGTTATGCAATCTGAATGCCCAGGTACTGTAATTTCCAGAGCTCTGACGGTAACTGTATCAGGGCATCTTGTCAAGTCTCTTCCAACTAGTCCAGCCTCTGGAAAAGTAATGTTTTTGGTTCACAATAAGCTTGGTGCCTGCAGCAAGACAAGAATTTAAACTGTAGTTGTTTTAAGTAGATGAGATTATCGACTCACAGTCCGGCTTCCGAGCCAAACACAGCACAGAGACCGCCCTCATCGCAGCCACAGACGACATCAGATCCCTGCTAGACAACGGAGAAACGGCGGCCCTCATCCTCCTGGACCTATCCAGTGCATTCAACACTGTCTGCCACCGCACCCTAGTTAGCGCCTCAACAACACCGAAATCCAAGAAAAGGCACTGGAATGGATCATCTCGTTTCTCACCGGAAGAACCCAGAGAGTCCGCCTCCCCCCGTTCAGATCAGAGGCCACCTCCGTCATCTGCGGCGTACCACAGGGATCATCACTCAGCCCCACTCTCTTCAACATCTGCATGAGCCCCCTCGCAGCCATCGCACGCCAACACAACCTCAACATCATCTCCTACGCCGACGACACCCAGCTGATCCTCTCCCTCACCAACGACCCGCCACCGCCAGAACCAGCCTACACAAAGGGATGAAAGATGTCGCCGACTGGATGAAGAACAGCCGCCTGAAACTGAACTCAGACAAGACGGAAGTCCTCATCCAGGGATAATCACCCTCCGCCTGGGACGACTCCTGGTGGCCCCCCGCCCTGGGCTTCACTCCCAAGCCAACGGACCATGCACGCAACCTGGGCTTCATCCTGGACTCCTCCCTCTCGATGACCAGACAAGTCAACGCCGTCTCATCATCACGCTTCAACACCCTGCGCATGCTCCGTAAGATCTTCCGATGGATCCCCACGAAACCAGGAAGACGGTCACCCAGGCACTCGTCACCAGCCGTCTCGACTACGGAAACATCCTATACGCCGGAACCACAGCCAAACTTCAGAAAAGGCTCCAACGCATCCAGAACGCCTCCGCACGACTAGTCCTGGACATCCCCAGACACAGCCACATCTCCGGCCATCTTAGAGACCTGCACTGGCTCCCCGTCAACAAGAGGATTACGTTCAGACTCCTCACCCACGCACACAAAGCTCTCCACGACCTGGGCCCCAGGTACCTCAACAACCGACTGACCTTCTATACGCCCACCTGCCTGCTACGATCAACCAACCTCCCCCTCGCCACCGTTCCACGCATCCGCAGAGCCACCACCGGAGGAAGATCCTTCTCCTACCTGGCAGCCAAGTCATGGAACTCCCTCCCCACCCACCTTCAGTGAACCCAAGACCCTCTCGCCTTCAGGAAGCAACTCAAGACCTGGCTTTTCGAGCAGTAACGGACCACTCCCCCCCGAGCGCCTTGAGACCCTCCCGGGTGAGTAGCGCGCTTTACAAATGCTATGATTGATTGATCGATTGATCTGTATACATTGAAACTATGTTTACAGTATTTCTGGCCTGCATTCTCCACTCTGACAGTTAACTCCTTAAATGTATCACCAGTGCTTCCATTGCCAAGACAAACAGCAGAGGGGAATGGGTAATCCCTGTCTAGTACCTTTTCTCTGTGTCTCACCTCACTAACACCAGTTCCCAGTCCACACCTGTGCTTTAGGATTAATGTACAATAGTTTTACTCAATCCGTGAACTGGGGTCCAAACCCCATCCAACTGGCAACCCCCCATAGAGCCTCCCTGTTGAGGGTATCAAATACGTTCTCAACGTCGAGCTCCACAAGAGTGTAATCCATTTACACACCTTGGACCATATGCATCACAAGGGAGAGCCTCCGCAAATTGATGTGCATGCCCCTCCCTAGAATAAAGCCAGATTGATCATCATTGATCAAGGACGTCAATACCCGGTGTAAGCGGGCAGCCAGCACCTTAGATAGGACATTCATGCAAGTGTTAATCATGGACTGGGCCTATGTGAGTCTGGGTTCATAGAGTCATTGCCTGGCTTCAGGCATGAATTTATGGCATTATGGCCTCTTTCAGAGACCGGAGGAGTATACCACCTTCTTAGCTTTATTCAACATTTCGTATAACCTGTTGATATTCTGAGTGGCATAGGTTGTTATGTCCTGTAATTTGTGTGCAGAGGCAAAGTAATATGAGTAAATATCTCTGACATGTTGACCTTTTTTTCATTCTTCAGGAAGAATCCGAGGACGACCCTATTGAAGGAAGCTTTGACTTATAAGTGGCTCCTTCTGTTGAAGGACTGATCCTCACCTGCTGTCCATTCCTGTCATTCATGTGGTCTTCAGTGCAGTTCAAATACATTTAACTTGCATGATGTGATGTTCAACTCAATACATTCAAATAAAAAGAATGTTTTAAAAGTGAGTGACTGATTTAGAGTTTGGCGGACAGGGTACTCCATCGTAATGCAAAGAATACCCTGTCCGCCAAACACCCGTCCGGCCGCCTCCTTTAGAAACAAATGAACCTTAAGTAATCTGTTGACTGGGCCCCTATTGACAGAGTAGGGGCCCGGTCATTACACTGCCTGCCCGTTTGAGGGTGGACGGTATAATGTATATTTTTTCCCTGTCCGTCACTGCCAGGTAGCCATCAATGTTGCAGAGGTAATGTTCTCCGTGCTCCTGATGAACTGTACTCCACCTGCCAAACTCTAAATCAGGCCCTAATTATCTTAAAAGTGTAAAGTAATCTTCAATAATCACTAGTTCTCAAGAGTTGCATCTGCCGCCTAAGAATACAACCTGGGTGTCCTTGATAAAGAAGAACGTTAGAAAAATCGTGATAGTGGGAACACTTTAATTCAGAGTACTTGTTTTCACGTTGGATATATTGATGATTCTTATGGCGCTCGCAGCAATTCTAAAATTGCCTTTTGCAGGGCCATATTGTTTAAATTTAATAACAAAGCTTGACTTTTGTAGTTTACCTACATCCCGTGCTACATTGAAGGCAAAGTGATTCTTTCTAGAATTAACCTACAGCCTCATAGCACAATTTTTCCATAGTAGTACTATGCGGGAAACTAGTGCTTTTGATACATGGAGTGTTGTATAAAAAGAATACAGGAATGTTCTTGTTTGACAGGCTGAGAGCCTGGTAATGAAGTGGCAGTGTCTACCGGCTAGTCTGTTTGCACACTGATGAACCTTCTTGCAAGCACACATTGTGAGGTTGTGTGCTTTTTGCAAAAAAACAGAACACACTTTGTATCTGGAGCACCAAGTGTAGGTTGGCTAAACAGTTGCTGAAGCCCCACACTTTTTGACTGAACAGCAGTTAGGGCACATTATTGTTCATTGTAGTTCAGAAGTACTGCAAGATTATCAAGAGATGCTTCAAAGCTTTACTCCGTTTTCAAGAACTTGAGAAGCTTGATTGACCATCATTGCCCAGGACTGGAACCAAATAACCACTCAACTGATCATCACTTCAAGGAAAAGGGTAACTTAACCTTTGAAGTGACTCAGTTACTTGTCAATTGTAGGGCATATTCCATTCTCGGTATCTGGTTAGTACTGTTGCTTAGTGGCAGTGCTGCAAATTGCTTAAAAAACTTAAATGTTTGCATGCCAGTGCCTCATACACTTATATGAGGCATGGATGTGTATGCTAATCTTTTCCCTTCTCTAGAAAAGAAAAGTAGCTAAAGTGTGTGTTTTTGTCCGAGAGGTCCTTGGGAGGGTTTGAATAATGATCTAAAATTAATCGAATTGTCCTGAAGTTTATTTTGTCCAACCTTTAGGCTCTGAGTTGCTCTCATTCTTAATATTGTACTAGATTCGTTAGAAGTTATAAATGAAAAAGAAACGGCAGATGCATTAAGTACCTTACACCTGGACAAATGTATTGAGAAAAATCTATAACCAAATTTGCCAACATTCAGGGAGGAAGCCTCTGGAACGTAACGTTGACAGAATGTATTTAGCCACCCGGTGTATGTCTCCGACAAAGGCTTGCTTGTAGGGTGCTATCTTTGCTATGGTGTGGCTCGTCATGTAATCATGGTACACCCTCATGCAAAGTGTATGAATAGGGGATACACAACTTAATCAATTTGACAAAGGTGGCCTCAGCAGCAGCTCGGATTGAACAATAGAACTGTGCTCTTGTCCTGTAGAGGTGAATGTGCAAAGCACATCTGGCATCCAAATGATGTATTGCTAGCTTGGCTGAGGAGGCCAGAAACCCAAATGATCAGCAGAGTGTTGGATACAGTGCTGATAAACTGGTTGCTTGGGGATACAGGAGCAAAACAAGGAAAGGAGGAGAATCAGCTTGGTTAGTAGGAAGTCTCACAGGTGAATCCAAAGGCTGGGAGACATCAAAAGGAATACTTAACAGTGAATATGTAGGTTAGGAATGTAGCACAAAGAACATGAATGATAAACTCACCTGCCATAGGCTGGTTGGGTGCTCCGGTCTGAAGAGGAGCTCAAATGACATCCGTGAGAATTCGGACTCTGCAGGAAATATAAAGGAGAGAAGGAGCCGTAAAGAAAGCTTTATTCGATTTTGTTTTTTAAAATCATGAAAGCGTACAGAAAAATGACAGTCAAATTAAAAATAAATATGTACATTCAAGGGTAACATAACTTCAAATTCAAAAAAGACATTGTCCCCCCCTCAGAGATCAGTGATATGACATATTATTCAAGGGGTTTTATCCCTCTCTAGAGTAAGAAATACACGGGTTTTGTCCTTTAGGTGAATAGGCTCAGAAATTACGACAGTTGTGCGGTGGATCAAATCTGTTGGAAGCAGAAAGACTGGTACCACTAGGTGCCTGGGCTTCCCCACCCAACCGATGGCGGTAAGCTGTTGTTGGTCCTGACCGGGGGATATTTGGCCTACAGGGGTAAAAATCATATAAATCCCAAATATGTATTGGACCATCCCCTTTTTGAGGTGGACAAGATCTTAAATGTGATACGATGTTCCGGTCCCTGAATCTAACAAGTATCAAGTCCCCTGGAATGTTTTTTGGTAGTGGGCCCAACCAGCCCACCCTTCTCACACTCAGTATTCCGCCATCTTTGTCCGGTGGTAGGGGTCTATTTCTTCCCATCCAAAATATAACTTTGTTTAATAGGTCCTGCTGTCTTTCAGCTTTTCCCATCACAGGTGCTGGTACTCCTGATAGGACGGAAACGTATGGCGCGGCTTCTGGCGGAAGGTGTATATATGGTAGTTTGCGTACTGTCTTGACCTCTGAGGGCCTTGATATAACCGATTTAAAAGGAGCTTTTGAGGTAGTTGGTTCTGCAGTTTTAGGGAATTGTAGGGTAACTTGCATGCTTTTGTGGATGGCAGTTGGCCTAGCTCTTGGAAAAGTGGTAGTTGGCTGGGGTCGGTTCAATGTTACTGGATTATCGATGGGATTCAAGATAGCCGTAATTTTATTCTCCAGACCCGCGAGCCTTTCCCCTATAGCGTTGATTTTGTCTGTTAATGGGGAAATGATGGTTTTAACAAGTTGTTCAATCTGAGTCAGAAAAGAAGTCTGGGAATAGGATGTTAGATCATCCAGTTTAACATCAGTCTCCATGGTGATAGGGAGGTTATGACCAGACAATGCAGGGCTTACAGATGGTTTGTGGAATTTGGGTTCAGTCCTTTCGGCATTGCCCTCATCGTGCTTTCCTTTAACGGGTAATAACCATGAAAGTACAGAGGCTTGTGTGTTAACTTTGTTTGATAAAAAGGGGGATTCATGTGTACAGCCTTTAGTATTAGTAGTACAGGTGGCTTTAGCGAGAGAGGGTGCATTCACACTGACATACTTAGTTTTGCATAGACTGTTTAGTTCATCCCACAAGGACAGGTTATGCATTCTTGGGGAGTATAGAGGAGGAGATAGCGTGCTAGATGGAGAATAACAGGGACAGTTTATATCAGTCACGTGAACAGTAGGCAGGGAGCTTGTGGTAATAGTTTGGTGCATTAGCGCCGCTTGCCCTGAACACCCATGCTCAGCAGAGTTTGTACCCCCCTTACAGGGCATGTTCAAAGAGGAGATGGTGATGTAACAGAAGAAAGGAATAATAATATATGGACACTATACCTCCTTTAGCAGAAGTAACAGGGGGGTGGCCCGTCCCGTCCTGTTCGGTCCGCTGAGGGCCACAGAGGGCTCGCCCTTTGCCCGGGCTTAGCCCCGGGCGCTCCCGCGCGCGACTCGCGTTGCGAGAGGTGTTGCTTGTTTTTCAGGCGCCTCCAGGCGCGAAGGTAGCGTCAGGGACGCGACTCGGCCGCCGGGGCACCTGGAGGTTGAAGTTCTTTGACCCGGTGGAGCTGAGCTGCTTTGCGTGGCTGCCGTTCCCCTCACGGCGCTGGACTGTGCTCCGGTGATCAAGCCGTTGCCCTCACGGCAGGTAGGTAGGGCAGAGCAGGGGGACCCTGAGCGCTCGGCGCTCCTTGCTTTTCAGGCGCCTCCAGGCGCGAAGGTAGCGTCAGGGACGCGACTCGGCCGCCGGGGCACCTGGGGGTTGAAGTTCTTTGACCCGGTGGAGCTGAGCTGCTTTGCGTGGCTGCCGTTCCCCTCACGGCGCTGGACTGTGCTCCGGTGATCAAGCCGTTGCCCTCACGGCAGGTAGGTAGGGCAGAGCAGGGGGACCCTGAGCGCTCGGCGCTCCTTGCTTTTCAGGCGCCTCCAGGCGCGAAGGTAGCGTCAGGGACGCGACTCGGCCGCCGGGGCACCTGGGGGTTGAAGTTCTTTGACCCGGTGGAGCTGAGCTGCTTTGCGTGGCTGCCGTTCCCCTCACGGCGCTGGACTGTGCTCCGGTGATCAAGCCGTTGCCCTCACGGCAGGTAGGTAGGGCAGAGCAGGGGGACCAAGAGAGAAGGAGCAAAGCAGCAGGAAGCCTGCAAATTTAAGGAAGCAAAGAAGGCAAAAACAATAAAGGTGCACAATACAGGGCGGCAGGGTGGCAACTTTACGATAGAGAGAAAATCCACCATCTCATAGTGTTGCCAGGCTAAGGGTGATATTCCTTGTGGCCTTTTATACTGTCTTTGCCTTGCATAACCTGGAAGTGACACCATCACATGATATTAAGATTGTGCAAGTTGAAGTAAAGCAATGTTTGTTGTGCAAACTATCTCAATGCAAGGTAGCTGTTGGACAGAACCTTACATCATTGTTACCACTTAGACCAGCCACTTTGTTTTCCCGCTGTGGTGGTCTCAAGTGCAGAAAACAGCTTTTTTTGGCACAGCTACTGCACACGGAACACATCCCCAGGCAATTCCTGTTCCCCAGGGACTCCACTGCCCTAAACGTTAATGAATTTCTTTTCTCAGAAACAGCTGTCAGTAAGTGGCCACGCACCTCATTATACTATACAGTTATTGACGCTGTATCTCCACACATGGATGATGCAAGGAGAATATGATCTCCTTCAAAAACCTTCGGTAAATATGTGGTGTGAGTTATGGAATGTTAGTTTGAATTCCTAGATCTACCAAGTTGTAGTAATGTAATCTGGATCCGATGATGGCAGAGATGGCAACTCATCTACTTTCCTGTGCCATGGGTGGGTGGATCAGTCGCGGCTTAAGAAAATTCATGTACAAGAGGATTTTACAGTTGAAATTTGTGTCTCAAGTTTAAAATGTATTCCTGATTTGACACCAAGTGATTTCACTCCTGATTTAGCAGAAGAACCTAGGCCAAAAGAAGCTGACCAGGGACTTTTTTCCATTCTCATTACTTGTGTTTTTTCCATGCATACTTTTTAAGCAATTTTGGTCCATCCAATTTTTAATTTTGCCTCGACAGTCTAACAAAGTTTCAGAGTGAGAGACCGATTCGCTAAGCTTGAAAAATCAATAGAGTATCGCCAGCATAAGTAGAGAACAAACTTGAATTATAGAGCCACAGGTACGTCCATATATTAAAAAAGTAGGAAGAAAGAATACAAACTTGAGGGACTACAGCGTTATCTCTCAAGATGTTGAACAGAAATTGATGAATCATCCTTTTCTGAGTTCTAGTGAATAGAAAGGAATTAACCCAGTCTATGGAAAGGCCTTTGACACCTGTAGGAAGTCAGCCTTTTCTGTGTGGTCTCACAATATTTTTCACCTTTTGCCGGAAGCTTTATTTTGTCTGACTTTAAAACTCTGTGCACATTAACCCTGCTAACCAGTGGTAAAGTGCATGTGCTCCTCTTTTAAACATGAAGGAATTGGCATATTTCTGATAGGTATATTTAACTTGCCAATCTAATATTAAAAAAAAGACTGTAATCACTGGAGTTTCATATTCAGCAAAAGCCTCAAAAGCTCTGGTTAGGGCATGGTTAAAATCCCCAAATCCTGCCAAACCTCTGATCAGAGAACATGTGCATCAGGCCTGTTAAGTGGTGTTAGCATCATTGGCTTTTTGTAAACTCTAATGGTTGCTAGACAGTTTTGCAGGTATCCCTATAAACACACCATTCAACCAGATGGTGAGAAAAAGCCTTAATATCATCCACTCAAAAGTGAGCTTTTGTAATTGTGAGTTGTTGCTGGGTCAGGTGGAAAGTGAATTGCACCACAAGGTTCAAAATGTACATCCGTGATCATAAGATTGGGACCAAGGACGGAAAGAGGGGGGGGGGGGGTGTTTGAAGGTATGGTTCATCAACCGATCCCAATACTATGTAAGATGAAGCTTCAGGTAGGGAATATGGAGGATGGCATGGGGGAACTACCCTTGTACACAATGCTTGCAAAAAACTCTTGAACCACTAGATGACAAAGTGTCACTGGTTACCAAGTGGTCTGCTGTTTGGTAAATGGTCAGTACATTGTTTAGAGAAACAAAGGTCTTTCCCAGGCTGTAATCCAGAGTTGCATCAATAAACTGTACTTTCTTGGATGACGCCAAACTTGTTAGTTCACTGCAAATCAAAGATTGAAAATTGTCCTATGAGGGTGGTAAGAATGAATGTATGTTCTGGAAATGACTACAAAGGATGGCCTTAGAATGCTGCTGTAAAAAAAAACAGATAGGCTTGGTTCATGGATTTCAATAGGATGAAAGGTGATTTTATATTGATATGCAACTTGCTAAATACACTAAAGCTTTGTTTGTATGTACTGGACCTTACCAATGGCATTGACGACATGGCTGCATAACTTGTTAGTTTTTGGATTACAAATAAAATATATACATATTTTTAGGTCGAGGACCGTAGGCTGCGCTTGCGCAGTCTTGGTCAGAGATTTAATTTTTACCAGAATGGGGGCTTGAACCCACCCCTCTTCTCCATTGGCTGGCCTTGTAAATGCTGGCCAGCCATTGGAGGAGAGGGGCGTCACTCCCTTTAAGCACCGTCTTTTCCCGATTCGGGTGTTTTTTTTCTCTTCTTTCTCTCCCTAACGTCATCGGGAGAGAGCACGTCCCTCATCACGCTGCCTGCATGCTCAAGTATTGTATTGTATTGTATATTAGATTTCTAAAGCGCCTTATCACCCAGGGGTCTCTAAGCGCTTTGCAGAGAGTGAGCACCATGCTAGAGGGGAGAGAGTTAGGCATTACCCCAAGCCTCCTGAAACAGCACCGTTTTTAGCTTTTTTCTGAAAGAAAAAAGGTTTGTTTCTTTGCGCAGGCTCTCTGGCAGTTTGTTCCATGCACTGGGAATTGTATGGGAGAAAGTGCGCCCTCCAAAGGAGGATAGCTTAAAACGGCGACAGATCAGTAGAGCAGCGTCTGCTGATCGTAAATTCCTGCTTGGGGCAAATGGAACTAAACGTTTCTTGATATATTTTGGGGCTTGTCCGTACAGTGCTTTATGCGTAATGCATAGGCCCTTGAATTTGGCCTGTTGTTTCACCGGCAGCCAATGTAGTTTATGAAGGAGGGGAGTAGCCTGAGTCCTTCTTGGTTTGTTGAAGATCAGTCTGGCGGCATCGTTCATGACTATCTGAAGTCTGCTCGACAATTTTTGGGGGATATTGTCATACAGAACGTTGCCGTAATCCAGGCGTGCCAGGATCAGTGCGATACTGCTCTTCTAAGCGTGTCTACCATCAGGATAGGGGATAGTTTGCGCAATTGCCTCATTAGCCCCACACAAGTACCCACTACGGCTGAGACTTGGGCAGACATGTCAGCTCTCTGATTGGTGTTCCTTATTACCAATCAGAGGGCAGACTGGCACGTGCAGGCAGCGTGATCAGACTCTGCTCCCAGACCCATGGCTCGGCTCGTCGCCATCTACTTTTGATTAGGAGGCTTGACTGCAGCAGGGCAAAGCAGGAACCCATACGGTAAGAAGCGCCCGTGCTTTCCTCCCCCCCCCTCGTTGCTTGTGCTTGCTCCCCTGCCCCCGTTGCTTGTGCTCGCTGTCCTGCCCCCCTTGCTGTCCTGCCGTTGCTTGTGCTTGCTCCCCTGCCCCCGTTGCTCGTGCTTGTTGCCCTGCCCCCCCCTCGTTGCTCGTGCTTGCTGTCCTCCCACCCCTCGTTGCTTGTGCTTGCTCCCCTGCCCCCGTTGCTTGCTGTCCTGCCCCCCTTGCTGTCCTGCCCCCCTTGTTGCTCGTGCTCGCTCTCCCCCCTCGTTGCTTGTGCTTGCTCCCCTGCCCCCTGTTGCTTGTGCTCGCAGTTCTGCCCCCCTTGCTGTCCTGCCGTTGCTTGTGCTTGCTCCCTCCCCCGTTGCTCATGCTTGCTGTCCTGCCCCCGTTGCTCATGCTTGCTGTCCCCCCCCCTTTGCTTGTTCTTCCTCCCCTGCCCCTGTTGCTTGTGCTCGCCGTCCTGTCGTGCTTGCTGTCCTCCCCCCTCGTTGCTTGTGCTTGCTCCCCTGCCCCCTGTTGCTTGTTCTTGCTGTCCTGCCCCCTCGTTGCTTGTTCCCCTGCCCCCCGTTGCTTGTGCTCGCAGTCCTGTCCCCCCTTTCTGTCCTGCCGTTGCTTGTGCTTGCTCCTCTGGCCCCCGTTGCTCGTGCTTGCCGTCCTGCCCCCCCTCGTTGCTCATGCTTGCTGTCCTCCCCCTCCCTCGTTGCTTGTGCTTGCTCCCCTGCCCCCGTTGCTTGTGCTCGCTGTCCTGCCCCCCTCGTTGCTCGTGCTTGCTGTCCTCCCCCGTTGCTTGTGCTTGCTCCCCTGCCCCCTATTGCTTGTGCTCTCTGTCCTGCCCCCCTTGCTGTCCTGCCGTTGCTTGTGCTTGCTCCCCTGCCCCCCGTTGCTCGTGCTTGCTGTCCTGCCCCCCGTTGCTCATGCTTGCTGTCCTCCCCCTTTGCTTGTGCGTCCTCCCCTGCCCCCGTTGCTTGTGCTCGCTGTCCTGTCGTGCTTGCTGTCCTCCCCCCTCGTTGCTTGTGCTTGCTCCCCTGCCCCCTGTGTCTTCTGCTTGCTGTCCTGCTCCCCTTCGTTGCTTGTGCGTGCTCCCCTGCCCCCGTTGCTTGTGCTTGCTGTCCTGTCCCCCTTGCTGTCCTGCCCCCCTCGTTGCTCATGCTAGCTGTCTTTCCCCCTCGTTGCTTGTGCTTGCTCCCCTGCCCCCTGTGTCTTCTGCTTGCTGTCCTGCTCCCCTTCGTTGCTTGTGCTTGCTCCCCTGCCCCCCGTTGCTTGTGCTCGCAGTCCTGTCCCCCCTTGCTGTCCTGCCGTTGCTTGTGCTTGCTCCTCTGGCCCCCGTTGCTCGTGCTTGCTGTCCTGCCCCGCCGTTGCTCATGCTTGATGTCCTCCCCCCCTCGTTGCTTGTGCTTGCTCCCCTGCCCCTGTTGCTTGTGCTCGCTGTCCTGACCCCCCCTTGCTGTCCTGCCCCCCCTCGTTGCTCGTGCTTGCTGTTCTCCCCCTTTGCTTGTGCTTGCTCCCCTGCCCCCCATTGCTTGTGCTCGCTCTCCTGCCCCCCTTGCTGTCCTGCCGTTGCTTGTGCTTGCTCCCCTGCCCCCGTTGCTTGTGCTCGCTGTCCTGCCCCCCCTTAATGTCCTCCCCCCTCGTTGCTCGTGCTTGCTGTCCTGCCCCCCCTCGTTGCTTGTGCTTGCTCCCCTGCCCCCTGTTGCTAGTGCTTGCTGTCCTGCCCCCCCCATTGCTGGTGCTCGCTGTCTTGTGCTTGCTGTCCTGCCCCCCCTCGTTGCTTGTGCTTGCTGTTCTGCCCCCCCCTCGTTGCTTGTGCTTGCTGTTCTGCCCCCCTCGTTGCTTGTGCTTGCTGTCCTGTCCCCCGGTTGCTCGTGTTTGCTGTCCTCCCCCCCCCCCCCGTTGCTTGTGCTTGCCGCCCTGCCGCCTCGTTGCCTGTGCTTGCTCTCCTGCCCTGCTATTGGCATTGTAAATGACAATGGCATTTATTTTAATTTTTTTTTTAAACATAACTAAAAATGTCATGAGCAATGCCAATAGCTCTAACTTTAAAAATGCAGAGACCATTGCATTGTAAATGCTTGTTTAAAAGGTGGTATGAGTCAGGATGAGACTGGACTCTGCTCCCTCCCTTGATGCTGCTCTAATGACACCTGTCAATGTAGGGGCAGTAGTGGACATTCAGCAGCTACACAGAGTTAATCACCAGAGACTGACAAAGGATACTGCATTACTTAATGGCTACTTGCAAACTAGTAGGATTAATTATATCTTTTTTTTATAAACTCTGGAATACTTTAACAATGTTGATAGAATGTTGCTGAAGACGTAATGACACCTATAATGCCAAATGTCAGAAATATTGTTTATGATACAAGCATTTCTGATTTCAGCGAATCTAGGGGCTTTCCCAAACATATACTCCCTAAATAGTAGGGAACAATTGGCTGCCTTACTCGTATACTCCCGTTTTAGAATGCTCAGAGGTCAAGTAGAGGTAATATTTCTGGATTATATGCTAGGTATGCAGAGAGCAGTTATTCCGGTTCAAATTATGTTTCAGGAGAAGACGTTGTCTTATTTGTATACTACTACCTCGGTAGCTAACCAGAGAGTATTATTTTCTGCAGTGTTGTCTGATAGTCCAACCAGCTGCTCTGAATGATCTATTGGGGAATGAAGACACTGTAGCTGAAGAGTGCCTCTGGACAGCTGTGAAATTGCATAAAATTAGGTTTGAATTATATTGAAACAATTCTTTCAAGTACTGTGGTTCTTGCGTTATAAAGGTGTCATAGTTGCTGAATCGCAAGCTCATGAGGCAGCCGATCCCTTTGAAGCTTGGGCACACTACTCCTTGAGCTACTTTGACTCAAGACAGAGATCCCTCTCAGTCATTGGATGTCAGTCTCTTTCTCACACACACACACACACACACACACACACACACACACACACACACACACACACACACACACACACACACACACACACACACACACACACACACACACACACACACACACACACACACACACACACACACACACACACACACACACACACACACACACACACACACACACACACACACACACACACACACACACACACACACACACACACACACACACACACACACACACACACACACACACACACACACACACACACACACACACACACACACACACACACACACACACACACACACACACACACACACACACACACACACGCACACGCACGCGCACACACACGCACACACCCAACTGTCTCTGGTACAAAGCTTCTGTACCTCACTGACCTTAGAGTAGAGTTCCGCACCCACCAAGCAGGTATGTTAGTGTCCAACCAACAAGGTTGTGCTGAATGCTACGAGTCCCGGTGCCCACAATCTGGTAAATTGCTTCAGTACCCAAACCAGTTGAAAGGAGTTTGCACCGGGGTTGCAGTTATGGTCGCCCTGCAGTTCTTACTGCTTGAGGGTTCCTCAGGCCAATCGCAAAACCACCCACCCACGCAAGTTCGATGTTCACCCGGGTCACAGTGGTGAACTAACCGTGCAGCTGCAGTCTCTTTAAACTGTGTCAGTGTTCTTTTGGTTGTTGCTCAGTGGTGCAGGTCTCAGCACATTTTGCAGCTGCAGTGTTGATTTTAAATACATGGGAGTCCTTACAGCACCCTGTCCTTCAGAGCACATCTTCTTTGTGCAAGAACATCTCCAGTGCCCCTCATGGCAAAATAGTGTTTCCAGGTTACTGGTCCCAAATCTGGCAGGGGGGGGTGTCTGTCAGCACTCCAATCCTAGAGCTCAGAGGAATCACCTGGTCTTCACTGGTGTGCAACTTCAGGCTTGTGGTCAGAAAAACTACACTGATTGGAAGCTTCGGTCCCATTTACCCTAGGTTGCTGGTAGTCCAGCAGTGCAGTTCTGTGACCAGTTTTGTAACTGGTTTTTCCCCATCTGCTCTTTTGCTTTTTATACTCAAAATGGTCCAGCTATGGTCTCTGTCACAAGTGAGAGCAGGAAAACTGGTAATCTTTCCTCGGGAGCAATGCAAAACGAGCACAGAAGGCAAAGTAGGCCACCCTATTCAAGTACTTGTTATTCTGTGGGGGTTTGGGGAATAGCTTTCCTCTCAGAACAATGAGCCAGGAAGAGGTAGGGGGGAATGCCTATGCTTAAAGGTGTCTTCTTTCTCCTTTCTTATCTCCTTTCTTAAGACTCCTCTACCTGACCCACTACCAAGTACCCATAGAATGTTGTAGTAAGAAGCCATGCAATTCACATCTGCTTTGTGATTGATCATTTTGGGTACCTCTGATATATCACCAGAACAAAATGGAGCCCACTGTGGTCACACCTACGTGTCAATATGCTCTTCTTGTGCATCTTCTACACATGCAAGTGATGTACACGCTCACCGCATCCATATCCCACCTGGATGAGTGAAGTCCTGTTTGAAGGGCACTGGCAGAACAATTGTAAAAACACAGGAGAGGCCAATAGGCCCTTCTCCCTAGCAGGCGACGGGTAAAAAGGCCCGTCCTGCTACTATAATCATTACACTGTCCACCACGGTCAGTCTAATACAGTCTGTTGAAGTGGCTGTAATCATAGCCATCCTAACGAGTGTGCACTTGGTGTGCTTTCGGACTACAGAGCACCTTTCTGGGTCTCACTTTAAATTGTGGAATGGCCTAAGCACACACTTGTGATTGTTGTGTCTGCTGAGCTAGTGTAAAAACACTACAACTTTCTGTGCAGAACTCCAGACATCCAAAGTACCTTTCTTCTTCCTAACAACAGTGATCAAAGAAGGCATCAGTTCGAGAAGGGATTTCAGATGTAGATTTGTGATGAGGAACCTGTTGGCTCTTGTAGTCCGATACTGCACTGCCCCTGCAATATCAGCCAAGATAACCTCCATAATTGGAATCTGATGGAAGTTCCAGATTGATATTTTCCCTCTGGACTCTAAATGATCTCTCCTAAATCTCTTATTCGATATTCTGGATAAGTTTACAGTTTTTCTCCAAAGTATTTGTAGACCCCTGTCCCAGATGCTAGGTTTCTAGTCATGCAAGTGGTTTCTAGCATTCCTGTTTTCTTTTCTATACTGGGGATTATTCCATGTTCGGATTTATTACTTCTAGTTGTGATCTGATTTTAACACAATTTTTCTTTTTTTTAGGTCTTGCGTAGGCAGCGCTTCTGCTGTCTCTTCGAGACATGCTGTATTCAAGAAATGGGCATATACTCTGCACACTTTCCACCCATCTTTTTAATTGGCTGCTCTCCCTGTCCTTTGTAAATGGTTGCTTTTCATTGGTCAGTAGGCTTAGTAGTCCCTCCTTTTTCTTGTAACCTCCCATGACGACATCCCCTGTTACATGTATTGTTACTCCCTGGGTTACAGTCTCAGAGCACAATTTTCTTAAAGGGCTTCAGTCAGGAAACAGGCTTGGTCCTAAGCAAGGCTGGCAGTGGTTACTTTACTCACTAGCACATCTCACATTTATATGAGACCTTCTATAAAGTTCCCTTCATCAGCTCCACACAGAGTACATCCTAATCCTTAATGAAAATAATCATTCTTTTGTCGCATTTCAAAGCTTCTAATTGTATATGCGGACATAGCTATTTGAATGTACTTGTGGTACTGTCTTGCATGCATTGCATTACTGGTAGGGTGGATTTACCATATTTTCGAAAGGGTGCAGTACCATATGTGGCCAAAAGAGGTCCCATGGGACATGGCTAGGAAATATTTTTGGGCATTTATAATGCCAATAACTTCAACTCCAACAAATGCGAAACCGACAGCATTTCCAATGCAGTAGGTCTAACATTTGTTAAAGTTAGAGCTTTTGGCATTGAAAATTACAATGTTTTTTACTTTTGCTTTTTTATACCATTGGCAATAGTGCTATGCAAATATAATAACTCACCTGGAAAAAAACCGAAAGTAAAAAATAATATTTTTAACACCAACAGCTTTAACAAATGCCAGACTAATTGCATTGCAAATGCTTGTTCTTTTTAGTATTTGTTGTTGTAAAGCAGTGAGAATAATTGTCTGAGATATTTGTCTTTGTGATCTGGTTCCTTTTACTTTCCCTTTTCGATGGGTCTTATATCTTCCCAATACAAATGCCTCAAATTCAGATACCTAATTCTGCTGATTCATTAGGGGATAATATATCACATTCAGAGTCCTTATCGGTGTATGATCCAAACACTAAAACCTGATTTAACTCTACTTCTTTAAACCGTTGTATTTCCAGGTGTAGCTTCTTCAATCCCTGGAGGCAAAACGAGTAAGAAAAGTAATATCCAGAGAAGTTTGGAGTGTTTTTAATCTTTGTTGACAGTCATTTTCGAACAACTTGCTTGGCTTTTTAACACTTCTAGAACTTAGGTGTACTCACAGGAAGTACTTTCTCAGACGCCTTTGACTCTGTGTGTGTGTGTGTGTGTGTGTGTGTGTGTGTGTGTGTGTGTGTGTGTGTGTGTGTGTGTGTGTGTGTGTGTGTGTGTGTGTGTGTGTGTGTGTGTGTGTGTGTGTGTGTGTGTGTGTGTGTGTGTGTGTGTGTGTGTGTGTGTGTGTGTGTGTGTGTGTGTGTGTGTGTGTGTGTGTGTGTGTGTGTGTGTGTGTGTGTGTGTGTGTGTGTGTGTGTGTGTGTGTGTGTGTGTGTGTGTGTGTGTGTGTGTGTGTGTGTTTGTGTGTTTGTGTGTTTGTGTGTTTGTGTGTTTGTGTGTGTTTGTGTTTGTGTTACTATCCTTGTGGGGACTTGGGTGTGATAACACACTCACGCTGTGGGGACTTGATTGCACTGTGGGGACCTGAACCCAGGTCCCCACAATGCAATGTCTTCTAAATGATAAAAAATGACTTCAAGAACATGTGTGCCAACTTTTACAACTTTTTAAAAAATGACCTTGTGGGGACCTGTGTTTCATCAAGTGTGTTAATATTTTTGCTCGCTCTGCCCCCGTAGCCAGGAGGCGGTACTGCAGTCTTAAACACACTTTGCATTTAAACACACTTTGCTCTGCAGAAACAAACACTAGCAGCAGCAAGGACAGACATTTCAAAGGAAAAGCTCAATAATTTGTGGTTAGCCAAATATTTTTCAGGCATATTGACCTTACAATAAATAGTTATTTATGTAAAGCTATTGAATTTAGACTTTTTGTGTCTGAAAATTGTTAGTGGGTTTATGAACATTGCAAAAGCAATTTGGGCCAGTTTCAAATCCGAAAATGCTTCACTATTGCCATTTGATGCATGTCTGCTATTGAAAAATGATGGTGCACTGCACTGTGATTCAATTTAAACTGATTTGATCCTGTTTTGCTTATAACTGACAGCCATCAATGTCTATTGTTACATTTTACTGCTTGTACCAGGACTTCAGAGTCTTTATTTTGCTTTTCCTTTGTTTGGATATTAATAGGCACAATGGAATATGTTATCTTAGATGATAGCTGGATGAGTGAGTGATTCGGGTTGCATTTCACTAAAGGCTACGTTCTTGCAGAGAGCAAACTGAGGCACTGGTATGCCCAAAGTACTGTGCAAAGTTTCTTTTTAACAGAAAATACATGTTCTTATAAAATTAATGAATTTCTTTGAAGATATATTCAAATATTGTCATAACATGTAAATTCATTAAAATCATTTGAATTGCTTAATTTAAAAACTGTTGCTAAACCTTTACAAATTAAAACCATTGTTTGACATTCCAAAGGGTAGGTGAAGAACAATTATATAAAAAAGAGGATGCACCAAGGGAGTTTTTGTTTCTCCTGGTTGCAAGTGTACATTATGCAATCACATTCATTTTTCCAGTTAGCCAGATTTTGACTTTTCTCCTTTATTGCTGCTTAAGTTTTATGAAAGGATGCATGGCAAATGCGTGGTGTTATCCATGAAACAGCCCTTGTTTATTTAAATAGGAAACAGTACAGCTTGTGCTACTCATTTCCCAATTTGGGGCCAAACTCATAGAGGCATTCACCACTATTTCAAGGCGTAGTGAGAGGAGGAGTTCTCGACTGTAGCCCATACTGGTCAACAGCACTCCAGACCCCATGTTAACTCTTAAAGAACACTGGGAGCAAGATGTAAGTACACTCGAAGAGAAAGACTGGGTGGAGGGTTAAATGACCCTCAGACTATTGGTGGTCTCTAAGAGATTGAGGGTGAAACAGCTTAAATACTTGCACAGGGTACATTATAGCCCTATGAGTAAGATGAAACCAGTCACAGATCCTTGTTGCCAAAGATGTGATATGGAGTGGGAACCTTTTTTTCACATGATATGGGACTGCCCCAAAATACAGGTACCGACATAACATCTACGACATCCTGAGGTATGTAGTGAACAGACAGATAGAACTTGAGCCCAAGATGATAGTGCTAGGATGGATGAATGAGTTAGAAGGTAGACACACTAGTCTATCAGTTGCCCTGGGTTATCTCATATCCAAAAGAGACTGGCTAGACAGTCGAGATCTATGACAACCCTAACAGTGGCTGCATGGACCCGTGGAATGGGCTACTGTGCCAAGGAAGAATAATTTGTATATAAGTCAATAGAATGTTGCGCAAGGCAAATTAAAATATGGGGCAGTGGCTCAATTATTCCAACTCTGCCATTTAGTAATTTTAACTTTGCGTTTGAGAGACTATGTGTACATTTGATTCTAAGTTGATTGGCACCAAGGTTTTTAAGTGACATCCAATGCGCTAACTTTTTATAGGAAATGGGTGAAGCTTAATGGCAGTTATCTGGCAAGCACAAGGGTCATGATTTTAATAGTGCAGCAGGTTTAGTGGCACTGGGACCAAAAGCTTCAGGCACCCCACTAAATACCTAATATGGCTATATTTTATTCCTGAACATGCAACCACAAGTGCAGACCACAAGGTTATGATTTGAATGAGACAGCAGGTGCAGTAGCACCAGGCCCAAAAGTTGTCATAACTCCTCTAAACAAATAATATTGCTATATTTGACTACTAAACAGGCAGTTACAATTGCAGTTATCTTACAATTAAAAGGGGCTTGATTTGAATGGTGCAGCAGGTGCAGTGGCACCTGGGCCAAAAGCTCTAGGGACCCCACTAAACAGCAAATATTCCTATATTTAACTACTAAATAAGCAGTCACAAGTGCAGTTACCTTGCATGCACTAGGGTCATGAATTCAATGGTGCAGCGACACCGGGGCCCAAAGCTCTAGGAACCCCTCTAAACACTAAATATTGCAACATTTTACTATGAATCAGGCAGTCACAAGTGCAGTTACCTTGCATGCACTAGGGTCATGAATTCAATGGTGTATCGACACCGGGGCCCAAAGCTCTAGGAACCCCTCTAAACACTAAATATTGCAACATTTTACTATGAATCAGGCAGTCACAAGTGCAGTTACCTTGCATGCACTAGGGTCATGAATTCAATGGTGCAGCGACACCGGGGCCCATAGCTCTAGGAACCCCTCTAAACACTAAATATTGCAACATTTTACTATGAATCAGGCAGTCACAAGTGCAGTTACCTTACAGGCAATTGGGTCATGATTTGAATGGTGTGGCAGGTGCAGTGGCACCAGGGCCAGAAGTTGACATAACTCCTATAAGCACCAAATATTGCTATATTTTATTACTAAACAGGCAGTCAAAAATGTAGTTATATTGCAGGCATTAGGGGCATTAGTTTAATGGTGCAGCAGGTGCAGTTGTACCGGGCCCAAAAGTTGTCAGAACTCCTCTAAACACATAGGGGCTTATTACGATGGCGGATGGACTTCACTCCGTCTACCATCGTCCCGGGGATTGGGATCGGTTGCCTATAAGGCGGCTGTACCGCAAATGACATATGATTTACCGCCACCACCGCAACCGCAAATGGCATGTTTGCATTTCCCTGCACTACGTGGCAGGCACCATGCGGTGTGTCTAATAATGATCTCATAGCAGTCCCATCAGCTTCACTATTTCTTCTTGTTCATTGAGTCCCTCACTGACTGAGTTGACGGCCAACGGGCGTGCGCAGCACTACAGAGGTAGTATTTGCGATGGCCGTTGGCCGACGGGCGCACTTAAGGGGTTAAGGGGTTCTCATAGGAGAAAGCTAATGCATTTCCCAATGCTTGTTTGTTTTGTTTTCAGCACTCTATGGGAGAACATGTTTTCTTTCACTCCACCCCTGTATTGTGTTTTGCCTCCCTTTCAAATCCTTGCCCTCATCTGTTCTGTGTTTTTGTCATCCCTCGTCTTTCTGTTGCTTCTCTATAACTTCCCTTGTCACTGGTTAGTTTTAATCACTGCTGAGAGCAGTGTTGACCTCCTACGACTGCCACTCTGCTCCTCTGTTTGTCTCCTGTCCCTCCTCATTCTGTTTTTAGGAGGTCTTGGCAGCTGTGATTCCCTATCAGGTCACTCCCTTTCCTAAGTGTGCCATCATGCACTTTAAAAAAAATTACTGCTCAATGTTGCAAATCTGCCAACCTGGAATAGAAAATTAAAAAATAGAATGCTCCTGCATGCATTGTGACACAAAACATGTACACATATACATCATCACGTTGGGGCTGCCATAGCGTCATGATGCATAAGTGCACATAAGTGGTAATGTGGCGCACTTTCCTTTTGTTGATAGTGATGAACAGCAGAAGAAGGGGTGTATTGCTTTGTTTGTACTTTTTTTCTGGCGCTTGTGGGCCTGTAGTTGTACAGAAAAAGGAAACATACTAGTTACAGATACATTTGTGCGCCAATCTAAAATCAATTAAAAATTTCAAACTCATACAAAGTAGTTTGCATTGTGTGAATTTCAAAAACAACCTACAGTTACTGCATGAGTTGAAATAGCTTTGTTTTTAAACAATTATTTAAAAACTTGATATGAAAGATGTTCCTTTCATTCGGGATATGCAATTAATTTTGGAATGTTAATTTAATTATATTCATAAACGTGTCTATCTGATGATAGTCAATTTTTGCATTGGTTTTCCAAACTAGGCGATTTTGGTACTGAAATGCCCATTTCCACTTTCTGGGAATGAAAGTTCCCGCTCTGTCTTGGCTAACTCTGCAACCTGAAACATGCAGGCAGTTGTATCCTGTTTGCAGCCCTCCCAAAGTACCTGTTGATATGCAAGTTGAGAGCCTCGCAGTGCCCTCCGTTGTCATGACTATGGCCGAGGAGAGGTGTGAAGGCCTCTACCCCAAGATCAGCATAACAAAGGGCCGAGAGCTTGACTTCCCCAGCAGTGCGCCTTCCCGGGAAACACCTGCAGCAGGCAGCAGGCTGTGGTTGTGAGGGAAAGGGAATACAGGGGCTCGGCGTGTGTTGCGTCACACGAAGCTGTCTGCACACGAGTTTAGCATACTTGCTTTTACCTAAACGTCATAGCCTTGAATTAAGTACGGCATAGACGTTTACAGAATGCTTTTCACTGAAAACGAACTTTTTCAGAACTGCACCTCTCAAATGTGCAAGGAAATGAAGGCAAGGGTATCTATGTATAAAACAACATGAGATGCTTGTATTCTGTTTAGTTGCAAAACACATTTCAAAAAGGTTAGTGCTCTTTCTCCATATGCAAAAAACTTTGATGCACAGTGTGCTGTCAAATTTTTAATTTTACACTAAATCTCTTTAAGTTGTAAAATGTTTAGTGATCTAATAATGGGCAATGAAAACAGCAATCTGAATTTAATAAACCTTTATCAGAGTACTATAAGAAAGGTGAGTGTTCATAAGCATAGGATAATTAAAGATTTAGTGCAAAAAAACTATTTATTTCACAATATCATCTCTCTCTCTATTGTCCATATAAAAATGAGCATTTAAATCTGGAAGTCTAGCTGGTGAAGAATGAGTTATTAATTTTGTTAGGAGAATTTAAGGAAATAGTTTTGCATCTCGACACCAGTTTTAACAGTTTCTTATGCGCTAAACAAAAACATTTTGCAAATCTAAGGAAGTTGCTTAATCTCCATTCTTGACTGTCTTTACATTCTGCAAGTTCATATCATATCCTTGTTTCTGTAATCCTCACTGCTGGTCCTGCGCGCATTTTTCGACGTACAGTATCTCGAGTTCGAGAAGCTCCTTTTAAATAAGTCTCCCCTGTAGATTGTCCTGTTGTTCCTGGAATTTATAAGCCTGCTGTATGTTGAACACAACAAAAAAGCAAAACGCAGAGTTTCATTTTGCTGATGTTTTTCAATCAGCCACTGGAACTAGACACATGTGGAGTCATAGACAAAGGGGAACATAGAGAACAATGAACAGAGGAAGGCAGACATGGGAGGATATGGAAATGAACAGATGTGGGAAGACAGAAAAACACAAACAAAAAGAGAGACAATATAGGATGCTAGGATTCGGGTAGAAATATGAAAAAAATAACGATACAAAAAACGAGCATTGGCATAGCCAATAGGTCTCGCCTTTGAGACCATATTAGCCATGCAGCACACAAGCTGCGAGTTTACAAACATCAGAAAGAAGATAGAGCAACCAGTCACATCTCGTTTAACAGTGGGAGTTGTGCTGGATAATTTTTTAACCACGTGTGCTTGAAGCTTTGCGCTTATAACTTGATTTAAATTGTAATTATAACATATTCAGCGTGTTCTAAGGCAATTTATCTCCACGAGGTCTGACACTTCCCGGGAAGCCTAGGTGGAAGGAAGAAAGGAGCACAAATAATACTAATTGGTGCTCATGTACATCTTTGGGTGGAGTTTGCAATAAATAAGAGCAATATAAAACTGAAGAATGGATGTGAAGAGGGGAAGAAGGAAGGAAGGCTGGGAGTGAGGGGAGAAAGAAGACCAGAAAGAGCGCAAGAAGGTGAATCAGGCAGAGAGCGTGCATGTGGGAGAAGGAGAGGAGAGAAAGGAGGAAATATAGTGGTGAGAGGAAGAAGAGAAGGAAAAAGAGTGAAGGTGATGCTGTTGGTGTTAGGGAGAAGAGGGGAGCAAAAGACAGAGAAAAGGAACATCATGTGGGCATGAGAGGGAGAGTAGCAGGGAAACAGAAAGGGCCAGAAACGGGGGGACTGAAAAGAGAGTAGAGAGGCAGAGGAACGAGAAGAAAGACATAGTACAACAGAGGCAGTGGGAGAGGGAGACAGTGGAAAGGAGGAGAATGCAGTAGAGCGGAAGAACGAGAACACAGAGTTGTTAGGGGAAAAAAGAGAAAGGTTGTAAGCACCAGAGGGAGAGAGAGTGAGGAGGCAGAAGCTACACAAGAAATATATGGAAAGGAGTGAGCGAGGGAGTGGAATGGGAAAGCAAAGGAATTAAGACAGAAAAGCACAGAGAGCGAGACTAATGGATGGTGAGGGAGTAGAGAAGTAGAGTGAAGATGCATGTGTGTGAGAAAGGGAGCGAAGAGGTCGAGTTAAAGAACATGAAGGTTATTGGTGAGGTCAGGTCATGTGATGCTTTTTATAACACACTTGAAGACATGGCCCTTGCGCACTGCAGTAGCGGAGGCCTGGATGCTGCATCCAGTCTTGTGCCCGGCGCAGAACTCAGACCTACTGTTCACGTGCACAGATGAACAGATGAATGCATCGTTAGATGCACTTGCCACAAAACGAGCAGGACAATGGTGAAATGGCTAAGACAGCGAAAACTGATGAGTGCACATGTGCACAACAAGAACAGGGGCAAAACCTATAACGTCTCGTAAAATAACCGAGCTCTGTGGGACAATGCACGGACTACTGTCGCTTGCAACCACGGGTTGCGGGTTGGCAGGTCCCAGTGACAAGCAGTCCATTGTAAACTCAGCTTAATAGTGCACCCTTCTCTGAGTTCTGTAGTTGGAGCTTACAGCTGTATTTATATCACAGAGAACACAGCAACCCACAATCGAACCGCTATATTTAAAAAACTAAAGTTGTGACATGAAGGCAAAGAAAATAATGACCTTAAATATAATTGTAGTGCTGGCGTCTAGCGGCGGTAGAGATCACGGTTCCATCAGACATTGGTTTATGGATCCAAGCAAAGCGAGATTATAGGGGAAAGCATTAGAATGTGTCATCGGAACAAAACAATTGAAATACAACAGCCATCCTCACAGCAGCGTCATGCAAAGAATGAGAAACAATGCCTTATGAAAGCCAAGAAAAACACATCTGAGTAAAGCAGAAAACATCCTATTGCGCCCGCAGTGAGAAGAGGAATATGTCATGTTGAGGTCAAAGCAAAGATGTGCCATCACGACAGTGGAAAACAAGCAAAAGCGAACGCACGGTGCATTGTGTGCATACATGCTAATAGACCCGATTCAGGCTGGTGACTACCGATTTTTCAAGCCAAAAATTGCTTTATTTTAGCTGTCTCCCATCTGAAATTGCATTCTGTATAATAAGTCAATGGGGAATTTTCATTCTTCCAGTTTTTTATTTTAAATCTCTCACATCCCTGTACTAAAATGTTGGCATGTATGGATGTGTGTAACCTGACCCACGAGGAATGCAGCTGCCACCCTATGCGCCGCTGCTCGCTCCCGAGAGCAAAACGCTGTGGGAGTGAACATTAAAAATGAAGGTGGACCATGCACCCGCCATTAGCCATTTGCGTGCTTTCATTACTGGAAGACACAACCAAAGCCAGTCCTTATGTGTGGGAGATGTCAGACCCACACGGAATAATTTAGAGTGCTTACAAGAAGCCTCGCAGAGCAGCGCATGGGTGCTGGCTCAGGCTCGACCTAAACATAGGCATAAGAAGACACACACTCAGGTACCATAAGGATTTGGAACAGGAAGACGCAGAATGAAAACTGAGGGAGGTTGAGTCATGGGACAGTGACATGAGGAGATATAGAAACAGAAGACAAGAATGTTCGAGGTATGGCAAAAGCAGGAAAGCACACTAACTGGAATTCACTGCCAATGAGACAGGCTTACATGAACTCTGATATAGGGAGACACAAATATTGGCACAGAAAGAAATGAGCATCAGTACAGGGACACTGTAACCGTGAGAAATAAACTTTGAGATATGGCCTTAGGACAGAGCAATGGAAAGGGGAGATGTAACGAGGTCAGAAAAAGATAAGAGGTATGCATTAACACCTTCCTGGAGCTAATTGAAGAAGTTACAGCACCACATGAGGAGTGCAAGAGGAAGGCTGTCACCTTGGTAAGTCTGACCATCAACTGCCACCCACAATGTCCTACCATTCAGTCTCACACACACATCAGACTTACACAAACTCCAGAACAAACCATACATTCCAGACTCGCTACCCTCATGTAACATTCCACTGCCAGCTCTATCACAGGAGGTACAGACACCAAGACAAAGATATTTTACAATAGGACATCGGTCATGCACGCCAGTTTAGTGAATCAAAAACTCTAGCAGGGTTATTTACAAAGGTAACTTACACATGTGTTTATTTACACATGTAATTTACTCTTTTGCTTTTTAGTTAGAACTTTTCGCTATTCACAAAATCTGATTGTAAAGTTAATCTAAAGTATATAAACCTATATGTCTTCACTTCCCAAAGAAGTAGTTAAAGCCAAATGTACAATTGTAAGTTGCTACTGCTAAAAAAACAGTAAGTCCAGCACCAAACATGTTTAACTACTGATACTGCACTCACTCGTTAGGACTGTTTTACGTTTGAGGGACAGCTCTTGCACTTCTCAACTGGGCTACTATAACAATAATTGACAGTACCAGCACTTTTCATGATGGCCGATGTATTTGTGAACAGGATTTTTGCCTCTTTATTGGGACTTTACAAGCACCTCACCTGGACTGCTGCCTCTTTCATGGGGTTTACCCATGGGGCATGGCACCTACTGGCACAGCTAAACAACAAAGCACAAATATGCCTCATAATCTTACATCATTCCACTTCCAACAGTACTTTCCAACAAAATTCATCACACATATAGAGCCATTATACTGCATTAGACAGAATACTTCATGTACATTCTATACAGGTCAGATACGCCACATTGTCCATTATGAAGATGCTTCTGTGAGAGAGGGCTTTTTGCAGCTTCGTCATTAACTTTTGCCCCCATTTTCTCTACTGTTAGGTACTGGTGTAATGACTCTGTAGTGCCATGGGCTCTGTTTACCAGGCCTCAGTGCATTTGCTTGAACCCTTAAAAGTATATGTTTAATTGCCTACCCCCAAATGACATAAGTTAACTTACATATAAATCCCTAGTATATGATACCTGGAGTGTCGTGGAGTGTCGTGGAGTGGGGTAGAGAGGAGTAGAGTACAGAGGAGTTTAGTGCTGTTGAGCTGAGTCGAGTGGTGTAGAATGTCGTAGAGTGGCATAGAGTGGCGCAGAGTGGTGAGGAGTGGCATGGAGAGGAGTGTTGTAGAGTGGAGTGTCATAGAGTGGGGTAGAGAAGAGTAGAGTGCAGAGGAGTTTAGTGGTGTAGAGCTGAGTAGAATGGTGTAGAGTGGCATAGAGTGGAGCAGAGGGGTGCGGAGTGGCATAGAGAGGAGTGTCATAAAGCAGAGGGGCATAGAGTGTCCTTGAGTGGAGTGGTGTAGAATAACATGGTGTATCATGGAGGATCGTAGAGTGGAGGGCCGTAGAGGGGAGGGTGGGTCATAGTGGGGAGGGTCGAAGAGGGGAGGGTCAAAGAGGGGAGGGTCAAAGAGGGGAGGGTCAAAGAGGGGAGGGTCAAAGAGGGGAGGGTCAAAGAGGGGAGGGTCAAAGAGGGGAGGGTCAAAGAGGGGAGGGTCAAAGAATGGAGGGTCATAGAATGGAGGGTCATAGAATGGAGGGTCATAGAATGGAGGGTCTTAGAGGGGAGGGTCGTAGAGTGGAAGAGCATAGAGTGGATGGGCATGGAGTGGAGCTGAATAGTGTTGTAGAGTGGAGTGTCATAGAGTGGAGGCTTGTAGAATGTCAGAGTGATGTGGAGTGGCTTAGAGTAAAGTGGAGTGGAGTGGATTGACACAGAGTGGAAAAGAGTGGAAGGGCATAGTGTTGTGGAGTAGAGTGAGGTAAAGTGGAGTGGCGTAGATCGAAGTTGAGTGGCGTGGAGTAGCCTAGAGTGGAGTGGAATAGGGTGTTGTAGAGTGGAGTGTCAGAGTGGAGGCTCGTAAAATGTCAGAGTGTAGTGGATTGGCATAGAGTGAAGTAGAGTGAAGTGAAGTAGAGGGCCAAAGAATGAAGGGGCATAGTTTTGTGGAGTAGAATATCGTAAAGTGGAGTGGAGCGCCGTGGAGTGGAGCGCCGTGGAGTGGAGCGCCGTAGAGTGGGGTGCCATGGAGTTGAATGAGTGGCGTGACATGGCATGGCGCGGGGTGGAGTGGCATGGCGTGGAGTGGCATAGAGTGGAGTGGAGTGGCATAGAGTAGAGTGGCATAGCGTAAAGTGGATTAAAGTTTGGGAGAGTGGAGTAAAGCTTTTTCCATGCTTGAATTTTGCTAGGTAGTACCTGCCAAAATTTACATTTTGAAACTGGTCATGAAGAGGAAAAATGTGTGGAAATCGAATGTTATAACCCAGATTCCACACATTATTTCTTATTCTGAGAAGAAAATTCATATTTGTGCAATAAGATTGCCCCCTGGATAAAATCACCAAGAATCTCCTTTAGAGCTGTCTGGAGTGGTATCCATGGCGGATTATTGGTCTGACCAACAACATCCTTTTTTTGGAGTTTCTGAGCCCTGAGTTATCGGGTCCTCAAACCTCTGAGCTGATTTTTCTAAGCCAAGAGACACAGGATGTGAAGACTTCCTAGGAGCATCGGGGGCTGAGGGAGGCTGCTGTGCTTAGACACTGTCCACACTCATACTTCAGCATGGGAAGGAAAATGCTTTTCCCAGCTGAAGATGAGGAAACTGTGCCTTCCAGCCACTCCTGAACCTTCTACCGAATAGGACACTCTACCCAGCACACACTTACAATGCTTGCCATTACCACACATTTTTTACTCCGCAAAATCTTTTACAACACAGAGATTTACAACGCAATCCATTACAATGCATTGTCCTTTACAACACAATTTACTATTTTAACTCCACCAGAGTGTTGTAATGGTTACCATTGTAAAGCCCTGCGTTGTAAAAGATTTTGCGGAGTAACGCAGTCATTTTATAGGATGTTTACCCCCGGCGACCAAGAAAATAAAAACCCTCATAACGTCTACCCCCTGTTCTAAGCAGGCGGTAAATGTATGTGAATTTAGGCCCATTTTTGTCCCAGAAGGGAGAGAAAATGCAGAACTGGTGCTGGAAATATATGATCTGCATGTTACTTACCATTCGGGGGGGGGGGGATTTGCAATCCTTATTTGCTCAAGGGAGACACCAACTAGAATACCCTCACAGACATAACAGTGAGAATGAGGCCAGATGTGTGCTTTTGAATGGTTCCTAAAGGGAAATTAGTCACAGTAATTCTTCTAGGATCAGAATGTGGACCTAAAAGAGAGGATGAGGACTGGAAGATTACTGATAACTAATCCAGACATTAGTATGACCTGGGAAGCTTTCACATCCAGAGCTAAATCACAATTGCTCTACGCATGTTGACAGTGAGAATTTGGAACATTTTAGCTAACATTAATATCTCATTCTAAGCAGTGGATGCAAAAACACTCTGGTACAAAAAACATATAAATTGGGTGGGTGGTGTGTCTTTACACCAGATTTACAAGTTAGTGTGCGCGCAATCAGTTTTTGTACTTCACCATTTATGTGCCATGTTCCAATCTGCAAAAACAGGTGGTATAATCATGCACAAAATGCCAGTGGACCCAGTTTACACCTGAATGGTAATCCGTGGAGGGCAAGGGCGAGCAAACCTTCTTTTTATGCTTGTTTTGTAATTCAGGTAAAATGATGCTGCATAGCTGATTTGTGCCTTTTACCCAACAATGAAAGAAGCACCATAATAGTAACTACTCTTTCTGCAAAATAACGGGTGTTACTATTACCCACCATAATCGTGGTCAGTTTAAAAACTGTAGAAGAACGGAAGGTTGAGTGGGTTTTATTGGGATTCCAACACGACCTACAGATTGGCACACTTTTCAGCATCTAGCATTTAACTCACTGAGCCATTTTGACAAAGGGAACAGAGGTATTTTGGCAAAAGGAGTGGTTTAATAATTGTTTTCCTAAAATTTCTAACAATGCAAACTGCAATGTAATCAAATAGGCTTACTTCAGAAATACTTAATGTCAGGGCCTTCGTTATTATTTGTGTGGGAAAACCATATTGGTAGTTAGTTACCAGTACCATATGCTAAAGTAATTTTAGGTGCAGAGCTCCTCAGTGTTATGCACTATAAAATGAGAAAGAGAGAACCAAATACAGCTTACTGGTTTAAAAAAAAAATTTAAAACACTGCACTATTTCAGTTAGATTATCAGCTTCTACATTAGACAGAATTAGATGTCGATATTCAGTTTCAGGATACAAGTCAAATTAAATCAAATATTCTCGTGACCAGTTCAGTGGGTTTCCATAAACCTATATGCCTGCAACAGGGTCTAGTCCACACTATTTTGAATTGGTAAAATGGGCTGACTGTTTTAATGCTCTGTCATTTTGTTAATGAAATGCTATAGAATTATGCTACCTCACTTCCTCGGTGTATTCCCCACTTTACAATGCAGGATTTGTTGCATGTGGGAAGCTATAATATAAAGTCGTACAAGTAAAATGGAATCCCTTCTTGAGGAGCCGTTAATTATTCTGTAAATCAATTCTACACATCAATTGTAAATAAACCGGAATTATTTTTAGCATTTACTGTTGAGATGTTCTAATCCCTTACGGGAAATATACTGCAGAAATAAATATGGTTAATTTAGTTTACACATACCAGGTATGTTCTTGCAAGGGGCAGAGCTTTCTTGGAGTTTGGGACTTTTAAAATGGTAGGTTTTCTTGAAAGCGCAATTGATTTGAAAGTGACTCCAGGATGACTGATCGCCCCAGTCACAGCATGAGGCAGCTACACTTAACAATGCGGTAACTAGCGCCTCTCTTCACCTGGGCTAGGCTGCCAGGCACACCCTTCCTTCAACAGTAGCACAAAACACGAGTTAAAGGATTTCATTAACATATCTATAGTTGCAGAGCAGCTGCTCGCATCCCCCAGGCCCGACCGGAATCTCCCAGCATTAGCAGGACTTTAAAATGCACTGTGTCTTTGGCCTCTACGAAGCTGCAGCGTAAAGTGAATTTCAGAGTGAAGTCTGGCAGGTGTATACACCCTGTAGGAAATGCGGGCTGAAGTTAAATAATTTACAGGTATACGGCCTTACAATTTGTTTTATTATTAAATATACATTTTGCTACTGTGTGTAATAAAAATATAGTTTTAATACATAGTGACTCCTTCAGTTTGTAATAAATATAGATAAGATGCTTTAACTCATATTACTGCTCCGGTAAAAGTCGCAGTTATATTGCAGGCCACAGCGTTTGAAATTACTGTAATGCACAGAAGCCACCTAGTTCAAATCTAACTGTGGCAACTTCAAAATGCATAAACACATTGCCAACCCAACAAAAGGAGCAAATTTCCATATTAATATTCTAAGGAAACTTAAACCCTTCCGACCAAAAAACGACTTCAAGACGGCAGTTCAAGCTCTAGTTATCCCCAAGATCGAATACGGAAGTGTCTCTTTACGGTCTCCCCAAAGCTACACCAGCACATCTAAGAGCCACCATCAACACTGCAGCCAGGCTCATCACGGGCTCAAAAAAAAGGTCCCACATCTTCCCAGACCTAAAAGCATTGAACTGGCTACCATGGGAAGCCAGAATTCACCTAAAAATAGCATGCTTGACCCACAAAGCCATTCACCATAAAGCACCCAGCTATCTCTCTCGGAAACCGTCTATCTCAGGAGGCAAGAGATACACAAGAAGTGCAGAAAGCCTTTTACTGAAACCACACAGATTTAATAAGGCGAAAACTTACAAACGCTCGTTCTCAGGGATGGCTCCTAGGATTTGGAACGCACTACCCCCTGAAACCAGACTTACCACATCTACTGCACTGTTCAAAAAGGAAGTAAAGGCGATTCTCATGGAAAAATTCACATGAGCCTCACTGGAATTCACAACCTATTTAGATGCAAACAGACAATCTACATGGCACTTTGGCTCTCTCTGCCCGCACCTTTCTCTGTATCCCATTTAGCCCAACTTAGGATTCAGTTTTTGATCTACCTCTCTTGTTTGTTTTATTTATGCATACTATACCCACACATGTCTGTATTTCTGTACTGTGTATTTTTGTATTATGCTTTATACCTCTTACTGCTTGATATATACTGTTATTGTGCACTGTTTTTGTATAAATTTAATTGCTTGTAAAGTGCTCTGATATCTGCAAAAGTCTGGTTCGCGCTCTATAAAACTTTCAAAATAAATAAATAACTGTCATACTGGCTGCCATGCCATTCTGCCCACAATTATACTAAATGATCTACTCAGCAATAGGTGTTACCTATCCTTACGCAGCAAATGCTAACCAAGACCTTCATCTTGTAATGGGTGCCATCCTGACTAGGCACCATGGTATCTTGTAAAAAATCTATATTACCATGTTTTCAGCTACTGAGACGGGAGGAGGACTCTTGCTACACACCTGAAAGCTGTGCCGGTCCAAACATATTTTGCTCTAAATAGCCAGAACCCCAATTATTTTTTTGTCTACTTTGCTATAAGACAACAGGAGGGGTCTGTGATACCTAGCCTTTTCTCTTTTTCTTTAGAGTCATGGCTATTCCCACCTCTCTGGGAGCTGTGGATGTTTAACTGGGTGGACTCCCATACAAAGAGGGACATGCTGGACAGCCAGCTGGAAAAACATCATTGGTACCTCTGGAAGGTCCACTTCAGACTTAATTTTAATTGACAAAGGATGGTAAATATAGGGATGCTTGATTTTTGTGAGATGTGCTTGTCTCACAACATTTTCCATGACGTGTTATCAGCATAGGATTCAGGCTGCACTTGACTTCAAAAAGTGGATTTGTGGGCGGCTGGTGTTTCTTTAATTTCCACACAGTTACATTTTCCACTACCTTCAGAACCCAACTCATTGGCTTTATAGTTGAATATCCCCTACTGCCTTGTGATTACATAGTTGTCTTCTACTTCATGGGTGGCATAAAATTTGTGAAACCTGATATGTTACAAGCAGCGTCATACACAATTAAAATATGTTTTTTAATGTGTCTTCCAGTCTGCTACTGCCATGAGTATTTGGCTCAGATACTTGTAATTATTAGGGATGTGGTGAATTTGCTCAACTTATTTTTCCCCAAAGTAACACAAAATTTCAGAAAAATTGTTGCTCAATTACACAATGTGCACCTCACATGACTTTTCTAGGTGATAGGTGATGGCTGTGGGCATACACAGAACAGAAAAGTGACAAAATGTGCAGACAGAGATTGGCTTAAGCAGAAATTGACTAGTTCATTAATAAAATGCCTCCCTGCTAGACAATTTCTATTCAAACCAGCACCCAACAGGCGAATATAAGTAAATTTTGCCCATTTTACATAATGTGACATTTATAAATTACTTGGGATTTCACCCGACTAATGAAGATTATGCACGGGCCTAAATGTTACCTGACACTTGGATAGCTCACAGTTTACTAGACCAAGTAGCACTTGATCTGAACCATTATACTGACCTATGATGAGTCATATCTTTTGGAATGGAAAATAACTGTGCAGATGTCAAATTACAGTGTGGAATTCTGCACAGTATTTCCAGCTAGTTTTAGCAGATTGTAAGTATAAGCGGGGGCTTCCGAGAGAGTGGCAGTGGATGGAGGAGTTTGGAAGGTTGGGGAGACAAAGTTCAAGTTCAAGTTTAAGAATTTATATAGCGCACTACTCACCCAGAGGGTCTCAAGGCGCTTGGGGCGGGGGAATATTATTTATGGAATAGCCAGGTTTTAACCTCTTCAATGCTAATGACAAGGGTAACTCATCATGCACTGCCCATTCATTTCAATGGAAATCTCATTATAAGGGGCCTAACTCCAATAGCGTCCAAGTGGTTAAGTTCTTTTCTGAAGGAGATGTGGTTCTGTGTAAGGCGGAGGTGAGTGGGGAGTGAGTTCCGGGTCTTGGCCGCCAAGTAGGAGAAGGATCTACCTCCCATGGTGGATCTTTGGATACGTGGAACTGCGGCGAGGGCTTGATTGGCGGATCTTAGTTGGCGGGAGGGAGTGTAGAAGGACAGTCGGGTGTTGAGGCATTCGGGTCCTAGTTTGTAGAGGGCCTTGTGTGCATGGGTGAGGAGACGGAATGTTATTCTCTTGTTGACGGGGAGCCAGTGAAGGTCTTTCAGGTGGCCGGTAATGTGATCTTGGCGAGGGATGTCCAAAATGAGTCTTGCTGATGCGTTCTGGATGCGTTGGAGTTTTTTCTGTGATTTGGCTGTGATTCCGCCGTAGAGGGTGTTTCCGTAGTCCAGTCGACTCGTGACCAGTGCGTGGGTGACAGTTTTTCTTGTCTCGGAGGGGATCCAACGGAGGATTTTTTTGAGCATACGAAGTACGTTGAAGCAGGAGGATGAGACGACGTTGACTTGTCTGGCCATCGAGAGTGAGGAGTCTAGGATGAAGCCAAGGTTACGTGCGTGGTCTGTGGGTATGGGTGCTGTGCCCAGAGCCGAAGGCCACCATGAGTCGTCCCAGGCAGAAGGGGATGATCCTAGTATGAACACCTCCGTTTCGTCTGAGTTAAGTTTTAGGCAACTGTTTTTCATCCATTTGGCTACTTCTTTCATGCCTTCGTGAAGATTGGTTTTGGCGGTGGTAGGGTCTTTGGTGAGGGAGAGGATCAGCTGGGTGTCGTCTGCGTAGGAGATGATGTTGAGGTTGTGTTGGCGCGCAATGGATGCGAGTGGACTCATTTAAAAATTGAAGAGGGTGGGACTGAGTGATGATCCTTGTGGTACGCCGCAGATGACTTCGGTGGCCTCTGATTTGAATGGGGGAAGTCAGACTCTTTGAGTTCTCCCAGTTAGGAACGAGATGATCCAGTCCAAGGCTTTTCCTTGTATGCCGATGTTGCTGAACGTTGTATGAGGGTGCTGTGACAGACTGTGTCGAAGGCGGCGGAGAGGTCGAGTAGAATGAGGGCCACTGTTTCTCCGTTGTCCAGTAGTTTTCGGATGTCGTCTGTAGCTGCGATGAGGGCGGTCTCAGTGCTGTGTTTGGCTCGAAAGCCCGACTGTGAGGGATCGAGGGAGTTGTTGGATTCAAGGAAGGCGGCGAGCTGGCTATTGACGGCTTTCTTAATGACTTTGGCCGGGAATGGGAGGAGGGATATGGGGCTGTAGTTTTTAAGTTCAGAGGGGTCTGCTGTGGGTTTCTTCAGGAGGGCGCTGACTTCGGCGTGTTTCCAGCTTTCTGGGAAGGTAGCCGAGTTGAAGGAGCAGTTGATGACATCACGGAGATGGGGTGCGATGATGGAGTCTGCTTTGTTGAAGATGTGGTGGGTACAGGGGTCGGTTGGCGATCCAGAGTGGATGGAGTTCATTAGGCGGATGGTGTCTTCAGTGGTGATTGGGTTCCAGGTGTTGAGGTTGTTAGACAGCGGTTTAGGTTCGGAGGGGGGAGGAGAGGATTGTTCGTTGGAAATGTTCTCGAAGCTGTTATGTATGTCGGCAATTTTGTTGTAGAAGAAGGAGGATAACGAATCACAGAGGTCTTGGGAGGGAGTGATGTCGTTAGAGGCTGCGGTGGGGTTGGTGAATTCTTTGACGATGTTGAATAGTTCCTTGCTGTTATGGGCGTTGTTGTCTAGTCGATTCTTGAATGCTGAATTCTTGGTGGATCGAATCAGTTGGTGGTGTTTACGGGTGGCTGTCTTGAAGGTGGTCATGTTGTCGGTGGTTGGGTTTTTTCTCCATGTTTTCTCGAGAGTACAGCATAGCTTCTTGGATTTCTTACGGTCATTGTTGAACCAGGGGGCCTTTTTGCTGTCCTGTTTGTTGTGATGGTTTTTCAAGGGTGCTAAATCATCAGCGCTGTGAGTGATCCATTGTTTGAGTTTGGTGGCGGCTTGGTTTGGGTCCGATGAGAGGGCGGGTGGGTTTTGGTTGAGCGATGTGAGTAGTTGGTCGGTGGTGATTTTGTTCCAGTTTCTTCGAGGAATAGGTTGTGGGGGGTTGTGGGTCGTGGTAGTTTTGTAGCTGAAGTGAACACAACTGTGGTCCGTCCAATGGAGAGCTGTGGTGCAATCGAAGGAAATGTACTTGCTGGAAGTGAAGATTGGGTCGAGTGTATGTCCAGCTACATGGGTGGGGGTGTCGACAAGTTGTTTGAGTCCGAGATTGGCCAGGTTGTCAAGGAGGGTGGTGGTGTTGCTGTTGTTATTCTTTTCCAGGTGGAAGTTGAGGTCTCCCAGTAGAATGTAGTTCTCGGAGGCGAGGGCATGTGGGCTGATGAAGTCAGTGATGTCTTCGCTGAATTGTTTACAGGTTCCTGGGGGCCTGTAGATGAGGGTGCCTCTAAGTGTGGTCCTAGGGTCGGTGTGGATCTGGAAGTGGAGGTGTTCGGCGGTTGCAAGGTTAACGTCGAAGCTGGTCGGGATTTTGATGGTGTTCTTATGGACGATGGCGATGCCTCCTCCTGTTTGATTGGTGCGGTCTCTTCGGGTGATCTTGTAAGTGTCCGGGATGGCAATGGCGATGTCGGGTGTTGATGATGCGTTCATCCAGGTTTCTGTAAGGAAGGCGACGTCCGGCGATGCAGTGTCGAGTAGGTCCCAGAGTTCAGTTGCGTGTCTGTGGATCGAGCGGGTGTTCAGCAGGATGAACTTTAGGTGGTTAGAGTCAGAGCTGTGTTTGGAGTTAGTGGATGTGGTATGGATCTTGATGCTGGTAAATTTGCAGGAGTGGCAGGCGAAAGGACTGTGGGTACGTCCCGGGGAAGCTTCGAAGCATTGAGGTGTGCGTTTGGGGTTAAGGGCTAGGAGGGACGAGGCGTCATACATTAAACGGGAGGAGTGGGGCTTGTGGAAGCCAAGCGGTCTGGCGCTGGGCACGGTCCAGGCGCGGACGGGCGCAGACGGCTTACCTTTGGCGCACCTTCGGCGCACATGAGGCGCGATCGCTGCGCATGAACGCTGCGCGTAAATGCGTCAGTCATAAGTGGAGGAGTGGAGGGGGGAGGGGCGAGGGAGGGTCAGCTGGGAGGCGGGTGCGAGGTGTAGGGGACGGTCTCCAAGGCAAAACAACAACAAAATGGCCGTAGCAGCCACAAAAATGAAACTAGAGAGAGGCTGGGCTAAAATCAAGCAGCTTCTACGATTATTCTACAAAGCGCTACAGATCTCCAAAGCACAATTCTGTAAAGCGCTACAAATATTCACAGCACAAACGTATGGCTACGAGCTACACAGCGAGTGCAGACAATATGAATATAAATGCAATTTGGCAGGGCTTATCGCAAAATAGCGCGATTGTACACGGCAGTCAGCACAGCTATAATTATCCAATGAGGGCAATGCGCGCAGCCTAGCGATCTCAGGAGTGAATCAGGGAGCCAAACGATGCCTGGATTAGAGCAGGGAGCCTGGGGAGCGACCGCTACTGAGAGCGTCAGGAAGAAAAGTTCTGGCAGGGGGGCAAGTGAATGCTTCCCTGTTACCAGACAAAATGCTTGTCCAGGATTGGGGATGAGGATTGTCTGCTGTTGCAGCCAAAGCTTCATTAAATTTTTCCAGCTGGAAATTTCATCCAGGAAAATAAGATCTGGTGTTCTCGTACCCAGGAAAACTGCATGTGCAAAACCTGTCCCAGTCGTGATAGGGCAGATTTGATTTCCAAATGAGAATTGTGCTCTGCCAGACACGTAATCAGTACCTTACAGGTTATCTTCATAACCCACTGTCATAGTCTTTCTCATCACAGGCCGTACTAATGAGGTGGACTCACCCTCGGAGAAAATAACTTGCATTTATAAACACAAACAATCTGTAGGAGATAGTTTTCTTGCCCTCCAAATAAATTTTCCAAAAGAGAAGCTGGCCAATTATATAAGCACTCCAGGCAAAGCAAAGCTGTAGGTGAAAGACTATGACAAAGAAACTTGGACTAGAAGAATTAGAGATTACCATTAAGCACTCTAGGCTTTACATAAATGCTGCTATTCCCCGTCACATTCTTACTAATCAGGTATGTTCAATTAGAGTTGTTCTGGCCACAGACTATCCTGTATATGAACTAAGAGGTTTGAACCTGCTTCCCCAATTCCAAAGTCAGCAGCTCTGCTGTAACACCACATCCTCTCTCCTGTAGCACTCTGAAAACCCATTGTGGTTCAAGGTTTCTGACTTGACTTCAGACTAAGAAGTCTGTCCGCATTGTATTTGTGGAACAACAGGGCCAGTGAATATGTTACATTTAAGACCGCAATTGATAATGTATTCAGCAATCTGAAGATTAGGTCTCCCTATTTCTTCAAAAGCCAAAATATTCACATACCATCCATAGTAAAGGAAGTGTTGCTGCTAACAAACAATTGTCAAATACCATAAATGAATTATGTGACCAGACAAAGCAAGAAGTACGTCAATATAACGAGGACACTGAGTTAGGGGTGACACTTAGACTTTTCCTTGCTTCCAAAATTATGTGAATCTGAAGGGCAGTGGCAGATCACCTCCAACTCCTTATTTACCGGCCACTTCGTGGGTCAGGCTGAAGTATTCATCCAAGTAGGTGTATGGAGTTATCCTCCAAGTAGCAGGAAGGCTACTACCTCAGACAAGACCTCCATGTAATCCTAGAGGAAGGGTTGGCTTGAAGTCAACAAGTTGGGCTGCATACTGCTAATGACAACCATGAGTACCAAACAACATGGATCACTTATGATGAAATAATTTTAACACAGCCAGGAATCCCCAAGAATCTTTCTCTTTTATCGTTCTGGGGATCTTGATGGATCATATCAGGGTGCTGCAGAGGGTGTTGTTGGTCTGGATCTGGAAGTGGAGGTGTTCCATGGTTGTCATTTGGTTGTTTGAGTGCGTGGTCAGTCCGAGGGTGGTGTTGTGGATGATGGTGATGCCTCATCCTGGTCGGTCGGTGCAGTCCTTGCAGGTTATTTTGTAGCCGTTGGGGATGGTGATGGCGATGTCCGGACCGGATCAGGGGTTGATCAAGGTTTCCATGAAGAAGGTGATGTTGGGAGAGGCCACATTGAGGAGATCCCAGATTTCTGTGGCGTGTTTGTGTAAGGATTGCACGGCCTGCCTTTGGCACCCCAGCGATTCAGCCATGCAGCAGCTGCCATTAAGTTGTGCTGGGGGGCTGGACAGGGAGAAGGATGGCAAACAAAGGAAAGAAAAAGGTAAAAAAGTAAAAAGCTGATTAAAGACAGAAATTAGAAAAGAGAGGCAGAGGGACAGCCCAGCAGCAGAAGAATGTGACGCACTACCACTAAACCACCAGATGTGAGGCGCAGGCAGGAGCCTGCGGGTGGAGGTGGGCCTCAAACTCCGGACCAAGCGTTAGCAGCAGCAACAGGGGCAGCAGCAGCTACCAGGGGGAGCTTCACTATGAAGGGAGCAAGTCCACTGGAAGGTCAGTGTTTGTTACTTCCACTCCAATCTAAGGGGCCTATTACTATGGCGGGCGACCGCAATGGCAAATGGGACTGCCCGCCAGAGGTGCAGTGGTCTCGCCATGCCAATTATGATGCGACCACCACCCTGGCAGTCGCATCCTGCATTTTTTACTTTGCGGTGGGTGGTGCTGTAGGCAGCACCCGCCGCAATGTAAAAATTGCATGTTGTGCATTGGTATGCACAACGTGACAGGCACCGCGCAGTGCCTGCCACATTGTGCGTGGCAATGTAGGAGCGTTCCATAGGTACCCCACAAGTCAAGCCACCCACCCCCCCAAACCCCCTCGGGAGCCCGCCACGGTCCCCCAAAGTGTTCACCGCATGCCTTTACATGGCGGTGACTCTCTGCCATGGAAAGGCATGCCTCCGCAGGCATAGTAATATGGATGGTGGTACCTGCAAGACACCACCACCATACTGTGTGCCTTTTTCGCCCGGCCGGCAATCTGACTGGCAGAAAAGCGGCAGACGGTTTTTCCGTCCGCCACGGTACCCCTTGCCATACTAATATGGCGGGGGTGAAACAGGGACATTTGGCGGGCAGATCACTATCACCAGGCCGGCGGTGGCGATCCGCCTGATATTCTAAAGGGCCCCTAAGTAACAGTAGGGAAATGTTGGACTTCAGAGGGGTTCAAATGGCCATTTCTACTCTAGTCTAAACAACAGTAGGGAAGGTTTTGAACATCTGAAGGGGTCAAATTTACTATTCCCATTCCACCCTAAGCAAAAGCAAGGAAAGTGCTGACTTTCGGAGAGGTTAGATTTACTCTTCCCACTGCAATGTAAGCAACAGCTGGGAAAGTGTAGGACTTCAGAGGGATATTAGATTTGGTATTCCCACCCAAAATATATATAAAACAGAAGGGAAAGTATTGGACTTCAAAGGGGTTATATTTACTATTCTCATTCCATCCAAAGCAACTGTAGGGAAAGTGTGGGACTTTGTAAGGGTTATATTAACTACCCCCACCCCAATCAAGCAAAAATAAGGAAAGCATAGGAATTGGATGGGCTAGATTTGCTGTTCCCACTCCCATTTAAGAAACTGTAGGGAAAGTGTTGGACTTCAGAAAGGTTACATATACCATTCCAATACAGTCATTTAAAAAAAATTTGTATACCTAAAGCATCAAATTATTAACCATAGTTAAATTAAAAAATATATATTGTATACATTTAAATAAAATGCACAATTTATTATAAATATACAAAATAAATGTATAATTAAATGAAATATTTAAATAAACATACGTAGAATTCACTTCTCTCACAACTACTGAAAAAAAACACAAACACCAAGAAGATAAATAAAAATATAAATAAAACAATAATAAAATTAAAATAAATGAAACATATAAAAATAATAAAACGAATATACACTTGTTGATATATATTACTAATTTATCCTTGCATAGTCTAAAAAAAACTATTCTTTCATTTTAAATATTCAATGAAAAAGTTGTATAATGATTTATACATTAAATATTTAAAAAACAAAAAATTTATAAAAAAACAATTTTCATTCAAATAAAATGCTGCTAATCTATCTATAACTAATTATACCATAAAAAATATAAATTAAAAATCTGAAATTAAACCCAAATAAATGAAAGAATTAAAACATTACATGCTAACCATTTATATATTGATTTTACCTTATATTACTTAACATTAAAAAACAATTTGTTAAAATATAATTAACATCCCTCCATATTCCCCTAAAAACCCAAATATCCCCCTACTAAATTATAAACTACTTAACATAGGTATTTGTAGATCGCACATTAACTCTTACGCATCTTGGCGCTAACAGATGTTTATGGTTACCCAATAGTACTGAGCCACCAGACCCATCTAATTACCTTTTGAAAATTCAGTTACACATTTAAAATGGCAAACTATATTTAAAAAAGACAATTTTACTAATATTATATATAAATATATATATATATAATTAAAAACAATGTTTATTACAAGTATACTAAAGTATCCAACATTAATTACAACAATTGTCTTCATTACCATATTGTATACAATAAAAAATCCATTCTGAATTTTGATATTCTGTTCCACTATATTTTTGCAGTGGTGATTTTTTTGACAACATATTTATGTCACATGATATTTTGGAAGGTTTCTTTTCACACAAAAACTTCTAGTGCACGACTATCAAATTGTCCTTCTCTTTTCCTGAACAAAGGATTCACCAGCTCCTTTTAGGAAGCCTAGTTTTATAGCCCACACTCACCGAAGCACAACATTTGGGCACACTCCTCAAAGTTTTGGTGACATTGTGAAAGATTCCAATAGTTAAAGTAGGCACATTCTGAGGTTTTTATCTCCATGAAAAAGACAGCTGTATGTCAGCCAAAGTGACTTTCTCTACTCTTACATTATGAGCATACAAGCTCAGTTCAGGAATACAATTTGTAAGACTCTTGTATACGATTTGCCCTTCAAATAACAAGACCATTAACACTGAGAAAGTCTCTTGTAGCTGACATGGGCACTTTGAGAATGTTTGAACCTTGTTTAACCCTTTCGATGCTCATGACGAGCTCAGCTCGTCATGATGCACAGTTGAGCTGTGCTGATGACGAGCTGAGCTCGTCATGACACCAGCAAAATGGCAATTTCAGCACAGGGGGGGGGGGGGGAAACGCCTAGCAGCCAAGGTGTTAAGGATTTCTATTTTACACTCCAAATATACAAGGCTGAACAAATAGAGGTTTCAACTTTGTGAAAGTTTCCCATGTTTCACCTTGTTTGGAAGGAATATAGGCTGAGTGGTAGCACCAGGATTCAAACATGTTAGAGTGGTCAAACATATATCCCTCAAGTGGATTCATTCATTTAAGCCACCAGACTAAAACGATCTGTATGTGTTCTCCAACAAACCTATCAATACACACATCACTGTGGAGACTTGCATATGACTGTAATCACACATTATCACTGTGAGGACTTAAACCTCACTGTAATCGTACAATCTCTATGTGAGGACTTGTACATGACTTTAATCGTGCACTATCACCGTGTGCTATCCGCGTGCATCCTATTAATCACACACAATCTCTGTGGGGACCAGAGCATGTCTATAAATAAACTCTATATGTGTGAGGACCTGGGCATGTCTTTAATCACACACATTCTCTTTGGCAACTGTGGTATTACTATAGTCACACACCGTCTCTGTGGGGACCTCCACATCTCTATAATCACACACTATCTCTGTGGGGACCTGGGCATGTCTATAATCACACAATATCTCTGTGGGGACCTCAACATCTCTATAGTCACACACTATCTCTGTGGGGACCTGGGCATGTCTATAATCACACACTATCTCTGTGGGGACCTCAACATCTCTATAGTCACACACTATCTCTGTGGGGACCTGGGCATGTCTGTAATCACACACTATCTCTGTGGGGACCTCGAAATCTCTATATTAACACACTATCTCTGTGGGGACCTGGGCATGTCTATAATCTCACACTATCTCTGTGGGACCTGGGCATGTCTATAATCACACAATATCTCTGTGGGGACCTGGGCATGTCTGTAATCACACACATTCTTCTTGGCGACCGTTGTAATATTATAATCACACACCATCTCTGTGGGGACTTGAGCATTCCTGTAATTACATGCAAGCTCTGTTTTGACATGAGGATCATCAGCTTCACATTCTCTGTATGGGGCTTTGTGAATACAGAAAAGTAGTAAAGTTAGACTTTTGGTCTAAGTTTACATTTGTGAAACTGAACAGTAGAAAAGTTAGATTTTTTGTCCAAGTTTATATTTGTGAATCGGCCCTATTTTAATGAGGACTTAAACACAATCATCTTCATGCACTATCTCTGTGGGGACTTAAACATTGCTAAATTAACACAATATCTTTTTTGGAGCTTGCTAAAAACTATAATAAAACACTATCTTTGTGGGGACTTGAACTTCACTATAAAAACACACCATCTCTGTGGGGGCTTGAGCATTCCTGTAACTAAACGCAAGCTCTGTTTCAACGTGAAGCTCCAGGGGGTGCCATGAGGCTCAGGGTCAAGACTGATTTACATATAGCTGGGTCTGAACTGGGGTTGCAAAGTGAGCTAAAGAACAATGATGGCTTCAACTCAGATCTGTAACTGGGGGTGAGTCCATCATGTCCTTGTGTTTGCTTTGACTTGAATATCATCAGCTTCACATTCTCTGTATGGGGCTATGTGAATATTAAAAAGAAGTAAAGTTGGTCTAAATTTACCTTTGGAAATACTGAAAAGTAGTGAAGTTAGACTTTTTGTCTAAGTTTAACTTTGTGAATTAGGCCTTATTTTAATGAGGACTTAAACACAATCACCTTCATGCCTCTTTGAAGACTTAAACATCGCTACAATAACGCACTATCTTTGTAGGGACTTGAACATCACTATGATAACACACCATCTTTGTGGGGACTTGAACATCACTATGATAACACACCATCTCTGTGGGGACTTGAACATCACTATGATAACACACCATCTCTGTGGGGACTTGAACATCTCTATGATAACACACTATCTTTGTGGGGACTTGAGCATTCTTATAATTACACACAACTTCTGCGTGGACTTGAACACCATTAGCTTCACACTCTTTATGATGGGATTTAAGCTTTGAATGTGCACACTATTTCTATGGAGACTTAAACACAATGATCTTCACCCACTATCTCTGTGGGGACTTGAACATCTATTTTTAAAAAAATGTAAGCAACTAATTAAGCTCTGGGTTCCACTTGACCATATTCCTTGGTTCCATATGTTAATTTCTTTATGTATTAATTCCCTTATCTCCTAAGATTTTAAGCACTAATATATAGGTTAAATACAGCATTAAGTGTCTTTCTTTAAGCATGATATTTTTCTTGCACATTAACATAATCTGTCTTTAATATACACCCCTAGTATATATGCAGCAATTCATAAATGAATAGATTATAATGTTGTTTGTGTATATTGTTTATAAAATAAACATTTAGCCATGTGCCTTTGACTGTATTCAGTCACAAACAGTGTTACAGACTAGGTCCCCACAAGGATGGTAGCACGTGTTCAAGTCCCCACAAGGATGGTGCTGTGCGCACGATTAAATAACAATATATTTGCAAATTTGAAGCAGGATCCTATATCATGAATTTTTTCCTAACATTTTTCTGTTATTAGTGTAGTTTAAAAACATTGGGAAAGGTTAGTCCCCACAAGGCTGGTATTCACACATAGTCCCCACAAGGATGGTAACACGTGTATGTGTGTGTGTGTGTGTGTGTGTGTGTGTGTGTGTGTGTGTGTGTGTGTGTGTGTGTGTGTGTGTGTGTGTGTGTGTGTGTGTGTGTGTGTGTGTGTGTGTGTGTGTGTGTGTGTGTGTAGTAATATTCTCATGTACCTTAATGGAAGTAATTGGAGACTTTGGTACCACAGCTCTCCTCTAGAAAGTATGTGGGTTGGTGTTCCTTTTGTCTTGCTTGGAGCCACCTATCTTTTAGGAAGAGGAACACGTAGATGCTGCTCTTCCTTTTGTCTTTTAACATCGGAGTTCCCATCTGATGTTGGGACTAACTCAAACTGATAGTCTTCTCCCTGTATGTCGCCCTTTTACATATTGGATGCCCCATCACCGCCTAGGCCTTCTAATATTATATTTGATCATTCCATTGTACCTAATCAGACTGGGTTTTCGACTCTTATCACCCTGAAAGAATGATAATCTAGCTGGGGGCATTAAGGATTTCTCAGCCCTGGAACACATTGGCTATCAGGATTGATCTAAAGTCTGAGATTATAACAAAATGCATTTGCCCTGTACATTGGCCATTTTCAAAAGGGCATAGGCATCCCAATTGGTACCCAACGACATGTTGGAAGTGCCTTACAGGGAAGGATTATAAGGTAGGCTTTTACCTTTCTAACAGAGTGGGTAGACAACATTGGGGTCTAAGTGACCAGTGGGTAATGAATTAATTAAGTAAAAGACCATGCATGGTGTTTCTTGCTATGTAATGGTTCTTCCGAATATACTGAACTTCACCACACATTTACCCCATTTATGTTCAGCACTGCTCAATGTCTTAGGAGGAGGATTCCCAGGACACTTATTTTCCATTCCTCCTCAGAGTATACACACTTTTCTTTTAACCATCATCCAAAAAGCAGGCCTAAAACCATGCCGAAGCCAAGCCCCAGTAGATGAGCGTGAGAGGAAGGGACAGCCTCTGCACAACTCCTTCTGAAAGGGCTTTAGCTCCTTAGGGTAGGGTAGAATATTGCACTGGTGGGACAGCAGTACAGTAATGGACCTCACCCAGGTGAGTAGCATGGTAGCGCACTGTAGAGCATGTCTGAGGGGATCAGTTTTCATTCCCACAGGGGCATGCAGGAACTGGCAGAACAGAAAGCTCACGGACTTACCAGGTGAGTGATTGACTCTGGGCACTGCAAACTCTTGCCTCCCCTCCCCCGATCATGGGTTAGAGCATTGCTGGGGGTCACAAGAGCCTCAGTGCCACCCTTCCATCACTTCTACAGGACTCCTATCTGGGGGTATGTTCATGTAGTATTTGCTGATGCATAAAAAGCTTCACTCTGTTCCATATGTACTTATTTAATGGCGCTGTGCTACATGTGACTGAGCTTCATCTGGTCAATCTCTGGGTACATCTGCAGAGAGAACCACAATGTCCTCCTTAGGCCAGTGGACTTCTCAGCTGGACTTAATGCGTTGAAGACTGCTTGACGGAGCAGATACTGACAAGATGATTGTTGCTCCCTTATGAATCTGTACTTCAAGCCTAAAGCCTGCCTACCCAGTGATTGCTAGATCCCAATACCATATGCTCATGTCACCCTCTATGCACTCAGATGTGCTCTATGGAGCCATTATATTCAGTGTGCCTTTTGCAATCATATGTATCATTCCCTCAAACCTAGCCTGCTTCTCCGGGGTGAGCTAGACCTTGGATATGGCACACTCTTGTTGCCCATTTGCCTGGTCTCGTGAGAGTGTATTCTGTTGGGACTCATCAGTATACAGAGACTTTTACGTCGTCTTACCTTCTGGCACTAAGCTATACGAGAAGGGTTACTTTTAAACAGTCACTGGCCACTCACCCAGGGTATATCTCCTGGGAGGAAAATGAGGCTCCCCGAAAGCACTGGATTACTTTCAGGGCTTAGTGCCCAGATGTGAGCTTAAGATAACCAAAGCTGACTGTGGTGGCCACACCAGCACACTCCTGTAACCCACATCTAAAGTCTCCCTATTGTGCTGGCATATGATTGGGCGAGCTGGAAACTGACCGACACCTTGGGCGACCGTCTCTCTTACTCTGGACTGGTGTCTGCCTGATGCCTCCAGAAGGGTGAGTGAACATCAGCTGGAGTCTGACCTGAAAGAAGAGCCGCTCCTTGGCCTGGAATGGAGGATCCTGCCTTGAAGAGGAGGGACTTGATGAGCCAACCGTGCAGGAGGGGCAAACTTCTGGGATGGACAGCAGCAGTTGACCCTCTGCTTTGGGTCTGTCTAACAGAGATTCTGGGAAGCGTGACTAGCATGCTCCAAGCCTGGAATCACTTGCTATCACAGAAGTGTGCCCTAGCGAATCAACCCATCTGTCTCAGCCATGGCATTTGCTCCAGGTGTGCCCAAGTGGTCTGCACCGCTGAAGAAGAGACTCGCTAAATCGTGTCACAGCCGTGGCACTTTCCATATAACTGCCAGAGGGTCTGATCAGCTGAATAAGACACCTGAGTCACATGTCCCAAGTGGTATGTTATTTTATGTATATTTTTAAAGTACACTATCTCCCCCAAGGGTCTGTGTTCGAACAAACTTGTTCCATGACTAGCCCCTTGCTTTTGCTCAATGTGTGCTTGTGCAGACTTAGCTGCTAGAAGTGAAGCTTTTGCCGCAAGGCACATGCTGTTTTGTGGCTGTGCGGTTGGCGAATCCGCCACCTCGAGCCAGGGAGGACCAGGCTGCTGAATCAACAACTCACCCATTCCAGGAGATATGAGGCCCTGACACAATCTGCGGTTCAATCTGCTTCCACGGGCCTGTGTCCTGAAGAGAGCCACTGGCTCAAGACCACTGCACACCTGCCGCTGGACACTGCTGTGCAGCCCACTTCTGCACGGAAACAGCCGGGCAGATGCATGACCCTTCTGCGACCGCGTGTCTTCAGCCAGCACCGGAGGGCTAAGACTAAAGAGCTGGGTGTTGGGAGAGGCTTACCACAAACCTGAATTGTTGGTGAGACAAACACTGAGAGACTAACAGCCAGATTCATGAAGCAAAATTGCGATCGCAATAGCTGCGAATCAGCAATTGCGATCGTAATTTGAAGAAAAGGAATTCACGATAGTGAAAAGTGTAAAATAGCGAATTCGCTAAAGAAAAATTGCGAGTTCGCAAAGTAATTCGCAGAATCGTGGAAGAAGCCCTTTAGCGAATCGGAAAGTGCGAGAAACCATGGATTCTGTGAATTAATTTGCGTAATCGCTAAATAATCGCAATCGCTATTCAAGAAAATTAGCAAAATGCGAAAAACCCAAAAATCGCTATTAGCGACGCGCAATTTAAGGAGAACCCAAACCAGGTGGTAACCATTAAGGAAAAAAAAATGAAAACTCAACAAACTACCCACAGGTGCAGGCCTGACCAAACACACTTAAGGATACGCAGCTGGAGCATGAGAACTCTCACAATGCCAGGACTCTACATGGTGGTCAGGCGGCGAAGGCTTCAGCGAGCAGCGTGGAACAGACGCAGGATACAGGAGCAAATATTTCTCCAGCGGATCACCCTACTGGGCCAAACTGCGGAGCAAATCTACTCCCAAGTACTGCATGAATGGGACAATGATCACTAAGCTGATCCGGGACCTAGACCCCCTGATGCAGCACCCAACAAGGAGGACCAAGGCCGTGCCCACCCATGTTCATGTCTTGTGCAGCCTGCACCTCCTGGCTTCCGGAAGCTTCCAGGGGATAGTTGCATATGCAGGGGATCGCCCAGAGCACCATGTCCCGCTGCCTAAGGAGTTTCCTGGATACTATGCTGACCCGGCTACACCACTACATCTCATTCCCAACCAGCCAACAGGACTTGAATGAGACCAAGCTTCAATTCTACAACGTTGCGCAATTCCCACATGTTATAGGATGCATTGACTGTACCCACATCCACATCTGCCCACCAGCACAAACGGAATACATGTACCGCAACCGCAAGTCCTACCACTCCCTCAATATCCAGATGGTGTGCAACGCTAAGACTTTCATCACGGACATAGTGGCACAATACCCGGGGAGCACACATGACTCCTTCATATTCCAGCACAGCGGCATTCACACACGACTGGCCAGGGGAGACTTTGGCGAAGGACACCTACTAGGTGAGTACACATGCCCCCAAATAGTACACTGTGATCATGTAGCTGCACAGAACAGGCACTCACCCTCTGCTCCTTTCATTCTGGTGACAGCGCCTACGGTCTCCGTGAGTACCTCCTCACACCATACCTCAACCTTGCCACACCACAGCAACGGCGTTACAATGCTGCACACATCGGCACTAGAAATTGCATTGAGAGGACATTTGGCCTTTTGAAGAGCCGCTTCCGCATACTGCACAAGACTGGTGGGGCCCTCAAATACGAGCCTGAGGTCTGCTGCTGCATCGTGGCTGTGTGTGCAATACTCCACAACATTGCTACCAAGCGCAGGATACCTGTAGAGATATCTGGCAGTGAGTCGGAAGGGGACAACCGCCCACCTGAACATGCGCATCATACACGCGGTGAAAATCCAGCTGAAGGACACAGACGCCGCAACCAAATCACAATTAACTGTTTCTAGTGCACCCACTCCCCTCACCCAACACTTCACCCATGCAAGATAATTGAAATAATTACATGAGTCTGATGTGCTGTTATTAAATAAATATTATTGTTGTGTTCACAATAATATAGCATTATTTTCAAAAGATACATTTGAGGTGTATTGCGTCATACATCTCCTGATTTGTTAGAGGGCATGCTTTTCTCATCAGCATGTCCCTGCATGATGAGCAAAAATGTTAATGGCGCCTCCGGCCTGAGGCTCCAATTCGCCTCTCCACATCTTACTCCGGATTTGCCCGTGCTGCCGCAGTGGGCCTGCTGTTATGGCGGGCAACTCTAACCGGTGGCAAAGACAGGCTGCTGTGGCTAGATGTCCCCTCACTAACGTCATCCCCTCCTGCCTGGCCGTGGCCAGTTGCCTGCAGAGCCTGAACTGCAGTGGTTGCCTGCTCAAGTGCCCGTGCCATGTCCTGGCAACATTGGACCATCTGTATTTGCTTGGGCAATGATCTTCGGGACAGCTGGGATGTTGCGTTGCCAATTATATAATTGGAGCGCGTGTATGCCGAGAGGCGGGTGAGGTCCCGCTGGGTGAGCATGGCCTCAGTGTTTGCCTCCACTGTGGTGGTCATTCGCTCCATCCGGTCAGACAGCTGGCCAACATTCCTGGCTGTATTGTGCAGCTGCAGATGTATTGCTGCAAGGCGTTGTGCCTGTTGTTGGTGGACGCGCAGCATGCGGCGCTCAATTGAAAGACCCGGCACACGCACAGTCACCCCCCTCCTGCCGCCGCGTGGTGTAGTTTGGTGCCGCTCCCTGACCTGTCCGCTGGACTGGGTGGGCACAGTAGGTGTGCGTTGTGTTGGTGGCCTGGCGGCTGCTGGTGTTGCCAATGCCACTGGCATGGGTCTCACAGTTGGCGGTTGTGTTGCGCCTGTTGCCGCTGGCGTTGCAGGTGGTGGTAAGGCTGCTGGCGCAGGTGCTTGCCCTGATGGACCGGGATGTGTGGATGGATGTGCCTCACCCTCAGAATCCTCATGATTCTCATCAATTTGCAGCCCCTCACTGTCGCTGCTGGTATCTTCAGCGCCACCTGTGATGTAAAGTGGGCGTTGATTAATAAAATGTATCTTGCACATTGAAGGTTGCTACATGCATGCATGCAGGCTAGCATTCCCTGACTGGCTGTTGGATTGACTCTATTAGGACATATCTGGCTGTATGGGGCAGAATGTAAATTGTGGTCTGACTACATGTCCCACAATGCAATAGGGATTTTCTGGTGTGCATGGGCTGCATGACTGGGGTTTCTAATGGGTAGCTCTAGGGTCATGTGCATTGTTAGGGGACAGGGTCGCAGTCGCATGGCACTTACCTTGGCTTTCTTGGGTGGGACGGGAGGAGTCCAGCTGGGTTACCCCCACACATGCCTCAGGTTGCAAAGTGTCCTCAACAAGGTCCTCCAATGGGGTGTTGGGAGGGACTGTTGGCTCTCCCCTCCTGTTGCAACACGCTCACCCAGCCTCTCGGCGATCCTCTCCTTAGCACGACCTCGGAGGTCGTACCACCTCTTCTTGAGATCGTCGATTGATCGCTGGGTGACTCCAACAGAATTGACTTTTGCGCGTACGCGCAACCACATTCACATTTGCCGGCCTCTAGCACCCTCCTGGAGTCCTTCCCGAACAGTCTGTCATGATCTCTACAGACTCCCTCAATCAGATGTTCAAGCTCCTGTTCGGAGAATTAAATTTTTCTCTTTCTCCCTGTAGAACTGGTCCCTGCTGCTTCCTGTGACATTGCTGCAGTGGGGTGTATCCTGTATCAAAGCTGGAGGTGGTTTAGAGTGGAGCTCTGGGCAGTGCTGCTTCCAAATCAGCCTCAGTATTCAGAATGAGGGAGGAAACTGCCTGCTTCCTGGTTGTGATGTCATCACTGTGCTCGAAATGCGACTTCCCGTTTTTGCGATCTCGCTACTAGCGAGATCGGAATTTCAACACAGAAATTGTCCGATTTAGCGATTATTCTGCGATTTGGGGGAAATCGCAATCAGCTTTTGCGGCCGAATGCGAATATTTTTTCTCGCAAAATTTCATGAATCCCATTATGCGAATTCTAAATTGCGAGTCGGTATTTCTCGCAATTTAGAATTCGCAGAAAATGGGTTTCATGAATCTGGGGGTAAGTGCCTATCAGCCCTAAAGAAGGGCGGGGGCCGGGGCTCCACCTGTGTTGAAGCCTCCATTGGAGTACCTTAGACTATGAGAGGTGGAAGGGGTCATAAAGGCAGTAGTCCCGCAGCAGAGACTTCGAGTACAAGATGCTTTTTGGGTAGAATTAAGTTCCACTGTGTATTAAAGTACTTCATTTTTACAGAGATAATCACTGGGCTGCCTAGTCACGTTATTGCAATGCTGGGTATCTGGTAGATGCTGAGACTTTTGTTCACCCCCACTAGCCTCCTGGAGAAGCCTTTGGCTGCTAGTCATCTCTACCAATGGCCCAGCTTGCAGAACTACTGTCGTCGGATGCGCCCCTGGCCAGTAGAGGTAGGTGACAACAGCCCTGTGTGTCCAATGGCCCCCTGAACTGTGTCTGATGGCCACTATGTTGATCAATTTGGACTTTTGAAATAAGAAATTTTATGAACTCCCTCGGCACTACCATTAAGGGCGCAACTAATCTGATGTGCTGCAAGGCAGACGGTTGCTCTCCAACCTCTGCCGAGCTACTGCAACAGACGAGGACTGAATATGACCTAGCTACTGAAAGAGAATGCCTGGAATCAGTCACACCACTGAGGGCTCACACAGAATACCCACTGTAAGATGCAGCTGGTGGCAAAAGGGGCAGAAGCTTATATCCAGCTGTCCACTTAAGGCATGACATGCCCCCGTTCTTGTGCCCTACTGGTACCAGATGTGACTGTGTGCATAGGATATGCAGACTCTGGGCAGTGGCTAACCACTGAGCTGACCACGTGCAAGGAAGTGCCTGGCCAGTATGAGCATAGGTGCCCCCTCAAGTGACTGCATTAATGCTAAAGGGAATCTGAATTTGAAACTGGAGCTGTACGTTGTTGGGTTACTGTTCTTCTCTTGCAACTCGATGGTCTGCTTTGAGTGAAACAGGACGTTTCTTCAACTCTAGGCATACTTTTCTTTTTACTGTTGCTCCATTTTTAGGTCTCGCCTACGACGGACGCCCTGAAAGCGCGTTCTCGCAGCGAGAACTATAGTCGGCGTCTCAGCAGTCTGAGAACGACGAAGGGAGACCAGACCTGGCCGCGCGCAGCGTTTCCCCATAGATTCTCTGGAATGCAGGGGGAGTCTGCATACCAGCGCGCGGCGCTGATAAACAGGCAAAAGTCGCGTGTCGGAAACCGACTCTGCCAGGCTGCACGCGCTTTGCGGCACGGCATTTACTTTCGCTTTTCTTGTTTAGTACGGTCAACAATGCGAAACATTTGGCAAACTATTGATCTGTGCTCCACCTATTAGGCCCGCGGACTGCTCGCCTCTTCTTGGTACTTGTTTATAAGTGTGTTATCCTGCAGTGTGACAGCATGGGTAGAGAAGCGAGTTTGGAATTAAAAGTCCACTTGCTACGAAACCACTAATTTCTTTCTGCCTCTAATTATGTTTGAAAAACCCAGCGCTACTGCTGAAGCGCCGTGAGTTCCTAGTAAAGACGGTTTATTTTAGGAAGTTAACCGACATTTCACCGAAAGAAAGTGTTGCTCTTTTAATAATCGCACACACGCCGGATGTGCTTGCAGCAAGTATGTTGCTTACGTTCATGCATTCTCCTGATTCCTGCTGGGGATGGCATATCAGAATAGATGGGGACACGAGGGCGTGGCTTTGAACACACTTGCAATTTTAGTTTCCCCGTTCAGCGAGTGTGTCTCATCGCCGGAGCTGGGAGGTGTGCGGGGGATTTCAGGAGCCACGGCCGTGGGCTAGTTTTAATTTCAGTCAGTGAATCATATTTATTGAACTGTGCCCTTATTTATAATGACGATATTCCCGTGTTACTTGTTATTAAAGCATGTTTACTCCTGAGAAGTGCCGGTAGTCTCCTGTTAAACGTAGCGCAGCAGTGCTGAGAAGTGCACGTGACCCTTTCCCTTTCACGTGAAAGAAGTGTAGGCACTCATCACTGTGCAGGTCATGCCTGTTTAAAGCAGTGGGCGACGGGGCAAGGTGACATGTAAATGATGGTGCATGGGGACACGAGGGCGTGGCTTTGAACACACTTGCAATTTTAGTTTCGGCAGTAACAATGAGGTCTCTATAGCTGAACTGTTTGTTGCCTGGCCATAGATGAAAACAAGTAACAATGCCAATGCATGGCCTACCTAAAACACAGTTTAGCGATGTGTGTTTAAAACCCGGGAGAGTAGAGGGGCCTATCTGTGCCAGGCCATCTAGTGCGCTTCCAGTGCTTCGGAATGCAGCGCGGTCCATCAGCTGCAGCGAGTGCTTCCGGTAGTGAAGAAAAGAGTTATTTCTTATCACCGTCCTGGCACGTGTGCTCGTGACCCCGCAAGACCCGGGCAGAACTTCAGCCTGCCTTCAAGGATAATGGTTTGAGATCTACCAGCTCTGGTGCCAGGATGGGGGGGGGGTCTCTAGGCATGGCCCATGCATGTGCAGAGACGCTAAGCCTGTGCTACGCGCGCATGTGCTTGCGAGGAGGTCCCCTGTCTGTGTCTCGTAGGTCGCACAGTGGTACTTGCTTGAACTCCGCCCATTTTACGCTGGCACTGGCAGCTACAAGAGCACTGCAGTAGGGCTGGCCAGTCACAACTCCACAGTTGCACAGGCACTCGCAGGTTTGCTTGATGCCTGTGCTCTGCATACAGTCACTGCACTGGGTGCAGTGCTTTCGTCGGAGACCAGAGAAGCTTTGCAGAGCCAGGGCACATCGAGGGTGATGGTGCCCATGACAGTTACTGATATGACACCTCCCTGCAGGTCAGTGACCTCCTCTCCAGCTAAATAAACGTCACTAACTGAATGAGCCCTTTCCTACCTCCTCATCTCACTTGCTGACCCCTCCCTTTCACCGTAACTCAGTGGTTTTCTCTCTGAGGGTCACTTGTCTAATGGCCTCACTGCCTGTCACTGACCCTCACAGAACCTCTGCTTCTCAGTGCTCCCCTACCACTCAGACCTTTCCTTCTTGCCTACAGGTCACTGATACCCCCACTTGCCAGGCTACTCCTCTTTAACTCACCTCAACCTTTGTAGATCAATGAGCCCCCTCCCCCACCACCCCGCCTTCCCCCATCTCCTTATTGGAGGTAGGTCACCGATTTCTGCACTTCTCTCCCCCGGTTCCAGAGTACCAAAAGAGTGAATCATGCCTAGATCTTTATGAACAAGGTCCATAGATTGTGAAAACAGACCCGGTCTGCAGAAACATTTATGCTTTCATTTTCTTAGTCTACGCTTGACACAGGTTCTCTTCAGCTTAGTTTGCCTCCCAGCTGCTTCATCCCTCTCTGCACCGATCCTTGTCATTTTCAGATACTGTTATTGGTTACATTTTTGGGCGGCCTTCATTGCCCCCCAGCCGGCGTTCAGTTTGAACAACGGATCGGGTACAGGCCAGAACATGATACCAATATTAAGGCACAAGTATTAATAGAAATATTTCTACCCATCTAAAGTCCGCACAGGCGAGGTACTAACAAAAAACGGCACATGTGTGAGGGCAAAAAAGGACCACAGTCTGCCCCCGAGTCAAACCATGCATCAGTTGTGCAAGCAAGCAGTTCACAATACGGCTTTTCTTCTAAGCACCTCCTATTGCCACACAAAAAAAAGCATTTTCAATTAAATATGTCTCGCATTTGTGAGAGTTTGAGCTATTGGCATTGTAAATGACAAGGCTTTTTATTTATTTATTTTGAAAGCCTGCATTTGCGTGTAAATATGCACATTGTACTTCTAGTCCTTGCTTACGAAATGCACGGCTGGCAGTAAAACAGGTACAGTTACTGACAGCCTTGCTTCTCGTAAGCAACTACTACTATAAGTACAAAGTGTGTGTTTAAGCACTGATTGCAGGTTTTCAAAACACAATGAACAAAAGGCATCGTCATTTACAATGCCAAAAGCTCAAACTCTCACAAATGCGAGACCTATTGCATTGCAAATGCTTGTTTCTTACTGGATCCCATATACAAAACTGTAGCCCTCAATGTAAGCCCCCTGTCCTCCTTCTGGGTAATGGTTGGTCCATACAACCCCAGCCTACCCGGTCAAAGTTCTTGTTTAGTGTGTGCTAACTGAACCCAGTTACATTTCTTGGTTATAGACATTTTTTATCTAGGTAAGCATTGTAACTGTACTGAAGTATGACATTTGCTTGTTCTTGATTTGGACTTACTTATCTCCTTTTCCCACCCCCTCTTCCCTTATCCTGTCCCTCTGTAACTTGGTCCCTTCCCGCATCTTACAAAGCTGAAGGGTACTTACGTTGACACTGACTGCCTTAGCCTTTCTGCTTCAGGGACTGTGAATGGTGGTATTTGTGAAGCAGTAGCAAGCATTGGCATGTATTAAACCACTTTGCCTAAGACAACCTTTCACTGGCAGTAAGCACCAAGGTTGAGTTTAGATGTGGATGTATCGGGCCATGCTTAATCTTTACTCATCACTCTGGTGCTAGTAGTACCTGTTGTCTCAGTACCGTCCAGCTATCTCTCTACTTACACACATTTGGTACATCACCAGATTAAAACACCAGCATTAAACATGCCAGACTCTGACGTGTGTTGACGATGATTGTGAAAGTGAGTTTCATAAAGTCGTACTCCCGTCATACAATATCTTTCCATATTCACCAGGTTGCATTAGGCTTTATCACTTGAGACTTCATGCTACCACCTGGCAGTAACAGTGTTTCGCTTTAATAACCTTGTCGGTGCCACCCATAAAACGTTTTCTCCTCATCCGGGGCTCAGGACATGAAGCAAGTTCTAGGTAGGGGGGTAAAAATAATATCTCTATAAATACAGGATTTTAGAAGAGAATTTGTTTCTGGTTCAAGCAGTCTTTTGTTGAAGGATAAAATAACTGCATGACAGTTAAATAGGTATCTAAAGTTCATCGGAGACTTATGGCAGCCAGACTGCAGTCATAGCCTGCAGTGGGCTACGCTTGTGGTAGAAGTTTGAGTGTTACTTCTCTCTTCTTGGTAAGTTCTGGCACAGAGTACAGGTTTGTCTGGACAGAGAAGCATTGAAACAAAAGCTTCTCATGTCCGAAGTCCTAGCTGATACTGCTTATGAGGGGTTCATTGCTTGATATGTTAAGCAATAATTCCATGCCCTCAAGAGCAAGCAAATAATCCTAAGGCCCAGTAGATCTTCCTGTTATGCAAACATAGGAATTAAGGTGCAACAAATGCACTTCTTCATTAAATATCACTGGTAGCATACCCACCCTGCTTTACCTAATAGCTTGCTGGCAGCAATTGAGCTACCCCATATTTCCAGAAAAGAATCATAGTAATCATAGTAGTATTACCACTTTTCCCCAAATTCCACTATTATATCAAGTGAGCTACCCCTCTTCATCAAATAATCATGTTTTACTATGCACACTACCCCTTTTCACCAAGGACATCAGAGACACGGCAAACACTAATGTCATGGAGGTAACAAAGTAACAGGGCGATATGTAGGCCTAATTTTGCAACTGGGACACCTCAATATGATTACCCTGCCCTGCCATCCACGTCTGCTGTAGTGGAGTGCTTAGTCAAAGTGGAGCAGTTTAGGCTGAGGTCTCCAATTCTTTTTTTTTTTTTTTTTTTTGCGGAGGTTAAAGTGGCCGCGCAAATAAAGAAATATGTTTTCAGTCAGCATAACTTGTTTGACTAGACACCGTTTGAGATATTGACAGTCAAAAGCTATTTTACAACTCTTTCTCCTGTCTAAATCAAAAAAGAATGTTTATGAAGATTGTTTAGACTTCCTCCTTCTGCTTTTGTTTTCAGAAATGACCTAATGAGGAGTGTCCAACTTATGCCCAGAATGGCTGGTTTCATGCCATGATTTGAGGGTAGCCATATAAGATATATTAACATACAGGTGCATTAAATCTAAGTGGAACTCCTCTACATATCCATAACTCTGGCATGTATATGGTGCTCCTGGCTTGACGGAGACTTTTGGTCTGAAGAAATGGCTACTTGTAAATGGTTTGAGAGGTGTGCTTCTTTAGTCAGTATCTGAGAATGTGATAGCACAGTCTGCTATGCTTCTGTCCTGTGTCCGGGTAATAAGTATTGCCTTTATACCTTCCCATTCTGAATACGTAATCCCAGAATTTCCTGTAGCTTTACCAACGTCCTGCTCTTTGCTGTGTTATAGATGCTTCTGCATAAGACGTGTATTTCCTGAAATGTGCATGTTCAGCGAATTCTGAATTAAGTATGTTCGGTGCAAGCCTTCTAGTGTCCAAAGTGTGCACTAATCTGGTCCTATTAAAGTATTCGCTCTTCGTTTTCCCTCTCTCTCTCTGTCTCTCACTGTGTCTCTCTTTCCCTCTCGAAAATGAACCTCTGCTTTCCTAGAAGCATCAGATCCAATGAGGTACTTGCGAGTGGAATGTGTTGTCCCTGTAGCCGGGAGACACTGCTCTCATTGAACATGCAGGCTTAAGTACAAAATGTGTTCCTTTCCTAACTGGAGACTTTGGAAGGAGAGGGTTGAGAATTGGCTGGGCCTAGAGAGTGAGCTACAGATCAACAGCCAAGGTTTTCTTCTGTGTCCCCTGTAGCACGTTAGAGAGGAATTTTTAGAGCTGGGGGAGGGAAGAGGACTACTAGCGTTCCTCGCATTATTCGATAACTATAGATGGCACTCTCATGTTTCAGCCTTATCATAATGTCCAAAATATATTGCCATACTAACACTGCTATTTATGTTGCAGATTTACATCAAGGGCCTTTGCACTCCGGAGATTGACTATGTCCTGTCGTATCCAAAAGACTTGCATTGCATCTTCCTCGGGTCCGAAGGACTATTCCTAAATGGCCTGGTCTGGGCTACCTGCGCCAGCATCTCTGTGAATGCACACGGTTCGGTGAAGATCTTGGGCCTGGCTGAGTCTGTGGTAATGGCCCAGAGCCTCATCCAAGAGTTTGTGGATCGCTATCTGAAAAACCTCCCCCTACTCGAGGAGCATGAAGTGTGTGTCAAGCGAAGGTTTAAACAGCTAGTGGAGACCCACCATGATAAGCACAGTATGGACCTTCTGATTCTGCCTAGCGCTGTCAAGGAGGTTCTTCTGGATCTGGTGCAGGGTGTGTGTGCCCCAGCATGCAGGCTGGGCTCTGAAACACCTTTCAGTGGCAGGAGGGACAGCTGCAACCTCCCAGAAAACAGTACTCCGAAACAGCCTCAGTTGCAAGGCAACCAACTGTTCTTAGGCAGTAAAAGGAATAGCACGTCCCGTTCCCCTGATAGACTGGATAGCTTTCTTGGCAACCTTGATATGAAAAACCCAGCAAGGTCTGAGGACGCAGTTGACCAGCCACAACTAAGGCAGGTGTTGCGCAAGAGAGCTTCAAGACCTATTCCTGAATTCAAACCTAGCTCATTTGATGGTTTGGATCCACAGCTGAACACTCCTGAGGGCCATCACCTAAAAACAATTGCAGGAAAAGATGCAGAGAGTATACAGTCACATAGAGAATTGAATTGTTTGCAAGACAATTTTCCTGTGAGGCAAAGACCTAGTTCATTAGTAGGCCTTGGGGAGAGTATAGTATTGGGCGGTGACACGGCACAGCCCTTTAATTTATTGGAACATCCTTGGAGTCCTAGCAATGACAAAAAGAAAGAAAATGATTGTAAAATGGATCTGGGAAAGGAAGATCCAGACAGTGTCGTCCTGTCCTCTGGCACGGAGAAAGAGTTCAACATGATGGTCAACTTCTTCCAGACCATGGGTTATCCGGAGGAGAAAATCAGAAGAGTGTTGTCCACGGAAGGGTTCCAAGAACCGTCGCGAATCCTTGACCTCTTGCAGTCAGATCAAGAGTGTCATACACCCAGGGGTCCCAAGCGAGATCTTCGCAGTGATGTTGAAGAAGCAGAACACAACTCTCCTGTGGCCTCCCCTTCAACTACTGGAGATGAATACACCACTGAAGAGGAGTACATTCTGGAAGTGATCAAGTCAGCGGCCAAGAACTGTGGCTACTCCCCCAGTGAGATCACAGAAATCCAGGAGGGAGCCCCAATGGCAAATTTGTTGATAAAATTAAACCAGAGAAAGGAGGAGAAAAGTAGCTGTAAGTTAACCATGGTATCAGCTCCTTCTGCTCTACGTGAAGATGATGCAGATCTTCAGCGAGAGCTCTTCCCACCTTCTGATCGTGGCAGTCCACCACTGAGGAATAATCACCAGGCTCAGTGTGAGAGCAGTACTTATGGCTCACTAGAAGAAGAGCCCAACCTTAACGCCTCTGGCCTTTCAAAAGTCTGTATGAACCCGAACCAAGAAAGGTTGGAACTAGGGCCTTTTTATCCAAACACACCTTTGGAAGATATCGACCCTGGGGTTCTCACACTAGAAGCAATGGCTGCAGAAAATATTGTTGGGGTTCCACCATCTGGGGGAAAAGATGCTTTTTCTCTTGTAACTGGCACACAGCGATTCAAAGAAGTGATGGATAAACCATTCCAACTGAACCTGAAGAATGAGCCGGGAAAGGACCACCTGCGGCATATCATCATCGATGGTAGCAATGTCGCCATGATGTGAGTAGGAATGAAAAATTGTGAGTATGTGCAGAGATAACACTTCTAAGTGCAAAATTGCTGCACACGCATCCAGTCAGTCCTAGTGTTTGGCACCTCCTCCCAATTTAGTAGTGTAAGTCGCACACAGCTTTGCCAGTGCACCATTATCCCGTACGTTAGTAAACTATGCTATTCTTGTAATGAGACATCCCTAGATCTCTGTTAGTTTTCCTTTGTCTTGGTCCTCTCCAAAATGCTTTTCCAGTACTGTAACCCACATACAGCTCTTCCAATACACCACAGTCCTCATCTTCAGGTCACCTGTTTTACCAGTAATGATCCACACCCAGTTCTGCCAATTGATCACTATGCAGGTTTTCCTAAATAGACTGTGTCAAGAAAGTTTTGATTTTGCTATAGGCACAAAGGTGAATATTATAATTGTAGGTTCGAGGCATGTGGGCTGCTGAATTCATATCTGTGCATAGATCGCCGCCTAGTGTTTGGTCCGGATGATTGCACATTGTTGTCCTGGAAGAGTCTTCGAAGTATCACGAGATAGGTGGCTCCTCCCCTGGACTACAGTGCGCATGGGCATCGCCTCCATCCCCAGATTGTTTTTTTCCGCCATTGGGTTCGGATGTGTTTCGGTTCCCTCTGTCGGAATCGATAGTTGTTTAACTTTCTAATTTGAGACCAAAAGGTCTTTAGGCTTGGCGTCGGTATCGTTTTCGTTCGGGTTTGTCTTTTTTCTCAGCTCCGAACGCTTCCTGCCCCTCCGCGTGCTGTCGGCGCGGATGGGCCTACTCGACGCTCCAGACTACTGAACATGGAACGAACTCCGTTCAAGAGGTGCCCGGTGTGCACCTCCAAGTATTCACACCTCGACGTGCACCCTGTGTGCAAAAAATGTTTGTCACCGGACCATGATGAGGCCAGGTGTATGGCCTGCTCAAAGTTCCGGTGTAAGAAGACTCTCAAGCATCGTCGGGCCGCTCGACTCCAGGCCCAGTTGTCGGCACCCCCGGCGCCCCCGCCGGACAACATCTTCGAAGAATTTGTTGAAGACGACGATGTCTTTCAAGTTTCGGACTCTAGCCTTGCGTCGGAGGGAGATGACTACGACGCGGGAGACGAAGAGTTTGATGAAGCCGGCGACGAGGTAGGGGACGACGATGGGGCCATTGCCACCGTGGGGGATAGCTCAGAGGAAGAGCATCCTCAAACTGACTCAGGGGTCAACCCCCAACATACGGCCCAGGTCGAGGGATCACCTTCGGGCCTTACCCAAGACCTCGTTACTAGTCCAGCAGCCCCGCCTCCTGGCCCGGCCACGGACATTTCTGATGCGCCACTCCTGTTGAAGAAAACAAAAGTGAAGCCATCGGGATCCACACCAACGGTTTCGAAACCGAAAGTGAAAGCTCCACTGGTGGGACAGAAGGCTCTAGAGGCGTCAACGTCTACAAAATTCAAAATGGCCGACTTGAAGAGCCGCGCCAAGATGGCCGACCCGAGGGCCTCGGGGTCGACGCCGAAGGCAAAGGCAGCCGACGCGGTCGCGTCGGCGCCGAAGATGGTCGAGGTCGATGACCCGAAGAAAGCTTCAAAGAAGCGTCAAGGCGATTCCAAAGCTCTGGCTGCGCCGGCTCCGGCCGTCGGGGCCAAGGATGGCACTGTGTCGGCTCCGAAAAAAGTGCCTCTAGCCGACCCGATTCCCGACTCGGGGAAATCGCTCGAGCCGGTCAAGCCCTCTCCAGCCTTAACGAAGAAGGTCGTGGAGTCCCTGCAACGGATTCGGAAGGACGCTGTGGTTCCCGAACCGGAGGTCGTGGTGCCGAAGGCCGCATCGAAGCCGGCAAAGGCGCAAACGCCTATCCGCTTCACCCTGCCGCCAAAGTTGACGCCGAAGGCTTTCGCTCCGAAGCAGGGGGCGGACGTGCCCTCGAAGGGGGTGTCGTCGCCCAAAGCGTCATTGGTGGTGTCGAAGCCTCGGCTCCAGCCACTCGCGGAGGAAGAGCGTCGAGAGGTCATCATCAACGCCAATACTGGGAAACTGTCTCTCCTCAAGAGGAAAATCACCACGGAGCCGGTGTTGGAACATTTTCGGATTCCTCTCAAAAACAAGAAGGACTCTGCGGGTACTTCGGCCCCTATGGAGCCTTCGTCTCCCAAAGACTTAGAACGTTCTCCAACGCGTTCCAACGCGGGGGATGGTGACGATGAGGAGGGGGTCGAGTACAACTATCCGGCGTACTCGGATCCTGAGGAAGAACATGAACCTTGGTCGGCCGGAGGCGACCCAGAGGATCCGCAGTCGGGTCAGGAACCGCAGCTCTTTGCGGCAAAAACCTCACCGACGGAGGACTCTGCAGCCTTCAACGCTTTGATTGAGAGGGCTGCAGCTAATCATGATGTTGAGCTACATTCAGATCCTGTGGATGTGGATTTTTTGTTTGACACTTTCTCGGTGGCCGAAAAGTCAGTCAAGACATTGCCAATGCTCAAGGGATTGCTAAAGCACGCGCCGGAGGTCTTCAAGGAGCCCACTCGGGCACGTGTCATCAATCCTCGAATTGACAAAAAATATAAGGCAGCGCCCTCGGATCCAACATACATCAATGGACACTTGCCACTGGACTCTTTGGTTGTATCCAATGCACGCAAGAGGGCGAATTCACAGACCACTGGTGACGCTCCTCCCCCGGACAAAGAGTCGAAAATATTTGAGGCCTCAGGGAAACGGATTGCTGCGCAGGCAGCTAACATTTGGCGCATTTCAAACACGCAGGCCCTACTTGCACGCTACAATAGGGCTCATAACGACACCCTAGAAACACTGTTGCAGCACTTACCTGACCAGTACAAGGAGGCTGGGGAGATGTTAATTCAGGAGGGAAAGCTAATCGCTAACGCTTCCATCAAATGTGCGCTGGATGTGGCTGATACAGCCTCCAGGGCGATCAACACTAGTGTGTTGCTAAGAAGACATGCATGGCTTAGGATATCAGGCTTTAAACCAGATATACAGACAACCATACTGAACCAAACAGTTAATCCTGACCACCTGTTTGGCCCCGAGGTGGATGCGACACTTGAAAAAATGAAGAAAGACACAGACACTGCTAAGTCTATGGGAGCCCTCCAATCTCAGCAGTTTCGGGGTGGTTCCTTTCGCCGCTCCAATTCCAGAGGCACCTCAAGGGGTCAGGCATCGCAATCCACACAGTACTATAAGAGCAATACCCAAACCTCATACACCAACAAGGGTAGAGGTGGCTACAGAGGCAACAACGTCAAGGGCAGGGGACGTGGAAACAACAGCTCCAGGTCCACCACCGCCAACAAGCAGTGACGTCTTGTCACTGCCCCCCGACCACACAACACCGGTCGGGGGAGAGACTCCAGCAGTTCCTGCCCGCATGGAAATCCATCACCACGGACAGGTGGGTCAAATCTCTTATCCAGTACGGTTACTGTCTGGAACTTACTTCCACTCCACCAAACATACCTCCAAGAAACCGTCCTATGTCCTGCGAGCACTTGCACTTGTTGCAGCAGGAAGTTCAAGTCATGCTGCAAAAAGGGGCAATAGAGCTCGTCCCACTGCAAGAAAGGGGAACAGGGGTTTACTCCCTGTATTTTCTAATCCCAAAAAAGGACGGATCCCTCAGGCCCATCCTGGACCTCAGGCCCCTCAACTGGTATATTCTCTCGGAGCACTTCCATATGCTCACTGCTTCAACAGGGGGACTTCCTGGCTACGTTGGATCTAAAGGATGCATACTTTCATATCCCCCTGCATCCTTCCCACAGGAAGTATCTCAGATTCACGATTCAAGACCAGCACTACCAGTTCAGGGTTCTGCCGTTCGGGGTCACCACAGAGCCAAGAGTCTTTACAAAGTGCCTGGCGACTGTGGCGGCGCATCTACGACGCCAGAACGTCCACGTCTATCCTTATCTGGACGACTGGCTCATTCAGGCAAAAACAGAACAGCAGTGCGCCGACCACGTTTCCCGCACCATTCATCTCCTGCACGATCTGGGATTCTCTCTGAATTACCCGAAATCCAATCTCCAACCCGCCCATATACGGCAGTATCTGGGTGCGACAATAGACACTCTGGCAGCCACTGCGCAGCCAAATTCAGTGAGAATCGCCAGTATCCAAACGCTGATCCAACGATTCAGACCTCAGCACTCGCTTCCAGCGAAGGTGTTCATGCAGTTGATAGGCATGATGGCCTCCTGCATCTCCATAGTCCCGCACGCGAGACTACATATGCGTCCGCTTCAGGAGTGCCTAGCACGTCAGTGGACTCAGGCTCATGGGCAACTGACAGACCTAGTGTTGGTGAGCGGTCGGGCATACAACTCTCTGCATTGGTGGAATCCACAAAACCTTTGCAAGGGCCGACCGTTCCAGGAGCCTGTGCCACAGATTATCCTGACAACGGACGCTTCTCTCCAAGGATGGGGAGCGCATGTACTCCACTACACAGTGCAGGGACTATGGACACTACAGCAAAGGAAGATGCACATCAACGTTTTGGAACTGATGGCAATCTTCATGGCCTTGAAGGCATTCAAAGTACATCTGTGCAACAAGGTCGTGTTGATCCGGACGGACAACATGACGGCCATGTACTACATTCAAAAGCAGGGGGGCACACACTCTCCGCAGCTGTCTCATCTGGCTCAGAGCATGTGGAAGTGGGCCATTCAGAGGAACATCTTCCTCATGGCAGAGCATCTCCCGGGCAAAGACAACCAGATGGCGGACCTGCTCAGCAGGCACAGCCACCAAATGCACAAGTGGGAGATACATCCATCAGTACTCCAACCGTACTTCCGAAAGTGGGGTCATCCAGAGATAGACCTGTTCGCCACAAAGGAGAACGCAAAATGCCAAAGCTTCGCCGCCAGGTTCCCACACCCGCAATCACAGGGCAATGCGATGTGGATGAACTGGTCAGGCAGATTTGCGTACGCTTTTCCCCCAGCGCCTCTGATACCGCTGGTGGCACGCAAACTCAGGCAGCACTCGATGACTCTCATCCTGGTTGCTCCAACGTGGGCTCGCCAACCATGGTACACCACGTTTCTGGAACTCTCCGTGGTACCGCATCAAAGGCTTCATCTCACTCCCAGCCTTCTGACGCAGAGCCATGGCGACATTCAGCACCCAGATCCGCAACAGCTCAACCTGGCGATCTGGCTCCTGAAGTCCTAGAGTTTGGCTACCTCAATCTTCCCCCCGATTGCATGGACATCATTCGGGAGGCAAGGAAGCCCACTACTAGAGCTTGTTATGTGGCTAAATGGAAGCGGTTTGTCATTTACTGTGTAAACCACAATATTGACCCGCTAGATGCTTCCATTCAGAACATCATTTGTTACCTGTTCCACCTGTACCAATGTAATTTGGCGTATTCTTCCATACGCATTCACTTGTCTGCAATGGCAGCATACCTCCAGAATAGGCAACACCTATCACTTTTTAAGGTCCCTGCTATTAAGGCTTTTCTGGAAGGACTCAAAAGGGTCATTCCACCACGGACACCACCAGCTCCGGAATGGAACCTCAATGTGGTTCTTACTAGGCTGATGGGTCCTCCCTTTGAGCCACTGCACTCTTGTGAGCTTCAGTTTCTGACTTGGAAGGTCGCTTTCTTAGTAGCAATTACATCGCTACGGAGGGTTAGCGAATTGCAGGCGCTCACCATCCAAGAACCTTTCTTCCAAGTACACGCTAACAGGGTGGTGCTCCGCACTAACCCCAGATTCTTACCCAAGGTTGTATCTCAATTCCATATGAACCAGACAATTGAGTTGCCAGTGTTTTTTCAAAACCCAGAGTCGCTGGCGGAGCGGATGCTCCACACCCTTGACGTTAAAAGAGCCTTAATGTACTACGTTGACAGGACCAAAGATTTTCGTAAGACCAAGCAACTTTTCGTTGCATTTGCCTCACACCACAAGGGAAACGCTATCTCCAAAGCTGGGATCGCTAGGTGGATTGTAAAATGCATTCAGATCTGTTACGCTAAGGCTAAGCGCACACTCACAATTCCACCAAGAGCCCACTCCACCAGAAAGTTGGGGGCCTCTATGGCTTTCTTAGGTAATATTCCCTTAGAAGATATTTGTAGAGCAGCCACATGGTCTACCACACATACTTTCACTAAACATTACTGTGTAGACGTGCACTCCAAACAGCAGGCAGCTGTTGGTCAGGCTGTTCTCAAGACACTTTTTCAGACTGCTGCAGCTGGCACGGGCGGCCGCCAATAATGGGAGGACTGCTATGTATTCTATGCACAGATATGAATTCAGCAGCCCACATGCCTCGAACTGCAAATGCTACTTACAAGTATGCATCTGTTCTTGGCATGTAGGGCTGCTGACATTCATATCGCCCACCCTCCTCCCCGGCGCCTGTAGCAGCTGCAGTCTTCATACATATATATATATATATATCTGCTCGTAGCATAGGCATCACTCACATACTTCACTCCATCTCTGCCAATGGCTAAAAACAATCTGGGGATGGAGGCGATGCCCATGCGCACTGTAGTCCAGGGGAGGAGCCACCTATCTCGTGATACTTCGAAGACTCTTCCAGGACAACAATGTGCAATCATCCGGACCCAACACTAGGTGGCGATCTATGCACAGATATGAATGTCAGCAGCCCTACATGCCAAGAACAGATGCATACTGGTAAGTAGCATTTGCATTTTGGTTTAATATAATGAGCACGCAGAAGTTAAACATGAACAACAAAGGAATCCTACCCAGATCCCCAAGAGGGGAGTGTAGCCGATAACAGAAACTGTAACAATGACCAATCAATGCTTGCATTTTGATGAGTATAAATGTTTATATGTGACCAGTAAGGATCGAGAACAAGGTGACCAGAAAACATACTGCTTCCCTGCCTTTTGAAAACTCTTCTGACTTAGGTCTACTGAATGTTGAAAGAGAGTCAGTTAGAACCTTCTTTAAGGCAGTAAAAACAGGGAGGGAGCCATACAATGTACATCATCCCCCCAAAAATATTATTTTGCTTGCTCAAAGCCAGAGGAATGATACAATAGGTTTGATGTGATTGACTCGCCGCGACTCGGTCCCCATTTTCTCATCAGTAAAAAAAAAGATATTAGTTGTTAGGGCAGGGACCCCCCTGACACTCATGGGGGTGGGTAGTAGGAGGGGACGACCCAGAGTCAGACCAAACTGCTCACAATTTAGGGGTTTGAAGGTGCGGCAAACCTGCAATGTCTTCTCCTTTTTTTTCATGTATATTTTTTGGAGTACCACGGTACTCCCACGCCACCGGGGTACAATGTTCCAACTCATGGTACAGTGCAAATGTCCCCGCAGTACAGTTGTGGCAGACGAGAGAAAAAGCTCCATTGGGCACTTTGAAGGCCCTATTTCCTAAAAATGATGGTGCCACAGGAACCCCTCAGTACCTGTCGTGCAGATATACTTAGCTTTTTATCTCCTTCAGGCCTAACCGGAGCACCTCCTTAAAATGATAATTTCTCGTTATCGGCTGTACAGGTTTGCATCAAATTGCAAAAAGCACCCTTTCTCAGTAAATGTATAACTTCCTGCCAAAATTGGGGTAATTACGTTCAGCTGTTTTTTCTGTATCAGAGAGCAGATTTCCCAACTGGAAACGTTTTGGGGCAACCCCTCTTTATGTTGGCCTCCGCTTGAGGGATCATCACAAAACTTTACATAAAGGAGTCGAGGTAGATGAACTTTTCTTTTGTGAAGATTTCTGAAACAGCACCCTAGTTATTAGTAAAACAAAAAAACGCATATCTACAGTAACACTAACGACTGCCACTGTGTAATATAAGAGTGTATGTGTGAGTGTGTGTGTGTATATGTTTATATATATATATATATATAACCTTCAACCACACTTCTCTTCCTCTGTGAATCAGCCGCACCTCTTCACCATATCCCACAAAGTTGCACAACACCATCAAGCTGCTCAATATTATTTTGTTTTCATTTGCAAACAGCCGGCATAGGCAGCCAACGTGTTTCGGATTGCTCCTTCAACTGGGCAATCCAATTTCCCACAACCAACGTGAATATAAAGGTAGTCCTTCATGTTTCGCACTTCCTCTTAAAATATCAACTAGACTGGGATAAATATGCAATTGGGACTCAGTATGACAGCCATGATGGTTACCGATCGTATATAGGTACACTGCAATGTTCAGTTTATGTTGCATAACTGCATAAATATTTCATAATATAGTGCAAGATTTCATGTAACTCATAAAAAAGGGGACAAGATAGTTTTATATATATATATATATATATATATATATATATATATATATATATATATATTCACTGAAAAAACCATAGGTTTCACACCAGTTATAGTTAGGAATTAGCATTTAAAAAACCTATTAAATTCACTGACAAAACCATAGATTTCACACCATTTATAGTTAGCTGGAAATTTTACTGACATAAAACCATTGAAATTCCCACGTTATAGTTAGTTGGACTCACTATAACTTGCGCGCCTGTAATGCACTGCTGATGACGTCACATATTACATCACTCATGACATGGTCAGTGACATCACTCATGACATCACTGATGACACCATCCAGTGAATGTGTGTCTTTCTGAAAAATAAATTTGTTTTATATATGTATTTGTAAAGGTCGATGGAAGAATAAATGTTTAAATAAGTGTGTAAATGGATGTTTTTAAAAAAAAAAATTGGTTGGGTAACTGGCTTATTACGTGTATCTTAGTGAATACATATATTAGCGAGTATTGTTTAAATATTTAAATGTTTGTATCAGTGTTTCTCTTTGTGTATAAGTGGCTGCAGGGGTTGGTGACTGACTCACTGTTTGTATGTGTTTTGAAGACAGCATATGTGCAGGACTGTATGGGTGGATGAGTGTGTATATGTGTGTGTTAGTGAGTGAATGACTGTCTCACTAGTGTCTTCATTAGTAACGACATATGTTTTAATCTAGTATATGTGAGTATTGATGTATATAAGTGAGTATAGTATATATAGTGAGAGATTGTAGGAGTTCCTGTTTAAATAAGTATGTGTTTCTATAAGTGATTGTTTAAGAGAGTAAGTATGGGTAAGTTTCCTTAGAAGTAAGGTGGTAGTGTGTGTATAAATGTATATGCAAATAAATGGATGTTCAATAGTTTATTTGCATGTGTGAGTATGTGTGTGAGTAACTTTTGGATGACTGCTGATGTGTAACAGGATGTATAGGTGTATCACTACATATGATGAGTGAGTATATATATGAGTGACTATATAGAACTGTTGGTGAATGAGTGGATGTGTATATAGATGGTGGAATTACTGAATTGGTTGTTGTTACTGGTTTGGGTATCTCCATTTTTTTGAAAATGTTTGTTTCTATTTTTGAATATGTGTTTCAAGCGTTACATTACACTGAAATTAGGTCTGTCACTCTGTCACAAGGATGGTGTCATCAGTGATGTCATGAGTGATGTCACTGACCATGTCATGAGTGATGTAATATGTGACGTCATCAGCAGTGCATTACAGGCGCGCAAGTTATAGTGAGTCCAACTAACTATAACGTGGGAATTTCAATGGTTTTATGTCAGTAAAATTTCCAGCTAACTATAAATGGTGTGAAATCTATGGTTTTGTCAGTGAATTTAATAGGTTTTTTAAATGCTAATTCCTAACTATAACTGGTGTGAAACCTATGGTTTTTTCAGTGAATTTCAAAGGTTTTTTAAATGCTAATTCCTAACTATAACTGGTGTGAAACCTATGGTTTTTTCAGTGAATTTCAAAGGTTTTTTTAATGCTAATTCCTAACTATATAAGACCTGAAAGCCCACCAGGAATCTCCAGTATGCGCCAGGGGACTGCATTGCAGAGAGGTGTAATGAAGCCACAACCCTTTTTACACCTCTCTGCAACGCAGCCCCCGTGCATGTTTGAAGAGGGGGAACTAATTCCCCTTGCATACTGGGGGCCCCTGGGGGCCAATTAGCCCACCTGGAACCTCCAGTATGCGCCAGGGGCTGCATTGTAGAGGTGTAATGAGACTATGCCCCTTGTTACACCTCTCTGCAACGCAGCCCACTGCCGCGTTTGCAGAGGGGGAACTAATTCCCCTTGCATACTGGGGGTCCCTGGGGGCAACTGGTCCACCAGGAGCCTCCAGTATGCGCGAGGGAGCTGCATTGCAGAGAAGTGTAATGAGGCCACACCCTTGTTACACCTCTCTGCAATGCAGGCCACTGGCGCGTTTGTAGACGGGGGACTAATTCCCCTTGCATACTGGGGGTCCCTGGATCATATCTGCCCAAACACCGATATTCCGAACGATTGTAAATTACTTTTCTTGAGAAACATTTGGATTTGGATTATCATGTCCTATACTTTGGAATTTTTGAAAGACTGACTTTGAGGATGCTATAAATTACTCAGTCTGCCCGAATTGTGTGGGTAAAATTGATACCTAGTCACTTTGAATAAGAATATACTTATGTCTCGTCTAACATTTGGAAGAAATATCTAGTTATATGACAACTGGATACCGACATAACTTGAAGGAAATAAGAACGCCCTGAAGAAGTTCTGTTGTACAGAACGAAACCTTTCGGCTGGCTGTGGTACATAAACTTAAGGAAAATAAAAGCATTTGAATATACACCAAGATTCAGCGCTTCAATAAGGACTCTAAGTGATATGATTTGATTGGACTCATTGTGAAAGTGGTGCTGTGCCAAACTTTGGAATATTCTCCACTACTCTCTACTACTTACTCTCTCCTACTCCACTACTCTCAAATACTCACTGTCTACTACTCATTCTCTACTACTCTACTACTCTCTCTCTACTACTCACTCCCTACTACTCGCTACTCACTACTCCCTACTACTCACTATCTACTACTCTCTACTACTCACTCTCTACTACTCTCTCTACTACTCACTCTTTACTACTCACTACTACTCTCTACTACTCACTCTCTACTTCTCACTCTCTACTCCTGTCTACTACTCACTCTCTACTACTCTCTCTCTACTAGTCTCTACTACTCACTCTACTACTCACTCTCTACTACTCACTACTATTCTCTCTGCTACTCATTCTCTACTACTCTCTACTACTCACTCTCTACTACTCACTCTCTACTACTCACTCTTTACTACTCTCTACTACTCACTTTCTACTGCTCTCTACTACTCACTCTACTACTTACTCTCTACTACTGTCTACTACTCACTCTCTACTACTCACTCTCTACTACTCTACTACTCACTCTACTACTCTCTACTACTCACTCTCTGCTACTCTCTCTACTGCTCTCTACTACTCTCTACTACTCACTCTCTACTCTCTATTACTCACTCTCTACTCTCTACCTCTCTACCTCTCTCTACTAATCTCTACCTCTCTACCGCTACCTCTCTACCTCTCTACCTCTCTACCTCTACCTCTCTACCTCTCTCTACACGCACACATATACACATATATGCATATATATATATATGAATATGCATTTATATATATATGTATGTGTATGTATAAAAAAAAACAACAAAACATTTTTTTTTTAAACAGCTACTTTTAAAACTGTCATTCTTTTTCCCCATGGTACACTCCCCGGTACGCTTACCGGTGCGCGTACCGGTGCACGTACCGGGCGCTCACCCCGCGAAAATCAAAAAATGTTTTTATTTTTTTTTTGCTCCGCGGGGCCCTTTTATGGCCCCCACATCAAACCTAGGGGGTCAAGGGGGGTCTACTCTGCCCCCTTATGGTCATTTCCCTCTTTGTTTTGGCCACCTCTCGTGTCTCGATCCTACCGAGACACAAGATGGCGGCCGCTCCGGACTGTTTAGAATGTTTACAGACATCCCAGAGCCAATCAGCTTTCTGCGCGCAAGTCGCGGTAAGCGCCCGGTGCGCGTACCGGTGCGCGTACCGGAGCGCGGCTATAGATATATATATTTTTTTGAACCTTAATTACTCAAAATCCACTGGAGCACATATCTTGAGACATAGCAAAGGCACATCGGGCTACCAGTCCCTACAATTTTGCCAAGTTTGGTGGAAATCCATTCAGCCGTTCGGGCTAAAAGTGAAATCGACCGCCCTATGGAAATTAACATGGGGAAAACGCGTTTTGGGACCCCCCTTTTATCTCGGCCCCCGCTTGACGAATCCCCCCCAAACTTTCAGGGAAGGACCGGAACGCCGCGAGGCCATTTTGAGGAAATTTTCAGGCAGATTCGTCAACCGGCGCCAAAGTTATTCCAAATAGAATTTTCAGATTTAACATTGAAAAAAATCCTAACTATAACTACCTACTGGCGACCGCTAGTAGGTAATATATATATATATATATATGTATATATAGATAGATATATATAGTTACCCTCATATAAAAGCTTTGTTATAAAGTGCGTATTTTCATCTAGTCTATATGTATGGTATGTATATTATATACAGTGGTGCAAACCAAGCAGATTAAAGTGCTTCCGTGCTATAAATCAAATGAACCATGGGTAAAAATAATTCAAGTCATTTTCCACAATCTGTTTATAACGAAATATGCAAAGAAATCTTTATGTACATGTATAATTCATTCTTTCCTGAATTTTCAGAAATCGTGCAAAATACGCTAAAGTGCAATAGATCGCATAGCTGCCTTACATGTCAACAGGGTGATTGTATACCAAATACTGTTTTGGAATGCATCTGATTAATACATCAGATGTATATGCCGGACTGCCTCAGTCGGAGTGTAATGAACATGAACCATTTCATCGCCCTTATTGCTCCAATATCCTCAGCGTACATATACATTACATCAGCTGTCTCCAACCGGGCGATCGCGAGCTACCGGTAGCTCGCCGAGGTCCTGTGAGTAGCTCGCCACAGCATTTTGATTTTGTAACCCTTTCTTTTCTTTTAACGTTTTTCGTCCTTTTTTTAATAGTTGTTGTGCCCTCACCCAAACCAGCTGCTCTGATAGGCTTAACTGAGCTTAACTCGGGAGTAAGGGCGGGCTGAAGAGGACGACGTTGTTCGTCATCTGAGTCATCACTACGCCACCTGCCTTTCGCACCGAGGCACAGTGCTTTCAATCTGCATGACATGTGCCGGTGCAGAGAAGAGACCAGAAATCTTGATAGCATGGCAGTAGGGTGGCGCAGGCAGTACTGAACTGCTAACCTACCAGTACTTGCACCACCTGCCTTTTCTAGCCTGCCACCGAATCTCTGACCTGCGTGGGAAAAAGCAGCAGAGCAATCAGTAAGCCATGTGCTGAAATATTCGTGGTTGCTTTATTAGTTGTGAGCAGGCGCGGTGCGTCCATTGGGGCGTAGGGGCGTAGCCCCACTAAGACCCATGGACCACTGCGTCCTCACTAAGAACCAAATACAAATATTTAAAAAAATCGCGCTACCTTGCCGGCCGGGAATCCAGGAGACACCCGACTTTTCCGGAGTGCGGGGGGGGGGGGGATGGGAAGGGGGGGGGCGGGGGGAGAGGATGGGGAGGGGGGGGCGGGGGGAGAGGATGGGGAGGGGGGGCGGGGGGAGAGGATGGGCCTGCTGCAGCTGCGCAAGTGGGTTTTGGGCACAAACATGCCGGTGCATGCGCAGATTGTTTCCCTGTGAATTTGCCCATAGAGAGAGGACCAGGGGGCGGGCCACAGCCCCCGGGGTTGCACAGGGCGACTGGGCGAGCACTCATGGTGCCCCCCCCAGCCAATCCTGGCGCTGCATACAGCGCCAGGATTGGCTGGTCAATACATAGCCGGATACATAACCCCCTGTCTGGGGGGGCAGAGCTCTCTCCCTACCTCGTACTGCGGCCTCTGTTTGTTAAGACTCCTTCATTTCCAGAGCCAATGTACACGGGGTGCTGTTGATAAAGACGATAGGGCAAAAAGATGAAAAAATAAACTTTACATGTATTGTAGTAAAATCATCCACTTTTTAAAAGACTGTCCCATGAAACCTGAAATCCAAATTAAAAGTTATACAAGTGAAAGTCAGTACGTGGAAAAAGAGAAGACCTATTAATGATTGAGGCCACACTTTCAAGTTCTCTTTATGTAGTGTCCCGGATCTTCTTGACCCAAATAGTGCAAAAAGCACAGCGGCATTTGTTTTTGTTTATAGAGTTAGTTTGCAGAAAGGGCAAATATTAAGATTCAGCCAATGATTGAATCTGGGGCTTCTGGTAATTTTGTTGATGCTCATTTTACTAAAACTATGGGAATAGCTATTGAAAATAAAACAGTTCCAACGCTAGATTGAACCCTTGGTGGGTAAGAATAGACATGTGGAGGTGTTTGGACAACAGGACGCAGGGATTATTTGCTGTCGGCCATTAATGCTGTCACTGTGTGGATGGGTGGGTGGGTGGATGGGTGCATGGATGGATGCATGCATGATGGGTGGATGGATGCATGAATGATGGATGCAGGTTAGATGGGTGGATGCTTGAATGATGTATGGATGGATGCATGAATGAATGATGTATGGATGCAGGATGGGTGGATGGATGGGTGGATGGATGGATGGGTGGATGCATGAATGATGTATGGATGGATGCATGAATGATGTATGGATGGATGCATGCATGATGGGTGGATGCATGAATGAATGATGTATGGATGCAGGATGGGTGGGTGGATGGATGGATGGGTGGATGCATGAATGATGCATGGATGCATGAATGATGCATGGATGCATGCATGATGGGTGGATGCATGATGGATGGATGGATGGGTGGATGCATGAATGAATGAGGTATGGATGAAGGATGGGTGGGTGGGTGGATGGATGGGTGGATGCATGAATGATGTATGGATGGATGCATGCATGATGGGTGGATGCATGATCGATGGATGGATGGGTGGATGCATGAATGAATGATGTATGGATGAAGGATGGGTGGGTGGGTGGATGGATGGGTGGATGCATGAATGATGTATGGATGGATGCAAGGTGGTTCGGGCTCGCTCGCTGCGGTGCAATATGCAAATTAGTTTACGGCCCACCACTTTCAAATGTCACCAGCCGCCCCTGGTTGTGAGCAGTGACGGCTGGCGGGGCAGTGCGGGGGAAATCAACAAAAGCAGTCTGTCTGGCCTCAAAAGGTATTTTCTCCTGCTTGGTGTCCCCTTGCCCCGTGATTCTTAAAATTAATTTGCACCAGGTATTGACAGTAATAGAACAACATAAATATGTATTTACATTTTAGAGAAGACCTTTTATTCGTGTAGTCCCGGCAGCAGGGGACAGAACTGTGTAATTAGCGCCTTCCACAAATAGTTTTGCAAATAAGCACTTATACATTCTAGGGGCCCTTTTTATGGCATTTGGGGCTCCCCTCGACCAGATCTCCTTTGGTTGTTTATTCTTGGATAGAGGCTTATTAAGCGTCTGATCTAGTATCAGTTTCTGCTGGTCAATGTGAAAGTGAACTGAGTTCGATAATTTTAAACATGTGTAGAGCATCGTGTGCATGGATGGGTGTGCCCTTTTTTTAGTTCAAGGGGTAGTCAGTTGTCCATGGTGCTTCCTGTACTGGTTGTTTTCAATACCACATTGCAAGTCAGGCAGTTAGCACTCATGTAATATGATTTGCCTGCCGGTGTCATATATTTAGGTAACTTTATTTGAATGGTTCTCAGATGTATGTCGGTGTTAAGAGAGAAAAGTGCTTTTCAGCAGGTCAGCTGTCATTACTGTGATTGAGTATGGCTTCAGGGTTTGGTTGCATGGCGAGGGTTTAAAGGGGTTTGTTATTGAAAGGGGAATTCATTAATATATTGCACAGAATGGGGTCATGATACCTAATCAGACTGAGTCCACCATTAGTCGCCCATGCAATAATTTGCTCTCAAAACTAAATTTTGCTGGGCATTTCAACAGTAGTGGGCTCCTGCACAGTGCTCGCTCCGGATTAGTCATTGGTGGGCTGAAGTTGTTGAGGAGGATCGAGGTAGGGAAGAATGGTGGGAGGGTTATGATCCAATGTCACCCCAGTGATATGTGATGAAAAAAAATATCATCAGCTAGCATGCCCCTTTAATTGTCTTCAAGGCTTCATCTGACATGCAAATATGAGGCCCTTGAATTATTTGTCGGCTGTGGCATCAAGGTCCAGCACGTGACTGGCAGTGGAGCAGCTCTTCTCCCTGAGTTCACTTGAATCTCACATGCACAGCCATATGCTGTGTCAGGTAGGCACTTTCATCTGTGGAGCGAAGGGGCTGTTGGGGCACCAGCAGTAGGTTTGGGCAACACAGCAAAAGAGAGACATGTACTGCCCCAGCTTCATCAACAGCCCCAGTTGCTATCAGGCCTCTGAGCCCATGCACCACCAAGTCACCAAGCAGCCCTCTCATCTAATGCAGAATCACCAGATCACCATCCCCAGGCAAAACTAGCAGCAATTTTCGATCACAAGGAATCTGCTGTGCACCTCACAGTGTGTACAAACTGTTTGGTTGAGCACTGCTTTCATGCAGCCATCATAGGTTAGCTCCAGATTCTGCCACCCTTTATGTTTTTTAAAAGATCCACATATTTTGTGTACCAACACAGAATTATTCAGATGTAATGGAAAGAAAACAGCCACTTAAAAAAAAAAATTATTTTCACTTTTCAAGCGTCGATTAGTAATTGCTGAACTGATTTATTTCATTTTCTCTACACGGGGAATCAGTTCACTACAGTGCATGTGCAAATCACAGTATGGTCTCTGAAGAAAATAGGCTTAAAGTCAATGAAGCTGCGTATGGGAGTGTCTCTCGTAAAAATGCGCAAGTTGCTTGGCATTTAGTAGCTCACAATGATTTTCACTGATCAGAAGTAGCTCTCCCTACAGAAAAGGTTGGAAACCCCTGCATTACATAGACGTTTTTCAACCAGTTAATCATATTATGCTCACAAAGTCTGTGGGTTCCTACAGATGTACATGCAATTCTGTGTCCAAATCGTACCCCCATGGTTTCTCTGTATCCAACAAGACAATCATCTTGGATTCACAGCGCTACAGTTCCAGCTCTCTATTATCTTGTCGGGGTGAGCTTTAATATGTTTAATGCCATAATATTGTAGGCTACTCAGATCTCCTTGATGCACCTCCCAAAAATGTTGGACCATTGAATATATTCTATCCTGATGTTTAATGGGCCTTCTGTTTTGTAAAATCCAGACCATGACCGTATTCACTGTACTCCCAACATACCGCATTTTACGACCACATTCTAAAATATATACAACAAAGTCTGTCTCACATGAGATTCTTTCCTTGACGTTCCTCATAAATGTGTGTATATGTATGTATATGACCTACTGGTGGTCTCCAGTTCGTAGTTCTAGTTAGGACCTAGTTTTCATAGGAACAGCGTTCATTTGCCAATAACTTTGGAGTTGTTTGCCGAATCCTCGCAAATGTTTCAAAACTAGTTCGACGCTCACTTCAGGTGCTGTCTTGAAAGTTTAGAGGTGATCTGTCCAAGTGGGGGCCGAGAAAAAGGGGGTGGTCCAAAAAACATTTCCCCCATGGTCATTTCCATAGAAACGTTAGCTACGTCTACAGCCCAAAGTGCTGAACAGAATTACGCCAAATTTGGCAGAAAAGTAACTGTTGGTCCAGAAAGCGAACTTTTTGTGATTTGGTGTAAATCTATTCAGTATTTTTTGAAATATTGAAGAAAATCCAAATTTGTATATATAAGGATGAAGAGGATCCACGACCCCTCGCACTCTCTCATGCTGAGATCTGATTGACTGCCAATACTTCAAACCAGGAAGTGTTGGCCGCTATCTTGGGACTCAGCTTGAAACGATTTCCTCAAAAAACTGTCAAAAAATAAATTAAAAAAGGGGGGGGGGGTAGAGTAGGATTACCCTGGCTGGGCCTCTTGTGGGGGAGGGGTCGCACCAAGGCCCCGCAGAGCCATTTTTCTGGCTCTGCGGGGCCTTGGTGCGACCCCTCCCCCACAAGAGGCCCCCGCGGGATCCCGCTGAAATGTTTTTAAAAAAAATGTAGTTCGGGCTCCTGCGTTTCGTTAATTGTAGGCCCCCGGTTGAGCGAGGTCTGGACGCATTTTATTAATAAGGGAGGGGTGCACGCCTCTCCCTTCTAGGGCTTAATATTGCACCGGGGACCACCTCGTCCCCGGGGCTTTACAATGAATAGATAGGGTTTGAGCAGACCCTACCCCCATTCCCCCCGCAGCCCTGGGGGCCGCCACCTTCCGGGGGCCTTGCTTTCAACTAATGCAGGGTGCCATGCTGCCCCTCCCCACGCAGCCCCAGGGACCGCCACCTCCTTGGAGCTTTGGTAAAATTGAATGTGTGCAGGTTGTGCTGCTCTGGGGACCACCACCTCCCGGGGCAAAATTCAAGAAAGGAGAGAGGCCGTGTTGCCCCCTTCCTGGAGCCAATAATGACCCTGTGTTGCGCCACCCCCAAGGGCCGGCTCCTGCTATGTTCTGGGTGCCTGCCCTGGGATATAGCTGTTTGCTCTGACTTGGCGGGAGCTTTAACAGATCCTGCCAAGTCAGAGCAAACACTCTGCTGCCAGCGAGTGGGAACTGTGTTCCCTTTTGCTGCGGTGTTCTCTGTTTCCCTGCCTGAAGATTTGCAGGGAAACAAGAGACAATTGCTTTGACATACAAGGAGCTGCATGTTTAGCAGTTCCCTCCATGTCAAAGCAATGCCGGGGTCCCCTTCAGTGGTGATTGAGGGGGGTTCCCAGGGCCAAAATCTGCCCGGGAGGGGAACTGTGTTGCCCCCCCACCCTTATTCGCTTATATTTTTTAAACTAAAAAAGGCCAGGCCCTGGGAGATGGAGTCCCGGAGCTGGAATGGGCCTGGGAGGAGGGCTACTCAGCCCCCTTCCCTTTAATTTAAAAATATATATATTTCTAAAAGGCCTGGGAACGGGGTCTCTAGGGCTGAAATCTGCCAGGGGGGGGCTTCATGTTTCCCCTCCCCCTTTCAGAAAAAGGCTGGCCCTGTGGAATAAAGCACCCCTCCTATTATAAATGGGGCAGAAAAAATGCCAGACAGGCATGTTACCAGAGACCTCGCCGCATTTCACCACCACTCTGCAAACGCACCTCCTGGCGCACAACTGATTGGGGGATGAAGTCCCCTTGGCTGCATAGGGTCCTGGGGGTCAACACACCCTCATGTTACTCCCAGTAAGTCACACACAGGAGTATTACTGAGCGATCTTTGGAGGCCATGCCCTCTTTCTCCATCACTCTGCAAACGCACCACCTGGCGCTCTACTGGTTGCGGGATGAAGTCCTCTTGGATGCTGAGGGACCTTGGGGGCCAAGATGCCCTCCTGTTACCTCCATTAAGCCCCATACCTTGCTATAACTAGTTTGAAAAACAAAGGTTACCGGGAGGTTACAGTTGGGAAATAACATTAAAAAAAACATAGTAATTCAATCAAAAAACCAAAGGTTACAGGGATGTTATAGTTAGGCTCAGATTTCTGTTGTACAAAACCAGTGAAATTCAGCAGTTCTAGTTACCTGGACTAACTATAACTTACGCCCCTGAAATGCACTGTTATGACCCCATGTATTACACCACTCATGACATGGTCAGTGATAACACTCATGATATCTTAAATGACAACCACTCGCCCACCCACTCAGACCCCCATATAAACTTACGTGCGCCCACTCACATAACCCTTCACAGACCCATACCAGTACTCACACACCCACTCACTACTCCATAGAACCACTTGCACACCTACCAGTCACTCACTCAGGGATGTGGAATTCCTATAGCCCGACTCCCTGGACATATTGTTTGGGGTCAAGAGCAACACCTTTTCAAGTGTATTTTGTCCTTGGGACAAGTAGGCCCAACCGCCTGCAGCACAAACCCTTTGGCTGCCAGTTTACAGTATCACTTTATGGATTAGGAAAGGGCAATGTCTGCAGTTAAAGTAATATTTGTGTCCATGTGTTTAATGCTGTTCAAGCTTGTATTTATGGTTCATTAATGCAAAGCCTTTATTATTAGGGTGAGCACTATAAGTAAAGCTCGGCCTGCAGTACTGACGGTGGTTTCAGTATAAATGTGTATACACGTTTTCAAAGTTTAGTAATATGAGGCTATGTATAATGCTCCCAGAATGCTCTCTGATTATATGCAAATATTTGCCGAAGCTTCAAAGCAAGAGTGATAATTATATGCTTTCAAAATAAAATGTTTTAAAAAAAAATGCAAGTAGGAAAAAAACCATTTTGCTACTGTAAGATTTTAGGTACCATATCTTTGCAGCATCATTTAGCAACATGTTGATGTATGCTTGTATTTCCCAAAAAATATTCATAATGGAAAATCAGTGCAACCAGTTTAAATACGATTACCGGAAACAAAAATAAACAAGCATTGGCAAAGCCAGTAGGTCTGAAGTTGGTGGTCAGCCTTTTGGTTTTGTCAATGCGTGACTTGTTCAGGCATGGTTTTTGTAAGCCCGTATCCGTGTCCGAGCTGCTGGGCCCTCACCATTCTAACAAGCATTGGCAAAAGCAAAAATTGTTTTTGGTCTCAAAAAGCACACATTGCCACAGCAGTTCCAGCACTGAACAAAACTACTTTGTGTGCCAATATGCTCCTTTTCAAAGAGCAGAATACTGTCACTGACAGTAAAGCCATCTGATAGACGGAGAGAAAAAGAGAGCGACAAAGAGACAGAATTTTATTAAACACAATAGGTCATGGTTAACGCCAGGCCTAATTAGAAGCCCAATTATTAACAAAAGTCTCAAAAGTGCATCCCAGTTTCAATGAATTCACAAGAATTTACAGAAGTAGGCCAAGAAATAGTACTACTAAAAATTATTTGTGAAATGTATTTTAGCATGAGCACATGTGCATGTGTAGATTGGCTCATGTGAAAATCTTAATGTTTCAAGTTAACGCCAGGAAACATATGGTGTCAGTGCGCTTCATAAATGTCACTTAAGATAAGTCCACTTTTCCTCTAACCACTTTTTTCCCAACCCTGGAAGAAGTTTTATGTCTGTGACTGTCAGGAGTAAATTTCCAACCTTTTTCAGTACGGGAAAATATTAGAAAAGAGTTGGTGCAAACCCAACATGCACGTTAGTAGGTTTGCACAGACTCAAAAGGGCATTCCAACCCTTGAACTATTTCTTACCAATACCTTCAGCCCAGTATGTAGACCTGCAGAAACGTGGCAGCATAAGGGAATTGCTAGTATGCAACCCTACTATGGTACAAGCCTTGGCATAATTAGAGAGGTTATATCAGAACTCTTATGTAATGAGATTGCCGCCGTAATTACATGGCACAAAAGGGACAAGTGGATTTTGTTACAGGTCAAGTAGATTTATGAAGCAACCTGCCCCAAGGACAAGTAGATATTTTATTAAATTCGACACCCCTGCTCACTCATACAGCCAGTCTCATAGCCACACACTCACCCACTTATTTACCTAGTCACTCACCCACACAGCCTCTCAGCACAGCCACTCACTCATTAATACAAGCACTCACCCACCCACACAACCACTTACATACCCATACACACATTCATGCAACCACTCACACATCTACTCACTCACCCATACAGCCATTCACCACTTACTCTCTAATACAGACACACACTAACTCACTCTACCTAACTTCCACTCAAACACCCACTCACTCACCCATACAGCCATGTACACAGCAAGTTATTCACTCATACAGCCATTCAGACACCCCCTCACTCACCCATACAGTCACTCTACAACCACTTGCCCACCCATGGTGCCACTCACACCTTCACTCATCCATTCAATCAATGACTCACCCACTCACTCACCAATACAGCCACTTGCACAGCATCTCACTCACCCACAAGCTACTCACACACCCATACACACAAGAATTAAGTCACACAGTCGCTCACATAATTTATGTTAGAAGTAGTATCACTTGGTAGTAGTATACTAATTTAACTTTATTAGTAGGTTAGTACATATATATTTAACACCCATAAACTCTTAAAAACACTTACTCGCTTGATGTCATAAGTTATATAATTTGATAAATCATCAGTGATGTAACTGACCATGTTATGGGTGATGTAATAAATGAGATCAAAAGCAGTTATAATAAGCTCAGGTAACTGTAACGGCTGAATTTCACTTGTTTTGTACGAGTAAAATCTGAGCATAACTATAATGTCCCTATATTCTTTGTTCAATGTAAAACTCAAAATGCTTTATTACTGGTAGTGTGGGCAAGCAGCCTTAGGCCTAACACCGAGGAGTGTAAGACAATTATTACACAACAGTGATCAATAATGGACACACGACTCAGAAGGAGATCCAGACCAATTTTAGAAAAATATACTTTGTTTGTATTTTATTTTAAGAACACGATCTTCCTAATAAGGTATTAATTGAAAGGTGTAGTTTGATATCAAACACTCCTGTGTTCAGTGAAGCCATCATGGTGCTGTGGTACTCGAGTTGTCTAGTTTCCAGCCGATGTACGCTCTATGGCTTCAATGGCACTACAATATTAGGAAATATTGTAGGGGCATATCTGCTCATGCAGATTTGCTCTCACCTGTGGTATAGTGCAATCCTGCCTTAGGGTTGTGTGGCTAGCTAGAGGAGTGACGTACCTGTGCCTTCAGACTGTTAGATGGCATGGTACCCAGGCAGGGTGCCATGTCGACTTTGTCGTTTTCTCCATCACAGGGGCAGTGACATGGTTCCAGTGAGGGGGGGATTCAAAGGGGCCCTCTGCAGCTCCCTGGCCCTAGGTACCCAGGGTGCCATTTACTAGAGACTCAAAGGGGGCAGAATTACCAATTGGGTTTATTTTTAAGGACAATGCACTGGCACAGGGGACCTGGCTGGCAGGGACCCTGTGCAGTACAATTGAAACCACATCATAACCAGGCAAAAAGTGGGGTGCTAACTATGCAAAAGAGGCACACTCTCACTGAAATCCAGAAAAACCTGAAGCTACTTGCAGCCTTTGTCAGATGCACAATGACTGGCATGTATTTTTATTCTTCTATTTTGCTGCGAGTACTTAAATGCTTATAGTGACTTATTTATTTTATTTTATTTTATTTTATCAACTTATATGGCGCAACAGCTACCCGAAAAGGGTTTCCCGGCGCCTAACACACAGCCTGGTATAGAGTGTAGACAGCATAGGTGATCGGATTACTGGTTAAACAACCAGGTTTTTAATCTCCTTTCGAAACCTGAGAGGGTTTTGCTCTTTGCGTATTTGAATTGGGAGAGTATTCCAAATGACGGGACCCAGGTAGGCAAAAGATTTGCCTCCCATCCTGGCCAGCTTAAATCTGGGGACACAGAATTTATCAGCTGCTTTGGATCGTAAATTCCTATTAGGGATGTAGGGGGAAGCTAGTGCCTGCAAATATTTAGGAGCGGTACCTGCTTTAATTTTAAACATGTAGTTTAGTGCTTTAAACCTAATGCGGTTCTCCACCCTCAACCAGTGCAGTTCACGCAGGTAAGGGGACACGCTGCTGTTTTTAGGTATGTCACAAAGAAGACGAGTGGCCGCATTTTGTACAAGCTGCAGTCTTTTTGTGACTGCTTTATTTGCACCTAGATACAGGATGTTCCCGTAGTCAAGCCGAGATGTAATTAAGGCATTGACCACCGTTTTCTGCATAGGGCTGGGCAGCATCCACAGGATCTTTCTGAGCCATCTCAAGATCGTAAAACAGGTGCTCACTACTTTGTTGACTTGCTGTATCATGGACAGGGAATTGTCCAGGATTATCCCCAGATTTCTAGCCTGCGGCACTGGTGTCGGGAGATTTCCCATCTGGCCAGGCCAATGCAATGAGTTCCAAAGTTCTGGTTTCCTGCCCAGAAGGAGAATCTCCGTCTTATCTCCATTTAATTTCAACTGGTTAGTTGACATCCAGTTGAAAATGGATAGCAGGCCAGCCTTAAGGAGAGATGGAGAAGAAGTTTGGGGTTCAGATAGTGAGAACACAATCTGAGAATCGTCGGCATACGACATGAAGGTTAGACCCGCTTTTTCCACAAGGTCCGCTAGGGGTCTAAGATATAAATTGAAAAAAAGCGGGCTAAGGATGGAGCCCTGCGGTACTCCATGAGGGGAATTGAAAGTTTCCGAGCATGCCGCTGACGATGATATTTGAAAGGTCCGGTGACTCAGGAATGATCTAATCCATTGGAGTGCGTTTCCGCCTATTCCATTTTTTCCTAGTAGAGCGATTAGCCTTTTATGCGATACGGTGTCAAAGGCTGCGCTTAAGTCAAGTAAAATAAGCGCAACCGTTTGACCGTCATCGAGGAGTTTCCTCATGGTTTCAGAAACACCCAGTAGGGCAGTTTCTGTAGAGAAGCCCGCTCGGAAACCTGACTGGGTGGAGTGAAGTAAGGCATTTTCCTCTGAAAAAAGCGTCAGTGCTGAATGCACATGTCTTTCCAAGCATTTGGAAAAAGCGGGAAGGAGTGAAATAGGCCTATAATTGGCTAATTTACCCGGATCGGCTGTAGGTTTTTTCAACAAGGGTGTCACTATAGCATGTTTCCATATCTTTGGTACTGTGGAAAGCTCCAAAGATGAATTTAGGGTGTCCGCAATGATTTTGAGGGCAGGCGTGTCAAGTAATTTTATTACCTTGATAGGAATGGGATCCTGAGGAGAACCAGATTTTATCGTCTTCATAATTGAGATGAGAGCATCCGTTGTGATAGGGGGCCAATTATGAAGGGTCTGATTTATGATCGGAGTGTACTCCCAATCTTCCTTAGGGGCGGTTGTCGAAGTGTTTTTACCTATCTCGACAATCAAATTGTCAATTTTGTCAGAGAAAAATTGAGCTAAGTCCTGGCATTGCTTCATGTTTAGGGGTCGCGTTGGAGCAGTAGTTTGAGCCCCTGCGAGATCTTTAACTGTATTAAACAGCGTTTTTGATTTATTCGCAGTTTCCATTATGAACGTGGCTACATATGTAGTGCGAGCTTTTCTACAAGCAGTATGGTAGAGATTTCTAGCTATATGATACCTGTTTTTTTTATCAGGATCGAAATCTCTGCGCCAATCTCTCTCAAGTGCCTTGCATTTAGTTTTTTCTTCCTTAAGAGAGTCAGTAAACCAGGGGGCCGGGGGACGATGTAGGTTCCCCTTGGTCTTAGTCTGGGTTAAACAGGCATCTGCCGCATTGGTAAGCCATAGTTGAGTGGCCATGGCAATGCTTTCCATATTGTCATTTTTATTTGGGGGATTTGAGTTTAGGTTCGCGTTAAGATTAGAGATGTCTAGAGCTTTCCAGTTTTTCCTCAGAGACGGCAGTGACCTGTTTTGGTCTGTTGAGGTACTGGGTATAGTAAGATAGGCTTTAACTAGAAAATGGTCTGACCAGCAAACAGGGATATTTTCTATCCAGTTAAGTGAGGGAAGGTTTGACAATATCGGGTCAAGTAGGTGTCCTGCCCTGTGGGTGGGCCCTGAGTTAATAAGGTAAATGTTCATGGCTAAAAGATCATCCAGCAAATTTATGCATGTTGTGTTCAATTTATCTTCTAAATGAAGATTTAAATCTCCGATGATAGAGAAGTTTTTGGATGCTAATATAAAAGGGGTAATATGATTTGCTAGTTCCATAGCCCATTTGGTGCCATTTCCTGGAGGTCGGTACACAAGAATACCGGACAGCGTGAAGTTTGGATTAAGACATAATTTAAAAGATGCAGCCTCACTGTCAGGTATAACTATCGATTCAAATGTGCAAGTAAATTGTTTATTATAAACAATCGCGATTCCACCTCCGGTTTTAAGGGTTCTATCCAATCTGGCGATCGCATAGTTGGAAGGAAGGGCCATAGCTATATCAGGCCCTGAACCTTCATGTAGCCAGGTCTCAGTGAGAAACAGGGCGCTAGGTTTGTCGTCCATTAGCAGGTCGAAAATCTCAACCTTATGCATAGGTAGGGAACGACAATTTAAACTGTAGAATAGATGGTTTTCGTTAGTAGGGTGTGCTGGCTTCATCTGCTTACTACGTCTAGTTCTACGAGGGGGGTAGGGCTGATATGATGTAATTGTGTAACTACAAAATGGGCAGGAAGCAGTGCCCAGACGAGGAATTTCAAGCAACGTGCAATTGTCATGTTGGGCAGGGCGCAAAGATTTTAGTAGGTCAGATGACATTACCTTTGAGAGCCTGGGTAGAGGAGTATGATCACTAGCCCCGTGTCCCGTACTGGCACGGACGGGCACAGACGGGCTAGTCTTTGGCGTGTCTTCGGCGTGCTGAGGGCTCGACCGCTGCGCTCGTCCATGAATATACAAGGACTGGAGTTATAAAAGTAAATGACATGGTACCTCCCATTTCTTGAGTTTCAAAGAAAACATAGAAATACAGGTACCCCTGAAGGGCATAGACTAGGAGTCTCCAACCTTTTGTGTAGTGAGAGCTATTTCTGAGTTGTGAAAATTATCATGAGCTACTGAAGGCTAAGCAGCTTGGGGATTGTTATCAGACATCCTCATGCCCAGCTCGATTGACTTTAAGCCTAACGTCCAGAGGACCAGATACTATGGTTAGAACAAAATACTTTGTCCAGCACTATAACAGGACTGCCACATGTCAGTGAGAGTATAGTCTTTGGGGATGTATGAACATGTGTGCACATGAATGGGATAAATGTGTATGGTTGACGGAGAGCCTATGTTGAGTTCCATCCGCCGCGTTCTCCAGATAAGAAGTGAAATGTGGGTGCCTTCGAATAAACTGCACATTTAAGATTCATGTCTGTGGAGGGGTGAGAGCCCCCTCAGCTCATCTGCAACCGACACAGAAAAGTTCCAGCAGACATTATGGCGGACACGTTAAAGAAGGAGTTATTGCCCCAAACAGGAGAGAAATCGCTCGGAAAGTGAGTCGGACGACGAGACAAGGCGCTCAGTGCAAGACACGTAGAAGCAGTGAGGCGGGAAGGAAAGGAAAGGGTTAAATGCAGAGGCAAGGAGCGCCGGGCAGCTACAGCAGCGGTGAGGGGGCTCCTTTCCCCTTGCTCGCACGGGACCCACAGTTTTGCAGGGGTCCGGGACCGGCCGCCATCTTGGGCCGGGTCTGTGGCGCTGGCCGGCGCCGCGGGAGAGGAGGGCCTCGACTGGCGTGCGGCGGGATCTGGGACCGGAGGCCTGGCTGTCAGACTTGCCATCCAGGGGACGGAGCATCGGACCATCGCGCTGTCGTGCACGGAGATGGAATAAAGATATTCCCGAGGTTTGAAATATTGTTGATATTGTTGCTGGGATCGGCGTACAGTGGGTTGAAATTGGCAGCTCTCAGGCGATCCGACTTCTGAAGCTTATTTAAGGCCATCTATGACCCATGATCCCCTACAATGCTGGCACCATGAACTGATCACTTTGTCCACTCTCCGGTGAGGTATTTATGCCTTTTTTCAGCCCGAATGAGTGTTTGTTGGCATTTTATTCTTGAAAGTGCAGCCTGACCCTAAAATGGCGGCTTCTAATTCTCTTTGATGCCCGTATGACTGTTATTAAGTCTGGTGTGCTGCGAGTCATGGAACAGAAGGGGAAGCATGAAACCTGTCTTGCCTGCTTTATGGACTGAGGAATAAATAATTTGGAGCAGGCCAATACCAACTTACTGGCGATCTGTTGAGAATTGATGCATGACCCTGTAATGACTGCCAGGCTACGACGATATGAATCGAACACTAAAACTGCTGAGGGTGGGTCTTTGAGCATCTGATTAGGGCCTGGTGGAGCTACCATAATGCTAATGAGGAGATGGGATATGGACTACCCCCACCCCGCCATCACCTACCCATCCGGTCCTTGGGCAGATTTTCCCCTCATCTCTACGTCGTATAACTCTAGTAAACTAATCTCTACGTGGTATAACTCGAGTAAACTGCACCAGCGCTCTACCTGGCCCTAGTGCACCATTGGGAGCGGCTGCCCGGCGCCAAGTTGGCGGCCACTGCTTTGTCCTCTCGGCTTCTTTTCGCCTCCACCGAGTAACAGAGGCACCGGGTGGAACAGGCAGTGGAGTGAGCGTAGTGGAAGGGGCGGACTATAGTCAGAGAGGCCATTCTTTAAAGTGAAAGGAGCATCGATTTTTGACGCCGGAGTTCCCTCGTTCGTGTTTACGGTGTCTTAAGGTAGCGGCGAGTGGCTGATGTGAGGCCGAAGCTGGGCAGCGACCGGAGCATCCGCGTGGAGAAGGAGGGTGCACCGGTGCTGAGGGAAAAGACATGACTGCAGAACTCATGAGGTAAACCGGGCGTGGGTGAGTGATAAAGTCATCGCTGCAAATCTACTGCTTTGGCCAAGTTTAGCTAAATGGTTGTCGGAAACAGATTCAAATACATTGCAATGGTGTCTGCTGCCACCTGAACTGGTCATGGTTGTCATGATACTTGTCATGATCAACCCCCATTGCAGTCCAAACTCAGTGGGAAGTCCTGCCCCGGCGCTCTCCAAGATGACACTCGCCGCCCCGCGGGGGTTGGGAGCCCCGGACCTCCAGTGAGAGCTGCGCAGCGAGTAGTGCCAGCTACACCGTTTAGGCCTTTTTCAGCTGCGTAGCAAGTAGTGCCAGCTGCTTCGTTTAGGCCTTTTCACAGCTGCGCAGCAAGTAGTGCCAGCTGCACCGTTTAGGCCTTTTACGGCTGCGCAGCAAGTAGTGCCAGCTGCATCATTTAGGCCGTTCACAGATGTGCAGCAAGTTAATCTGTTTCCATCTGCATGGTTTTTACCCTTTTCAACTGCACAGCTATTAGTGCCAGCTGCACCATTTTAAGTTACTTTTCCGTGGGGACAGGTCCGATTAAGTTGGAGTCCAGCTGCAGGGACAGCACCATTGACACTATGGTTTCAGGGCATTTGAGTCCCCCTCTGAGATGGCCACTCAGCCAGGGAGTCTGCAAGGTTTATAGGGCGCCCGGCCTGTACATATATGTTAGTGCTAGAAAATGCTGTTCATGTATTTTGTTTTCCGCTCCCAGTTTTGAGCACCTCTTCAGGTGGTCTTAAGATGATGAGGCTGTTGTGCATACTTAGGCTTTGCTAGCCCGGACGGCACTCTAGTTCTGATATCCTCACCTTAACGTCTGGATTATGTGCCCCCTTTATGCCCTTTTAGTCTCTTCTCCACCGCTTTCCCAGTAACACTTTCCTCTCATCCCCCTCACCCTCCTCCGTCACATTTTTCCATCATGGCCACCACTCGAGTTAAGGTTGGAACAAATAGCTACAAAATCATTTATCCTACCAGCCTGACTAAAGCTGCAACAAAACGTTTGAAGCACAATACTATTGAACGTTTCCAGGCCTCCCTCTTTGTTGATCAATTTCACAATAGTCTTTTTGGGAGGCTCAAAAATGAGTTAATTTTCTTCACTCACAACACCTCCTCTTGGACCACCAGCTTTTACAATTCCCTTAACGTCACCTCCTCCTCCTCTATCCCTCATGGGAAACAGCTAAAAATCTCCCCCTCCACGCGTTTCAATGGTTACCTCACTATCTCACTCTATAACAACGGTACTGTCATGATCCAAGGCAGTGACACCTGTCTCTCGCTCTTTGACCACCTCTTCCCCTCCCTACTCCCCTCCTCTGCGACCGGGTTTTAGCCCGACTCCCTTCCAGCTCCACCCATTACTCCCTCTCTCCTCCCCTGACCCTCCTACAGTCCAATTGGCTGCACTCTCAAGAATCACAGGTCGGCCCTCTTATCACCCCCTCCCCTGTGACCTCCTCTCCTATTCCTCCCCCTCACAATATGCCCCCTCCCACTTCACTTCAGCCTCACCGCTAGCTAATGCGCTCCTCGTTCAATCTGCATCTTCCTGGTACTCCAATCTCTTCTCATCCCCCATTTTCCTTCCAGTCACCCCCCTTTTTAGTCCACCTCTCCTCCAACCTTCTCCCCAGTGTCCTTTCCCTACGCTCCCCTTATCCCTTCTTCCATACCTCCTGTTCACCTCCCCCTCCCCTCGTTATTCACCCGGATTTCACCTCCATCCCACTGCATCTCTCTCCGCCCTCCCACTCCTCCAGCAATACTATGCTACTCCCTTCCGCCCCCCCCCCCCCCCCCTGGTAACCCTGTCCACTTCCCTCCCTCGGATCCAACAGTACCACTTCCGTTCCCCAACCTCCCTTTCTCAACCCCCCCCACTCTCCCAGATGCCCGTTCCCTCACATCCTCCTCTCCTACCTGACATGCCCTCCGCAACCACCTCACCTCTTTTCCTCCCAAACCTCATTCATTCCTATGACTCCACCCAGTCCTCCCCTCTCCTCCTTCCCTACCGCTGTGTTCCGCACCCTTCTCCCCCTAAAGCTATCCCTAATTCCTCTCCTTCTTGCAACACCAACAAAGGCAACTCTCCCTTAACCTCCGATTCATTAACTCCCGCTCTCAACCTCCACCTTTCCCCACTTTTGAACCTTACACCCCAACTCACCTCCTATCCCCCCACCTCTCCCTGCCTTCCACCACCAATTCCACCCCCACCTGTCTCCATCGATCCACCCAACCTTCCGTGCTCTGCATTACTCTCGCTGGAAAATAAGCTAGGTTCCCTTATCACCACCATCTCCCAGCTCACAGCTGCAATTTCACTTCTAAGCACTAAGATTTCCACCTTTCTTTGCACCCCCTCTCCTTCCTAACTTCCCGCAAGATGCACCTCGCCCTCTCACCTCAACTTAGCCAAGCTCAATCAGTCGTCTGCAAACCTTGTTAGCTCGCTCAAGCCTTTGAACGCCGCCCTTCCTCAACCTGCATGTCCTAGCAACCCTACTATCTACACTATTCCAACCATCTCCTCTGTCAGAACCAAGCATCCACCTAAACCCTCCCGAGCACCCCCTTATAAACACAACATCCCGATCACCCTTCAGAGCCTAAGTGCCCTCGTCACCAAAACAGTCCTGACAGAGCTGCGCTGTCTGCTCCACAACTGCAGATCTGCAGTAAAACACAAACTTGAAATCTCAGATACCATCACCTACCACAATATTGACATTCTCTTCCTCACAGAGCTGGTTCAAAGATACCTCGCATTCTACGTTTGATCTCCTATTACCTACAGGCTACTCTATACTTAGGAACGACAGAACTGAAAACACGGGGGGAGGTGTTGCAGTCATCTTTAGAAACTCCCTTCAACTTAAGGCCTCTCCCATCAGCTCCTTCGACACCTTTAAATGCCTTTCATTGGAGCTACAAGTGCACCACCGTTCACCCCTTAGATTCCATGTCATCTACCGCCCGCCTCGTAGTGGCCCTTCGTTTTTGGAGGAACTCACTGACTTCATCAGTGACCAATATTCGCAAAGTGACAATCAGAACCTCGTGGGTGACTTCAATCTCTACTGGGGCTCACCGCAAGACTCTTCCGCAAACTCCCTGGCCACCTTCCTCTCTGTTAACGACCTCATCGAACACTGCACCGAATCAACACACTCTAAGGGCTCAATCCTGGACCTTGTTATTTCTAAAGCAGGCATGCTTTCCATCACTACCCCAATTCATGTAGACTGGTCTGACCACCTCCTCATTCCATTCTCTATTCAACTATCACACGCTATAACACTTGGCCAACCCAAGAGGGCTATCTCCTGGTTCTGTGATGTTAAAAATATTGATGTCGGTCCCCTCTGTGAATCAGCTCTGTTATCACTTCCAAGGCTAGACCCGAACCTTGATGTTGACGATCTCACCTTCCAATGCCTCACAGTTCTTGCAGATCTCCTTCCAGAGGAATGCAAATCCTCAGCCATTTGGCAAAACTTTGACCCCCATATCTGAAGATGCCCTTCTCAAGTGCATCGGCGAAACAAAGCCCTCCAACCATCATCTGGACCCCATCCCCAGTGCCATTGTCATTGACTTTTATACCCTTTCCCTCTCCTACTGGACCACTCTGGTCAACCTCTCCCTCTATCAAGGCTCCCTTCCTGTCTCCTTCAAAACTGGGCAGGTCACACCGCTTCTTAAAAAACCAACTGCTGATGCGTCTGACCTCAACAAATTCCGCCCCATCACTAACTTACCTTTTCTTGCGAAGATTACAGAAAGATGCGTAGCGAAACAACTCTCTCGTCATATCAAGGACAATGATCTTCTTGACAATTTCCAGTCTGGCTTCATTCAAAACTGCAGCACTGAAACAGCCCTACTGCAAGTGGTTGATGACGCGCTGAGGATCCTCGACTCGGGGCGGGGGAGGGGGGTCCTGTCTTCTAATTCTCCTTGACCTTTCTGCAGCCTTTGACACTGTCAATCACAACACCCTTCTCAACATTCTTAAACAGAGAATGGACATGGAGGGCACTGTGCTTAAATGGTTTGCCTCCTTCCTCTCTGATAGATCACAAATGATCAAAATAGCGAACAGTCTTTCATCTCCTGTGGCGGTAGGTCAAGGTGTTCCTCAAGGCTCTATACTTGCACCCACATTGTTCAACCTCTATTTAGAACCACTAGGAAATCTCCTAAGTAAATCTGGGATCCACTATCATCTCTATGCTGACGACACTCAAATCTACCTCCACTCACGATCTCTCTATCCTATGCTCCACTCTCGACTCCATTCATAACTGGATGTTTACTCATCAACTGACTCTGAATACCTCCAAAACCGAATTCCTCCTCTTCTCCTCTTCAATCTCTCCTCCCCCGGTGCAGTCATGGATGGATCAGTTGAATCTACTGAACACTAAACCCATCATTGCCGACAGTGCAAAATCCCTGGGTGTCATTCTCGACAAAAAACTCAATCTAACCCCACACATCAATTCCATTGCAAAGTCTGCTCGATACCATCTGCACCTTCTGTGGGGGATCTGTCGCTTCTTCCCGGAGCAGGACCTTATAACCCTGGTGCAATCGCTGGTCCTCTCCAGACTTGACTACTGCAATTCTCTTCTTACTGGCCTCCCCAAATCCCACCTGTCCCCCCTTAAATCTGTTTTCCATTCAGCAGCTCGTTTCATTTATGGAGCCAAAAGAAGCGACCACATCACACCGATTTTATCCTCCCTCCGCTGGCTTCCAATCGAGGCTAGAGCTATCTACAAAACTGCTTGTATCACCATAGTAGCCTTGTACTCCTCATCTCCTCGCTACCTGGCAAATAAACTGAAACTTTCTGGAGGCTCTAGCCCATCACGTAATGCGGAAAATCTTCTGCTTGAACCTCCCACCTTCAAGAAGGAAAGAACGATGGCACAATCCTTTTCAGGCAACGCAGTGAGAATCTGAAACTCCCTTCCGCCGCAGCTCCGGACCACCACCTCCTCTCAGACCTTCAAAACTAACCTCAAAGCTCTCCTCCTTCAAAGACACTTCCAAATGTAATTCATGCCCTCTCTATTTTCTGAAGGAGGCCCTTCCACTATAGAACATTTTTACTGTACATGACTATGGAAGTGTCTTCCCAGTGTGTTCTTGTGGTGTGAGAGTCTACCATTTATTGCGGTATTATCTTTCTACCTGTATTTGGTACTCGTGTGGAACATGCACCCGTCACTTTTTCTTGTATCACACTGTTTCCTACCTCTTACATTTGTTTATTTCCCATACCTGCTCAAGTGCCACCATGGCCTACGTAACGTTGTTCGTATGCTTGAGGGCCCTCCATATATTGCAGTATTATACCTCTGTTTACTTTGTACGCTTTTGTAACCTAGACACGTCACTTTTTCCTCCTGTAATGCACCGTTTGCTACCTCTTGTACTTGGTTGTTTCACGATTGTCACTTCTGTAATGCACCGTTTGCTACCTCTTATATTTTGTTGGCTCACGATTGTCATTATTGCTTCATTTAATGTAAAGTTTGCTTTTGTATTTTGTTCACTTGTAATGTTCTCATGTATCAGTTCTGTTCCTATTGTGAAGCGCTCTGACACCTTCGGGTAAAGTCCGCACTATATAAAAACGCACAAATAAATACATAAATAAATAAATACTTGTGGCACAGAAATACCTTTTGTCATATGTGGCACCGTTACATGTGTAATACAAACCTATAACCATTTTTAGGTCTTGCCTGAGCCAGTGCATGTGCTGCGAGGCATTTAGTAGGGGCTTTTGAGCTCTGAATACAAGCTTGTGTGTGTGCTTTTTTTTTTTCTTAGCCCGCAATTCACCTGTGCATGTCTTTTAAAAAAATATATAGCATGCAATTAGTGCAAGGCGGGTGATTGTCTCACCTTGTTTGGTCGATTGCCTAGGGTCAGCGGGAGCGAGCTTTAACCCCACCTGTTTCCAATTATTGCGTTGGCGGTAATTGCAAATAGATGGTGCACACGTTTGTTTTTGTTAAACTCTGCGCTTGTTTTCCCTGTTAGTGTTGTCACTTTTAGTCTCCTCACTAGCGCCTGAAAAACTATGGGTATATGTACATTGTACAAGTTCGGATTACATAACATTTTCAAATCGCATCTCATTAAATACTGGCGTGTGCAGCATATGTTGTGATGTTAGGCCTGTTATATAGTTTGCATTCTTTCCGTATAATTGTCTGCCTGTTGTACACTTTAACCACGTGGAACTTAAAGCTGTAAATCCTCTTCCTGGGTGATATAAAAGTGTTTCGCTCAGAGTCGAAGTTGCCTCCGAAGTTCAGTAATATCTGTAATTAAGGAAAAGCAGAGCACACGGAGAAGAGTTAGGATGTGAGAACCCACCTGTCGCAGCCAGAACAGCGAACACTGACTGACATTCACTACATTTTCAGTGATGGATTCACGCTGCAGCTTTGTACAAAGACGGGCGGCGAGCACTACATGAACAAGATATTAGCGTGTATTTTTAGATCTGGAAATGTCTGGGTTGCTGCTGGCGTGTCATCGTGAAGCAACAAGCGCAACCACAGCATCACTCGCTGCCACCACAGCATCACTCAGCGCCACCGCAGCATCACTCAGCGCCACCGCAGCATCACTCAGCGCCACCGCAGCATCACTCAGCGCCACCGCAGCATCACTCAGCGCCACCACAGCATCACTCGGCACCACCACAGCATCACGCAGCGCCACCACAGCATCACGCGGCACAACCACAGCATCACGCAGCGCAACCACAGCATCACGCAGCGTAACCACAGCATCAGTCAGCGCCACCACAGCATCAGTCAGCGCCACCACAGCATCAGTCGGCGCCACCACAGCATCAGTCGGCGCCACCACCGCATCAGTCGGCGCCACCACCGCATCAGTCGGCGCCACCACCGCATCACTCGGCGCCACCACAGCATCACTGGCATTTGTTCATTCTGCCCTAGTGTCCGTCCACTGCTCGTGTTCTAATTAAATGACTGTTTTACAACCTCCACTCCCCCGTTATTTATGTCCCGCTCCCCCATAACAAAAAAAATTATAACAAGCATGAGAACAGGCAGGAAGAAGTTGCCAGTAGTGCAACTACAAAAAACTAGAAGACTTTTTTTTATGTTAAAATCATTTTTTTATCATGTTGTTCAGTTGTATAGAATTGTCTTGGTTTGTATAAAAGTAACAAAAATGCTTAACACTTTTTATTATAGCTTTTCAGCACGATGCACAGCAGCCACAATGCTCTACAACATAGCCAAAAGTTCTGGCTAAACCCACAAGGTCCCAAAGGCTAGACCTATTGGCTATGCCAATGCTTGTTTTAAATGGGAGCAATTTAAAGTGCAGAAAAAGTTCTGCAAAAATGTTCATATGTCACATTTTTCGGCACTTTAAATTTATTCCACTTAAAATAATGGCTGTATTTTTCAGTTACATGAATTCCATAAAACCCATCATTTAAATCTAGTCCCATTTCTAAGTGTCACATTTACAAACTCCCGATATCTTGCTCCCAGTGTCCTGTAAACCAGGTACCATATTTATAACAGAAAAATAAACCCAGTGGAAAAAAAACATAAAGACTTAATGTCTCATAGAAATACTTTTTTTTACTTCACATTTCTCCCATTTAAAATAGAGGACACGTAATTTTCAGTTATAAATATGGCATATTGTCTACTGGCTACTGTGAGCAAGATGCCTGCTGTTTGTAAAGGTGACACTTTGAAATTGGAGAAAATTTAAATGAAGAGTTAACTTAATCATTAAGGTAACATTTCATTTTCATTTTATGCTCTTTAAAAGCACTCAGAAACCAATTTTGTTCTCACACTCCAATATTGAGTTGACAAGGACTTATTTAAGAGTTGAATATATCAGTGCTTCAGTTCTTCACCTCTGTGCCCTGGGTCATAAATCTGAATCCAGCACTGCTGGTTATCTAGTCCTGCTGTCTGCAACCTGAAGATAATAATGCAAAATAAAAACACAACCTTTCCTTAACCTTATGGTTTAAATCTCTTTATTACAATTTTCATCATAGCAACAACTTAAGCGACATAGCCTGTGGAGCACAGGAAGCTTTACATACATTAATCTAACTTGCCCTGAACACCCCCCTCCCGCCCCACCCCGGACCCTGGCGGCCTTAAACCGGCTATTGACGATTGTAGTATGTTCCCCCCACCCCGCCATGCCCCGTCTCAATGTTTTGGAGTAGGAATCGTAGGGGCTTCCGAAAGGCACAGTAAGCGAAGATACTTGGGGCAGGTAAGTTCTCGGAATTCTGACGTCAGGAGATTCAGAAATGGTTTCCATCGTTTTTGAAACGATGTGCTTTCATTTAATAGTGTTAAGTTCACTAATTCCATTCCTATGTTGTACCACAGTCTATGCAGCCAACCTTGGTATGTCTGGATGTGATCTGTCCCCCAGTGCGAGAGTATGTTCTGAAATGATTCTAGACTAATCTGCCTGACTTAACGAGATTTTAATGGTAAGGTAAGGGTGTTGGGAAGATCCAGAATGATATAGGCAGGGAATATCAGAAGTTCTGTGTCCAGATAAATGTTGATATCGTTTAGGACCCTTGTTCAGTATGGGGCTATTACCGGGCAGTCCCATTAAATGTGTAGTAAGGTGCCTGGGAGACCGCACTTCCGCCAGCAGTCCGGGTATTTTCAGGGTGCGTAAGTATGGAGTCTGATTGGAAGAAGGTACCAATATGTTAGAATCTTTGTCACTGTTTCAATACCTGTTATATTACGGGCGGTGTGCCTAGCACAATAATGGATATCTACCTATTCCTTCGGATTCAGTTCCCACCCGAGCTCGGACTCTCATCGGAGTTGACCTGCCGTTTTAGTAGGTGTGCTCCGCGGACCCAGAAGTTTATATAACTGTGATTAAACATGAGTTCGTAGGGGTTTGAAGCAGCCAGTGTTCATAGTGCGTGAGGTGTCTCTGTGCCCCTGGGTGAACTGTCTGTTGCATCACCCAATGGGGTATTTGTGTGTAGTGCCATCGCTCACTTTCAGGAATCCCTGATTCTGCCCGGAGGGTTTCAAATTGGATAGGACCCTTCATTTCGAACAAGTGTCCGATTTATCTACATCCTGGCTGATTCCAACAGTGAAATGCTGTGTTGTTTAGGGCCGGTGTAAACTCGGGGCTCGCTAGTTTATCCCAAGCAATTAGTGCTGGTTTGGTGATAGAGGACAGGTAGATGTTAGTAGGTCGGGCATTTTTAGGGAGGAAGGGGATTTTCCTGCCAGGCCCCTTTCCATAAACAACCAGTGTTATTCTGATTCTGCGCAGAACCATTCTACAAAAATTCTCAACTGTGTAGCCTGATAATAGCGTTATAGATCTGGGTCACACAACCCACCTTCGAGCGGGCTGCGATAGGCGATGTCTCTATGGAGGCGAGGGCGCTTATCTGCCTAGATGAAGCAATTCACCTAGTCATGGAGAGTGTGGAGCGTGCCCCGAGGAGAATCTACTGGGAGGGCTTGGAACATAGACAAGATCTGGAGAAGGATCGTCATTTTTTTTTGCCAAAATTCTCCCCAGCCAAGAGAGGGAGCAGTGTCTCCAGCGGTGAAGGTCACTGCGTATTTGGCGAATGAGGGTGCAGTAGTTAAGAGAGGCCGTCGTGGGAATCTTGGGGGCAATTTGAAGTCCCAGATACGAAAGATGTGATGGGGCCCTACAGAGAGGGAATTTCTGCTTGAGGGTGTCCAATGTTTCGGGCTGCAGAGTTGTGCTCAAGGCTTGTGATTTATGAATGTTCATTTTGAAACCAGCTGCCTGGCTGAACAATTCCAATTCTTTAAGGAAAGCTGGTAAAGAGGTGGAAGGATTCTCCAGTGTCGCTAAAATGTCATCTGCATACAGACTGACTGTGTGGTGATCTTCGCCAAATCCCTGTTATTACTGGATTGGATCAAACTCTATGAGCCATGGGTTCCATGTACAATGCAAAGAGTAACGGGGACAGGGGGCAGCCCTGTCTCGTCCCCCTGGAAATAGGGAAGGATGTGGACGTGTGCCGTGCCAGTAAACCCGTATCCAGGCGGTATGACGATCGTAGGCCCTAAAGATCCAGCTTCTAAATCTGTGTCCAAGGCCAAAGTGCTCTAGTGTGGCCTCGAGATTTGGCCAGTGCACTCTATTGAATGCCTTCTTGGTATCCCCCGCTAGGAGCATTCGCTCCTGTGTATGTCTTTCCGCCTTGTCTATGAGATGGAAAACCCTGCGCATATTGTCTCTGCATTGAAGTTGGGTGACAAATCCGGCCTGACCCGAGTCGATAAGGACCGGGCGAAGCGGGTTTAGGTGGGACGCCAAGATACCCATAAAGATTTTATGGTCCACATTTAATAGTGAAATCGTTCTGTAAGACGGGCATTGTGTTTTGTCCTTCCCTGGCTTTGGGATCACCTCTATCAATGTCATCTGCATCGAAGGGGGGAGAGCTGCTCATCTACCCAGCTCGTTAAATAGCAGAGTGAGAAGGGGTGCGAGGGTTTTACAGAAGGTCTTATAAAGTATGGCTGGGAAGCCATCCGGGCCGCGGGATTTAGATGTCTGTAAGCGGGCAATGCCAGAAATGACTTCCTTGATTTGAATAGGGCTAGCTAAGTCATCCCTCTGTTCTCCGGTAAGGTAAGGACTGATGTGTGCATACCCCGGAGATGGACTTGAATGTTTTCCTACTGAAGGTTTGAGCTTTATAGAGTTCTTTATAGTACTCTTGGAAGGCCTCCGTAATCTTGGGGTCCTCAGTCAGTACTTGGCCCTTAGAGTCTGTGACCTCTTAGATTCTGTGCTCCTGCAGGCTGTTGGCAAGGAGACCCCACACCTATCCCTCCCAACATAGTATTGATGTTTAAGACGGATTGCTGCGTATTCCGCTCTAGCTGAGTCCAGGCCGGCCAATTGAGGTCTGGCGGCTTCCAGCTAGCTCCCTACCCTGGTGGCATCTGTCCTTTTACAAATGCGTTCAAGTTCTACTACTTGAGCGGCAGGCTGGTGGCGCTTGTCTCAATGGGTTTTATTTTTGTCTGCCGAGATGGCAATTAATTCCCCTCTAATCACAGCTTTTAGGGCGTCCCAGAGTATGGAAGTGGACATACCTGGATATCATTTGTGGCTAGTTACTGGTCTATGGCATTAGAGATCTCTTGTATATTTAGTGGGTGTTGAAGGAGTTTAACCCGCAAACGCCAGGTACTAACCCTGGGTTGTGTTTAGGGGTCTCTAAAGTGATTATTTCCTTAACTTTAAAAGAAAAATGTGACCCTGTGTTTTTTTTTTATTGCCTTAAGGCAGTGAGCTATTCTGATGGTGTCAATGATTTATAGGTAACTCGCAGACAAACTGGTTGGCTACACCTGGCATAGACGAGGAAGATTGAAATCACTGGCTGTGATTGAGGCAGAAAATGCAGCAAGAGATTGCTCCTTAGAGGGGCCAATGTGAGGATCTGTCAATGTCAAACTTGCACCAGGGAATGATGCCATCTGTCAGAAAGGTTGCCTCGTGCACTACATCATGAACACTGGAAGAGTGAATACTGGGACTCTTGCATGACAAACATTAACTAATCGGAGCACAGTGAAAACATGTCATTCCGACAGGGTAGTTACTGTCATTAACAGAAAAGAAAGGAAGGTGTTTGTCAGGTATACGGGGATCAGAATGCACTCTACAACAAAATCAAATTGATGTTTTTATTCTTAGCAATGAAAAAGGCGTTAAGACCATCAGAAAACTGCAAACAGAGGCCTTAACTGATCGCTATTGAGGCAGTTTAATTCAGACTGCAAAAGTTGGTCATCGTTAAAGTTTCTTTGATTTCCCTTTTGAGTATTTATGTGGTGTAAATAAAAGCAAGACTGAGTGCGTAATAGGAACCTTCAGTCTTGCCATAAAAGCATCTTCTGCTTTTTAGGTCTTGCCTAAGACAGCACATTGCTGTATGTTGGGCGGCATTTTGTTAGCTGAAAGTGGGCTTCAAGCCCACCCATTGGTTACCATTGATTGGCTTCATTATCACTCTCATTTGCTTGCTTCTTGTTTGTCAGCTTCCGTAGGCTTTCCTTCCTCTTTTTTTGTTTTTACCTCCTCTGGAGCATGAGCACACAATTTGTGTTCTTCCACTGCTCATTTTTCAGGTGCTACTTTTTAGGTTGAGTGTAAGCATACGACCTCTTGTATACTTTAGTATACATATATCTCTGTGGACCAAATGCCATTACTTGCTTCTCATTTGTTTGTTTCAATGTCCTTTAAAGTCCTTGCTTACTAGTGGTCAGTCCTGCCTATTTGTCCCTCCTTTTTCCTCCAAGGAGCAGGGACTTAGTACAATATCATTACACGTTGTCCTGTTGATCTGGTCGTGGGGGGGACAATTTTATTATGTTTTCAACCTCTTGTTACACAGTGGGTGCTCAGAGTTAACTGCTACATTTTATTGCAGCATTCACGTCTTGCCCTTCCTGTCCGAAGCCAGCAGCAGCCATCCATGCTTTCTAGCTACTGCAGCTCTAAATCATGTAAAACGTTAAACCAAAGCTTAAACACATCTTGAAATGATACTTTAATATGCATGCTGCTTGTGTTTTTTCCTCCCTTCCAGAACTTGTGCTTGGCTGCTGGCTGAGGATAGATAGATAGATATTTTTAATTGCACAATTAATTATAATCATTGCAATTCAAACAAAAATAGAAGATAAAAAGACACTTCCAACTCTCTATTTAAAAGAAAAAGACGCAAGTTCATGTCTGGCACAGTAAAGGTTCATGGGTGGTATCTGCCGGTAGCATTCGATTAATCTTAGTCATGAATTTCACAAAGCGTGTGGCCATTTGTGCTGATTCCCCATCATACCATACATTCCTAAGACTTCATTGCAGGTACGCACATTAAGAATTCTCCAGATGGGGCGCAGCCAGTAAGTTCGAAGGGGGAGTAAAGTTCTGCAAATACACAGAACATGCATTACATTTTCTTGCCCATTGTTGCAATAGCGACACTGGGAAGACATGTCTGCCTTGTACCTCCTTCCATAATTGTACCTCACCAGGGGGATTTGCCCAAAACGTTGTCTCATTAACTGATGTTTCACTAATGGGCTCATGGAAGATGACATGTAGTGTGGTAGGCTTTTTAGGTCACAGAGTTTTGACGCCCAGCTGCCATGAGATAGCTTTTTCACGGATATTGCATTGTTTTCCATTGATAGTATTTTTGCTTGTTTGGTCCGGGCTTTGGTGGCAACCCCTATGGGTAGCGAGCTTGCCCATAAATCATGGGCTTCTAAAGCGTCCATGTAGAATGTTGAAAATGTATTCCAAGAAGTGCTGGGGTTATTTAACACCTTGGCTGCTAGGTGTTTTCCCCCTCCTGTGCTGGAAATTGCCATTTTAGTGGCACCATGACGAGCTGAGCTCGTCATCAGCACACAACACCCGTGGGTGATGACGAGCTGAGCTCGTCATCAGCATCGAAGGGGTTAACAATGACCAGATACGACTCTTTAGTGTCGAGGCTTGTGCTATTTTTGTTTTTGCACAATAGGTAATGAATCTCGCTTTCATGATCCAGTTTTGGGAAAACAAGCGGAACTCTATGCAGATTTGGGCATGAGAGGTCGAATTGGGTAGGTGAAACACTCTACGAAAACAGGCTGATTGCATTCTGTCCAACCAAGTGAACATTTTATCTTTAAAAGTAGTAGCGCCAAAGGCTATTATAGTTAGAAATTTGGCATCTATCACTCTAATTAGTGGAGTGAAGTCAGGAGAATGGAGAGCTTTCTTAGTTCGTAGGAAGGCCCCCTCCAGGCTGTGGCCCACACTTTGCATTGCCGCGATTTGCAGACCCGAGCTTCCTCTGGTCTATCCAGACTCCAAGATATTTATAAGTGGTGAATACCTCAATAGATCTCCCAGCAATGTACCAGGGATGCTGTCTCGGTCGGCTTCCCGAGACTATCCTCACCTTTGTTTTGGAGACATTAATCTTCAGTGCATTGGTTTCACAATATGCTGCCAAGGAATCAAAAAGTCGTTGAAGGCCCACCTGTATTTGATCAAGTATAATCGTATCATCTGCGTATTGCATTGAATGGATTTTAACAGATGGCTGAGGAGTTGGAAGTTTCTCCTCATCAGTTTTGCACAGAGGCCAAAATCTTTCCTTCTGGAAAAATGTTCCATTTAAAATGTGCATTTAAATGTATTACATTAAATACAAGCATAACAAGAACACAGGGCCAGCACAAGAGCTGTGCGATCGCACTGGATACTGACTTCAGAGTTTCCGAGATTATTTTGCTTTTAAAGGCACTCAACACATTCCTGGCCTCCTGCAATTTCCAGACAATTAAAATGTCAAGATAACTCCCGTGATTAATGTTCTTGCTGGAGAGATCAGAGTTGTCTAGTGGAAGAAGTTTTAACTCATTGCAAGGTAGCCAGAGGGTTAATATGCTAGCTGCGAAAAAACTGTACCATGCCAAATACAAAGTACATAAAATGTAAATAGGTCAATGGGTTACTGCTCTTCTGTCACTTGCCGCTTATAAGTTACAATCCTAACAGAACAGTAAATTTATAACGGTCATCAAAGAACTGCATGACCTCCATGTTTTGAGGAGATATTAAAGTTGCAAAAAGGGTTCATCTGGATGGAATGTGATACTTTTTATTTAAGAGAACCCCCAACTACGGTGTTCTGTCTTCAATTCTAAGTTTGTGCTTCTGGGGCTCACGCACTCTTGCAATGCTGCCTGTCAATATGCATGATTTGTGACTCCTACTCCCTGTAGTCCCCTGTGTAATGTAACAGTTCCTTTAAACTAATTTATACACTTATGATTGATTATCTCTGTGTAAGTTGTGTGTGAAGCAAAGTGCTCTGACACCCTACACTGGTATGTGTGATGCTTTATAACTAATTAAATGCATCTGAACATTAGTGGTTATGGAGCCTTAACCCCTTCCATGCTCATGACGAGCTCAGCTCGTCATGCAGTACACTCCTTGTGTGCTCATGATGAGCTGAGCTCGTCGTCATCCATGGAATTTCACAATTTCCAGCACAGGAGGGGAATTAATGTAGCAGTCAAGGTGTTAAGGGGCACTGTTAAAGAATGGTGGTGAGGGAATCCGCATCACTCAGCCTTACCTCAACATCACTGTCTCAGCATCAACACAGCACTACCTCCCCATCAGTGCACCACCAGTGGATCACCAATCCGCTTCAGTGCAGCACCACCTTAACATCAGCACTGCACAGCACTATCTCAGCATCAGTGCACCACCTCCAACGCAGCCCCACCTCGGCATCAGCACACCACTACCTCAGCACAGCACCAACTCAACATCACTCAGCACCACAGACTGGCAGTAAAAGAGGCGCAGTTGCTGCCAGCTTTGCTTCTTGTAAGCAAGGACTATAAGTACTAAATGCATGTTTATGCACCTCCTTGCATGTTTTCAAAACACATAAATCAAAGGCATTGACATTTACAATGCCAACAGCTTAAACTCTCGCAAATGTGAGACCAATTGCATGGCAAATGCTTGTTTCTTTTGTCTAAGCACTCTAGGAGAGTACATGTGTTATCCAGCTCATGTACTCCTCCCCCTCTGTGTCCCTGTTGCGTGCCCTTTTTAATTTTTCTGTTCTTTCTTCTTCCCTGCACACTTTCTTTTGCTGTTCTTGCTTCCTCTCCAGCCCCTTGTTTTTTCACTTCCCTAGCCCCAGCTGCCCACCTTCCATTGTTAGTGTGTTTCCGCATCTCCTCCCACTTGCGGTTGTTTGCATGCTTCCCATTCCATTCCCGCTTACGCGGGAATGGATGGGGATGTCTGTTCTTCTCTAGCCCTGTCCGTCCTCCATTGTCCGTTTGATTCGCCAGCACCTCCCCACCCTCTGTTGTCAGCTTTCTGCCCCAGACTCTCTCCTACCCACCCTCAATTGTTAGCTTGCTGCCTAGCCCCTCCCATTCACCCTCTATTTTCAGCTTGCTTCACCCACCCCCTCCTGTCCACCCTCCAATGTCCGCTTACTCTCCCACAGCCATTGTCCATGGGCTACCGGAGCACGTCCAAATCTCCTGCCATTGTCCGCTTGCTACCCTAGCAAGATGTGCTCCACTATTGCCAGCTCGTCCGATCTTTGCTGCCTGTGTGCTCCACGCCCCTCCCACAAAACCTCAGCAGTTAGTTTGCTCCCCAGTCCCTGCAGGCGACCCTCTGTTGTCCGCTTGCTCCTCCAGCTCCTCCTGCCCACCCTCCATTTTCAGCTTGCTTCCCCATCCCCTCCCTCCCACCCACCATTTTCAGCTAGCTGCCACATCCCCTCCAGCCCACCCTGCATTGTTGGCTTGCTTCCCTGGTGGCTCCAAACTACCCACTGTCAGCTTGCTTCCACAGCTCTTCCTTCCCACCGTGAATTGTCCATTTACTTCCGTAGCAGCTCCCGCCCATTCTCCATTGCCTGTTTCCCTCCCCAGCCCCTACCGCCCATCATCCTTTTGCTTTCCTATTCCCTCTTGCTTGTCTTCTCCCCTCATCTGGATCCTTCATTCCTGCCATTTCTCTGTGTTGCCTTGTGCCCAGCCTACTCCATCATTTATATGTTTTTTTAATATAGAAAAGGTGCATTAGCGCTGCTTAAGAAATTGGATTATTGCTTGGGGTGGGTGACTTATCTGCCTCAAGGAATAATCACAACCGTTTTCAGGGTGAACCGTCAGTCAGTTGCGTAATGTGACGTCAACCCAGTGGTAGCTATGCCACAGAGCAGAAAGACTTCACTTTGGGCACTCTGTAAAATATTTATGCGGTACCAAAACAGTAGTAAAGGGAAAATGCAAAACACTAAACATAAAATAAAAATCCCTAACTAAATTAGAAATCTAGAGTAACATTTAATAAACAAAATGACACAAATCCAATAAGGGGAATGGAAGATATGAGTTTTTACATTTTTAAGTAGAATTAGTACCAAATAAGCGCTAGGCAACAATGATGGCCTATGGTTTTGGTAGATTGGGACCTAGGCGCAATTTGACGCTTGAGTCCAGGTCAAAGAGTTTACCTTCTGACTTAGTCTTTTAATGCCCAGTCCATTACAGGAATAAACTTTCAAAGCTCCCCAGGACCTCAGGGGATGCACTTAAAGACTCACAGGTTGTCAGGCAGAGGGCAACAGCAGGGTACAGTCCAGGTCCTGTTGCAACTGGTCATCTAGGTACTTTGAGGAAAATGCATCTTGCAGCTTGTTTGTCTCCTGGTAGCCACACAGCAGGTTAGCCAACTGGCCCTTGGAGTTCATGTTATGCCAATCAAATCTGTGATAGTGACAATCCAGCGAAGAGCATTTTCTCAATACTCTCTAGCCTTAAATCTCAGTAGACCGTCGCTGGGCCGACTATCAAGTCCAATGAGCAGTGTGAGGACCTTGCCACCTTCTTTGTTAGGAAGGTGGCCAACATTTACAAGTCCTTTCCGACTGCACATAGTAATGTGCAGGTGGCACCTTAGTTGCCTTTCTGCCAATCCCTGCCGAGCAGCTGCCGGCATTGTGCAGTAAAATTAAGTCAGGATCCCCTGCAGACACTCTCAAACCAGACCAATTTAGGAAAGTGCTTCCTGCAATCATAACTTCTTTGGACCAGGTGATAAATGGGTCCCTTGCCATGGCAACCGTGCCCAGGGCATGGAAACAGGCCAAGGTGATAACCCCTGCTCAAAAAACCTTCTCTAGACCTGGCTAAACCAGAGAACTACCGCCCTATTTCCTTGCTCCCTTGGCCGGCAAAGATCACGGAGGCATATGTCAACTCCCTCCTGTCGGACTTTCTGACCATGAACAACAAGCTGGAAGCCTCCCAGAATGGCTTCGACCAGGTCACAGCATGGAGTCCACGCTCCTGGCTGTGACAGAACATCTCTGGTCAGCACTGGAAGCTGGGCGAACGTCGGCACTGATTCTATTGAATCTAAGTTTGACACATTGTCCCATGCCATAATGTTGCGACGCCTGGAGGAGGCAGGAATTATTGGGCCGGCCCTGGAGTGGCTTACCTCATTCCTTCATGAGAAGTCATTTGTGGTATCGGTCCCCCCGTATGCCTCAGGTGAACACCCCATCAAACAAGGGGTGCCACAGGGTTCCTCCCTCAGCTCCCTGTTATTTAATCTCTACGTACAACCCCTGGCTGCAGTGGCTAAGAGCAAATGACTGACCATGGTTTCCTACGCCGACAATACACAGTTGGTAGTGGCGCTCTAGAACGACGCTGAGCGGGACGCCCTTAAGTCCGAGGTATTGCTGGTGGGGAAGGACCATGGTCAGTGGAGTGAACTCTGGTGGCCTGCAAGCCTTGGTATTGCCCCCTCCACCCTTCCCCAAGCAGGTTGTGAAAAATCTGGGGGTGTGGCTGGACTCGTCACTCAGCTTCTGAGTTCAAACCAAAAAGGTGGCAGGGACTTGCTTCGGACTACTGCGGGGGCTTAGGCCCCTATTGGATTTCTTTGATGCACCCACACGTCCGGTCATCATTCAGGCGTCTGTAATGTCCAGATTGGACTATCCCTGCTCTCTGTATCTGGGGTCCAATAAGGCGGACATTCTGAGGCTACAAAGGGCACAGAATGTGGCAGGAAGAGCACTTCTTCGTTTGCGCAGGTCCTGCCTGGTGTCTGACGCCATTAGTCATCTACACTACCTGCCCGGGGCCAGGCAAATTGAATTCAAGGCTCTATGCATCTCTTTCAAAGCCTTGAAATGTACCACTCCATGTATCCTGGCCAATCTCCTCTCGCAATATGTTCCCTCACAACACCTTCGCTCACAGGGTCAACACCTGGTGGTGGTCCCCAGGACACGGAGAGTCTGTGCTGAAGGCTGCTCCTTTAGCAGTATGGCGGCCCTCCTCTGGAACGCACTTCCTGCTCATATCCGTGGCCTCAACAACTACCTAGAATTCAGGAAGGCCATTAAAACTCTGCTGTCAGCGCCTGGACGCCCCTTTGCCGGGGCTGCAGCTGCGCTTTACAAGTTGTGGTAACATCACATAACATTTCTTTGCCCCGAGTACACGAGGGAGCAGGTCCAGTCTTTCAGGGCTCTTGTTGGGTTACAAACAGCAGGTCTAGTCTTATTCTGAACTTCCACAAGTCCAGAAAGTGTTCTGAAGTGGATGCCTGGAGATGCCCCATTCCTGCCTTTTTCAGTAATTTAAGTTCAGTTTATCTTACTGCAAACTGGCCAAAAATGCAGTATGTCCGGGCATTTTCAAGATGGCACAAGTTTTCGGCCGCACTAAACGTGCGCTCTGAGAGCTGGGGATGTGTGTGGGGTGTGTACTATGGTAATCCCAGTTTCCTCCCACACCTAACAATACAATACAGGTTTGAGCAGTAACTGTATGCAAAACAAACCCAGAAACATAAATCTGGTAGGACAAAAGCAGGGTCCTCCAGCAACTATACAATGGATACACAAGAATTGTCTCGACATCCTATTCTCTCTCTTACAAGTGTGTCTTAAATGTTATGTGTACATTCAGAAACAAGAGTATGGTGAGACAAAAGCAAGGTACTTTAGCAACTAGATGATGGATACTCCAGAATTATCTTGGCATCCAGTTTTCTCCCTTCCAAGTGTGCCCTATGTGTTAGATGTGAACCCAGCACTCCTGTCAAGTGGAATTTGACACTCAAGCAGGATTTGGCACTGTCGTGTCATAAAGGATGCCAACAGCCCCCACCTGCATATTCTGGGAGATTTGTGGCTACCAATTCAGGTCAGCCTGTTTGCTCCTGAGATGCAGTTCGTACTCTTTTCACAACTATATGAAGGCTAATCACTGGCTGGGAGAAACTGGAAAGCAAATACAAATTGGCCTCAAGGAACTTGAGCCAGGGAAATTGTTACTTTCTAAAAGATTTTTTTTCCTTAATATTTATTTTGAAAGATCAGTTTTCATCCTTTAATTGATTTTAATACCTATCAAAACAGTTAACTATTTTTGTATTTGGTCCCTTTCCTGAAATACAGTTTTAGCATTTTAATCTGAACTCGGGTAATCTACCTGGGAATGCTAGGCCTGCCACAGTGAAAAAAGCTTTTAACTGCTAGTCCCTATAAGGAAGTGTAAACATTAAATATGTGCATATCATACTTTTGAATACCTTGCTCCCTTCTTTCTTGGTTACAAGGCCTACATGGGGTGACTTATTAATATTTAAAAGGGAGGTCTTTACCTGTCAAAACTAAAACTGAGTTCTTTAAACAGGGTGCACTGCATGTTTTGCACTGTTACAGTCAGGCTACAATGGTAGGCCTGAATCCATGTTTGCACTGCCACTATAGTAGGTGGAACAATAGGTGCTGCAGTCCACTAGTGGCATTTAACTTTCAGGCCCTTTGGTTCGAGGCATGTGGGCTGCTGAATTCATATCTGTGCATAGATCGCCGCCTAGTGTTGGGTCCGGATGATTGCACATTGTTGTCCTGGAAGAGTCTTCGAAGTATCACGAGATAGGTAGCTCCTCCTTCAGACTACAGTGCGCATGGGCATCCTCTCCATTCCTAGAATGTTTTTCTCCGCCATTGGGTTCGGATGTACTTTCCTATTCTCTAAGTTCGGAATCTAGAAAAACTCTTTTAAAGGCCAAAAGGCCTTCGGATCCGTCGGTATTGTTCAGCGCTCGGTGCCGACACACTTTTTTCCAACTTTGTTGCACTCTAGACGTCGATTCGGGCCGTGAGGCCTTCTTGACACCACGTGGAACGACCGTCGATGGAACGAAGTCCATTCAAGTACTGCCCTCAGTGCAACTCGAAGTTCCCGCACACAGACAAGCATCCAGTGTGCAATAAATGCCTATCTCCAGATCACAATGAAGATAGTTGCCTAGCCTGTGCTCAGTACCGATCCAAAAAGACTATTCAGAATAGACGGGTCGCGAGGCAAGAAATGCAACGGTCGGCGCCGGAACCCGATAACATCTTCGATGACGAAGAAGATCTAGGGAACGCCGAAGACTCGGATCAAGACGTACAATACTCAGAGCCCGACTCCGATTATTACCCCAAAGAGGGAGAACTAATCGTCGATCTCGAGGACTATGATCAGGACATCGTAGCAGTTGAAGACGACTCCGATGACGACCAGGGGCGGACTGTGAGTACACCGCCCCATATAGACACTACACCTTTATCAGAGACTCTGGTCAAGGAATCGCCAGCAGGCCTTAGCCAAGATCAACATTCTCGTTCTACAGCCCCGCCATACCACCCGGCTAAGAACATATCAAAAGGGCCCTCTGAGACACGTCACACGACATCGGTTCCATCGAAACCGAAACTAATCGACAATACAGTCTTCGGACCGAATTACGTCGAACCGACGGTCACGAAGCCGAAAGGCGTCGAACCAAAGGCCACAACCTTCGAAAACAAAAACTGTCGAGTCGACATCGAAGATCAAAGCAGTCGAGTCAAACTCAAAAACAAAGGCCGTCGAGTCAACCTCAAAGCCGAAACACGTCGAATCGACACCTAAACAAAAGCATGTCGAATCGACCCCCAAGAAGCACGTCGAACCGAGCAAATCAGCCTCCGGTATCGACAAGGGGAAAAAACCAGTCGACGACAGAACAAGGCCTACGCCCAAAACTATTGTCGAACCGAAAGCGAAACCGAAGGTGGACGAAAGGAAATCGGTCGAGCCGAAGCCCATCGAACCGAAGAAGGGCATCGAGCCAAAGAAGCAGGCTCCAAAACAACCTAAAGACATTGTCGAAACAACAAAACCTATCGAACTGACAAAACCACTCGGTCCGAAACCGGTTGTGAAGCCAGCCAAAGACGTTCAACCAGCAAAACCCGTTGAAAAACAGCCTAAAGCGGTACAACCACCTAAAAAGGTCGAAGCTCCGAAAAGCGTCGAGCCAAACAGACAAAAACCAATGGTTACTGCACCCAAACCAAGGACTGTGGAAGAGGAACTTATTCACCCAGATCCCTCCACAGAAGACCAGTCAAAACTCTACATTGACCCAAAAACGGGTAAAGCGACTGTTTATACCAAAAAGAAAAGACCTCTGCCAACTGAAGAGCTTTCCAAAATCCCACTGAAGAAAAAGAGACTGTACTACCTCTCCTATATTCTTTGAACCTTTCACTCCGGCTATGCCTACTACTCCCTTTGTCCCAACCTCACCTGCACGCTCTGACTACAACCCTGATGAAGATCAGGACGCAGATGTGGGTTTTGGTTATCCACAAAACCCACTTCCAGAGCCAAACACACAGCCATGGGGTGGAGGAGGGGAACCAGACACTGAAGGGATTCTGCCCATTACAGACCCTGCAGTATACCCTACTAAGCCATCAACCACAGAGGATACAGTAGCATTTAATTCACTACTAGATAGAGCAGCAACCTACCACAATGTAGAGATGCACTCTGATGCTATTGAGGAAGACTTCCTCTTTGATACACTGACTACATCTGAGAGGCACGTAAAAACACTCCCAATGTTAAAAGGGGATTTAAACATGCAAGTGACATTTCTAAGGACACTGCTAGAGCACGGGTCATAAACCCTAGAATTGAGAAAAAATACAGGGCTGCACCTATAGATCCTACATACATCAAAGGGCAGCTACCCCTGGATTCCCTAGTAGCATCCAACGCACGTAAACGTGCAAACTCCCAGACTACTGGAGAGGCAGCTCCTCTAGACAAGGAGTCTAAAATCTTTGAGGGATCAGGCAAAAGAGTGGCGGCTCAGGCAGCAAACTCCTGGAGAATAGCCAATACACAGGCCTTGCTGGCCAGATATGATAGGGCGCACTACGACAGTTTAGAAGAACTTCTACAACACTTACCTGATCCCTACAAACAGCAGGCGGATGAACTTATACAAGAGGGAAAGCTCATCACCAATGCTTCCATTAAGTGTTCCCTAGACGCGGCAGACACAGCTGCCAGGTCCATCAATACAAGCGTGCTGCTACGGCGCCACGCATGGCTTCGTATATCAGGCTTTAAGAATGAAGTCCAGTCTACTATTCTTAATCAGCCAATTAACTCAGACTTCTTATTTGGTCTAGCAGTTGATTCAATTCTGGACAAAATGAAAAAAGATGCGGAAACCTCAAAGTCTATGGGAGCTCTCCAGGCCCAACAACACCAGGGCTCCTTTCGTCGCTCCAATTATAGAGGAGGAGCAGGTGGAACATCACAGCAATCCTCCAACTACAAGACTAACACACAATCCACATATAACAAAAACACCAGTAGGGGATGGTTATAGAGGAAACAATACCAAGGGAAGAGGTCGTGGAGGCAATGCAAATAGATCCTCCACTAACACAAAGCAGTGACTTCTCAACACTACCCATCGACCACATAACACCAGTCGGGGGAAGACTACAACAATTTCTGCCAGTCTGGTTAAATATCACCACAGACAAGTGGGTCAGGAAAATTATCCAACATGGCTATTGCCTAGAGCTCACCTCAACTCCACCGAACATTCCACCTGTGCACCGTCCTATGTCACAGGAACATATAACGCTACTTCAGCAAGAGGTCATCAGTATGCTGGAAAAGGGGGCCATAGAACCAGTCCCACTACAACATCAGGGAACAGGAGTATACTCTCTATACTTCCTAATTCCAAAGAAGGACGGGTCTCTCAGGCCAATATTGGACCTCAGGCCCCCCACCCTGTACATTTTGTCAGAGCATTTTCACATGCTCACTCTCCAGCAAGTCTTACCATTGCTTCGCAAGGGAGACTTCCCAGCAACCTTGGATCTCAAAGATGCATACTTTCATATACCAATACACCCTGCTCACAGAAAGTATTTGAGGTTCACCATTCAAGGACATCACTACCAGTTCAAAGTCCTACCATTTGGAGTAACAACAGCTCCAAGGGTGTTCACCAAATGTCTAGCTACAGTGGCAGCACATCTCAGAAGGCAACATATTCATGTGTACCCTTATCTGGACGACTGGCTAATACACACGCCAACAGCCCAGCAATGTGCCGACCACATGTCAAAGACCATACACCTACTGCACAGTTTAGGATTCTCACTAAACTAACCAAAGTCACATCTACAACCCTCCCACGTACAACAGTACCTGGGAGCAACAATAGATACACTGGCAGCAAAAGCATATCCCAGCACAGCACGGGTCCAGGGAATGCAGACGCTCATACAAAAATTCAAAGCCCAACACTCACTACCAGCACGAGTGTTTATGCAGCTAATAGGCATGATGGCCTCGTGCATATTCATAGTACCTCATGCCAGACTACATATCCACCCGCTACAAGAATGCCTAGCAAGGCAGTGGAACCAGGCTCAAGGGCAACTAAAAGACCTAGTGTTGGTGACCAGTCGTGCATACAACTCTGTGCATTGGTGGAATCCACAAAATCTTTGCAAAGGACGACTGTTCCAAGAGCCTGTCCCACAAATAGTGTTAACAGCGGACGCATCCCTAGTAGGATGGGGAGCCCATGTCCTACACTACACAGTACAGGGACTCTGGACTGTAAAGCAGAAGAAAATGCATATCAACCTACTAGAGTTGATGGCCATCTTTCTAGCCGTAAAAGCTTTCACAACACACTTGCGCAACAAAGCTGTGTTGATCCGGACGGACAACATGACAGCTATGTATTATATTCAAAAACAGGGAGGAACACACTCACCACAGCTGTCGCACCTGGCTCAAGCGATGTGGAAATGGACATTCAGAGAAACATTTTTCTCATGGCAGAACACCTCCCAGGCAAGGACAACCAAGTTGCAGACCTATTAAGCAGGCACAGCCAACAGATGCACGAATGGAAAATTCACCCCAAAGTACTCCAACCATTCTTCCGGAAGTGGGGACACCCAGAAATAGATCTGTTTGCCACAAGCGAAAACGCGAAATGCCAATACTTTGCCACCAGGTTCCACATCCGCAGTGGCAAGGCAATGCGAAATGGATGAACTGGTCAGGCAAATTTGCGTACGCTTTTCCCCCAGCTCCATTAATACCGCTAGTGGCACGCAAAATGCGCCAACATTCGCTGACACTAATCCTAGTTGCTCCCACGTGGGTAAGGCAACCATGGTACACAACGTTCCTAGAACTGTCAGTGGTACCTCATCAAAGACTGCGACATACACCCAGTCTTCTCACCCAGAACCATGGCGAAATCCTACACCCAGATCCGCAACAGCTGAACCTAGCGATCTGGCTCTTGAAGTCCTAGAGTTTGGATACCTCAACTTGCCTCCAGATTGCATGAATATCATCAAAGAGGCAAGGAACCCCACTACCAGAGCATGCAATGCAGCGAAGTGGAAACATTTCGTCATTTACTGTAATAACAATGACATTAACCCACTTGATGCTTCCATTCAAAACATCATTTGCTACCTATTGCACCTACAGTGGTGCAATTTAGCCTTTTCATCCATCAGAATACACCTAGCTGCGTTAGCGGCATATTTGCAAAACAGGCAACACCTTTCACTTTTCAGGGTGCCGGCAATTAAAGCGTTTATGGAAGGACTTAAACGCATAATTCCTCCAAGACACCCACCTTCACCAGTCTGGAATCTAAACGTTGTCTTAACCAGACTAATGGGACCACCATTTGAACCACTGCACTCATGCGAACTACAATTTCTTACTTGGAAAGTGGCTTTCCTTATTGCCATTACTTCGCTGAGAAGAGTTGGTGAGCTGCAAGCCCTAACTATTCAAGAGCCATTCATTCAAATACACGCAAATAGAGTAGTTCTTAGAACAAACCCTAAATTCATGCCAACGGTGGTATCCCATTTCCATATAAATCAAACTATAGAACTGCCAGTGTTCTTTCATAACCCACAGACAGCAGCCGAGAGGGCCTTGCATACCCTAGACAAAAGAGCTCTGCTATATTACATAGACAGAACTAAAACATTTAGGAAAACAAAACAATTGTTTGTTGCCTTCTCAGCACAACACAAGGGTAACCCTATTTCAAAATCAGGTATAGCCAGATGGATAGTTAGGTGCATCCAAATATGTTATCTAAAGGCAAAACGCACCTTAACAGTTCCCCCTAGAGCGCATTCCACACGCAAGATAGGGGCATCCATGGCTTTCCTGGGAAATATTCCTTTACACGAAATTTATAGAGCAGCCACATGGTCAACCACACATACATTTACAAAACACTATTGTGTAGATGTACATTCCAAACAGCAAGCAGCTGTGGGATAGGCTGTTCTCAAAACTCTTTTCCAGACTGCTGCAGCTGACACAGGTGGCCACCGCTAAGTGAGATACTGCTATACATTCTATGCACAGATATGAATTCAGCAGCCCACATGCCTCGAACGGAATATTCTACTTACCAGTATGCCTCTGTTCTTAGCATGTAGGGCTGCTGACATTCATATCGCCCGCCACCCTCCCCGGTGCCTGTCGCAACTGCAGCATTCACTCTTTGCATGGACATCTCTACTGTACTATACTCCATCTCTGTCACAATGGCGAAAAACAATCTGGGGATGGAGAGGATGCCCATGCCCACTGTAGTCCGAAGGAGGAGCCACCTATCTCGTGATACTTCAAAGACTCTTCCAGGACAACAATGTGCAATCATCCGGACCCAACACTAGGCGGCGATCTATGCACAGATATGAATGTCAGCAGCCCTACATGCCGAGAACAGATGCATACTGGTAAGTAGCATATTCCTTACATCCTGTACCATAAACCACAGACTTATAGGTAAGTTAAATGTACCAATCGAAAATGTGCCTGTTCTAACCTTCTTTAAGGGAATTCCAGGCCATTTACTACTGGTTAGCAGGGGTAAAGTGCACAGAGTTCTAAAGCCAGCTAAAATATAGGGTCCAGCAAAAGGCAAAAAGTACAGAGTGACCTTGCACAAAAGGCAGATTTCTTACACACTGGCCACATCATATCGCATTTTAAAATACATTTTAGCCATGCTGCACAGCAGCTGCACTTCTTTACACATTACCAAAGCCAATAGCTCTCATAAGCGAGATCTGTTAGCTTTTTCAATGATTGTTCAGTGCTGTGATCCACAGAGAGCACTACCAGTGCACTACAGTTGTCACCTCCAACACTCCACATTTTTCTAGCACTGGAATCCACAAATGTCTCTAACTCCCGTCTGCACCTTCATTACTGTTTTTCATTCCAGCACTGGGTTCATATCCCCATTGCACCTCTGTTGTGATGCAACTCTTTGATACTCTGGCTTGTAATTATTAAATAGCTTCACGGGGCGATAGTGGAAGAAACAACTGTCGGGGACCATTAGCAGTGAGGGGTAGAGGAAATCATAGAAGGGTCGATGACGATTAGATATCTGAAATAGGTCACTTGGAGAAAGAGCTACAAATGACCAAATTTTGTGGGCTATTCCCCAGACTTTTTGTTGTCTGTAGCTGAACCCTGTTTTGTTGGCATTAGGTCTATGTGCATTTACCTCTGCTAATCAGAGGTAAAGTGCTTGTGCTTTACCTTTCAAGTATAGTGAAATTGGCATTCACCTAAATTAGCACAATTAATTGACTGAAGTCCCTAGCGTATGGTAATATATATAATTATGGTCTGTAAATGAAATGGTATAAGTAGGCTGATTGTGCCACCTGCTAAAGTAACACTGAAAAACATCTCGGGTCTGCCATTGCAACAGATAGTGTGCTTTTAAACTACCATTTCGACCTAGCAAAAAAAAAACTGCTGCCAGGCCTAAACCCCCCTTTTTATGTCTCGCGCCTGCTTGCGCAGCAAGAGCCTCTTGAGGGGGGTTTGAAAATGGACCTAAGAATCACACACGCTTGTGCGTGGGCTTTTCCTTTTGGCCTACACTATTGGCCTTTGCGTGCGTCTTTTTATAAAAGACCGCATCTAATTGGCAAAATGCGGGCACATTGCTCCGCCTATGGCTATTGGTGTCTGTTACGAGCACCGGCCGTCATGTGGTTTCAATTATCGTGCCCAGACATGGGTGCGATAACTGAAACCACATGTCTCGCTGTGGCGCGCACGCTCACCACTCGCAAGCTTCTTTGTTTTGGATCCATTTCCCAGGGAAGCAACTAAATGAAAGAAGGAAAGAGTGGTGGGCTGCTCGCACGCACCACTCGCGGGCTTGTTTTCTGATTTATGTACCAAACTGTGCTTTTGGAGATGGTCGTAAATTACATAAATTGTGGCAGTACACTTTCACAATTTATGCAAGAACTGAAGTTTTTAATAAAACTTCCTCACCTACGCCAGAGTCACTTTCTTCCAAAAACAAAATAGCAATTTCCGAACTGGTTCTCGGGCGTGGGCCGCTAGGCACCACTTTGCGTTAACTTCAGTAATACTACAGACACACGAGGCACGGGTATTCAATGCTCCCCACGCCAAATGTTAATTGGGTTTTGCTCGTGTTTTGGAGATGCCCACTGGCTTCCTCCAGGGCTAAATACTTCAGGAACTGACCGGTCTGGATGAAAACGAATTCCTCTAGCGGGATTAGCATTTGTTGATGCAGGGGCAGCAACACCCACGTTCGAAACGTAAAGAAAGCCCCTTCCATGCAAATGCCCTTCTTCACCTTTCAGCTCTGAAGTGTAACTGATTTATTTTCCATTACTAGGGTCTATTCTGGTGGGGGCCCTATCACTAAGAATACGTAGCACTTACTACCTTTGCCCAGGCGCAGACTATAACGCGTCACTGGTGTGTTCCTGGATGACCCCATCCATGGGTGTGTTAACGGGTATGCGATTTAGCTTGTATCATTGTAAACTAAAGCGCGGGTTTCGCCATAGCTTCAAAAGTAAAGAAATAGAAAAAAGTGTTTTCTATTTCTTAACTTTGGAAACCATTGTGGCACCTGCGCTTTAGCTCACCGTTTGCAGGCTAAAGCGCGGGTGCCACAAAGGTCTCGTGTTTGAGACAGTTTGAGCTATTGGCATTGTCATTTACAATGGAATTGTCTCAAACGCTTGCAAATGCGAAATCTATTGCTTCGTAAATGCTTGTATTGCACCCGACTGGCTGTGCAGCGTTTTGACTATGCACAATGTGAAATACTCGGACTCTGAACTTTTATCTGGTCAGAGTTGCCGAGATAATAATTAATGACTCGTATTCTGCCTGTTCTAAGGCTTTATCCTTGATCATCTGTTTACAAAGAGGTGGGCTCCTGCCATGGGTCTCATTGGGCCTGCTAAATGACGCGTTAATGTGCAGTTTAACCCTCCATCCTCCCCTTGTACTTTCCTCTGCTGCGGTACTCTGGCTGGAGCGTTACCCCAGAGCTGTAAAATAAATATATTGAAATGCACACGTCACTTTTGTACACGTCATCACATCACACACAGGGTGCAGGGTTTCATAATGTGAGAAATTCACTCTTGAATGCTGCAGTGACCTTTGAGGGCGTGACCTGCCAGCAGCTCTCAGGCCCCCTCCGATCTGGGTATGCCCGCCCTCGTTTAACTTCACACATTTTCACAGAGGGCATTGGCGCAGCTGCAGCCGCGGAGCTGCCAGATAGGCAGGGCAGGGACTGATGCACAGTCAGCACCTCCTAGAGGACGCCAGACCTGGAGACCGGAGTAAACTCGGGGAGCCTTGAAGTCCTCACCGGCAGAGTTGAAGGCTCTCGCTTTTCGACCGGTGAGCTGGGCTTGCCTTTTACTCGTTCTAATATTAAATACAAAAAAAACAGTAATTACTTACAGCAAACGAAACTCCTGATCCTCGCCAAGCTGACAAAATGCAGTGTGCTTTTGCGCCGTATTTACTTTGAGGTAAAAAAAAAGGCTCTGTGCATCAAAATGATTACATTAAACTTGTAGCTTTTCAAAAACACATTGATGGATGAGCTACAGAAGTAGGGGAGTAATTTTGTCACAACTACTCTGCCAAACACTCGGTTCCGGTTCAAGTATTTCCCGAGCTGCAGCAAAATGACATGTTGTCATTTGGATGCTCCTAACAAGCCAAAGCCAAATGACCAAAGGTCATTTGTTACAACATTGCACCATCTTGTGGTCGTCTATGGTGTCGTCCAAGGCAGCTAATTCCAGGGCAACTCATCGCTATCCTATTTGATCTCCACTTCATTTGTCCACTGTTGTTCTACTAACAATGACCGGTTCTCAGTTTCCTTTAGTTTATCACTGCACCTGCTCATTCCTGTTTCTGAGGCAAGCACTTCCCATGTCTTTGGGGAAAGACGAGGTGAAGTATGTGTTTTGCTTGTTTACTTCTTCTCACAGCCCTTTTGGATTTAATAAGCTACGGTTATGTTGCATAATACACTACCTTTGAACAATAGTGTGAAAGTATATGTTTTCAAAACTTGCAAGGGTGAGTGTTTACGCACCTCTTGCAGGCTTTGAAAACACATCAATAAAAGGCATTGTCATTTACAATGCCAATAACTCCAACTCTCGCAAATGCGAGTCCTATTGCAGTGCAAATGCTTGTTAATACTTATAAGAGTGCATGATATTTAAAAGGTAGGACATATGTACTTAGATTTTACGTAGAAAAACACTGGGTTACATGAATACCCCTTATAATGCATACATTTAGTTTAGAACTAGTTAGAAAAATGATTCAAGGACTCGTTAGAAAAGGAGTTTAAAACCCAACCTAATGGCGGAGTCTTATTTTAAATTACAATTTTGAAAATGCACGTTTTAGAGAGTTGTCATTTTCCTGCCTAAGCCAAATGTGCCTTTCTGCCAGGGTCACCTAGTTGTTAATGGCTTTCCTGTGGTGTAACGTGTATTCTCCGAGGCAGCGTACAAAGGGCCTGGGCGTGGAGAGGTGAGGTGAGGGTCTTCATAACAGGATGGCTGGGAAGGAGCTGTCCCCTGTTATGTTGTGTATTTCTTTAATAGTAGAATTCAGAAAGGTGATTGCACCTAGATTCCTCGGATATTAGTATGTATGGCGGTCTGTTATTAGGACTTGTTCATGGACGAGGTTGCAGTCACCTGGGTTGCCAAAAAGACTTAAAATTACCTTCCATCTTTGCCTCATCGAGTGAATTTACATAACTTGTATGTGCCCTGATTGCACCACAAAGGGTAACCTGGCGGCTGTACCCATCTCTTCATGATTTCTGAAGAATCCGACCCCGTCACTGACAGATTCGCCTCTCAGATGGGCCTCCCTGCCCTTTGTCTCATTAGCTAGGCTGGAGCCAAACCCAGGAGAAAGGAGAGGACTGATCAGAACTAGTATTAGAGCTGGACAAAGGGGTGTCCCCCACCCACAGGCTGGCACCGGGTATAAAAGTGGCATCCCGAGCCTGAAATCAGAACACACCTGTATCCATGCAGACTCAGAAGGATTGCCTTGCTGTCTGAAGGCTGAAGAAAGCCTGGACGTGCTTGCCTTATACCTAACACCCTAGAAGTGCCTCAAAGGGTCAGTTGACTGACACATGTGAACCACAGCGATACAACAAGTTCCAGAGCCCTTTCTTTCCTGCTTCCCAGCTGACTAAACCCAACTGAACCTGTTCCGGTCTCCTATGCTGGCCTCTGTGGGAGTGAGCCCTGACCCCCAAGTGCTGTCCTCAAGGTCCTGGACTCTTGGCTGGAGTCAGAGTGCTCTTCTCCCTGCCTGATGATTTCACCGTATCCAACGCAGAGCCCCACAGCACCTATCTGAAGACTCACTGGATGCAACGCAGCAGGATACAGAGCCCACAGAAGTGCACTATACAGTTCCTGACTGAAAGCCTCACCAGATCCAGCGCTGAGCAGCGTAGTGGCGTGTAGAGCCGTACTGCACCATCATTACATTTAAGCCGGTAGGAAATCTTCCAGCGGGACGAACCTGGTCCTGTAACCAGCCCTGGTCCATATCAGTTGACCTGAACTTGTGGTTTTTTTCTTGGTCTAGCATGGCTAGTTACCAGCAGTCAGTGCTTTATAAAGTGTTATAAACGTACAACTCCGGTTCTATTGATAAGGTTTTTGGTATTTTGGTGTGATTTAATTTTTTAATGTACTTAATGTTTCTAAATTGGTTTGGGTTTTTTATGTTCTGTTTTAACTTCATTACATTGCCTCTAAATTAGGCCTGTTAAGCGCAGGTTTATTTACCGACACCGCCATTTAATTTAACCCCCGCTTTAGGTTACTGACTGGGGTGTTCCTGTTGCATGCCAAGGGAGGCTCCTTGGGAATCTTTACAATAAATGGTTACGCTTAGGTTTATTTAGTGACTTTCATGGCTCGCCCTGACAAGTATTGTGATTAGTATTTTAAGTGGGGTCTAACCCACTGCAACCAATAATCCAATTTCATACAGAGAGAGTCTGAAGAATATGAAGTGTGTTGTGTATTAAGCACGAGGGAGAAAGTATTTATCAGAGGACAGAATATTAAGGTAGGAAAACTAGAGCAGTAAGTGAGGGGTCAGGAGCAAAAGGGGAAGTGAGGGACTAATGTATGTAGTGGTCATTGTGTGTCTGGTAGTCTGGTATGTAGCTGTCGTGGGTCTGGTTTAAATCTTTTTATTGAACAATGCAAGAAACAAGCGTGCATTAAAACGGGCCACACAGAGCCCACCGTGCATTGATTTTACAAGGAGCAACAAATAACAGATACAATCCCGCCACCCACCCCGAGAGAAGGAAGAGAAGAAAAAGGAAGAAAACACAGAGAGAACCTCCCCCCTCCCACACCAGTCCATTACTTCTGTACGGCGCTGTCGCTCATAGAACTAGGCCAGCCTATGTGGAGGGGTCCGGTGCAGTTAGGCGCAAGAGGCGTAAGTATCTAAGGCAAGACAGCTCTCGGAAGTCTTGAGCAAACTGAGCGAGGAATGGCTGCCAAAGATCACTGAAGGAAGAGCCTTTCCCGACCAGGGTAAGAGGAATCTTTTCGATGCCCAGCAATGCCACAATTGCTGATGCCACCCTGTATGTGCAGGAATTCGAGGGGATCTCCAATGAATTGATATTTTCTGAATGCATGTGCCTAGTGCTATGGCTATCTGCTTCCCTCGCTCAGATTTCAAAGGGTAGATGAGCGGATTTGGCACCCCCAACAGACCTATTCAGGAAGCCTAGGGAGTTCCCTGTCTAGGTGCTTGTCAACATCGTCCAGTATTTGCGTCCAGTAAGTCGGGAGATGTTTGCATTCCCAATAAAGGTGAACCAGTGTGCCACTCTTCCCACACCCTCTCCAACAGTCGGGGCTCTGTGTAGCGTCCGCTTGGTGGAGTCTCCCTGGGGTATAGTACTAGTAATAGACAAGCTTGGTGAATGTTTCAGTTAGGCCTACATGCGTTGCTGTGTGGCGCGCCCTGTAGCATGCACCCTCCCACTCCTTGGAACTAAGACTACGCCCAAGATCCCTCTCCCAACGCGCGCGTCCCGCATGATATGTGTGGGTATATCGGGACCGCGGCACCTTATACAGATCCGAGATCAGCTTCTTGTCCGAAGACCCCTCCCTTTCCCTCTCATCACCCTCTAACCCCTGCTGGCAACATCAACAAAACCATCATCTGGGTGAGGCAGCTAAGCTATCGGCGATGGTGATTTAGGTGAGCTGGTGGAAGTCCGGGGGATGTTTGTGTTCAGGGCCAGTCCCTGCTCATCCAGGTACTGACCAGTGAACACAAAAGAGACCCCTTGCTGCCTCATTTAATTCACTGCCATCAGCAAGGGCGCCACATTTCTCTCCGCCCAGGCCACCTTAGGAAAGGCTGGTTCTGAGGTAGCTTACACCTGCAAGGGAGGCGCAATGAGCCTAGACACAGGCTGCTTTCTGTGGTTCTAGTTTGCCTGGGCTGCAGTTGTTTTGTGGGGGCATTTTTTTTTATCCCAAATTCACATTCTGGGCAGTAAATTCGGGTTTCATATTATTTGTTGTTCGAAACGTTTTTTTTGTTTTCCCAGTGGTCGGATACTGTGAGTAGCAAAATCCCTTCATTGGCCTTTCGCAGTCTGGCGCTGTCAGCATGAGCTGCAAACGACAGCCAGGCATGTTCTGTACATGGGGGCTGGGAAAGGGGTGCTGCGCCATAGATGATGCCCTGCACAAAGAAACCTGTCTACTTTTAATGATGATCAGGAGCAGGACCGGTTCTAGCGGGTGGACCGGGTGGGCCAGGCCCACCAATACCTGAGCCTGACCCACCTAACCATGAACCTGTCCCTGGCAGTGTCGTTTTGAAGGCCAGAAGTAAATGGCCACTTTCATTTACAACGTTCAGTTTTTCTTCCTATGAGCTGCGTAATTGGGCGTGGGCTCTCTCACAGGCACGCCCAATCACGCATCGCCTTTTAGAAAGGTGGGCTGTGTCCCTCCCCACTCGTGCTGCACACTCGTGCAGGTACGATTGGGTCACGGGAAGGTGACAAATCCTTTCTTTGGCACCGGGCAACCTTAACCCTTCTGCTGCCTGGATATTTCCTTTTCTATTCCTCGCTGGAAAAAAGTTTGTTTATCCTGATTCACCTTTCCTGGCCCTGCAGCTGCTTATCAGATTGGCTGTGACGAGGAACCAGCAGGCAAGAGAATGTGTGGCTATTTGTTGTTCTTTTTAAAATCAGGGAAGGCCCATCATGACACATACTTCATGCATCGTTCATTAACAATAAAAAAATGTCCAGATAACTCTGGTGAGTAATAATCCTGCTGGAGAGCAATCCTTTGTTTGTTGGTATTTTTGAAATGGAGATAAACTGTATTTTATGTGGATAGCCCAGTGGGTTACTCCCTTTGTCACAGAGATTCTTGTGTTACTTGCAGTTCAGAAGTTACAATCCTATCATAGAGCTGCATGCAAACCTCTAGGGTATAGTAAGAAAGTATTTTTAGGTCGAAGCCTGCATTGCAGGGCATGCCCTGCTGCAGACAAAGAGATATTGTGAGCAGGGGATTTCAGTATGGCGTGAAGCCACGCCCATTTTTTCCATTGGCAGGCCTCTGGAAACGGAGGCCTGCCATTGGAAAAAGCTCCTGTTTAGCAGATGTGTCTGCTCTGGATCCCGCCTCTCGAGGACTCCATGACCTGCCTTACGGTAGCACGACAAAATTTTTAGAAATATTGCCTTGGCAACCATGAGGCAGGTCAGGGAGTCCTGGAGGGGCAGGATTCAGTATCCTGTTCCCGCCCCTTTTTTTTATTTTGTGTGCGTGCGCTTTTCGTCATTGTTGCATTGCAGTGGATGGACCCTCCTTGTTATTGGTTATTCTCTTGTACTTTTTACACTTCCTGCCGGGGACAACAACCTATAGAGCATTCAGCAGCACCGTGTGCAATAGATTTGGGTGGTATGGTAGCACCTGCCCTTCCTGTCTTGCAATGAGCGACCCGGGAGTGGGTGCGGGGGGCAGAGTGTTGTAACTGCGTCACCGCCTCGTCTGCCTAGTTTTGCGTTTGTGCCGTCATTTCAGCCCCTCACTCGTGGTTGAACTGCGAGGGACAGGCTGTTGGCGATGCATGAATCACAAGGGCCGACAAGGGGCTGCCAGAACCGAGAGACAAGGTAAGGAGAGAAACTGAGGAATGGAAGGGGGGGTGGAGGTGTGAAGACTGAGGAAGGTGCCGGGAGTAGGGGGGCTGATTAAAAGAATTTAAGGGGGAAGAAGAGTGCAGATCACACCTGGAGCAGCAAGAGACATCAGGGAGGGGAGAAGAGAAGCATGGAGGGGAGAAGAGAAGCATGGAAGGGGGAATGGAAGTGTGAGGCCTGAGGGAGGGGCGGGGGGGGCTGATGAAAAGAAATGAAGGGAGAGGACGAAACTGTACGGGAATAAAAGGAGAAAGGGAGACGGTGTGAAGAAGGAACATGGGGGAGAGGTCGTACAAAAATAATAGAGCAGGATTGCGAAGTGAAAATAAGAGTCTGAGGGAGGACGGAGGACCAAGAGGAGGAAAGTAACGGAGAACAAGAAGGGGGAGGGAAGGAGGAGGGGTGTAAAAAGAATAACACCGCCCGACGCGGAGAAATGGAGCAAGTGGGGGAACAACAGGGCCATGGACTGAGAGGAAGGAAAGGAACGGAAAAGAAGGGAGCGGGGATGAACGCGAGGAGGAGGTAAAGAGAGGTGAAAAGATGAGTAAAGGCGGGTCTGGGGAGGGCGAAGCACCTGTACGAGGGTCACTCCATGATGCATGCACTTCCACTAGTGTGTAACCGTCGAAAGCATTGGAAACAGGAAGGGGAGGGTACAGCTACCCAACGGAAGGCCACGCTGTATCGACACCGAAAGGATGAGGGGCTGAGCCGACCCTGCTGGGATTCAAAGTATTCTGCTTCAGACTCGACCCAGAAACGAGAAGTAAGCGGCAGTGGCTGAAGGGAAATGATTGAGACTGAGGGGTGGGGATGAAGAGAGATGGGGGCAGAGGTGCTGTGGGGGTGCACAAGTGAAGGGATGAAAGCAGACGTGCCAATAGACCCGATTCAGCCGGGAGACTCCAGATTTTTCGAGCCCAAATGGTTTCCTTTTAACTATTCAATTAATCAAAAAAGGACTAGCTAGAATGGGTTGGTATGATATTATATTATAATCATAATAGTGACTCAGTATTGTTTTGTCAGAAGGAGATGGCACCTGTTGGGTGTCTTTTGAAAGCCCTCACCCACCAACCTAGTTGGTGGCATGCTTCATCATCGGGCCCACCCAGTGACACCTAGCGTGTCCCGGGTGTGCTACGACGCCTGACTACAGCGGAGCAGGTATGTCACTGTTTGTGCGGTGAAGGGTGTTAAGTAAGTGAGTTTAAAACGGCTTGGCGGGGGTCCCAGTACCCAAAGGGTAAGAACACTTTATTAAATGGGCCTCCGCCAGCGGTTAAAAATAAGGCAGTGGGACGTTAGAGGCGGGTTACGACCTCCTACGTCCTTTGATGTGTCAACATGTTTCAGCCAGTGCCTTATCTGTAATCTGGCTTTCTTCAGGACTGATAAAGAGTGTGTGTAGTTAAAATTAGGGGATGTGTAGTGCAGGCTATGTGTCTACACGCCCTAAAGTGTATCTAACTGTGAGAGGGGGGATTCCCTTCTCAAGATCATCTGTACAAATAACATAAAGGGACATAGACAAAACATACATGGGAGAAAAAGAGTCACTAGGAGAATTTTATCATAGGTACTGACAGCCGGCTAAATACCGATGGGGTGCAGGCTATTCACGGCTCAAGTGTAATGGTACTGGTGGTACCATTATGGTGAAAGATCGCACTAGAACTTCGGTGGTGAAGTGGTTAAAACAACGGAAATGTTAAACATTGGTGAAGAAAGTGAAAAAATTAGGCGTAAGGGCTATGGCTTACGCTAGTTTTAGGTAGGTATGGCTTCAAGGTTATTGAAGTGGCATGGGGTTGACCCTATATAGGAGACAAAGGTGGGACCACTGGGGTTAGGAAACCTGTAGGGAGAAAGATAGCGCTTACCCAGCGTAGAGGTGGTAGATCAGCATACTCACAGGATTTCTGGTCAGAGCCGGCGTGGGACCTGTTGTGCCTCCTTCGCAGAACCGGTAAGTAATGGCTTGTTCTGCTGGTTTATATACTGATGCTGATAGGCTAAGTGAGGGCACCTGGAGGGGGAGGTAATGGTAGAAAGACTCGAATAACCGAGTCATGGTCGCGCTGCACTGATGCTGATAGGCTAAGTGAGGGCACCTGGAGGGGGAGGTAATGGTAGAAAGACTCTAATTTCCGAGTCATAGTCGCGCTGCAGGTGTGCCGGTTGCTTAGCGCTGTTGCGCGTCGTTGTTGCTCGTGTTTGCGCATGCGCGCGTATGAGTGGCTCGTCTTCGCGCATGCGCGAAGCGGTTGTCCAAAGGGGCGCATGCGCGGTTAAGCGGTGTTGCCGCGCATGCGTCTGAGTTGTTTTGGGCGTCCTTGGGTTTCAGCTGCTGTTGGCGCTGGGAAATCGTCGGGCTAAATGGCATTCTCTTGGGTATTTCAGAGGGATGCCAATTTATAAAGAATTACAGTAAAAAATAAAAATTATGAAATGCTTGTCACGAAGGTTGGTGGTAAATGGGAGTGTCATAGTGATGACAAGCAACAGGACCCAATATTCAGGGAAAATACGACCCAAATGTGCAGAGGGGTTCTGGGGGTTACTCAATGAGTGGTTAATTACGTGGTAGACAGAGAGTTCCAGGGGATGGCATCGTTCAGGCCATTAGTAGATGTGGAAAGGCGGTATATCCATCTTTGTTCTTTATTGAGCAGTTTTTTATCATTATTGATGGGGCTTTCGGGGATTTGCTCAATGACTGTCCAGGAAAAGTCATTAGGTGTGTGGCATTGGGTGATGAAATGGTTAGTCAGTTTACTGATGTTCTTTTTACATCGCATCGTACTGCGATGCTCGGTGATCCTGGTTCTGACTTTACGTGTGGTCATGCCCACTTATCTGAGGCCACACGTGCACGTGAGTAAGTAAATCACATTACGGGAGTTACAGTTGGTGTGGCTCCTTTGGGACCAGATTTTGTTAGGTTCCAGATTTAAAGTTTTAGTGTGGGATGTGAGATGGCATACACTGCAGTCGTTGCAGGGGTAATGTCCTGTGACTCTGGGCATGCCCCAGGCATTGAGTATGGTGTTCTCTGCCGGTTTTGGGGGTGGTTTTGGGCGGGTGCTGACTAGTTGGTCTCGCAGGTTATGGCACCTCTTGTAAGCGAACCTTGGTAGCTCCCAGTTTCTCTGTCCAGAGTTATTGATTTTCCAGTGCTTCTTGATAATCTTCGCCACCTCATTGGAGGCAGTATTGTAAGTGGTGACACAGGTTGTAGGTTGTTCCTCATCTTCTTTGATGATGTCCTCCAGTAGTGCTTTCAGGTTTTGGTTTCTGGCCCTTTTCTGGGTCTTCTTGATGATGGCCTTCGGGTAACCACGGTTTTCTAGTTTTGTAGCTAGATCCGTAGATTGTGATTTGTAATCGTTCACATTTGAGCAGTTTCTTCTGATCCGAAGGAACTGGCCAAACGGTAGGTTTTCTTTGAGCGGCCGGGGGTGGAAGCTGGTGAAATGGAGTAATGAGTTCCTCGCTGTGGGTTTATAGTAGGTGGTGGTCACCAGTGTTCCATTCATGGCAGTTATTTGCAGGTCAAGAAAAGGGAGTTGGTAGTTGCTGGCTGTACTTGTGAAGTTCAGATATGGATCTCTGCTGTTGAGCCAGTTCAAGAAGTTGTCCAGTTCATGCTGTGAACCTTGCCAGATGACCAGTATATCATCGATATACCTGTGCCATTTCAGGATATGATGTTTGAACGGGTTGGATTCCACTGCGATGTTGGTGCTTTCGAAGTGGTGTACATAAAGTCCGGCCACGCTCGGCGCGAAAACACTGCCCATTGAGGTTCCATTTGTCTGCAGGTAGAAGGTGCCGTCGTACTCGAAATAGTTTTCTTTCAGGGCGAGGGCTGCACATGCCAGTACGGAGCTCCTCGGAGTGTGGTAAGGCCAGGGTGATGCTTCCAGGATGTCATGTAGTACCTGCAGGGTGGCATCTTGTGGAAGGCTGGTGTACAGGCTTTCCACGTCAAGCCCTACCAGTAATTGTGTGTCAGGGTTGAAGGTAATGTTATTGATTACCTGTAACAGGTGTTTGGTATCTTTAATGTAGGAGGGGGTCTTTTGTACCAGGGCATTCAGGAAGAAGTCACAGTATCTAGAGAGTGGCTCTAGTACAGAGTTAATGCCCGACACAATTGGTCTTCCTGGTGGTGGGATTACCCCTTTGTGTACTTTGGGTACTGTATAGAAGTACGGTATTCTGGTGTGTACTGGGCAAAGGTATTCGGCCTCCTGTTTGGAGATGTGTTCCTCGTCTGCTGCCCTTTTGACAAGGGTATGCACAGTTGTTCGTAGCCGATCTGTTGGATCATGTTCTAGTCTGCGGTAATTCCTGCTGTCGCTGAGTAGTCTGCGGCATTCTGTTTCGTAGTCAGCTTTATCAAGAAGTACGATGCCACCTCCTTTGTCCGCTGGTTTTATTATTAGCGTAGGATTGTTTTGGAGGCGTTGTATGGTCTGTCTGTCCTCCCATGACAGGTTGTTGTAGTGTATGGTTGGGTTGAGATTCTCAATGTCATGATATACTGCCTGTTCGAATGTGGTGATCTCAGGCGGGATGGTGGAGGGAGGTGGGATGAAGGTGGATTTGACTCTAAGCCCTGTGATGTTAGGGTTGTCATCAAGTTGTGTGGGATCGGGGGTTGTTTTCTCAAAGAAGGATTTCAATTTCAGTTTCCTAAAGAATTGTGCTAATTCAGCATGCAGCTTGAATTTGTCAAGTCTGGTTGTTGGCACGAATGACAATCCCTTCTCCAGGACTGCCTGTTCCTTGATGGACAGTGGGGTGCTGGATAGATTGAACACCAGTGACGGTTGGACAGTGGGGTTCGCTATTTGCTCATTCCTGGTGTTGCTTCTTTCGTCTTCTGGCGTGTGTTGGAGCTCACTGGGTTTTCTTCTTCTGCCCAATGTACCTGTGTGTTGTTGTGCTGGGTTGTTCTTCGGCGACCTCGTGTTCTGTGGCCCCTTCCTAAAAAAGGAAAATTTGGGCCCTGGTTGCCTGCAAAAAGCGGCATAGGTCCTGTGGGGTACATGTTGGGAAAGCCAAAATAGGGATTCTGCATGTGGCTTAAGTTCGGTGGGAAACCATAGAATTGGTTTGGTTGTCCTCCTTGCCAGTGGTTAGGCCATCGTTGTCCTCTGCGTCCTCTTCCTCCCCGTTTCTGTGATCCACTGCTAGAGTCACTAGAGACGGAGCTGTCATCACCTGAGGAGTTGGGTATATTAGTCTCTTTGGTAGGCGGGGTGTAGTTCTCCTCTGAGTATGGGTATACTTTGGCATAGGAGAATTTTTTGAGATCTTTCTCAAATTTTTTAAATTTAGCCTGGGTCAGGTAGTCCTTGTACTCATTGATCTCCCTGTTCTGGTCATCTAGTTTTTTCTTAAATGATGTGATAGTAGCTTTGAAGTGTCTCTCTGTTTCTTCGATTTCAATGGATAGTGTGTCTGACAGGCGTTTGGCTGTCTTGAGAATGAGAATCATTCAGTCCCTGGTGCAGTGCCAAGCGATCTGGGCCCAGTCCTTCCTGAACGTGGGGTCATCAAGGAAAATCCTGGGTGCGTTGGATACTAGAAGCCCTCTTGAAGCCGAATTGGTTCTGAGATATTGGGCCAGGATTGTCCCATGGAGGATAGTGCGTATCCTGTTGCGCTTTTTCTCTGTTAGGGTCTCCCAATCAGTGGTCTGTGCGATGGTGCTAGAGATGTTAAAATCTGTTTGGAATGACGGGTCAGATAGTATATCTGCCAAGTCACTTTCAGAAAAGGTCAAGCCATGGTTTTCGGCCATGGTCAGGTATACTCTCACAGCTGCGCGCTGTCAATAAGTGCGTGTCTCAAGAGGGAGAGAGAGGACCAGATAGCTAGTCCAGATCCCCGGTTTATATGTTCAATTAATCAAAAAAGGACTAGCTAGAATGGGGTTGGTATGATATTATATTATAATCATAATAGTGACTCAGTATTGTTTTGTCAGAAGGAGATGGCACCTGTTGGGTGTCTTTTGAAAGCCCTCACCCACCAACCTAGTTGGTGGCATGCTTCATCATCGGGCCCACCCAGTGACACCTAGCGTGTCCCGGGTGTGCTACGACGCCTGACTACAGCGGAGCAGGTATGTCACTGTGTGTGCGGTGAAGGGTGTTAAGTAAGTGAGTTTAAAACGGCTTGGCGGGGGTCCCAGTACCCAAAGGGTAAGAACACTTTATTAAATGGGCCTCCGCCAGCGGTTAAAAATAAGGCAGTGGGACGTTAGAGGCGGGTTACGACCTCCTACGTCCTTTGATGTGTCAACATGTTTCAGCCAGTGCCTTATCTGTAATCTGGCTTTCTTCAGGACTGATAAAGAGTGTGTGTAGTTAAAATTAGGGGATGTGTAGTGCAGGCTATGTGTCTACACGCCCTAAAGTGTATCTAACTGTGAGAGGGGGGATTCCCTTCTCAAGATCACCTGTACAAATAACATAAAGGGACATAGACAAAACATACATGGGAGAAAAAGAGTCACTAGGAGAATTTTATCATAGGTACTGACAGCCGGCTAAATAGCGATGGGGTGCAGGCTATTCACGGCTCAAGTGTAATGGTACTGGTGGTACCATTATGGTGAAAGATCGCACTAGAACTTTGGTGGTGAAGTGGTTAAAACAACGGAAATGTTAAACATTGGTGAAGAAAGTGAAAAAATTAGGCGTAAGGGCTATGGCTTACGCTAGTTTTAGGTAGGTATGGCTTCAAGGTTATTGAAGTGGCATGGGGTTGACCCTATATAGGAGACAAAGGTGGGACCACTGGGGTTAGGAAACCTTTAGGTAGAAAGATAGCGCTTACCCAGCGTAGAGGTGGTAGATCAGCATACTCACAGGATTTCTGGTCAGAGCCGGCGTGGGACCTGTTGTGCCTCCTTCGCAGAACCGGTAAGTAATGGCTTGTTCTGCTGGTTTATATACTGATGCTGATAGGCTAAGTGAGGGCACCTGGAGGGGGAGGTAATGGTAGAAAGACTCGAATAACCGAGTCATGGTCGCGCTGCACTGATGCTGATAGGCTAAGTGAGGGCACCTGGAGGGGGAGGTAATGGTAGAAAGACTCTAATTTCCGAGTCATAGTCGCGCTGCAGGTGTGCCGGTTGCTTAGCGCTGTTGCTCGTGTTTGCGCATGCGCGCGTATGAGTGGCTCGTCTTCGCGCATGCGCGAAGCGGTTGTCCAAAGGGGCGCATGCGCGGTGAAGCGGTGTTGCCGCGCATGCGTCTGAGTTGTTCTGGGCGTCCTTGGGTTACAGCTGCTGTTGGCGCTGGGAAATCGTCGGGCTAAATGGCATTCTCTTGGGTATTTCAGAGGGATGCCAATTTATAAAGAATTACAGAGAATTACAGTAAAAAATAAAAATTATGAAATGCTTGTCACGAAGGCTGGTGGTAAATGGGAGTGTCATAGTGATGACAAGCAACAGGACCCAATATTCAGGGAAAATACGACCCAAATGTGCAGAGGGGTTCTGGGGGTTACTCAATGAGTGGTTAATTACGTGGTAGACAGAGAGTTCCAGGGGATGGCATCGTTCAGGCCATTAGTAGATGTGGAAAGGCGGTATATCCATCTTTGTTCTTTATTGAGCAGTTTTTTATCATTATTGATGGGGCTTTCGGGGATTTGCTCAATGACTGTCCAGGAAAAGTCATTAGGTGTGTGGCATTGGGTGATGAAATGGTTAGTCAGTTTACTGATGTTCTTTTTACATCGCATCGTACTGCGATGCTCGGTGATCCTGGTTCTGACTTTACGTGTGGTCATGCCCTCATATCTGAGGCCACACGTGCACGTGAGTAAGTAAAGCACATTACGGGAGTTACAGTTGGTGTGGCTCCTTTGGGACCAGATTTTGTTAGGTTCCAGATTTAAAGTTTTAGTGTGGGATGTGAGATGGCATACACTGCAGTCGTTGCAGGGGTAATGTCCTGTGACTCTGGGCATGCCCCAGGCATTGAGTATGGTGTTCTCCGCCGGTTTTGGGGGTGGTTTTGGGCGGGTGCTGACTAGTTGGTCTCGCAGGTTATGGCACCTCTTGTAAGCGAACCTTGGTAGCTCCCAGTTTCTCTGTCCAGAGTTAATGATTTTCCAGTGCTTCTTGATAATCTTCGCCACCTCATTGGAGGCAGTATTGTAAGTGGTGACACAGGTTGTAGGTTGTTCCTCATCTTCTTTGATGATGTCCTCCAGTAGTGCTTCCCGGTTTTGGTTTCTGGCCCTTTTCTGGGTCTTCTTGATGATGGCCTTCGGGTAACCGCTGTTTTCTAGTTTTGTAGCTAGATCCGTAGATTGTGATTTGTAATCGTTCACATTTGAGCAGTTTCTTCTGATCCGAAGGAACTGGCCAAACGGTAGGATTTCTTTGAGCGGCCGGGGGTGGAAGCTGGTGAAATGGAGTAATGAGTTCCTCGCTGTGGGTTTATAGTAGGTGGTGGTCACCAGTGTTCCATTCATGGCAGTTATTTGCAGGTCAAGAAAAGGGAGTTGGTAGTTGCTGGCTGTACTTGTGAAGTTCAGATATGGATCTCTGCTGTTGAGCCAGTTCAAGAAGTTGTCCAGTTCATGCTGTGAACCTTGCCAGATGACCAGTATATCATCGATATACCTGTGCCATTTCAGGATATGATGTTTGAACGGGTTGGATTCCACTGCGATGTTGGTGCTTTCGAAGTGGTGTACATAAAGTCCGGCCACGCTTGGCGCGAAAACACTGCCCATTGAGGTTCCATTTGTCTGCAGGTAGAAGGTGCCGTCGTACTCGAAATAGTTTTCTTTCAGGGCGAGGGCTGCACATGCCAGTACGAAGCTCCTCGGAGTGTGGTAAGGCCAGGGTGATGCTTCCAGGATGTCATGTAGTACCTGCAGGGTGGCATCTTGTGGAAGGCTGGTGTACAGGCTTTCCACGTCAAGCCCTACCAGTAATTGTGTGTCAGGGTCGAAGGTAATGTTATTGATTACCTGTAACAGGTGTTTGGTATCTTTAATGTAGGAGGGGGTCTTTTGTACCAGCACTACTGGAGGACATCATCAAAGAAGATGAGGAACAACCTACAACCTGTGTCACCACTTACAATACTGCCTCCAATGAGGTGGCGAAGATTATCAAGAAGCACTGGAAAATCATTAACTCTGGACAGAGAAACTGGGAGCTACCAAGGTTCGCTTACAAGAGGTGCCATAACCTGCGAGACCAACTAGTCAGCACCCGCCCAAAACCACCCCCAAAACCGGCGGAGAACACCATACTCAATGCCTGGGGCATGCCCAGAGTCACAGGACATTACCCCTGCAACGACTGCAGTGTATGCCATCTCACATCCCACACTAAAACTTTAAATCTGGAACCTAACAAAATCTGGTCCCAAAGGAGCCACACCAACTGTAACTCCCGTAATGTGATTTACTTACTCACGTGCACGTGTGGCCTCAGATATGTGGGCATGACCACACGTAAAGTCAGAACCAGGATCACCGAGCATCGCAGTACGATGCGATGTAAAAAGAACATCAGTAAACTGACTAACCATTTCATCACCCAATGCCACACACCTAATGACTTTTCCTGGACAGTCATTGAGCAAATCCCCGAAAGCCCCATCAATAATGATAAAAAACTGCTCAATAAAGAACAAAGATGGATATACCGCCTTTCCACATCTACTAATGGCCTGAACGATGCCATCCCCAGGAACTCTTTGTCTACCACGTAATTAACCACTCATTGAGTAACCCCCAGAACCCCTCTGCACATTTGGGTCGTATTTTCCCTGAATATTGGGTCCTGTTGCTCGTCATCACTATGACACTCCCATTTACCACCAGCCTTCGTGACAAGCATTTCATAATTTTTATTTTTTACTGTAATTCTCTGTAATTCTTTATAAATTGGCATCCCTCTGAAATACCCAGGAGAATGCCATTTAGCCCGACGATTTCCCAGCGCCAACAGCAGCTGTAACCCAAGGACGCCCAGAACAACTCAGACGCATGCGCGGCAACACCGCTTCACCGCGCATGCGCCCCTTTGGACAACCGCTTCGCGCATGCGCGAAGACGAGCCACTCATACGCGTGCATGCGCAAACACGAGCAACAACGACGCGCAACAGCGCTAAGCAACCGGCACACCTGCAGCGCGACTATGACTCGGAAATTAGAGTCTTTCTACCATTACCTCCCCCTCCAGGTGCCCTCACTTAGCCTATCAGCATCAGTGCAGCGCGACCATGACTCGGTTATTCGAGTCTTTCTACCATTACCTCCCCCTCCAGGTGCCCTCACTTAGCCTATCAGCATCAGTATATAAACCAGCAGAACAAGCCATTACTTACCGGTTCTGCGAAGGAGGCACAACAGGTCCCACGCCGGCTCTGACCAGAAATACTGTGAGTATGCTGATCTACCACCTCTACGCTGGGTAAGCGCTATCTTTCTCCCTACAGGTTTCCTAACCCCAGTGGTCCCACCTTTGTCTCCTATATAGAGTCAACCCCATGCCACTTCAATAACCTTGAAGCCATACCTACCTAAAACTAGCGTAAGCCATAGCCCTTACGCCTAATTTTTTCACTTTCTTCACCAATGTTTAACATTTCCGTTGTTTTAACCACTTCACCACCGAAGTTCTAGTGCGATCTTTCACCATAATGGTACTACCAGTACCATTACACTTGAGCCGTGAATAGCCTGCACCCCATCGCTATTTAGCCGGCTGTCAGTACCTATGATAAAATTCTCCTAGTGACTCTTTTTCTCCCATGTATGTTTTGTCTATGTCCCTTTATGTTATTTGTACAGGTGATCTTGAGAAGGGAATCCCCCCTCTCACAGTTAGATACACTTTAGGGCGTGTAGACACATAGCCTGCACTACACATCCCCTAATTTTAACTACACACACTCTTTATCAGTCCTGAAGAAAGCCAGATTACAGATAAGGCACTGGCTGAAACATGTTGACACATCAATGGACGTAGGAGGTCGTAACCCGCCTCTAACGTCCCACTGCCTTATTTTTAACCGCTGGCGGAGGCCCATTTAATAAAGTGTTCTTACCCTTTGGGTACTGGGACCCCCGCCAAGCCGTTTTAAACTCACTTACTTAACACCCTTCACCGCACACACAGTGACATACCTGCTCCGCTGTAGTCAGGCGTCGTAGCACACCCGGGACACGCTAGGTGTCACTGGGTGGGCCCGATGATGAAGCATGCCACCAACTAGGTTGGTGGGTGAGGGCTTTCAAAAGACACCCAACAGGTGCCATCTCCTTCTGACAAAACAATACTGAGTCACTATTATGATTATAATATAATATCATACCAACCCCATTCTAGCTAGTCCTTTTTTGATTAATTGAACATATAAACCGGGGATCTGGACTAGCTATCTGGTCCTCTCTCTCCCTCTTGATACACGCATTCCTTTTAACTATCTCATACATTCTCCCTATTTTAATTTCACAATCTCCCACTTCCCTGTCCTAAAATGTTGGCATGTATCTGAAAGGGAGGACCCAGATGGGAAAGAAAGAAGTGCCGAAGCGAGGAGAGTGAAGAAAGGGGGAGTGGAGGGGGTGAAGGAGTTCCGAGGAATTGACAGAAAGATGGGCAGATGAGGAGGCGTGGGGGCTGAGGAAGAGAGCAGGCGTGGGACGGATGAAAGCCTGGAATGAAAGGCCTGGGTGGAAATAGCTGGATGCAGAAAGGCATGGGCGCCCCCCTTTCCAAAAGGCCCCATCTGTATCGACTCTCTTTATTTCTGTTTGCAAACGTCTCTTCTCTCAGCCGCCCGCTACACCCTTCTCTGCCTATCGGGCACAGCTTAAGGAGTTGCATTGTACAGGTCGGAATTAGCAGAAAATAGGTATTACATACACGACCCCTTCTCGGGGCTTCACGACGGGATTTATATGGTTACCTCATCATAAGACACTTCCATTTACTTACCGTGAAAATATATTTCCTGGCTATTTATTAACGCTGTATATGGTGATATTTAACGCAACACGCCATCCCTGTCCAATGTTAACCCAGCCCAAGTTTTTTCTTTGTATTCTGGGATATGTACTAGTCCCGGAATTCAAATACAGAAACGTAGACTGACACAGACATCACACAGGAGCAGGGAATCGCAAAATTCTGTATTTCATACATGGGTGTTTATAATATAGCATTAACTCACCCCATGTCAGAATTGTTTGGGGCTTGGGTGTAATAATTTGGTCTCCTGGCTGGAAAATAATACGAGTTTCCCATGATAATTTCCCACCAAAAAAATACATAATTTGTGCCATTTTTAACTCCTTTTAAGGTCTTGACTCTAGATGGTGCGCATGCGCTGCCTCGCACCGTGCTGCCTGTGAATCTGGGCAAATCACTTAAACACCCCGTGCCTAACAAAAATGAATGATTTCTCATGTAACGCATGTATGCACCCACCACCCTACCCACCACCACCACCATCACCACCCTACTCACCACCCCTACCCACCACCGCTGTGCATCACCACCACCACCCTACCCACCACCATCACCCTGCCCACCACCTCCACCCTACCCACCACCAAACCCACCACCACCCACCCCCCCACCCACCACCCCTACCCGCCACCCCTACCCACCACCCCTACCCACTGCCACCCTACCCATCACCCTACCCACCATCACCCTACCCACCACCACCCTATCAACCAACCCTACCCACCACCACCACCCTACACATCACCACCCTACCCAGCACCACCACACCCACTACCACCACCCTACCACCATACCCACCACCCCTACCCACCACCCTACCCACCATCCCTACCCACCACCATCCCTACCCACCACCCTTACCCACCGCCACCCTCCACCCCTACCCACCGCCACCCTACCCACTTCCACTACACCCACCAGCATCCTACCCACCACCACCAGTAGTAGGTGGTGGAGTAGGAGTAGTAGTAGGAGTAGTAGGTGGTGGGATAGGAATAGTAGGAGTAGTAGGTGGTGGAGTAGGAGTAGTAGGTGGTAGAGTAGGAGTAGTTGGAGTAGTAGGTGGTGGAGTAGTAGTAGGAGTAGTTGTAATAGTAGGTGGTGGAGTAGGAATAGGAGTAGTAGTAGAAGTAGTATGTGGTGGAGTAGGAGTAGGAGGTGGAGGAGTAGAAGTAGGAGTAGGTGGAGGAATAGGAGTAGGTGGACGAGTAGGAGTAGGTGGTGGAGTAGGAGTAGGTGGTAGAGGAGGAGTAGTAGGAGGTGGAGTAGGAGTAGTAGGAGGTGGAGTAGGAGTAGTAGGAGGTGGAGTAGGAGTAGTAGGTGGTGGAGTAGGAGTAGTAGGTGGTGGAGTAGGAGTAGTAGTAGGCGGTGGAGTAGTAGGTGGTGGAGTAGTAGTAGGTGGAGTAGGAGAAGTAGTAGGTGGTGGTGAAGTAGTAGGTGGTGGTGAAGTAGTAGGTGGTGGTGAAGTAGTAGTAGGTGGTGGTGAAGTAGTAGGAGTAGTAGGTGGTGGTGAAGTAGTAGTATTAGTAGGTGGTGGAGTAGGATTAGTAGGTGGTGGAGTAGGAGTAGTAGGTGGTGGAGTAGGAGTAGTAGTAGGTGGTGGAGTAGGAGTAGTAGTAGGTGGTGGAGTAGTAGTAGTAGGAGGAGTAGTAGGTGGTGGAGTAGTAGTAGGTGGTGGAGTAGGAGTAGTTGGAGTAAGGAATAAGAGGAGTAGGAGGTGTAGGAGTAGGTGGTGGAGTAGTAGTACGATTAGTAGGTGGTGGAGTAGGAGTAGTAGGTGGTGGAGTAGGAGTAATAATAATAGTAGTAGGTGGTGGAGTAGTAGTAGGTGGTGGAGTAGTAGGGGGTGTAGTAGTAGTAGGTGGTGGAGTAGTAGTAGGTGCTGGAGTAGGAGAAGGAGTAGTAGGAGGTGGAGTAGTAGTGGGTGGTGGAGTAGGAGGTGAAGTAGGAGTAGTAGGTGGAGTGGGAGTAGTAGGAGATGGAGTAGACGTAGTAGGTGGTGGAGTGGGAGTAGTAGGGTGTGGAGTGGAAGTAGTAGGTGGTGGAGTAGGAGTAGTAGTAGGTGGTGGAGTAGGAGTAGTAGTAGGTGGTGAAGTAGGAGTAGTAGGTGATGGAGTAGGAGTAGTAGTAGGTGATGGAGTAGGAGTAGTAGTAGGTGGTGGAGTAGGAGTAGTAGTAGGTGGTGGAGTAGGAGTAGTAGTAGGTGGTGGAATAGGAGTAGTAATAGGTGGTGTAGTAGTAGTAGTAGTAGGTGGTGGAGTGGGAGTAGTAGAAGTAGTAGGTGAGTAGGTGGTGGAGTAGTAGTAGTAGATGGTGGAGTAGTAGGTGGTGGAGTAGGAGTAGTAGTAGTAGGTGGTGGAGTAGTAGTACTAAGTAGTAGTAGGTGGTGGAGTAGTAGTAGTAGATGGTGGAGTATTTGCAGTAGGTGGAGTAGGAGTAGTAGTAATAGGTGGAGTAGTAGTTGTAGGAGTAGTAGTTGGAGGGGTAGTAGTTGGAGCAGTAGTAGTAGGTGGAGTAGTAGTAGGTGGAGTATTACTAGGTGTAGTAGGTGGAGTAGTAGTAGGTGGAGTAGAAGTAGTAGTAGGAGTAGTAGGTGGTGGTGAAGTAGTAGGAGGAGTAGGTGGTGGTGAAGTAGTAGGAGTAGTAGGTGGTGGTGAAGTAGTAGTAGGAGTAGTAGGTGGTGGAGTAGGAGTAGGCGGTGGAGTAGTAGTAGGTGGTGGAGTAGGAGTAAGGAATAGGAGGAGTAGGAGGGGTAGGAGTAGGTGGTGGAGTAGTAGTTGGAATAGTAGTAGTAGGTGGTGTAGGAGTAGTAGGTGGTGGAGTAGAAGTAGTAGGTGGTGGAGTATGAGTAATAATAGTAGTAGGTGGTGTCGTAGTAGTAGGTGGTGGAGTAGGAGTAGTAGGTGGTGTTGTAGGAGTAGGTGGTGTAGTTGGAGTAAGGAATAAGAGGAGTAGGAGGTGTAGGAGTAGGTGGTGGAGTAGTAGTAGGATTAGTAGGTGGTGGAGTAGGAGTAGTAGGTGGTGGAGTAGGAGTAATAATAGTAGTAGGTGGTGGAGTAGTAGTAGGTGGTGGAGTAGTAGGGGGTGTAGTAGTAGTAGGTGGTGGAGTAGTAGTAGGTGCTGGAGTAGGAGAAGGAGTAGTAGTAGGTGGTGGAGTAGGAGGTGGAGTAGGAGTAGTAGGCTGAGTGGGAGTAGGAGGAGTAGTAGTAGCAGTAGTAGGTGGTGGAGTAGAAGTAGTAGGTGGTGGAGTAGGAGTAGTAGGTGGTGGAGTAGGAGTTGTAGTAGGTGGTGGAGTAGGAGTAGTAGGTGGTGGAGTGGGAGTAGTAGTAGTAGTAGGTGGTGGAGTAGCAGTAGTAGTAGGTGGTGGAGTAGGAGTAGTAGGTGGTGGAGTGGGAGTAGTAGGAGTAGTAGTAGGTGAGTAGGTGGTGGAGTAGGAGTAGTAGGTAGTGGAGTAGGAGTAGTAGGTGGTGGAGTAGTGGGTGGTGGAGTAGGAGTACTAAGAGTAGTAGTAGGTGGTGGAGTAGTAGGTGGTGGAGTAGTAGTAGTAGGTGGTGGAGTATTTGCAGTAGGTGGAGTAGGAGTAGTAGTAATAGGTGGAGTAGTAGTTGGTAGAGTAGGAGTAGTAGGTGGTGGAGTAGGAGTAGTAGGTGGTGTAGGAGTAGTGGGAGTAGAAGTAGTAGCTGATGTAGTAGGAGTAGGTGGTGGAGTAGGAGTAGGTGGTGGAGTAGTAGTAGTAGGTGGTGGAGTAGGAGTAGGTGGTGGAGTAGTAGGTGGTGGAATATTAGGTGGTGGAGTAGGAGGTGGTGGAGTAGGAGTAGTAGGTGTAGTCGTAGGAGTAGTAGGAGGAGTAGTAGTAGGTTGTGGAGTAGTAGTAGTAGTAGGTGGTGGAGTAGTAGTAGTAGTAGTAGTAGGTGGAGTAGTAGTACTAGTAGTAGGTGCTGGAGTAGTAGTACTAGTAGTAGGTGCTGGAGTAGTAGGTGCTGGAGTAGGAGTAGTAGGTGTAGTAGTAGTAGTAGTAATAGAAGGTGGTGGAGTAGGAGTAGCAGTAATAGGAGTAGTAGTAGGTGCTGGAGTAGTAGTAGGTGCTGGAGTAGGAGTAGTAGGTGTAGTAGGAGTAGTAGTAGTGGGTGGTGGAGGAGTAGGTGGTGTAGGAGTAGTAGGCGGAGTAGTAGGTGGTGGAGTAGTAGTAGTAGGGGGTGGAGTAATAGTAGTAGTAGCAGTAGGTGGTGGAGTAGTAGTAGATGGTGGAGTAGTAGTAGGTGGTGGAGTAGGAGTAGTAGGTGGTGGAGTAGGAGTAGTAGGTGGTGGAGTAGGAGTAGGTGGTGGAGTAGGAGTAGTAGGTGGTGGAGTGGGAGGAGTAGGTGGTGGAGTAGTAGGTGGTGGAGTATGAGTATTAGGTGGTGGAGTAGTAGCAGGCGGACTAGTAGATGGTGGAGTAGGAGGAGGAGTAGAAGTAGTAGGAGTGGGTGGTGGAGTAGGAGTAGTAGGTGGTGGAGTAGGAGTAGGAGAAGTGGTGGAGATGGAGTAGTAGTTGTAGGTGGTGAAGTAGGAATAGTAGGTGGTGGAGTAGTAGGTGGTGGAATAGGAGGTGTTGGAGTAGGTGATGGAGTAGGACTAGGTGGTAGAGGAGGAGGAGGAGTAGTAGGTGGTGGAGGTGGAGTAGTAGTCGGTGGTGGATTAGTAGGTGGTGGAGTAGGAGTAGTAGTAGGTGGTGTAGTAGTAGTAGGTGGAGTATTACTAGGTGTAGTAGTACTAGGTGTAGTAGGTGGAGTAGTAGTAGGTGGAGTAGGAGAAGTAGTAGGAGTAGTAGGTGGTGGTGAAGTAGGAGTAGTACGTGGTGGAGTAGTAGGTGGTGGAGTAGTAGGTGGTGGAGTAGTAGGTGGTGGCGTAGTAGGTGGTGGCGTAGTAGTAGGTGGTGGAGTAGTAGTAGGTGGTGGAGTAGTAGGTGGTGGAGTAGTAGTAGGTGGTGGAGTTGGAGTAGTAGGTGGAGTAATAGTAGGAGTAATAGTAGTAGGTGGTGGAGTATGAGTATTAGGTGTTGGAGTAGTAGCAGATGGTGGAGTAGGAGGAGGAGGAGTAGTAGTAGTAGGAGTGGATGGTGGAGTAGGAGTAGTAGGTGGTGGAGTATGAGTAGTGGTAGTAGGTGGTGGTGGAGTAGTAGGTGGTGGTGGAGTAGTAGGTGGTGGTGGAGTAGTAGAGTAGTAGGTGGTGGAGTAGTAGTAGGTGGTGGTGGAGTAGTAGGTGGTGGTGGAGTTGTAGGTGGTGGTGGAGTAGTAGGTGGTGGTGGAGTAGTAGGTGGTAGAGTAGAAGTAGGAGTAGTAGGTGGTAGAGTAGTAGTAGGAGTAGGAGGTGGTAGAGTAGGAGTAGTAGGTGGTGGAGGAGTAGCATTAGGAGTAGTAATAGTAGATGGTGTAGTAAGAGTAGTAGGTGGTGAAGTAGGAATAGTAGATGGTGGAGTAGGAGTAGTAGGTGGAGTAGGAGTAGTAGGTAGTGGAGGAGGAGTAGTAGTAGGACTAGTAGTAGGTGGTAGAGTAGGAGTAGTAGGTGGTGGGGTAGTAGGAGTAGTAGGTGGTGGAGTAGGAGTAGTAATTAGCATTTCTTACAAAGCCCTTGGACTATACCATTTTCTGCTGAAAGGCAATATTTTTCTCCATATGTTCCTATACCTGGCTTGTCACGCAGTTTGGTGCTTGCTTGCCCTCTATGTTAAACAAGCATTTGCAATGCAATAGGTCTCACAGTTACGCAAGTTTGAGCTATTGGCATTGTAAAAGTATATGCGTTTTATTTATATATTTATATATTTAAAACAAAACCCAAAATAAAAGGCCTAGCCATTTACAATACTACCCTAATTCCCTTACCTTTTATCTGCATATCTTCCCCTTCATTCTAATCTAAATACTCCATCAGTACAACACATCTTACTCACAAACATATACAATATATGTTGCCCTCTACCAAACACATGTAGTTTACAGTTAGACACAATAAGTCTTTATATATCACATTAGGCCATTTACTACTATCTTTTTACTTTTATTTAAAATTACAATTCATTTTCATTATGTTTTACAAAATAAAAACAACACACAAAAAACAATGTCATTTACAATATCAATAGCTCTAAATAATGTCACTGCGAGACCTATTGCATTTTTAATGCTTGTTTTTTTTTGGCGTTGTGATATAGTTAGAACTTCCCAGATTTTTCATTATTCTAATGTTGCTCAAAAGAGTTAGTTTGGGCAGATATACATTTTTATTAGTAAAGCCAACCCCCAAGCACCGAAGTCCTGAGTTTGTGTTTCTCCAGACTAAACCCTCTTAAAATATTCTGCCCACCAGTATAGATGACGTGTGATTTCTACACCCTGTAATCCTCATTGTTTATGTGACATTCCCTGTAGACTGATTTACGTACTTATATGATTCATTGTCTCTGCATAATGTGTGCGTGATGTAAAGTACTGTGATAACCCTACACTACGAGTAGCGCTATACAACAAAAGAAATGCATATGAGAGAGGGGCTATGGAGAGATGAAGGGCACTGGTGGAGGGTGGTAGTAAGGGAATCAGAGAAGGAGGTAATTGGGGGAGGGGCTGCATAGAGATGAGGGGCACTGGCGGAGGGTGGCAGTAAGGGAGTCCGAGGAGGAGGTCATGAGGAGGAGGGGCTATGGAGAGATGAGGGACACTGATGGAGAGTGGTAGTGAGGGAATCCGAGGAGGAGGTCAATAGGTGGGCTAAGGAGAGATGAGGGGCGCTCGAGGAAGGTGGTAGTGAGGGAGTCTGAACAGGAGGTCATGAGGGGAAGGGGCTACGGAGAGATGAGGGGCACTGGTGGAGCGTGGTAGTGAGGGAGTCTGCAGAGGAGGTCATGAGGGGGAGGAGCTGCGGAGAGATGAGGGGCACTGGCGATGGGTAGCAGTGGGGGAATCCGAGGAGGTCATGAGGGGGAGAGGCTATGAAGAGATGAGGGGCACTGGTGGAGGGCGGTAGTGAGGGAGTCTGAGGAGGTCATGAGGGGGAGAGGCTATGGAGAGAGGAGGGGCACTGGTAGAGGGCGGTAGTGAGGGAGTCTGAGAGGAGGTCATGAGGGGGGAGAGGCTATGGAGAGAGGAGGGGCACTGGTGGAGGGCGGTAGTGAGGGAGTCTGAGGAGGTCATGAGGGGGAGAGGCTATGGAGAGAGGAGGGGCACTGGTAGAGGGCGGTAGTGAGGGAGTCTGAGAGGAGGTCATGAGGGGGGAGAGGCTATGGAGAGAGGATGGGCACTGGTGGAGGGCGGTAGTGAGGAAATCCGAGGAGGTCATGAGGGAGATCCGAGAAGTGTCACTTGCCTGATACTCTCACCCTTGGCCCACCCAAATAAAAATTTCTGGAGCCGGGCCTGTTAAGGAGGAATTTGATTGCGTGCAGTGAAACAAGCCTTTAATGGAGCCGACACTGCAGTGGCTTGCTAATGTTAATGTCCTGGGAGCACAGAGGGGCCGGGGAACTCGAGCATGGTAGCTGCGTTTTGAAAGTATACTTCGCCCGCGTCCGAGTGTCTGTTCTAGTGTGTTAGACAAGTTCTCAAGGGCGCCTTCATGCCTGAACTACAGGGGTTTGAAAAACAAATCCTGTGTCTAGGCAAACACAGGTGCAGGTTTAGGGGTTCCGCATAAACAGTTTTGGCTTGTCATTTGATACCAGCACCGCCGTTTGATTTTAGGGGGTATTTTTGAAAGTAAGTCCCACCGCATAGACTCGAGCCTCCGGTTACTGGCTGGGCTCTCCTGTTGTGTTCAGGCTTAGCATTCAGAGGAAGGCACCATGGGCATCTTTCTAATGAGCGGCTTTTATCCTCCTCCTCTGCTCGCGTTGCAGTACCAGCCCACTAGGCATTCAGCATCTCAGCGGCACTACGAGTCCCTTTCCAGCTTTGCATCAGGACTCTTTCAATCCGACATGTTGAGACCCTTCATGCACATTAGGCAGCGTGTGTCTCTGGAGCCCATCCGTCTGCTCACTTCCTGTCCACCACTGACCCTCACAACAGGCACAGTTTCTGCCTTTACCAACAGAAGCCCACTCCAAACTTTTCACACACAAAAACTCCTATTCCCTCGGGAATGATAAAACATATACATTTTTTTTTTCAGAACAAAATTTTATTGTTTTCTTAAGAGAGATTGCAAGTAAACCACAGTACTCCGAACACCGGAGGGGCTGTGAGCATATAATCAAAATGCACAGAGTAGCAATCAATACATTAGTTCAAAGAAGCATAATTACTACAACTCTCCTAACCCCGAACTCGTATTAACTACCCCCTCCCGGATCCCACCCTAACCCCTCGCACGATGTCCTCACAGGTCTAGGAAAGAAAATAATTATGAAGCAGGTAATGAATACTCTCCCAGGTTCTAAATGTATCTGTCCTGCATCCACATCACGCTGTGCTGGCGGCTCAGCCACAATCCCCTGTATTCCGCCCATCTCTTCCATATTTTTTAGTGCTTCCTGGGGCAACCTCGGGCCTCAAACACTGGAAGCTCCAGCCCCATACAGTAGTCTAATCCCTTTTTCCATACTCCCACCGGGGGGGGGGGCCTAGGGTCCTTCCAGGCGCGGGCCACATCGCTCTTTGCCAAAGTAAGGCCAAGAAACAGTAAATGTTGTTTATATATGTTGCCACCCACTTGTTTCATTACATGAAGAAGGCTCAGCTGCGGCGTACGGGGGTGCTCCCAACCCAATACTTCAGACAAACAGTCCCAAACACCTGACCAGAATCTCTCCAGTGCTCCACAGGACCATACTGTATGCAGGAAGGTGCCCACCGCCCGACCACATCTCAGGCATTCAGGGGACGCAATCAACCCCGACCGCCACAGCCTCTCTCTAGTATAGTAAGCTCTATGTAGATATTTAAATTGGATAAATCTTAATCGGACGGCCACGCCGCACCTCTAGGGGCAGCAAGGGCCTCCCGCCAATCCTCTTCTTCTAACTCTCCCACATCTCCCTCCCATGTGGTCCGCAACTTATCAAGGTAGGGAGAACAATGTGTAAGCAATGATTGGTAGATGCAGGATATTTTCTTATCCTCCAATTCTCCCATGAATACCTTAGCTTCCAGAGGGCTGAATTCAGGTAGGGAGTCTAGTCCCTCCAGGGCAGGGGAGATGGCATGTCGGAACTGCAAATATTTAAAGAACTGGGTTTGGGGCATATTATATTCGTCCCTCAGCCCTTGGAATGATTTTAGGGTCGTGCCTTTCATTACATGGCCCAACGCTGAGATTCCTATCGCGTCCCAGCCGCGGAACCCCTGCAAGGACGCCAGAGCCGGTAAACGACCGTTCTGCCACAATGGAGTCTCCTCGGTCAGTCTGTTCCACCATCCCATGCGATGAAGCGCCTGTCGCCAGATCCAGAAGACCACCTGTGTCACCACCGGAAGCTTCTTCCTCTTTCCAGCAGAGTACAATATTGTATGTAGGGTGTCCGTCTCCATCAGATACCTCTCCAGGGGGTACGCTGGATCTCCCCGATCCCCATATCACCACTCATTCAATACCAATGAGTGAAACATATACATTTTGAGGTTTCGATCCTTTACTGGCAGGGAGCTACTTGTGCTTGTCAAGTAAACACTGCTGAAGAGTCTGCGAAGGAACAAAATAGCTGTGGTACAGCTTCGCAGCTCTTAAGAACTACTGACCTGGGGTAGATACATGAACACCAGAAGTCGTCATCAGATTTTATGCTGCTGGGCATTTCTGTGCACTGAGCTAGTCTCTTTGATGGTCCAGTGACACTGTGTCACCAGGCTCGCCGGCCTACCAGAAGTGACGTATACCCTTTAGCCCATGATGACATCACATGAGTGACTCATGAGTGACTCCACATGGCCGTTGTCTCTTCGCCTTCCAGTGACAATACTGAAAGCAACATCATGATAGTTGATCAGATAACCTCACAGAATATGCGAGTGCATGGCCTCGGAGGAAGTTACATAGTGCAACCTTTGACTCTGATTACATCATAGGAAGTGATGCTTCTTTTGAGCTGTCAATCTTACCTCTGCTCACAGTTCAACATTACTCCATTATGCATTCAGAATCCCAAGGTCAAGACCAACACCATTCCTGCTGCTCTTGGGAGGAGTCAAGCGCATGTTTGAAAAAAACGTTTTCATACATCTCTGAAGCAGATACTTATCCCCAAGGTGAATATCATGACATAAAATCACTTTTAAAGTGCTCCCACATGTAGTTTTAAGATCAGTGCCCCCAGATACAGTTGAGATCACTATGTATCCCAAAGTACATTTGCTGAAAAAACTGCCAGAAAGTGTTATGCCATTGATATGAAATATTGTCCAAGTAGATCTTGAGGCAGGTGCACGCCCATTACAGAGATTTCACTAAATTGATGCACAGTTACATAGAAGGCACTACAACGAAAGTACCCCTACTGAAAATACCAGTAGTGAATATATCACTACATTGAATAACACCACTATAAAGGTAAGTGTTAGGGTTCGTTTATCAAAGTAGTTGGCGTAGCTTTAGGTTTAGGGTTACGATTAGGTCTGTGGTTAGGCTGAGGGGGTAATGTTGTGTTAAGGACTAGGGCAGAGTTTTCAGTATTAGTCCAACCCCAAATACTGTATCGGGGTGTAGGCTTAACTTTGTGTTCAGTGTCCGGCATTAGGGTTAGATTTGGGGTTAAAGCTTGAGTTAGGATCGGAATTAGGCTTTTGATGAAGTTTAGGATTATAGTGTGATTAAGTGTTGGAGTGAAGTTACATTGTGTGATTCAATATTAGTCTTAGGTTAGTGTTAGGATTAAGATTGTACACGTATTCAATATAGTGGCATGCTCAATTCTGCTAGTTTCCATGTAGTGGTATTTCAGAGATGTTGAGACATTCACCTGTACCACATGATCAATTAGTTGATAGTACCATATAAATTATAATACAGGCTCAAATTGTCATATAATGTAAGTGTTTCTTTACCCAACAGGTACAATCTGTCCAAGGCAGCCGCTATCTCCCTTCCAATTCTTTTACAGTTTATTTTACACATAAAAATAGCATCACAAATGCTGGTCCATTGTCAAAATTTACACATTAATATTTCAAAAATTGTATTCTGATAGATATTATTTGTACCTTAGAGTTGTTAACCTTAACTTTCCTGCCAGATTTCTTTGAAGAGGGAATTGGAAAAGTGAAGTCTCTTCATCATTCCTTAAGGCTTAGCCGTGATCCTTCTTGCAGCTCTGTCCACACCTGCCTGCCAATTCTCAGCACCTGCCTTCCCGTCCATGTCTCCCTCTTAGGCTTTGCTGTGTCATACAGAGGTCCCCCTGTCCTCCCATCAGTTGCTATGCTTCCCCTCCTCGGCCTCCCCTTTGGCCACGTCTTCCTTGTGTCTCGAATTGTGGAAGCAGACCAGGATGCTACTCATGGCTGCATGACAACTGTAGCCACCATTATGGAGCAGCTTTGTTACAAATGTGTAGAAGCCGCCTGAGAGCCTTTTTGTATCTGTTTAACTGACTAGGAATGGATGAGGACCAGCAACTTTGTTTAAATGGGAGAAAATAAAATCACCTACGGTAGTCAGTGCAACATGATCTCCCTCAGCCAGTGCTATCTCATAACACACAATAATGGGGAGCTGAAAGGACTGCCCACTAGTAATAGACTTAACCATTTCAGAAGCACGTGTTCTATGTCTCATCTGGCTCTCAAGGGTGTGATGAGGCATTGAGTTCCACAGAAAAAGTGAACCAGAGCACAGTTTAAGTAGTTGGTGTTTAGAGGAAACTTTTGGCTGCAAAGTGTAACACTGATCCCCATTATGAGACCCAAAATACAGGTTTTGGGAAAGAAGGTCTCCCCTGCTCGGAGTTAGCACCCCCTTAACCCTCATGTCGTTTTTCTAGGCCTCTGCCTCCAGGCATCAGGCATGAGCAACATTTCTCTTCTTGGTGGGTCTTAAACTAAGAGCAGACTATATAGGGAATAAGGCACAGTTGGGGTCTCCATAGATATGTTTGGAATGAGGTGCAAGATGCTGAAAATGGAAGGGGGGGTTATACCCCTGTTGGATTAGCCTAATTTGACCCTTTGCTTTTTCCTTCTCCAGACATGGCTTGGGTCGCTTCTTTTCCTGCCGTGGCATTGCCATTGCGGTTCAGCACTTCTGGGACCATGGCCACCGCCACGTGACAGTATTTGTACCACAGTGGAGGATGAAGAAGGACCCCAAGGTGAAAGGTAAGGATTCAGAAGGTGAAAGGGAAGGGTCCTCTAAGGCGAATGTTCTTAAGGTGAAAAAAAACCAATATAAAGGGTTAAAGGAACCCTCAAGGAAGGAACAATAAGGTGAATGTAGAGGGACTGTAAGATAAAAAGGTAGTGGCCCCATTATTGAAGGGGAAAGGGTCCTACATTGAAAGGAAATAAATGAGAAGGTAAAAGTAGAACAGCAAACAAGGTGAAAGGAGGGACTGCCCTAAAGTGATATGGGAGGAGCTGATAATGAAAGGATAGGGAACCCAAGATGAACAGTGGGGAACCCCAACGTGACAGGTGAGAAACCCCAATATCCAGGGTGAGAAACTCCCAGGTCACAGGTAGGAGATACCCCAAGATATGTGGTGAGGGACCTCAAGGTGAGTGGGAGGAACCCTCATACAATGCAGGATGTCCAGGATAAGAGGACACGATCCATGTTGGTCTATTAGTGTGTTCACCATTGATTATCTGACATGCTTCATCCTCTTTGGAAGGGGTAGAGAGGAGGAAACCCAGAGCCAGTAATATTATTATTGCACCAAAGGTGAAGTAATGTTCCAGTGCCCTCCATTCCCCTCACCGTTGGGCATGGAGGGTCAAGTGGTAAAATTTGCCACTTAAAGTGGGTTCGAGGCATGTGGACTGCTGAATTCATATCTGTGCATAGATCGCCGCCTAGTGTTGGGTCCGGATGATCGCACATTGTTGTCCTGGAAGAGTCTTCGAAGTATCACGAGATAGGTGGCTCCTCCCCTGGACTACAGTGCGCATGGGCATCGACTCCATCCTCAGATTGTTTTTTTCCGCCATTGGGTTCAGATGTATATTGGTTCACTCTAGTCGGAATCGATATAAAACTTTCTTAAGGCCAAAAGGCCTTTAGTTTTTCTCGTCTGTATAGTTTTGCGTTCGGTGCCCGATTCTTCCGGCTCAGTTCCGAGCCGGATTACAGAAAGCCATGTGCTTTCGACTCTGAAGGCCCAGTCGACGCCAAAGACCTTATCGACGTACCATCATGGACCGGAGTCCATTCAAGAGATGTCCCGTGTGTAACTCCAAATATCCCCACATCGATGTCCACCCGGTGTGCAACAAGTGTCTGTCGCCGGATCATGATGAAGCCAGCTGCATTACTTGTTCAAGATTTCGATCCAAGAAGACTCTTGTGCATCGTCGCGCTGCGCGCCAGGAGGCCCAGCAGACTGCACCGGCGCCTGTGAACATATTCGATGCCGGGGATGATGAGGGAGCTGACCGGGAAGTTAGTGAGAACCTGTCGAATCCCGCGTCGGAGGTCGACTACAACTACGACGCGGACGTTGAAATGCTCGAACCGGAAGAAGTCGTCGACGAGGTAGGAGACGACGATGGGGCCTTTTGGGCCTTGGAAGATAGCTCGAGCGAAGAGCTAACTCAAACTGACATTGGGGCCGAAACGCTTCAAAAGGCTCAGGTCGAGGGATCGCCACTAGGCCTTACCCAAGATCTTCCAGTGGGTTCTACGGCCCCGCCTTCGGGCTCGGCTACTGACATTGCTATTGAGCCGCACCCTGCGAAATCGAAACCGAAAGTGAAGACACCGGTCTCGACGCAAGTGAAAGCACTGATGCCCCCCTCGAAACCAAAAGTGCGTATTGCTTTGGTCGGATCAAAGCCCTCGGACCTGTCGGCACCGACGAAGCAAAAGGGCGTTGTCGATCCGAAGAAACAGCTCAAGGGCTTCGAGACGAAGTCTGGCACGCCGAAGACAAAGGTCAAGACAGTCGAGCCGAGCAAATCGGCACCGAAGACGGTCGACCCCGACAAAGGGCTCGGTGACCCGAAGGTTCTCGAGACACCGCGTCGACAAGACAAGGCCAAGAGCGGCCCAACCCACGAGTCCACGTCTAGTGGTGCCTCGAAGGATTCCGTCGACTCGACGCAGCCGTCCGCCGCTTTCTCCAAGCAAGTGGCGGACTCCCTGAAGCGCATCAAGGACAAGGCCTCAAGTGTCGGGCCAAAAGATCCTCCACCTTCGAAGCCTGTCGATAAACCTCAGAAAGCGTCAACGCCAATTCACTTCACGTTGCCGCCGAAAGTGGCGCCGAAGGCTTTCACCCCTAGGATGGTCACCAACGTGCCCGAGAAGGTGTCCTCGGTGCCGAAGTCGACGACGGTGGTTCCGGCCGTAAAGCATCGACAGTCTTCGTTGGAAGAACAGCAAGAACATTTTATCGATGCCGAAACAGGCAGACTTTTCCTTCATACGCGGAAAATTGCCCCGGAACAGCCAATGGGGTCCTATAAAATTCCACTGAAGAAAAAGAAGGATTCCACTTCCACTCCTGTTCTTGTGGAACCGATTTCTCCACGTGGCCATCATGTCTCACCCACTTATTCAGATGTGGACACTGGGGAAGGTGATGATGATGAGTACAGCTATCCTGTCTACACTGAGCAAGATGATACCAATGAACCCTGGGCAGCTGGTGCTGACCCAGGTGATCCTCACTCTACCCCAGACACTCAGATGTATGCGGCAAAAACGTAGCCTACAGAGGATTCAGCTGCGTTTAATGCCCTCATTGAAAGGGCGGCTAAGAATCATGACGTCCAGCTCCATGCTGACCCCATTGAAGTGGGCTTTCTTTTTGGCACCTTTTCCGTCTCAGAGAGGACTGTTAAGACTATGCCTATGTTGAAGGGTGTCTTGAAGCATGCTGGGGAGATCTTTAAAGAACCTACGAGAGCCAGGGTGATAAACCCTAGAATTGAGAAGAAGTATAAATCGGCACCTAGTGACCCTACTTACATCAAGGCCTTTGGACTCTCTTGTTGTTTCTAATGCCCGGAAGAGGGCTAATTCACAAACAATGGGTGATGCTCCTCCCCCAGATAAGGAATCTAAGGTGTTTGAGCCATCAGGGAAAAGGGTGGCAGCTTAAGCGGCCAATATCTGGCGCATTTCAAATACACAAGCACTTCTAGCAAGGTATGACAGGGCACACTATGACAAACTGGAGACCCTGTTGCAGCACCTGCCAGACGAATACAACCAGGCAGCTGAGATGCTCATCCATGAGGGGAAGCTGATATCCAATGCTTCTATTAAATGTGCACTGGACACGGCAGACACCGCGGCCAGAGCTATCAACCCTAGTGTCATGCTGAGACGACATGCCTGGCTCAGAATCTCAGGATTTAAGCCGGAGATACAGACCACCATTCTTAATCAGACAGTAAACCCTGATCATCTATTTGGTCCAGAGGTGGATACCACCTTGGAGAAGATCAAAAAGGACACTGAAACTGCTAAGTCCATGGGGGCTCTGCAGTCCCAGCAGTTCAGGGGTGGTTCTTTTCGTCGCTCAAGCACTAGAGGTGTTTCCAGAGGCCAGCTCTCCCAAACCACACAGTATTATAAAGGCAACACGCAGACCACATACACCAAACAACGTCGAGGTGGATATCATGGAAACCGTGCCAAAGGCAGAGGTCGTGGAAACAACAACTCCAGATCCTCCGCCACTAACAAACAGTGACGCCTTGTCACTGCCCCCCGACCACGCAATACCGGTCGGGAGAAGACTTCAACAGTTCCTGCCAGTCTGGAAGTCCATCACCACAGACAGGTGGGTCACCCAGCTTATACAGTACGGTTATTGTCTGGAGTTAACATCCACTCCACCCAACATACCCCCAAGACACCGTCCTATGTCCGCCGAGCATTTGCACTTATTGCAGCTAGAGGTCCTCGTCATGCTGCAAAAAGGGGCAATCGAGCTCGTGCCTGCGGAAGAAAGAGGCACAGGAGTTTACTCACTGTACTTCTTGATACCAAAAAAGGACGGGTCCCTCAGACCCATACTGGACCTCAGACCCCTCAATCAGTACATTCTGTCTGAGCACTTTCAAATGCTAACACTGCAGCAAGTCCTACCGTTGCTCAGTCAGGGAGATTTTCTCACAACTTTAGATCTGAAAGATGCGTATTTTCATATTCCGCTGCACCCGTCACACAAAAAATACCTCAGGTTCACCAGCCAAAATCAACATTACCAGTTCAAGGTTCTACCTTTCGGAGTCACCACAGCACCCAGGGTGTTTACAAAGTGCCTGGCAACAGTGGCAGCACACCTATGGAGACAGAACATTCACGCCTACCCTTATCTGGACGACTGGCTAATCCAGGCAAAGTCGGCCCAGCAGTGTGCCGCCCACATGTCCCACACCATTCACCTTCTTCACGATCTGGGATTCTCACTGAATTACCCAAAGTCCCACCTGCAACCCGCCCACATACGGCAGTATCTGGGTGCGACGATAAACACTCTGGCAGCCACAGCGCAGCCGAATTCAGTGAGGGTCAGCAGCATTCAATCGCTGATACAAAAATTCAGACCTCAACACTCGCTTCCAGCGCGAGTGTTCATGCAGTTGATAGGCATGATGGCCTCCTGCATCTCCATAGTCCCGCACGCGAGATTACATATGCGTCCGCTTCAGGAGTGCTTAGCACGTCAGTGGACTCAGGCTCACGGACAGTTGAAAGACCTAGTGTTGGTGAGCGGTCGGGCATACAACTCTCTGCATTAGTGGAATCCACAAAACCTTTGCAAGGGACGACCGTTCCAAGAGCCTGTGCCACAGATCATCCTGACGACGGACGCTTCTCTCCAGGGATGGGGAGCTCATGTACTCCAATACACAGTGCAGGGACTATGGACACCGCAGCAAAGGAAGATGCACATCAATGTTGTAGAACTGATGTCGATCTTCATGACACTAAAAGCCTTCAAAGTACATCTGTGCAACAAAGTCGTGTTGATCCGGACGGACAACATGACGGCCATGTACTACATTCAGAAGCAGGGAGGTACACACTCTCCACAGTTGTCTCATCTGGCTCAGAGCATGTGGAAGTGGGCCATTCAGGAAACATCTTCCGCATGGCAGAACACCTCCCGGGCAAGGAGAATCAGATGGAGGACCTGCTCAGCAGGTACAGCCACCAAATGCACGAGTGGGAGATACATCCATCAGTACTCCACCCATACTTCCAAAGGTGGGGTCTTCCAGAGATAGACCTGTTCGCCACAAAGAAGAACGCAAAATGCCGAAGCTTTGCCGCCAGGTTTCCACACCCACAATCGCAAGGCAATGCGATATGGATGAACTGGTCAGGCAAATTTGCGTACGCTTTCCCCCCAGCACCTCTAATACTGCTGGTGGCACGCAAGCTGAAGCAGCACTCGATGACTCTCATCCTGGTTGCTCCGACGTGGGCTCGCCAACCATGGTACACCACGTTTCTAGAACTGTCCGTGGTACCGCATCAAAGGCTGCTTCTCACACCCTGGCTTTTGACGCAGAGCCATGGCGACATTCAGCATCCAGATCCGCAACAGCTCAACCTGGCGATCTGGCTCCTGAAGTCTTAGAGTTTGGCTACCCCAACTTACCTCCTGACTTTATGGACATCATCCGGGAGGCAAGAAAGCCCACCACCAGAGCATGCTATGTGGCGAAGTGGAAGCGGTTTGTCATTTATTGTGCAGACCACAACATTAACCCGCTAGATGCGTCTATTCAAAACATCATTTGTTATCTCTTAAATCTGTACAAATGTAAGCTGGCCTATGCTTCCATTCGTATACATTTATCTGCAATGGCTGCTTATCTCCAAAACAGACAACACCTCTTACTTTTCAGGGTGCCTGCCATTAAGGCCTTTCTGGAAGGACTCAAACGTGTCAGTCCTCCACGGACGCCACCAGCTCCAGAGTGGAACCTCAATGTGGTCCTCACCAGGCTGATGGGTCCCCCTTTTGAACCACTGCATTCCTGCGAGATTCAATTCTTGACATGGAAAGTGGCTTTCCTTATAGCGATTACTTCGCTACGACGAGTTAGTGAACTCCAGGCACTAACTATCCAGGAGCCATTTATTCAAATTCCTTCTAACAGGGTGGTGCTTCGCACTAACCCTAAATTCCTTCCTAAGGTAGTGTCTCAGTTCCATATCAACCAAACTATAGAACTACCGGTGTTCTTCCAAAATCCAGAGTCACTTCGGAGAGAATGCTCCACACACTTGACGTCAAAAGGGCCCTAATGTACTACATTGATAGGACCAAAGATTTTAGGAAGACTAAACAACTGTTTGTTGCCTTTGCGCCACAACACAAAGGTAACCCCATTTCCAAGGCTGGTATAGCCAGGTGGATCGTTAAATGTATTCAGATCTGCTATCAGAAAGCCAAGCGCACTCTCACCATTCCACCAAGGGCCCACTCCACTAGAAAGTTGGGGGCCTCCATGGCTTTCCTTGGAAATATTCCTTTGGAAGACATATGTAGAGCAGCCACACACACATTTACAAAACATTACTGTGTAGATGTGCACTCCAAACAGCAGGCAGCTGTAGGGCAGGCTGTTCTAAAAACACTTTTCCAAACTGCTGCAGCTGGCACGGGCGGCCGCCGTTAATGGAGGGACTGCTATGTATTCTATGCACAGATATGAATTCAGCAGCCCACATGCCTCGAACCGAATATGCTACTTACCAGTATGCATCTGTTCTTGGCATGTAGGGCTGCTGACATTCATATCGCCCGCCCTCCTCCCCGGCGCCTGTAGCGGCTGCAGCATTCACACATACTTCTAGCATGGTCATCATTCACTTAGTTTCGCTCCATCTTGGCCACAATGGCTAAAAACAATCTGAGGATGGAGTCGATGCCCATGCGCACTGTAGTCCAGGGGAGGAGCCACCTATCTCGTGATACTTCGAAGACTCTTCCAGGACAACAATGTGCGATCATCCGGACCCAACACCAAAGGCGATCTATGCACAGATATGAATGTCAGCAGCCCTACATGCCAAGAACAGATGCATACTGGTAAGTAGCATATTCGTTATAATCTTGTGTCTCCTAGTTCTGCCATACAAATGAAAAAAAAAGTCCTGCAGTAACACCCAATAACCAGTAATATTTCCTAATAAGTTTCATTTTAACAACTCTTTCAAAATATTCAACAATAACAATTCACCTGGTGCCTCTCACAGAAACACTTACCCGGTACCTCACATAGAGACACCCAACACCATATAGTAATGTCTCAACAACTGTTATGCCCAGACGTGGGTCCCTTCCTCACTTTGCCACTGGATTCAAGCTAGCCCAGCTGATGATGGCTGATTAGCCAGAAACCGGTCCCAGGATGCTTGTTTCAGGTCCAGGGAAGACGTGGCTTCGCAGCCCATGAGGCACAGGGTCCGACTGATTTGCATATGGCATGTCTGAACTGGGGTGGCGGAGTGAACTAAAGAATGATGATGGATTAAACCCAGATCAGTTGACTGGGGGTGAGTGCTTGCAATGTTCAACACTCCTCCATCATCCCCTTTGGTTTTGCTTTGTTCGCCCTAAGTTGGCAGGGTATGCCCAGACGTGGGTCCCTTGCGCACTTTCCCACTGGATTCAAGCTAGCCTGGCTGATGAAGGCTGATTAGCCAGAAACTGGTCCCAGGATGCTAGTTTCAGGTCCAGGGAAGACATGGCTTTGCAGTTCGGGCTGGACTGTTCCCATGAGGCACAGGGTCAGACTGATTTGCGTATGGCCATGTCTGACCTGGGGTGGCGGAGTGAGCTAAAGAATGATGATGGATTAAACCCAGATCAGTTGACTGAGGGTGAGTGCTTGCAATGTTCAACACTCCCTCCATCATCTCCTTTGGTTTTGCTTTCAACAACTATTACAGCAGCAAGCATCTGTGTGCTGCCCAATGCCCTCTTTTCCCACTCTCTCACCATCATGGTCTTGACTTGAGACACTTCATTAGTCCTTGAGGGTTGTCTCTCGCCATTGTAGGCCTTGATTTTCAACTCTTCCTGTAGCTTTAATTTCTACTTCTTTATCCACCTGCACGTTTCCCTTCTCTTGAGTAAATAATTTCCTGTAGCTTTACTTTATCTCTCCTCTTTCAACTCCCCCTTCTCTTGCCTCAAAGCTTTTATTTACTTCACACCACCACTCATCCAGAAGTGCTCACTTTCACTTTCATCTGTGAGTCCGCAACATTTAATTTTCCCTCTGACAGCAGAGGCTCCCTTTCTTACCTCGCAGCACTCTTGTCCCAAAATGCAATCTCTCAAAGCCTGAACTACCCACCCCTAATCAATGCCCTAGCCTAAACAATACTTATCCAGAAACCTCATGGATGCCACAAATCGCTTATGAGGGCTATTCAGGGTGCCCAAATACTTTATTATTTTCTAGTGCATCATGACAACCACCCCTCACAACCAAGAATTTGGCATCTCCATAGCCACAATTTTCACTGAAAATATGCTAAAACTCAGTGAAAATACTCCTTTTGCTACCCCAGTGCCACCAGGCCCCTCCAATTCAATTGCAGCTCCTCTTTTGACAAACTCAACCTGGAAGAATCCGTAGCCCTATTAAAGAGGCCATGCCCTAGCAAAGACTCTGGACACCTTGGCTCTTCCTAAACCACTCCACGTACTTGGAAGCCTTGCAGAGCCTAAGACATTCATCATCATGAGCTCTTAACAATAAGGCAAAGTGCTGTGAACACGTACACACTCATTGATCACAATCTTGTCAAAAAAGTTATCTCACTGATCTAACTCCAGCAAGTACTCTCCTATTGTGGGTCTCCACTGAAGCTCAAAAATCATCATAAAACCATCACCTCACAATTCTAAACTTGCATAGAAAGCTCACACTATCCTAAACACAAATCTTTTTGGTTCAAACTTAAATATGGTGTAGAAAGGAGGCTGAGACAACATCTAGGACAAACTGCTAGATCTAGCAGACCACGACTCCCTAAGAAATACTGATTGTTCTTGAACTCTCCACCCTTTCCAATACTGTCGACCACAACATTTTTGTGTGCTTCTTCCATTCAATTGTACACATCACCAACCATACTATAAAAGGTTCAAATCATTCCTCTCTCATCAGTTCCAAAACTTCAGACTGGGGGACCTGTCTTCAGTGCCAATCAGGTGAAATGTGGAGTACCACAAAGACTCCATCTCTCTCCCTTCCATTTCTTTCTTTTCCCTTTCTCTTTCCCACCCCAATCAATATTTATGTGAAGCCCCTCCTTTACCACCAGCGACCACCAAATCTACTCTTCCATCTCTTTTCTGATTAAAGACTGATTTACCTACAAGTCACAGGAAACCAAATGGAATTCACTAATGTGAGAGAAGGCCACACAGCAATAGAATCTTGGATTAGTCAGACCAGTCTACAATTAAATTGTTCAAAGACAGAAATAATAGTGCAAATGTCTACCCAATTCCTGAAAAACGTAAATCATGTTGCCCTCCTCCAAACGAAAGTTTGGAAATTAGACTTTATCTAGAGGCTGCTGAGCTCAGTCTCAGTTCCCAGATAGGATTGTTGGTTAAAGAAACTTCTTGCAAATGAAGCTGCTCAGAAAGAAACCCTGACTTCATCTCAACAAAAGAGCACCCTGTGAGGGCACTATTAAATGTGTAACTTCATATTCATCAGTCTATTCTTACGAAATTAAGAGATGACTAAACACAGCCATTCACCCCATTTTCGGACAACAAAAACATCAACCCAATCACATAGCAATTCAAAATACAACACAGTGGTCATATTTATAGAGCACACGTTCACTTCTCACTAGTTTCTTGGCACTATTGACAGGTAATGGATGTGTATTGTTACCCAACTCAATGACACTCATTGTATTAACCACCGAAAGAGGCCTGCCCCCTCTTTCCTCTCTGTTATGCTTGTACTACTTCTTCCACCCGCATTTCGTCATACAGTATTCTCCTTTTCCTCCTACCTCTTTGTGCAGCTCTCCAGTTTCCATTTCACAACTTCTCCTCAAAAACTCTACTTCTCAGTCCCTTTTGGTCCCCTCAATCACCTCTCCTCTCAAAGCTTCCTGCCACTTCCTCCCATCTCCCCTCTTTCAACTTGCACTTCTGTCATGGCCTCTTCACCTGCATCCTGGTCTTACCTGTCTTGCAGCAACTCTTCCATATTACCTTTCTCTCTACAGCTCTCTCTTTTACCCTTGCTGCTGCAACTGTCCATTTCCCCTCCTTTCTCCCAGTCACTTTTCTTTTTACTTTTCCTCTTCCTCACTTTTTTAGTTGCAGCTTACCTTACTCTTTTTTACCTTTCCATCTGTAGGTTTATTTTTCTCCTCTCTTCAATTCCTGGTGTTATCCAGCTCACATTTTACTTAGCCCTTCCGTAGCATCCTTCTCCCTCTTACTTCCTTTTACACCTGCAAATTTCCATTCCATCGCTCATTTATCTTTCAACAGCTTACTTCTCTTGATTCCTTCCTTGCAGCTTCTCTCTCTTTCTCACCTCTCTTCCTTCAGCTTTATCTTGCCCTCTCATCTCAACCCTTGCAGCCTTCTGTCGTCCTGTCACCTCCACTTGTGCAGCGGTCCCTCCTATCGCTCATCCCTTGTCCTGCAGCTAACTTCTCTTGTCTCTCCACAATCTTCTTTCTCTTGTCTTCTAACCTACTCCTGTAATATCTTCTTTCAGATTTCCTTACCCTCTACTTGTAATTTAATTTCCCCTCTCCTGCTGATGTTTAAATGTTCCACCCTACAGAAGTTGGGCTGGCAATACAGGGCCCAGGCAGGATGTGTGCTGGGGGCTGCTTTGCTTTCTGATGGGTCTGAGGGGACCTCAGTCCTCCCAGCCCTGTAAGCATCCCTGAGGGAGTGGCTCACAGTTCTTTCATAGGTATATAAATAATTGTATTATTGAAAATGACACTGAAGTATTTTAGTATTTAATGAATTTATCTCATAGTTAGAAGTAAAATGAATAGTTAGTCTAATACTTGTGACAACATTTAAAGGCGGTTCTTGAGGAGAATTGCTTGTGGGAGGCCAAGATGGCTGCGAATATCTTGGACTGTGAAGTTTGTGAATGCTAGATGTTGGTATGGATCACAGTTTCACCACTACTAGGTGAGCTAAAGCTAGTGAAATATGTAAGAAAGGAGTGAAATATCAGTGAGAAAGGAATGAGGTATCCATGTTGATGCTGGAAATTGGCAGTGATGGTCTTCAAGGTGCGTTTTGAAGGAGCTTCCCTTCGTCCTCCTTGCTTGCAATAATGATGAATGCTTAGTGAAGCATGAGTCCGCAGCACCAGCAGTGGCAACCGAGCCTTCCCTGAGTTGGGCTTCCTATGACGTTCAAATAGCGCCAGAGACTGGAAGAGTCGGAACAGAACTGGTGGGGCTCTCATCCGCAGAATTGCTGTGGTTGGTCTGGACCTGCAGTGGTTCTCAAAGACGATCCTGTGCTCTTGTAGGTGGCACACGTCAGAGAGAGCACATACTTTGAGATGCACGGTTGCTGCCCTACTTCCATCATGGTCAGCTTCCTCACTTCACTTGGCTGGCTAGCGTGCTTGGCGGACCTTTCATGCAGGGTTTCTCATTAACCATATTTACTATGTGACAACAACCGATCTAAAGTTGATTCTTTGAGTGCAGACTTGAGCTTCAACTGGTTGCTTTGAAATATTGGCGGAAAGAAGAGAAAGAGGATTTTTTAAAGGCAAAAGCCACTACAGATGACGGGCCAAAAGGAGGTGATATAGGGTTTCCAAATAAAGCAGACCTAAGTGAGCGTGAATTAATGCTTCACGTGGTAAAGTGGTTCAGACAAAGTCCCTATTGAAGCAGTGATGAAAGCAGTAGCAAGCTAGGTGGAAAGATTGGAAATATGTGTGGAGCAATTTGAGTGGGAAGTAGCCTTTACTGTGGTCAAAATGCAGGCCTTGGAGGGCAAGGAAATATTAGGTAATTATACAACTTTCTAAGACTGTGTGTTGAATTGCATTTTGGAAATTGATGCTTTACTGGAGTCCATTAATGAACGACAGAAGAGTACAAATGTATGCATTGTGTGTGTTCTTTCCTTGATCACTCCAGAATTGCTCCTCCCTTGATGGAACACCTTTTGCTTTACCTAATGGAAATATGAGAGGAAGATTCTGAGTCGTTCATACACCGAGTGTTTCTGATAGAGACTTCTAGCCACAGATTCCTCACCTTTGAATATTCTCAAGGCATCAGCCTGGATATGGAAACTTTTCAGCAGAACCTCTGCACATCGTCCAGTGCAGCTGCACACTGAAGCCGCTTTGCTCTGGTAATGATATGTAGAGCCCATAGGTGCTACCCCTGCATGCTGACGTCCGTTACCTTCTATCCTTACCACAAAACGAAGATCCGGAGCTCTCTTTTTGTCTCTCTGAGATATTTTACCTCACATTTTTAATCAGTGTGCAAGGGATGTCACCCTTCAAAACAACAGGTTTTAAGTCTTGTAGAAACTGGTACAAACAAATGTCTGTGACAGACCCTCAACAGGTATGTCTATGGTGTATGGTGTCTGGTGCCGGGCCACAACTCTAAACCCTTCAGTGACTAGGCTTCAGTGAACCTGAATGCCATCAGGGACTGTGAAACAAAGCTGTACGTCGCCAAGCATGAAAAGATTACTCGCCAGGACTGCCCCAAGTTGTGACCCGTACCCAAAATCCGATCCTGTTCCCACTTGAATATTCCATTCTAGAGGACGATCTTTGTCTTGGTCAAAATTGTTATCCAAGTCGAAAAAGAAACACAAGAAATTGAAGCAGGATTCCACTCCTTTGCGCCTCTCTTATTCGCCTAAGCAGGCGCAGAGGCTACACCTCTGGATCTTGCCCCGGAAGTCTTCTGACTTAAGAGCCAATTCCATATCTGGTTCCAGCATAACCTGAGTTTCTGGGGCCAACTGCCATGCCACATCCGATCAAAGAGTTCCGTGGAGTCATGCTCCGGCTGCTTACCGACTCGCTTTGGCGAACCTTCGGGCCCCAAGCAGCCAAAAGACTTACCCATCTGGGTTACCGCCAGTGGGTTCAGCAACAGCGCCAGTAGGACCCTTCAAGCCCGTTTTTTCTTCCTGCTCGAGTCCAACCCCGCTTTAAGCGACATGACCTATGCCGGCCCCAGGCATTTCGACGCTAGTGCCGATGCCACATGAGGAAGTCCTGATATCTGTTTTCATCGCTGAGTTGTCGCTGGTCCATTCACTTCCTCCACTTGATTTACCACTGCCAAAAGGGTGAAAACACACTTTGCATTCCCGTTTTGTAAATGACTCATACAGTGACTATAACCCAGGTGATGAGTTTGCTCAACCCTACCAGGATGTTAATTGGTACAAGGACTTCCAGGATGCTAGTGGTGTTGATACCTCCCTGGAAACAGGTCTCGTCTCACAACCTGGACCAGCCGCAGGGGAATCTACTTCCTATGCCATGGTGATGCATAGGGTGGCAAAAGTACTTGACCTCCAGCTCCCCACCTTTGAGGTTAAAACCAGTGTCTTGACAGAAGTCCATCGTCCATCTAACGAGGCACTTGTGGATACCTTTTTGGGGTCTTGGTCCAAATCTTAGTCTGGCCCCCAGTCAGTCGACAAATTGCAAAGCATCATCACCCTGCTCTTGGCGACCCTGCTTTTCTCTCAAAGCACACTTCAGCCAAAAGTTTGGTGGTGCAAGCCTCCATGAGCTGATCTAATCCCAACACATATCCTACCACTTCCCCTGACAGGGAATGTAAGCAGGTGGAAACTTTTGGCAAACATGAATGTTCGAGGCATATGAGCTGCAGATTACACACTGTGATGTCCACCTAGTGTTGGGCCCGGATGTTTGCAGTTTGTTTTTGTTGTAGAAAAGTCTTAGGAAGTCACAGGATAGGCGACTTCTACTTTGGATCATACTGCGCATGGGCATCGGCTCCATCCCCAGATTTACCTGGCTCTGATCTGTTTCCAGCACTCCGTGTTGGAACCTATTTCCTTTAGCGTGCTATCCTCACCAGCTTCGCCGATATAGTTCCGTACGCGTTTCCAGTCGATGCTACTCTTCAACTTTGAAATCTTCGATTCCGGTCGTCGACGAAGGCCTTCGGGCCCACCTAAGCCTCACCTTCCAGCTCATGGAAAGGACTCCATTTAAAAAGTGTCCTCAATGTGGGTCGAACTTTCCCCACACCGACCTTCATGAGGTGTGTAACCTTTGCCCCTCTCCGGAGCACGAGGCCAAATACTGTTCAGCTTGTGCCTCCTTCTGCTCCAAAAAGACGATCCGGGACCGAAGAGCTAGGAGAACAATGGCTTGTTCATCAGCCTTGATTCCAGACAACATCTTCCAAGAGGGCGTTGACGTCCCAGAACAACATGGCGTCGACAGCAATTCTGTACCCGAAGATTCCGAAGTTGAGGACATCACTCCAGCACGATGGGTCGTAAGTAAAACCGTCGACCCCAACCCTTCCTCGACACATTAAAAAAAAGCATTGGTCACACCCTCATCCTCGGGTGCACACCGGGACACTGCTTCCACTGCCCCGCCCTCGGGCCCGGCAAAGAAGCTTACTAAGCCTTCTGGCGACTCAGGCTCGAGTCTGTCTGCCCACGGTGCCGGCGCACACCTACCGGCACAGAAAAATATATCATCTGTCGCCACACCGACATCAAAACAATCGGCACCGAAGCCTACTGCTAGTCCCTCTGCCCCGAAACCCAAATTGGACCCAAGCAAACACGCTTCGGATTCGAAAAAATCATTGGATCCGAAAAATCCACCGGAACCGAAAAAAATGTTGGATCCCAAAACTCCATCGGAGCCGAAACATTCATCGGAGCCGAAACAGGCACCGGAGCCAAAAAAGACTCCGGCTAAAGACACTACTAAACAACACGTTTCAAAGCCAAACGAAGCCCCCAGTTCGGTGCCAAGAACTCCCTCCGCACCAAAAGATCGGCCACCTGCAGAGGACTTATTTCATCCAGACCCTGCACAAAAGACTCTTGTTAAGGATCCAACCACTAGTCGACTAACTCTTAGTTGAAAAAAACGACCACTGGATACACCTGCACCGGCTCCTCATCCAAAGAAAAAGAACATTGCTACCTCTTGAAGAACTGGAGTTTAACCCAGCGGCGTCAGGGGCACGCCTAAGATCTTCGAGTTCACCTGTCTTGGTATATAGAGACACGGAATACTTCTGGATGGCATCAGAGACCAAGTTTATTAGCTGCAGCTAGTAACAGTGATCCTAGAAATACATCACAGTGTAAATTCTCAGGAGACTGCTCATTTTACTAAGGTGAGACGTCTCCTTTTATACTCCGTATTCACATTATAAATTTACACCCACTGCACAAAATTCTAGCCTATAAGGTACATTTTCAAACAAAGTGTCACATAACAAAAACTCAATTTACAATATCCCAACCCAAAAGTTAATTATTAGGAATGTCCCAAATTCAATCTCCACAAGCCGGACAAACCTATAATTGAAGGCATAACCCATGTAATGAAGAAACATAAAAAAAGAAACGGTAACAGATGCTGAACAAGATAAGGCATGAGCAAGGAAACTAAAAGTTAACGATGTCCTGAACATTGATTGGCAATCTCAGACAAAGATCGATCAGGGAAATTGGCTTTGCGAGGTCAGTTTCAGGTGATGAGGTCAGTTTCTTACAGTTCATTTCAGAGTAAAAAAGAAACCTAGTTAATGTATACATGAACTAAGAATGCCAGGCCACTTTATTCGCCAGGCTACCTTCACAGGCCTACGTGAGGGCAACACAAAATGGTGGCACAGAACAAATTGGAGTCAGACTCGAGAATTACAGAACCTCAGACCCTCCTTTTGCCATTACGTAAGCAATAACCTAAGACTCCTGTTAATCTGAATCTAGGTCTATATCGATATTCATTAGGTCATCAAGGTGTTGCTGTAGCATCATCTTATTATTCTCTACTTCTCTCGGGACAGGTCTCTGAACACACATAGTAACACAAAGACTACAAATGGCGGGACCACACTGGATGCAAAGACAACAAGAGAAAAGGATGGTTATAACCATACCAAGGAATGTCAGAATCTTCCATCCCCATTTGGACAGCAGTCCCCAAAACCATCCCGTCAATGACCAGTCTCCTTCGTCTACATGGATAGACTCAGAGATTTTATACAACCTAGAGATGGCTTGGTACACTGTAGGGGCGTTAACTTGTTTTGTAAACACAGCAACTGGATCCAATCAATTTACATACTCCTCCTCGATCTGCAAGTATGATGTCTAATACCATACGGTTCTGCAAAGTCACAAGGCGGTCCGCTTGAAGCTCAGCTGTAACATTACTAAGAGCACCTGCTCTCTCATTAATAGTAGCTTCAACAACGCGGACAAGCTGTCGAATATGCCTACAATTGATCATAGGACCCCAAAAGGGCAGGAAGCCCTTGAAGAAATCTCCTACTTCGTGTGCTGCAGTATCTTCCTGATTGAAGACACCTCTACCATATCTCGTTCTATGATAGTCTGAAGCAGTAGTGTATGTAGGGGAAGTAGGAACGCTACATAACACGTTCCTGAAAAATCAGGTGGCAACCATGCGTAGGCTCTGTCATGACAAACAAAATATGTGGCTTTAGCTGGCACAAACGGTGGAGAAGTCAGAGATGAATAGACATAGGTTTGAGCACACACACTCTTACCTAGCTGAGCTTTCGGATTCCGACCATTACCTTGCAAACAAAAATGGCCTCGGTGGGGTACAATCCAAATAGGGGGAGATCTTTTTCGTCTCTCCTTCTCTGTCAAACTGGTACTATATCCAGTCATGTTCCAACCAACATAAGCCTGCACCTCATCCTTAGGGATAGCATTATATGCATCAATATCTCGAATCATAGCTACTATTCCCCTTAATAAGGCACTATTGCTCGAGTTATCTTTAAGGGAACGTAAGGGGCATACCTCATTTGCATAGATAAACATGGTCTGAAAGGCCCACACAGACCCATTAAAAGAAAAAGGCAAAACCAAATATGGCAAATTTTTATCTGTCGTATGAGGCATAAGACCACAAACCCAACAATTAGTGGTATTTACTACTAACTGATGCTGATGCAACAACTGTATAAACGAGTTGTTGACAAATTCTGATCTCCTTGTCTGTTCATGTTCAGGCAACGTATAAAACTGGTGCTAAGAAACAGTAGTGAAAGAAAGCATAGGTTGGGAGGTGGGTGCAGATGTCTGTTGTGTAGCATAGACAGTCCAACCCACACAAGCTAATGTGATACTTAAAAAAATTCAAAAAGCACAATATTATAAAACATTTGCTATGTATCAATGTGCAAAATCTTGCCTTAAGATCTATTCTCTCAACATCTTTCAGTTACATCAGACTCCATCCTCTAACGTGCTGCTCGCGGCAATTTTCCTTCTTCACTCAAGTGTGCGTCCAGGCATCCTAGACGTCCCTAGAACCGCAGACCTTTCGTCAATACGCGGGCCACCCCTTAAGTCTTATACCGCGACCCTGCAGCTGAACCCGGATGGTGGTTCGAAAAAGAAAAATAGTCTCTTGTCTGAAAGAGTGTAATTCACAAATAAATTCAGATTTTATTTGTCCTTTTTAGACCTTAAGTTGTAGCGTTCTTTACCAGGCACAGTTTGATCCTGAAAGAGTGTTTCTGGGTGCGTAGTATCAAGTCTCAAACACGGCGGCACAGCTTCTTGCAAAACTTCATCATCCGCACGTTCTGACTGAGTTCATTCCAGATGTGCATCTCTAAAAGGTACAAATCTCGAAACCCTTTCACTTTCGGAATCAGCAACACCTTCCCGGACCCACTTATCGTACGGTAAGGGCAAAGGTATCTTCTTGCAATGGGTACCATGTACCCAGTTTTTCTTGCCGAACACCTTAATAGCAGTCCGAGTTGATAACAGGACTTGGTATGGACTGGTCCATCTTGGTTCCAAGTTCTTTGACCTCTGGAAATTCCTGATTAGAACCCAGTCGCCAGGTTGAATCGTGTGGCCTGCGTCTACAGAAACTGAAGGCAAAGTTTCATGGACCTGTTGGTGAAGAACACACAATTTAGCAGTCAAATCATGTAAGTAGTCAACCAACATAGGGTACTCGATATCACTGTACTTCTTAGGCCTCAGCACACCCCAGACATTCGCCGGGCGTCCAAAAACTATCTTGTATGGGCTAAGTCCCACGCGAGAATGTACTGTTGTTCTTGTGGACAAAAGTGCCAATGGTAAGGTATCGGGCCATGTAAGACCAGAGCTCGCTTGCACCTTGGCCAACTTCAGCTTCAGAGTGCCATTATAGCACTCGACCAGGCCTGCTGACTGGGGGTGATTCGCAACTTGAAATTTCTGTTTGATACCCAGACCCGCACATACTTTCTTCATAATCTGACCCACAAGTTCACTTCCATCATCACTCCATACCATCCTCGGCAAGCCATATCTGGGAAAGAATTCTTTGAGCAAAACCTTGGCTGTAGACAATGCCGTATTATCCTTTAGGGGGTAGGCCTCTATCCATCTGGAAAAGGCACAAACAACCACAAGGACATACTTCAAGTTATTGCATCTTTCCATATGAATATAGTCTATCTGCAGCACCTCAAACGGATCTGTTGGAGGAGCAAAATGACCCGCTGGAGTTGGGGTTCCCTTTCCAGGATTATGCATCAAGCAAATCATGCAGTGTTTAACCAAATTCTCAGCACACTTAGGAATTCCACCATTCTGCCATACCGGAGCCAACAACTTACATATCCCTTTTGAACTAATGTGAGCCAACCCATGAGCCATAGTAACCACTGGAAGCACATATGCATCCGGCAACAACCATCGCTGGTGCTCTCAACTCAACCCAACAGCCTGTTGAATCCAACATTCCCGTACTCTCTCTCCACATACTCAATTCTTTCTCAGTAGCTCCTGCCTGAATCATCTTCACACTTTCTGTTGTATCTTCACACATTCCTCCTTCCACAACCCATCTGGCAGGACCTGCAACATACATCCGACTCGTCACATCTTTCGCCGTTTCTCTCGCTACTTCATCTGCAAACGCATTCCCTCGACCCACATAATCCGTAACCTTCTTATGAGCACTACACTTCACTATCGCAATTTGGGTCGGCAAAGTAAGTGATTCAAGAAGTTCACTCACTAATTGTCCATGCTGAATTTTCGTACCATGGGAAGTAAGAAATCTACTCTCTTTCCACAAGCGACCAAAACTGTGAGCCACGCCAAATGCGTATTGGCAATCAGTATAAACATTCACTCTCTTTCCTTTTGACAACACACACGCTCTTGTCAATGCTATCAACTCCGCTGCTTGCGCTGAATTCTGTTCTGTTTCAACAATCTTGTGCAAAGTTGGGACAACATATGCTGCAGTCGTCTCTCCATTCGGAAGCTTAAAGCACGAACCATCTACCCATAGGGTACCATCAGGATTCGAAAGAGGAGTATCTTTCAGATCAACTCTACCCTTCGTTTCCTCCTCTGTCCGGAGAAAACAGTCATGCTGTTCCTGAGCGTCTGTCTCTACAAAAATCGGCAACAATGTAGCTGGATTCAATGTGTTGCACTGCTTGATGTACACATGGCTAGCAAAAAGCGTCAACTCATAACATGACAAACGCGCACTGGTAAGATGTTGAGTCTTGGTTCTATTCAATAGGGTATCCACTGCATGTAGGACCATCACAATCAATATATTATCCAATACCAAACCAGCAGACTGTCGGATAGAAACATCCGCTGCCGCTGTAGCTCTTAGTCAACTAGGCAACGCCCTAGCTACCGGATCTAAAGTAGCTGAAAAATGCGCACATGGGCGCTGCTTGTCTCCAAATTGTTGGGTCAACACTGACAATGCACAACCTTCTCTCTCGTGTACATAAAGTGTAAAAGGTTTACTGTAGTCGGGGGTACCCAACACCGGAGCAGAACACAATGCATCATCTTAATTCAGAAAAACTCTTCTGACATTCGTCAGACCAAGGAAGAGGGTGTGGTGTGTCCTTAAGAGTAAGTGCCAACAAAGGTTTCGCTAGCAAAGAAAAATTCGATGTCCACTGTCTACAAAACGAGGTGATACCTAAGAAGGCACGCACCTCTCTGTGTGCATGGCACAGTCATTTGGGCAATCGCTTGAATACGCTCTGGGGTCAATCGCCTTCCCTCCTTCGACAAGAGATGACCTAAGTAGGTCACTTCTTGGCGGCAATACTGCAACTTCGAAGGTGACACTTTATGATGAAGGTCAGACAGGTGTCGCAATAAAGAAAGAGTAACTTCTTTACAAATCTCTTCGTCATCAGCAGCAACCAACAGATCATCAACATACTGGATAAGAGTAGCACCAGAAGGCAATTCAAGAGTATCAAGCTGAGTTTTCAAAGCCTGACTATAAATGGAGGGACTCTCACAATAACCTTGAGGAGCGCGCTTAAACCGGAAACTGCGGCCTCCTAAAGAGAAGCCAAAAATATCCCTACTTTCCTCAGCAATCGGAATACTGAAGAACGTGTTCTTCATATCAATAACAGAAAACCAAGCAGCTCAGGCAGGGATCATAGTCAATAAAACAGTAATGTACGGGACAACAGGAAACTGTGGCACAACGATCTTATTGACCTCTCGAAGGTCAATCACAAACCGATACACAGGTGGCTGAGAAGAGTCAGTACGCTTAAGGACAGGCAGAACAGGACTGTTAATCACATTACCTCTCGTTTCTTCAAGCACACCTTTCTCAACCAAATCATAGATAATCGCTAAAAGAGCTCTTTCGCCATCACTGGAAATTTTGTACTGAGGAATGCGAGGTAATTTAGCATTCGACTTAAGGGTAACAACTTAGGGTGGAATCTGCAAGAGACCAACATCATTGGGACCTGTAGCCCAAAGTGTATCAGGGAGAGAACGCAGTTCCAGTGGAAGGCGATCTTTAGACGGATACATCGGGGAAATCACTTTCTTACCCACCGTAAGATGTACTCCCGAAGGAGAACAATGTAATGTCGCATGCAATCTTTTCAACAAGTCCAAACCCAACAGATTCTCGCCACAGCCAGTGGTTAGAATAAGGGGAGCCTCCAATTCACAGGGACCAATAGAAAGGGGCAAAGGACAAGAAACCGGGTTACGAACTGGGGCGCCAGAAAATCCTACTGAAACATTGGTCAAGCCAGACAAAGGTGCGCCGGGGAGTTTAGAGTGCATGATAGAACTCTTTGCTGCACCAGTATCCAAAAGAAAAGGTTCTGCCACACCTGATGTAATCACTTCAACATAGGGTCCACTCTGGTCTACTGGAACTGACACTACTCCCTCCCTTTGTCCATGGCTGTCCTAACTATCATTAAAACCAGCACTCTCACTTCCAACATAATAATCATCAGTGCAATACTGAGCGGACTGGACGGTCGGAACATTCTGTTGGTCAAAATAATTCATAGAATTTTGAGGGGAAAAGGAACGTTCATTCTGGGGAAACGTACCACGTCCCCTACCCCTAGGTACGTGGTACTTGTTGGAAACCACCACGACCTCTCAGACCAGACATACCATTTGCATTCTGTAGCAAGATCGGGAAACTATTCTTGAAGTGACCTTCTTCTTTACAATAAGCACACTGATTAGGGCCTAGTGGGATACGCGAAGCAAAAGACTCAGGCTTCTGCAATAGTTTCTGAAACTGTGGAGGTTGCTGAAACTGGGAAGGTTGCTGAAACTGACGCTGATTAGGGAGAGGCGGATACGCCTGCTGCAGAAGAACTTTCGTTTTAAATTCTCTAGTCTTCTTCTCTACTTTATCCTTCTCATCTTTATCTCTATTCTCATAGTATTGTGCAGTAGCCAATATCTGGGCCGAAGAAGAAACAGCCCATGAACTCTCAGTGTCCTTTAACTTATTAGAAAGTTCAGGAAGTAAATTAAAAAACAAACTTATCTACAAACAACCTCTGACCACCTTCTGTACTCATGTCCTGACCACTATGATCAATGAATGTTTCCTCAAACCTAGTAAACAAATCGGACACACTCTCGTCTTTCTTTTGTTTGCATGCCGCTAATTTGTCCCAATTCACCCGCAGAGGAGGCATCATAGTTTTCATTAAATTAATAATCCTACCAGGTAGTTCTGCAACTAAGGGTTCAGGTTTGGCACCTCCTACCTGCCGACCATCTGCAGCAGTAATATTAACCCATGTATCTCCTAACTCTGGCGCGTGATCCTCGTGACGGATCTTCGCCCACAAGGGTTGAGGAACTACATTACCCATCAACATATCGATGTCAGCTAAATTCATAACACACGCATCAACTGTCTGAGACAACTCCTTATAATAACCAGCAGGATTTTTACGGGGGTCAGGCAAGGTCTGCTTAAGAGCCAGGACCTCAGCTCTCTTCCAAGGGACATGCACCCACACTCGCTGAAAATGAGCCGGTGCAGCTGCAATACTATGAGCGGCATCAGCCACAACTGCCTCTCTCCATACAGGGGGAACCTCTCTCGTAGGATACTGTTTCACTTTTCTCCTAATAGAAGGGTCAGGTTCGAACAATGACTGAGGTGGAAGTCTAGACCTAAAAGTAAGTAGTGTCTCTACCGCTTCCTCAACATCAGAACCTTCAGACTGACCATTAAGCAATTCCAGTAGAATTGAACCCAACTCATTATCTTCCCACTCCTGATGAAGGAAGGTACACATGACATCAAAAACATACCTTTGTTTTGGTGCCTCCCACTTTAGGAAGATATCCATAACCACTTGTGGACTGTACTTGGAGGTATTCGAAACCCATCTACGAGCAAGGAGATCTAACACTGCCCGCTCTTCGGGACCAGGGAGCTGATTACGTCTCTGCTTACGTTCAGAAACGGGTCATATTTTTGGAGGCTTCATAGTTTTCATTAAATTAATAATCCTACCAGGTAGTTCTGCAACTAAGGGTTCAGGTTTGGCACCTCCTACCTGCCGACCATCTGCAGCAGTAATATTAACCCATGTATCTCCTAACTCTGGCGCGTGATCCTCGTGACGGATCTTCGCCCACAAGGGTTGAGGAACTACACTACCCATCAACATATCGATGTCAGCTAAATTCATAACACACGCATCAACTGTCTGAGACAACTCCTTATAATAACCAGCAGGATTTTTACGGGGTTCAGGCATAGTCTGCTTAAGAGCCAGGACCTCAGCTCTCTTCCAAGGGACATGCACCCACACTCGCTGAAAATGAGCCGGTGCAGCTGCAATACTATGAGCGGCATCAGCCACAACTGCCTCTCTCCATACAGGGGGAACCTCTCTCATAGGATACTGTTTCACTTTTCTCCTAATAGAAGGGTCAGGTTCGAACAATGACTGAGGTGGAAGTCTAGACCTAAAAGTAAGTAGTGTCTCTACCGCTTCCTCAACATCGGAACCCACTATCGTCCCTTTAGCAAATTCAGACTGAACATTAAGCAATTCCAGTGGAATTGAACCCAACTCATTATCTTCCCACTCCTGATGAAGGAAGGTACACATGACATCAAAAACATACCTTTGTTTTGGTGCCTCCCGCTGTAGGAAGATATCCATAACCACTTGTGGACTGTACTTGGAGGTATTCGAAACCCATCTACGAGCAAGGAGATCTAACGCTACCTGCTCTTCGGGACCAGGGAGCTGACTACGTCTCTGCTTAAGTTCAGAAACAGGGGTCATATTCAGTGACCCAAAGAAAGGAGACAAAAGACTAGTGACAGTCTCAGTCATTTGTTGCCGAGCAGAAGGAGAAGTTGACATGAGGACAGGAGACAAAGTGTTTTGAGGAGACAGAGACGTAGGGACTGAAATAAGAGAAGTCCAAGATAAAGGAGTATAAGGCAAAGGAGTTTGAGGCAAGGCTGGTGGCAAGGCTGGCGGCCCTGGAGGGGGTTGCGCCGGGGGAGGAAGAACCACCTGTGAAGCAACGGGTGGCTGAACGACAACAGGGGGTTGAACGACAACAAGGGGTGCAACAACTGGAGGTAACCGAGGTGCAGTAGCATCCTGCACATAAGGTGGTGGTGATCTCAGTAAATATGACATCAAAGCATCCTTTTCAGGGTCTTCAGTCACATTTGAAAGGGGAGGTGGCAAAGCTGGGTAACATTTGTCAATGGCCATGCAATGTTGTCTATCTGACACTTCAATCGCACGATCTTCTTCATCTTCCTTAAACTGCCTAGCAGCTTGCATTACCGATATATTACTTTCCTTCCTATCTCTCTTAGCTTGCTTAATTTCTCGCTGTTTGACTTCCTTACGCCAAAGGCGGAAAAGAGTCAAACATCGCCGGCCGGGCTTTTTTCTTAAATAGCGCAACTTCTAGGTTATCTAAAACATCTGATTCAAAACTACCATGTTGGGGCCATCGTAAAACACCATCTTTCCTTGTATAACGGACCCATACTTCATTAAAGGTAATGGGACCTACACCATGCTTTGAATAGAGCTCATAAGTTGGAGTTCCAACCGGAGGTATCGGACAGGAGTCCTCCAATCAGGAATCCCTATTACAACTACAACAAAACCATTTCCTAAATTTGCTAAAACCAGGCATCTTTTAGCTCACTAGTCTTGCTTCAAACTTCAAGGGGTTATCAAAAAAATGATGCACTCGCAAATATACGAACCCCTCTGCTTCGACTATTGCAATGGGCGAATCAAAACCAAGAAATAAAACAAAGTCGTGGGAGCGACCCACTTATACTTAACCAAAATGTCTGTCACGCCACCAGAAGACCGTCTTAACGTCTCGCCTTACAAATCATCACAAGAGGGTCCAAGACAGGGCGACAGTCAGGGCAGCAGTCCTTCGCAGCCGTCGGAAAGGGGAAGCCTCGCAGAAAAAAACCTTCGGTCCACGTCAACATGCAGGGGTCGATGAAGTGGCGGCCGTCCTCCGGAATTTCCTCACGGGGCTCCTCACAATCTTCGGGCTTGGACCAGTACCGCTGAAGTCTCCCCGCGTTGGGCGCCAGTTGAAGAACCGGGGTTTAACCCAGCGGCGCCAGGGGTACGCCTAAGATCTTCGAGTTCACCTGTCAAGGTATACAGAGACACGGAATACTTCTGGATGGCATCAGAGACCAAGTTTATTAGCTGCAGCTAGTAACAGTGATCCTAGAAATACATCACAGTGTAAATTCTCAGGAGACTGCTCATTTTACTAAGGCGAGACGTCTCCTTTTATACCCAATATTCACATTATAAATGTACACCCATTGCACAAAATTCGAGCCAATAAGGTACATTTTCAAACAAAGTGTCAAATAACAAAAACTCAATTTACAGTATCCCAACCCAAAAGTTAATTATTAGGAATGTCCCAAATCCAATCTCCACAAGCCGGACAAACCTATAATTGAAGGCATAACCCATGTAATGAAGAAACATAAAAAAAGAAACAGTAACAGATGCTGAACAAGATGAGGCATGTGCAAGGAAACTAAAAGTTAACGATGTCCTGAACATTGATTGGCAATCTCAGACAAAGATCGATCAGGGAAATTGGCTGTGCGAGGTCAGTTTCAGGTGAAGAGGTCAGTTTCTTACAGTTAATTTCAGAGTCAAAAAGAAAACTAGTTAATGTATACATGAACTAAGAAGGCCAGGCCACTTTATTCGCCAGGCTACCTTCACAGGCCTACGTGAGGGCAACACAAAATGGTGGCACATAACAAAATGGAGTCAGACTCGAGAATTACAGAACCTCACTCTCCTCTAAGGATCCCCTCCACTACTCCTCCACCTATGCCATCACCACCTGCTCCCTTATTACAGCACTCCCCTACATCTTCTGTCATACCAGATGATGACAACAGGGATGATAGCTCGGATGATACAAGGGGTGGTGCAAATGATCCCTCTATTCCTCCAGGCTCACCTGACCCATGGGATGATTACAACACCCCAGATGTCCCTAATGTCCCTCAAGACGACATATATCCCTTTAGGCCTTCCCCACACTATATGATTTATTCAGCTAGTACACAAGGCTGCACCATACCATGGGGTGGACATGCACACTGACCCTGTAGATGAAGACTTCCTAATGGATACTTTTGATGATTCGCAAAGATCCTCGTCAATTTTACCCATGCTTAAGGGAGTTATTAAGCATGCTCCTGAAGTCTTCAAAGACCCAGTTAGAACGCGGGTCATCAACCCATGCATAGAGAAGAATTATAAAGCTGCCCCTTCAGATCCAGCATATATTAAAAGCCCAGTACCATTAGACTCTCTTGTGGTCTCTAATGCAGGCAAAAGAGCAAATTCACAAACATCAGGTGAACCTCCCCCACCAGATAAAGAGTCTAAGCTCCTTAACGCATCAGGTAAACGGACGGCGTCTCAGGCAGCAAACATGTGAATACGCAAGCATTATTGGCACGATATGACAGGGCACATTATGATGAATTAGAATCATTAATGCAGCACCTCCCTGATAGATATAAAGATAGAGCAAATGAGCTTATCCAAGAGGGAAAAAATATTACAAACACCTCTATTCGTTGTGCATTAGATGCAGCAGACACTGCCTCAAGAGCAATTAACACTAGTGTTTTGCTGCGTAGACACGCATGGCTACATATTTCAGGGTTCAAACCTGAAGTCCAAAGTGCCATACTTAACCAGCCCTTTGATGAGCAACACTTATTCCGACCTAATGTAGACGTATCCCTTGAAAATAGGAAGAAGGATAGAGATACAGCCAAATCTATGGGAATCTTGCAGTTGCAGGCTCCTAAACGCTCATTTTGCCGCTCATCTTACAGAGGCGCCACAAAGCCCCCACACAATCCACCTATAGGGGCTACCAAAGGGGTGGTTACAGAGGTAACAACAATAAGGGCAGAGGGAAAAACAACAACTCCCGCTCTGCCTCCACCCCTGCCCAATGACTTCCCTCCCCTTCCCCCGCCCCATTCCACTCCTGTCGGGGGAAGATTACAACAATACCTACCAGCCTGGGAAAACATCACATCAGACAGGTGGGTGCTACAAATAATTCAGTCAGGTTACTGTCTCGAACTAACTTCTACCCCCCCAAACATACCACCCCGACAGCGTCCAATGTCACAAGAACATCTGATACTGCTCAGATAAGAGGTTCTATCCCTCCTGCAGAAAAATGCAATAGAAATAGTTCCAATGCATCAGAAAAATAAAGGAGTATACTCCCTGTATTTCTTAATCCCAAAGAAGGACGGATAGCTAAGGCCTATCCTAGACCTCAGACCCCTAAACCTGTACATACGGTCAGACCACTTTCATATGGTCACACTCCAACAGGTCCTTCCGCTCCTTTTACAAGGCGACTTCCTTGTCACTCTGTATCTCAAGGACGCCTACTTCCACATTCCTATCCACACAGCGCACAGAAAATATCTCAGATTTGTACTAGACGGTCAGCACTACCAATTCAAAGTACTCCCATTCGGAGTCACAACAGCACCAAGGGTGTTTACCAAATGCCTAGGAGTAGTTGCAGCACACTTAAGAAGACATCATATTCACAGCTTTCCATATCTAGACGACTGGCTCATAAAGCCAACTCATACAGCCAGTGTGTACAACACACTCACGCCACAATTCAACTGCTCCATGACTTGGGATTCACAGTAAATCACACCAAGTCACATCTGCAAACATCACATGTACAACAATATCTGGGCGTTACAATAAACACCCAATTAACACTAGCGTATCCCTCTCCAGCCAGGATAACAAGTGTACAAACTCTCCTAACAAAATTCAAACTGCAACACTCGCTTCCAGCTCGAGTGTTCACCTCAGAGGTCCACTAACCCCAATATTGCCACGACCAACTTCGATAACTGGATCTCCAGTACCCTCGATCAAGTTCTCCCTTCTACCTCCCTAAAATCAATAACAAGATCTAGGGTTGCCCCGTGGTACACACCCGCCCTTAGAACTATGAAGCAAACATGCCGCAAACTTGAGAGAGCTTGGAGGCAGGACCATTCTCAACAGAGGAAGGCCGATTATAGAGCTGCCATAAAACTCTATAAAAAGGAAATCTATGCCACACAATCTTGCTTCTACGATGTGAAAATTAATATGGCTGCTAATGCGCCCAAGGACATTTTTAAAATAGCTAAATCTTTCATCTCCCCACCCCCTGAGCGTCCTTCATCAGACGGCGCACAAACCCGGTGCAACAATCTTGCTACTTTTTTCTCCCAGAAAATCCAGGCTATCTATTCTTCATTTACCACTGGTGATGACAACATAGAACCCACCTCCCCTCCTGTTTCTGATCCCCCCACCACATGTATGCTCGAAAAATTCCCTCTTCTTGACCCCTCCTCATTAGATAGGTTGATCCCTAAGATCACCTCGGGATCCCCTAATGACCAGGCACCCCCCTAAACCCTCATTAAGGTCATAGACGTTATTCGTCCGGTCATCTTAGATGTCCTTAATGCCTCCATTGCTTCCAAAACAGTTCCGCCTCCATGGAAGTGCTTGATGGTTAAAGCTTTGTTGAAAAAGCCGACTTTGGACCAGAACAACTTGGCCAACTATCGCCCCATCTCCTTACTTCCATGGATGAGTAAGCTACTTGAGAGGCATGTTAATAACATCTTAGTGGACTATTTTGAGTCCAATAGCCTGCTCCGTGCCTCTCAGACAGGGTTCCGCCCTCAGCACGGAACCGAAACCGCTCTTGTGGCGGTGACGGAAGAAGCTAGAGCTGTGCTGGACCAGGGAGGTAAGGCTGCCATCATACTACTTGACCTCAGTGCCGCGTTCGACACGGTCAACCACTCTACACTATTACATTGGTTGAGTGGTCTGGGCGTGTCGGGCGCGGCCCTGGAATGGCTTGCCTCCTTCCTGGATAATAGATTATTCCAGGTGTTTGAGGGCGAGGCGCTCTCCCCTAAACATCCTCTCAGTTGTGGGGTACCCCAGGGCTCCTCCCTGAGCCCCACTCTTTTTAACGCCTATATGGAACCCCTAGAGAGGATAGTCCATCCCTTCGGTGTGCGTATTGTTACCTACGCAGATAACACCCAACTGGTGGTCTCCCTTGACCACTCAGCGGGATCATCTTCCACCTTAGGTCCCTGTCTAGAGGCTGTTGCCAGATGGATGCAATCCTCATACCTCAAACTTAATGGGGAGAAAACAGACATTATGCTGTTGGGCAACCCCTCTCTATCTGCCCTAGCATCCATCTGGCCTCCATCTCTTGGCCCGCCTCCTCCTCCCAACCCCCAGATTAAGAGCCTGGGAATCTGGCTGGAGAAAGCGCTTGATTTTTCAGCCCAAGCCACTAAAACCGCCTCCACTTGCATCGGGATGATGAAAATGCTCCGTAAGGTGCTTCCCCTGCTCCCATTCCAGGCCAGGAGGATCATGGTCCAGGCCCTGATCCTCTCTCACCTGGATTATGGGAATGCCCTCTATATGGGAGCCCCAGCTGCAGTGACCCATAGGCTTCAGGTCACACAAAACTGTGCTGCCCGTTTATTGTACAACATCCCCCGCTGGCAGTCAGCTAAGAAAGCTCTGAAAGAGCTTCATTGGCTCCCAGTAGTGGCCAGAGTGCAGTTCAAGGCCATGTGCATTGTGCACAAATCTTTTCACCGTACTGGCCCGGCAATTCTGCACCCTATAGCTACACCCTATGCTCCGTCCAGAGCCTTACGCTCTAGTTCTCTGCAACTTGTAACCGCCACCAAAATTAACAAAGCCCGTTGGGGCGGTCGTTCCTTTTCCCATACCGCGGCCAGGCTTTGGAACTCCCTTCCCCTCTCCCTTCGAGAAATCAATAATCACTTGTCCTTCAGAAAGGCTTTAAAAACGCACTTGTTTGCAAAGACGTGCTGATCTACCCTGAGCCCGCCACCAGTATTCAGTCTAAAGCGCTGCGAGGCCTCCGGGTAGTTACGCGCTATATAAGTGCAATTTTCATTTCATTTCATTTCATGCAGCTCATAGGAATGATGGCATCTTGCATATTCATAGTACCTCACGCAAGACTACAAATGCGTCCACTTCAAGAGTGATTAGCACGACAATGGACCCAGGCTCACTGTCAATTAACAGACCTAGTGTTGGTAGACAGTCAGATTCATTGTTCTTTGCAATGGTGGAACACCAAAAACCTTTCAAAAGGCCGACCGTTTCTAGAGCCAGTTCCTCAAATAGTCATAACAGCGGACGCATCGCTCTCCGGCTGGGGAGCTCACCTACTGCATCACACCATGCAAGGCAGGTGGACACCGCAACAAAGGTTACTCCACATCAACCACTTGGAGTTACTAGCTTTATTTCTAGCCCTGAAAGCATTTCAAAAGCAAGTGTCAGGGAAAGCTGTCTTAGTCCGCACGGACAGTATGACAGCAATATATTACATAAACAAGGGGGGCACATTCTCTACAGCTCTCTCAGTTAGCGCAGCAGATATGGAGATGGGCTATACCACTAAAGATCTTCCTCTTAGCCCAACATGTTCCAGGAGTACAAAACACCATGGCAGATCTGCTAAGTCGACAGACACAGATGATCCTCTTCGCCACCCACGAAAATGCAAAATGCCCAAACTGCGCCGCCAGATATCCACACCCACTGTCCAGAGGCAATGCGATATGGATGAACTGGAACGGAAAAATTGCGTACGCTTTTCCTCCTCTCCTACTACTTCCGTTAGTGGTACGCAAACTACAGCAACATTCCCTAACACTGATTCTAGTTGCTCCATCTTGGGCCAAACAACCGTGGTACACCACGCTGCTGCAACTTTCTGTGGTACCACACCAGAAACTAAGCCTATCTCCACGCCTATTAACACAGAACCATGCAGAGATCAGATCAGACACCCAGACCCAGCGCAGCTCAACCTTGTCATCTGGCTCCTGAAGTCCTAGGGTTGGGTTACCTTGACCTCCCTCCAGACTGTATGAACATTATTAAAGAAGCTAGATGTCCCACCACTAGAGCATGTTATGCAGCTAAGTGGAAACGGTTCGTAATATACTGTCAAAACAACCACATCAATCCTTTAGATGTGTCTATTGAACACATCATAGATACCTATTACACCTTTAAAAGTGTAATTTAGCGTACACGTCCATCAGACTGCACCTTGCGGCCATTGCAGCATACTTACAAAATAGACATCTATCTCTTTTCAGAGTACTACCTGTCATAAAGGCTTTCATGGAAGGACTCAAAAGAATAATCTCTCCCAGAACACCACCTTCACCAGTGTGGAACTTAAACATTGTTCTCACACAGTTAATGCGACTCCCCTTTGAACCGTTTCATAAATGTGAATCGCAATTCCTAACTTTGAAAGTAGCTTTCCTAGTAGCTATTACTTCTCTCAGAAGAGTTAGTGAACTACCAGTATTTACCATTCAAGAACCCTTTCTGCAAATGCATCATAATAAAGTGGTTCTACGTACTAATCCTAAATTCCTTCCAAAAGTCATTTCACCCTTCCATCTGAATCAGTCTGTTGAGCTGCCCATATTTTCTTGCAGCCACAAACAGTCGCAGAAAGAGCTCTTCACACCTTGGATGTCAAAAGAGCATTGCTTTACTAGATTGAAAGGACACAAACCTTTTGTAAAACCAAACAACTTTTTGTGTCTTTTTCACTTCCACATAAAGGTAACCCCCTATCAAAATCTGGGATAGCTAAGTGGATTGTTAAATGCATATAAATCTGTTACCACAAAGCTAAACGTATGTTATCTATTCCTCCCAAAGCCCATTCTACAAGAAAAATATGGGCTTCAATGGAACTTCTGGGGAACATTCCCCTAGATGATATATGCAAAGCAGCTACATGGTCTACACCGCACATATTCACAAAACACTATTGTGTAGATGTGCAAACTAAACAACAAGCAACTGTGGGCCAGGCTGTACTAAAAACCCTGTTTCAAACAACTGCAACAGATACTGGTGGTCGCCGCTAAAGGTGGGTGCTGCTATATAATCTATGCACAGTGTGTAATCTGCAGCTCATATGTCTCGAACGGAAAATGCTACTTACCAGTATGCATCTGTTCTTGGCATGTAGAGCTGTAGAGCTACAGAGTTACACACGCCCACCTGCCTCCCCAGCTACCTTTATCTGTTCCAGTATTATCTTAATTAGATACAAATTACATGGACATCACTACTTTTTGTAAGACTCCATCACTTCCCTAATGGCGAAAAACAATCCGGGGATGAGCCGACGCCCATGCGCAGTATGATCCAAAGGAGGAGTCACCTATCCTGTGACTTCCAAAGACTTTTCTACAACAAAAACAAACTGCAAACATCCGGGCCCAACACTAGGTGGCCATCTATTTACAGTGTGTAACTCTGCAGCTCTACATGCCAAGAACAGATGTATACTGGTAAGTAGCATTTTCCTTTCTTCCACCAGTCTGACCCTCCTATCTGTTAATGCCAGCTACTTGTTGGGACGCTATTCCTACACCCTTTGGGATTCGGTGGCACATGTCCTTTCTGGTCTGAAGATTTTCAAACTGTTCTTGGTCAGGTGATTCAAGATGGTTGTGATGCGGCCAAGTTCACTCTTCGTTGTGGTTTGGACACCACCACTTCTACCGGGTGGGTCATAGGCACCAGGGTTGCCATTCACTGCCAAGCATGCCTGCTATTGACTGGGTTCTCAGCCAATCTCTATCCCTCCATGATGGACATGCCCTTCAACAGGACTCGCCAGCTCGGGGACAAGGCTGGGTCCTTTCTAGAGCATTTGAAGGAGAACAAAGCTACTGCTTGCTCTTTTATGGTTTTAGCAGAGGTGCCTCATGCAGCCAGCCTGTGCAAGATTCCAGCAGTTGTGTTCAGGGCCAAGGTGCCCACCACCCCTGCGGCCAAGGTCAATGGGCTGCCCAGTCTACTTCACCCCCTGCAGCCCCACCTGCCAAATATCTTTGCCTTTACATAAGCCAGAATCGCTGGCAGTGTCCAGCAATTCGAACCAGGTTGGGGGGCAATAACATCCGACATGTGGGTTCTGCAAATTGTTTGCTTTGGCTATGCCTTACCGTTCCTTTCTTTCCTGTTTGCACCTTCCACCATCTCCTCAATGACTGACAAATGCATGTCTCTCCATTTTGCGGTAGAAAGTGCAAGCACTTTCAGTCAAAGGACCTATCAAGAGGGTGAATGGGCCAGAAATAGGTTGCGTTTGGTATTCCCCCTACTTTCTGGTGCCCAAGGAAGATGGTGGCCTGTGGCCTATTTTAGCCCTGTGCCCCCTGAACTCCTTACTCTGGAAGGAGAAATTCAAAATGCTCACCTTGTCCCAGGTCTGTACTGTTCTCGACCCTGGAAACTGGATGGTGGCGTTGACCTGCAGGATGTCAATTTACATATAACAGTCATTTACCTCCCACTGACTCTACCTGCAGTTTGTGGTGGGAAGTCGACCTACAATGACAAGGGAGAAAAACATTTAAAAAAAAGAAAAACACTTAGCTTGAGTTCGCCGCATCACCAATGAGGCGAGCGCAAGGTAAGTGTTTTTTTTCTTTTTTGTAAATTTTTTATTCTCCTTTGTTGTCATATATCGACTCTTCCTACCCCACTGCTCTTACCTGCACCGGCAGCAGCTGCGAAAGTAATGGCTGTGTTGATGGCACACCTTCAGAGGTCAGGGATGGCAGTCCTTCCCTACCTCAACTACTGGCTATTGAAAGCAGGCTCTCCTTAGGCAGTCGTTAGCCACCTCCAGACTGCAGTGAACCTCCTATTATCTGTGGGGTTCACTGTCAACATGCTGAAGTAACACCTGACTCCTTCTCAGATGCTCCCTTTAAACGTAGCCATTTTGGACATTGTCTGGAGTTCAGGACATTTAGGCGATGATCCCGATCTTTTTGACCTCAGTCCTGAATTTCAGTGAGATCGACTCTGCAGCTACTGGAGCTGATTGCCGCCTGCATCCTGCTGGTCAAAAATGCCAGGTGGCATATTTAAGCTCTGTAGTGAGAGCTAAAGACCTACTTATTTACTTATGCCTACTTACCCTCCTGGGGTATAAGTTATCAACTAATACACTCCAGCCACCTGTCCTGGGCTTTTCTTTCAATCTGACTTCAGGTGTAACCCATCTTCTTGCAGTCAGCCTCGAACCCTCATGCCAGACCTTCCTCTTTTGCTTGAGGGTTCCAGGTCATGTCTTGCCTGATGGTGTTTGATGCAGGTTTGCGGAGGGTGTGACCTATCCAGCTCCACTGCCTTAGGTCTTTGTAGCTGATGGTTTTTGTTCAGCAGATTTGGTGAATTCTCCTCAGTCAGTTGTTAATGAAGGTCTGGACTTTGGTGGTGGTGGTCACTGTTGTCCTCCAGGTTTCTGCTCCATACAGTAGGACCGATTTAAAGCTTATAAAGCTTGGTTTGCAGCAGTAGATCCTTGGAACTCCAGATATTCTTTAGCTGAATAAAAGCAACCCTTGCTTTGCAGATTCTTGCCTCGACTTTGGCGTCTGTGCCGCCCTGCTTTTCGGTGACACTGCCAAGGTAGAGAAAGGCCTCAACGTCTTCCAGTACATTTCCTGCAAGAGTAACTGCAGTTGTTCTGGCAGTGTTAACCTTCAGTATCTTGGTTTTTTCCTTGGGAATGTTGAGGTCAAATTGTGCTGATATGGCTGCAATGTTGTCGGTCTTCTTTTGCATCTGCACATGGGTATGGGATAGTAGGGCCAGGTGGTTTGCAAAGTCCAGTGTGTCGAGCTGCGTCCAAGATGTCCACTGGATCCCATTTCTTCTTGCTGTGGATGTCCTAATGATCCAGTTGATGGCCAGCAGGAAGAAAAAAGGCAAGAGCAAACAACCCTTGCAGACTCGGGTCCTCACTTGGAAGACTTCTGTGAGTTGTATTCCATGGACTATCTTTCATGTCATTCCCTCATAAGAGTTCCTGATAATTATTACAAATTTATCTGGCACACTGTTGTGGCAGAGGAGTTTCTCTGTCCACACTGTCGTATTCCTTCTCATAGTCCATGAAGTTGACACAGGTTGGGAGGGGTGAGAGGGTTGGGGGGGAGTTTTGTAGTTTAGTCTGTATAGGATCTACCATTGCGGATGCCAGCTTACTGATCTTGCAACTGAGCATCAACTTTTTCCTTCATTCTGTTCAGGATGACTGTTGAAAACTTTTTTCCCCCGGAGTTTTATATAGCGTGAACTTGACCTGAAGGTATCCGAGCGCTTTACATTAGCACCAGTTGCATCACAGACAGACACATTAATTTTGTTAGGCACAGGGAGATTAAGTGATTTTCCCAGAATCACAGGATGTTGAGTGTCCCTTGCCAAGACCCTGTTACCCAGCTACGAGGTTGACCACTCTAGCCGTTAGGGTACTTTGCCTGGGGTCGGTAGAAGAGTTACCCCTCTGCGGTTTACGCAGTTGCTCAGGTCACATATCCTTCCTGTCTGACAACACCTTTTCCTCTTCCCAGAGCCTTCCATACATGGGGTAGAGCATGTCTACTTATGGTTCAATGTCTCCCTTTAGTGCCTCTGCAGGAATATTGTCGGGTCCTGCTGCATTTCCATTTCTCAGATGTTTGATGGCTTGCCATATTTCTTCCTTGGTAGGTCTGCTGCAGTCGATTGGCAAGTCTTGGTGGAGGCTGCAGCACGGGCTCGTTCTGCAGTACTTTAAAGTGCTTCACCCGTCTTCGTTGTTGGCCTTCGTTAATCATGATTGTCTACCCAGCTTTGTCTTTAACAGGTCTTTCTGGCTTGCTGTTCTTTGATCTTCTCCCACTGACTTTCTACTGGCTCTGTTAGACCTCTAGTTCTTGCAGGACTTGAAACTTTTTACTGAGGGTGACTGAGTCTTTATTTTGTTTCATTGCATCTTTGAGGAGGGTGCTGTTGTATCACTGGTGTTCGTTTATCGTTCCATCCATGATTACTTCAGCTTTAGCTATAGCCTTAGCCTGGCCACGAAAGGTGATGGTCCGACGCCATGTCCGCTCCTGTCATCACTTTCACATCCTGCAGGCACCTCCAAGAACTTTTTGGCAATGCAGCCATGGTCAATCTGATTCCCTGTTGAATGGTCTGGTGATACCCACGTTGCCTTCTGTATTCTTTTGTGTGGGAAGACACAACCGCCTATCACCAGACTGTTCAGGGCACAAAGATCTACCATCCTTTCACCATTCTCCATCATGTTGTCAAGGCCATGGATGCTAATGACTTCTCCTGACTTCTCCATACACAGTGTTGTTGCTTCAATTCTTGGCATTGAGGTCACCCATCAGTATAGGGATGCCTTTCTCTAGGCATTTGTCTAGGGTGGACTACAGTCTGTTGTAAAATTGTTCTTTTAGCTCTTCTTTGCTGGCATTTTTAGGTGCATAGCACTGGTTAACATTCATGTTGATCCTCTTTTTTTGTGTACAGAAGGTTGCTGTGCTATTTCTGGGCCCGTGGGCTTCCCATCCAATCAGAACTCTGTTGGTTGCTGGCGTTAGCATGAGTGCTACTCCGGACTATGTGGGGTGTTCTCTTCCTCCTGTTCAGAATACAGCAGCATTCCTCCTATAACCAGTCTTTTCTGTCAGGAAGGACTTTGTCCATCTGGTCTCGCTGATTCAAAGCAGGGCAGAGTTGTATTTTTTCCCCTCCGCTGCCACAAGATAGGCCGTCTTGACTATCTTGTAAATGGTCCTCACGTTCCATGTCCTGATGGTGATGGTCTTGGTTGAAAGAAGGTAGATCGGTTTTGTGGTTTCCAGGGATCTCTGGCTTTCACCAAATGGGTAATAGCTCTCCCTTAAGGAGATTCCTCTCTCCCCAAGCCTGGGATGTCTTTTGGTTGGCCTTTCTGTAGCTAGGATTTTTTTTCCATGCTGGAGTAGCTAGCCCCATGCATAATCCTCCTTCTTATGCAGCAGAGCTTGGGACCAGCCATAGCGGAGGTATCTAAAGTCCTACTGGGCCCAAATTCAAGGGGTCCTCTCCCACCATGTTCATATTTCGGATCTGCAGTGGTGGTTGCTGGATCGCAGTAGGGTCTGCAGCAGACCCTTCTGTCTACCCTACCCAGCGGTGACCGCTGCAATGCTTCTGGATTGTGGCGGCCACCTGGGAGAAGTGAAGGTCAGAGGCCTCTGGTCTCCGGCAAAGTCCTGGCTCCATATCAGTCTCCTGAAGCTAAGGGCCATCTGCCTGGCGTTGCGAGCCTTCCTCCAGTCCATCTATCAAAGGGAGGCTGCTACAGGTGCTCAGACCCTGTGCCTGGAGGCCTTGCGCTTCTTGAAATAGCTGGACTGCTGATTAATTTTCCTGGTGGTGACTCACCTGGCAGGATCTTTTAATGGCAGGGTGGACAAGCTCAGCTGTCGACACCTTGTTGATCACAAAAGGTAGTTATACCTGGAGGTGGTGAGGTCTCTTCTGTGAATGGGGAGAACTGTGGTTCTCCAACGTCGACAACAGTGTCAGCACTTCTGCAGGCGTCTCTTGCTCGGTGGTACGTGCCGACGCTAGTAGACTTTGGAATTACTGTAAGCCTTTCTGCTAATGCCACTTCTGCCTGAGTTCACAAGAAAATCAGGACTAACCGGGCCCAAGTCATCCTAGTGGCTCCTGGTTTAGCACTGAAAGTGTGATATCCAGAACTCCTGGGCTTGAGCATATGCTCTCCGATCAGGCTGCCCCTCCTGGAAGACCTGCTGGCTCTGCTGGCCTTCACAATCTCCATTTTCATACTTGGCGATTCAGCAGTTACAGCCGAACAACTTCGACCGCAGGTGGTCGATGTCTTCTTGTTAGCCCTCAACAAAAACATTATTCGCCTGTCATTGAGACAAATTTGTGCTTTGATGTTGCATACCAGATTAACCCCGTCCAGGCAAGTTACGTGACATTCATTTTTTTGATTTGTGTCTTATTTGGCATGGTTTTGCTTTGAACGTGGTTAAATATTAACTTTCTGGTTTCTTACTCTTGCTAGATCAGCAATCTTTGTTTAAATGACCAGTTGTGATGTGATTTTTTTTAAAGGGCTACAATATATGCACTCTCCTTTTGTGAAGCCCTAATGGGGCCTTAACCTGGTCCCCATTTATTTGATATGCACTCGTCCGAACCGCTTCCCAGCTGCCCTTCTTGGCTCCTTACCATCAAGACTTTTCCTCTCGCCATCACCACAGCACGGCATGTAAGTGAACTCCAGGCTCTCTGTGTTAGACCACCATACATCATATTTTTCCCAGAAATCTGGTTCTTCTTACTCTGGCATCCTTTCTGCCGTTGCACGTTGGTCAAGTTTGTCAAGCCATCAACCTGCCTTTGTTCTATGCTCCGCCTCACCCCTGTAAGGAGGATGATAGACTCCATCACTTGGACCGCAAGAGGCACTGAACTTCTACAAAATCGTACCAAAGAGGACCAGGTGAACGATCAGTTCTTTGTGAGGTTGGTTGAAGGAAAAAAAGTCCCTTTCCTGGACATATGCCAGGCCACCACGTGGTTTCCCTCCATATGTTCACAAAGCACTATTGTCCGGACTGTCGAGAGGTGCATTTTCGTAATCCGTTCTGCATGACTTTCTGGTTTGAGTCCGTTCACAGACCATCTCTCATATAGGTACTGCTTTGATATCTGTTCAAAAGGTGAGGAATCTGTGGCTAATAGTATCTATAAGGAGAACAAGTTACTTACCTCTGGTAACTCTTTTTGGTAAAGACTCTAGCCTCAGACTCTTCACCGACCCTCCTATCATCCCTATTTTGTGATTCGTCTCCACCCATTAATAAGATCCCAAATCTAGGAATCTGCACACTGCTTATGACCCCCCCCCCTATCTCTTTTGGGGTACTGTGTCAGAGGTGAGTGTACAGCCTCAAAGCAACTGAAAGCACGCAGAGGTGCCAGCTATATGGGCTTCGCCCTTCATTTCCGGAGCGTAGTGGCATCAATGTGGAGCTGCATGGCTCCACCTGACAGCATGTCAAGGTACTGCTGAAAAGTTCCTGGATCCAGTCTGACGCCTGCAGAATATTTAAAAGGCGATGAATCTGTGGCTAGATAGTCTCTACCAGAAAGAGTGTTACCAAAGTTAAGTAACTTGTTCATCGTTTGCGTTTCTCTGATAGGCAGAATGGTTCAGCTGTTGATGTCTCAGCCGTGACTGTCCTTAATTCTTTTGAGAAGTAAGAAGGGGCTTGCAGTCATTCTTCTGTAAAAAAATATAGTGGAGTGGAAGGGTAACCATTTACTTCTCTTCCCAGATTTGTGTCTGGAAACTTTGGCTAGGGGGAGAGCCCTGCTTATGATCAAGAAGGACTTTATTTCAAGAGGTCTTCAGGTTTCTTTGAAGGTGACACATGAGGGGAATAAACATACTTTTGAACAGGTAGTAACAACTAAATCTTTCATAAAGAATGAGAACTGAGACTGAAGATTAAGCCTGCTATGTGCTGTGGAGCTAGTTGTTTTTAGCGTCGGGCTATAGACAGCTCTAGCTGTCTGTTTTTATTTATTTATATATTTGAGTGCATTTTCTCAGTATTAAACATACTAACAATCAACATAACATTATATTATTATAATTGATGGGTTTCAGACTCAGCGAGCTGTCTTGATTCATGGCAGCACGTAATTTAGGTGGCTAAAATAATTTTCTGCTAAACAATTTTGCATTCATGGAATAATGCTGCCACCATGTGGATATTTTGTGTATTACAGGCAAGTCAGATACATTGGCTCCATAATTGCTTGGTTTTTGATCCTGGGAAGTTTGAACGCTTCATGTAGGAGCTGTGCTGTCTTTAGCCCATTTTTAGTGCCTAACCAATAAGTGTGCGAAAAGTGGGTCTGGTGGATGGATTTTCCAGGTGATGTTCTTAGGCACTCCTTTCTTGAATTGTATTTTTGCTGTCTCTCTTTGCTATCAGTTTGATCCTAGTGAGCAGAGCCATTTTTCATGATAGGTTTTGTCTTCAGTGTTACGCTGTTACATGCCTTATCTTATATTGCAGTGTTTTTTGAGTGTCATTGGCACTTCTGATGTGTAATGAATTTCCAAAAGAAAGGTGTTTAAGTACCTTCTATCCCCTCCATAGTTCTCCTCCCAGAGAGGATTCAGATCACTTGCTACCCTGACTTGTTCTTTGAAATCTTGGACTAGTATTAAACGATTGTCCATTGTTTTTTTTAGCTTCCCATCATGGTAATCCAGCCTCTTGCCTCTCCCTTTGCTGCTTTCCCTCCCCACCTTCATTTCTGTTGCACCCTTCTCCTTCAATTCTTGGAGCTCTCCCTTCCACTTTTACCCCACAGCTGTTCACTTGCACACACTTCAGTTCTGGGAGCTATCTCTCCCACTTTCCATGTAGTTTCCTTTCTCTCGTCACCTCTCCTTATGCAGGTTTACCTCTCCTGCCTGTCACACTACTCTCTTCTCTCTCTCATTTTGAAGTTTACATACTCTCATCTCCCTCACATCTCCAAAGGAGCATGTATTCACCTGCAGCTTCCTTTCACATATTACCCCTCTTATTCTTCACCTCTTTATATCCAGTTTCTGTATTTTCTTACTCATTCCTACATTTCTTTCCCCTGTCATTATGGTTATCCCTAACCACTTCACTTTCAGCCCCATTTTCCTCCATTTTCCCCATGCTTCTCTACCTCCCACTTGCTCGTCCTTATCATTATCTTCCTTTCATGCTTACAGCATTCTCTCCATCTTCTCCTGCAACTTCCTTTCAACTCTCCCCATCAAGTTTGCCTGCCCCTCCCTCTTTCGCCTGCTCATGAAGTTTCCAGTACCCCTCACATCACCCCATGCAGCTCTCCCCTCCATTCCATGTTTCAATTCCCAGTTCACTTCCACCTGTTCCCCTGCACCCTTTGCTCTCTTCAAACCTTTACCTGACCCCCTGTAGCTATCTCCCTGCCTCTCACCTTTTTACTTCTAGCTCTTTTTTCCTTAGCCTATTCCACTTCCACTCTCCCTCAACCCTTTTGCATCTCTTTTTGAAGCTCTTTCTCAACAGTCCAAGATCCGATCAGTCCTGTCTAGTTCCATCGCAGCCCTGCAGGGTAGAGTGCAACAGTCTATGGCTTCTGAGTCATTCCCCCCCTTCCCCTCACTCAATAATAGTAATACATAGGATAATACAATCTACACAGCTGCATATAAACTTGCGAGCTCTCATGCAAGTCTATCTACACGGTTAAAAGTTCTAGGCAAGCTAACAAATGCCTTGTCAATGGAAAGTAAATCTCAACCATATCTACACAGTGGCAAGTGCTGCTATATAATGCAGATTGTCCACAGTTTTAATGTAAAGAAAATCATGATTTTATTAAAGGCACGGAGGCTAATATTATGCATCATGTTTTATTACTACTCAAACACAGCAGCAACATCATAGAATCAGAACATATATGTGCATTTATGCATGTGTGTGTGTGTGTGTGTGTATATATATATATATATATATATATATATATATAAGGACACAGTACCAATACCAAAGTTTCACTGTGCCGTACTCATTTCGGGCTGGATAAAATAAATAAAATGGTAACTGCAGTTCACGTTTTTTTCCTGTCATTTGCCGGTGAACAAGGGCGTCCAGCCCGAAACGCATATGGCACGGTGAAACTTTGGCACTGTGTCCTTGCTGTACCAACTGCATCCTCACCTGTGGATTATTTCCAACACGAGAGGCCTTTTCCACATGGTGCATACTTTGTTGGAATTTTAAATCGGCTGGCTCCAGTCGAGGAAGAGGCCCGCCGCGGAAAGGCGGATCGAGAGACCGCGATCACGTGGTACTCGGCGGTGAGTTGGTTTTCCAGTTGATGGTAATAATAATGGTATTGGGACTACACGGACAGTGCAGCCAAACCCACTTGGGATTTTATTGACATTATTAAGGGAAAAATTCGAAGTCCACTAAGGTAATACTTACCTGCAGAACTACAGATAACAGAATGCCTTGCCAAGAGGGCGGGGCTATAAGTTCAATAAAACGGTAACTACAGTTCCAAGTTTGTTTCCTGTAATTTGCCGGTGAACAAGGGCGTCCAGCCCGAAAAGCGTACGGCACAGTGAAACTTTGGCACTGTGTCCTAGCTGTACCAACTGCATCTTCAACTTGGGAATATTTACAACACGAAAGGCCTTTTCCACTTTTTTGTATGTGCACGATGGTTAAATATGTTTTGCATTATTTCTCGAAGTCATTTCATGACAAATAACCATTTTAAGATGGTGCTTACGGTCTGTGAATTAAGTCCGTTGTTCATTTTCCTGAAATTGTAAATCGGAAATTAAATGTTGACATAATTATAAAACATAACGGAACAACCGTTTGTGCAAACAGTTGGAAGAAAGGCACGAGCCAAAACGCTTCCTGGTCGGTTGTCACAGTGAATAAAGTACCGAGTTTCACCCCTTTACAGAGTGGGGTCTCTTCAATTTTGTGAGATTTGGAACATCATTAATGTTGTGGTACCACCGCCCCAAGTAACAGACTGGCACCCGTTCCTGAGCGCTCACTGCGCCAACTGGTGGACTTGAGCTGGTTATGTATATATATATATATATATATATATCATATATATATCATATATGCACACACACACACCATGAGGCGGATTGGAAACAGCAGGGGTTAAAAGTTAAGTAAATAATAAAGTTAAGTTAACTGTAAAAACAGTTATGTTTCTGGCTCAGATATGTAAAAGCACTGAAATCTGCCATTTATGTTTGAGAACATACTCAACACACGTCATAACTCACGTCCCACTGCCATGAACAAAACACCTATTTGCCAATGGCCCAGATGCACTAAAACCATTAACTTGAGAACATGACAACTGTGAGATGTGTTGTGCGTTCATAAACATAACTGCCAAATTTCGCTCTTGTTATATATATAATAAACGCACAAACAGGAGGCAACATGCAATTTTAAATATTTACATTAATAGATATAACCCACCAGATCATGACGGATTTACATTCCTAGGAGTTAAATGTTGTGCACGTTAGACCCAGACAGCGCTTCAGTTTCTAACTATACTTAACCTTGCCACCTCTAACTTGCTTCCTTAGAACAGAACACCTAAGAGAAGGCTAAGCCTAATATTTTACATAAAACGTAGCAACTTTTTACTGATCTGGGATCATTGGGATTTTCCGTGATAGTTTAAATAGTCAAGCAGCCACAGCTACATGGTGTAAATGGTACTAGAAACCTTTCTGCATGTGTATAAGAGGCAATCCTCTAACTCTTGTTTTCAGAAAATAAGTGAAAAGACTGAAGGCTTGAAGTGAGTGAAATCTTGTAAAATGGACATGTTTCTGGTCTTTTTGTTACAATAGTGATCCATATGTGTGCTGGCAGCTACCATTGTAAATGCAAGTATAGAAATGTATGTGGTATTTTTTAGATTTTCTACTTGGAGCAGGTACAGCAGAGGCAAATAACAGAATACTTCTCAGCATAATTATGGGAATACAATACATGGATGGAATCCTGTTTGTGATGTTGAGGTAATACAAACTTCTGTACCTTCCCCTTGCTCACGGGTTTCTGTAATCCTTGACTTCTGATCTAGCATGTGGCATTGATTAGGCACAAGTGCAGTACACTCTGGCACCTTCAAGGCATATATCCACCCAACAGATCAATTCCCTTTTCAATTCTTGTGATTATTCAGTACCAGTCTTTGTTCATGCAGGTCTGTTACTCAGTCTCTCATGGTCGAACAGTTCTCCAGACCTGTGGTTACCCACTACTTTTAGTTGCAGATCGGGCAGGTATGGGACTGTTACGTGTAGCGGTCCTCCGCATATGGCAGCTGAGTCTCAGCTAAGGTGTCTTCAGCAGCTGTGGTCTCCCTAATAAGGGTGGAGAAGTGTGGCTCAATGGTTAGAGCGGCAGACCCTGATGCAGAGGTCTGGCCCGGGACCAGGGTTCAATTCCCGCCTCAGCGGGTCTTGGGCTCAATTTCCTCTGACCTGATAGTTCGGTGCCTATTCTAATCATGGGTCCCACTCTGCAACTCTGGGCAATAGCTTGCTTAATCTCCACATGGCCCAACAGCGCTGTGGAAGCCTGGCTTCACCTGGGGGGTGCCCAGGAGTGGACATTTCACAGGGAAAAGCCAGGAAGGGTTCCACATCGGTATGCGTACAGCACCAGGAAACCCTGGTTGGGGTATAAGTGTGCTTTACAAGTACAAATTCAGATAGCACACTGGTATGGCAGGTGAAGCCATTATGCTACTCTTGATCTCATTGATGGCTTTGGCTGTTGCGGACTCGAAGCTCACCTCAGCATTGTCAGAGCATTATGGGTCCGATGTCAGTAGCAATAGCACGAGTCTCTCAATCACTGTAGACTGCCCATCTCACTCGGTGCTAGATTTTTGCAGAAGGCTTCGTGGGGTTCACTTCCAGAACCAGTTAGGGCACATGGGTACCTCTTCCACATACAGGTCGATATGGGCTTTGCTATATTGCAGTATCTTGCACTGTCCTCAAAGACATGAACATGCTGGGCTTCCCCTCCTGGACAGTTTCTCCTCTAGCAGGGTCATGCACATTCCTTCCCTTTCTCAGCAGGCAGATACACTTCTTGGGTCTAGGCAGACCCTCAGCTCATCCAGCAGAATAGGCAAACTTCTGTTGATGTCCTCTCATCTCTGGGAGACTAGCTGTCATGCAGGCAACGGCCCTAGTCATATAGCACTTCTTTGAGTAATGTGCAGACCATTCCCTACCTAGGTCATTAAGAATTTGGAACTGGACAAGGTGTGGTTGGATCTCAATTTTTTAGACATTTTCCTGACTGCAGATGTGGGTCTACTATCAAAGTTTTCAAAACCTGGCTGTGGTGGTTATCTTTCAAATGTCCATTTTTGGCTGTTCCCCAGCACAGTCTTTGTGCTATGTAGCGGCTATTACAGCCAGTAACAATGATGCTGACCAAGTAGGAGTATCCAAAACAGGGCACAATGAAGTGTGAGCTCCCTGCAGCTGGCCGTCATCAGTCTTCCTAGTCTGTTATCCGTGACCTACATAAGGACAGGCCCTGCCTAGAAACATCCTCAGCTTGTGCAACAGAAAGCTACTGTCCTAGCCCTCACCTCTATCAACTACCAAATGGCATTGCTCAGGAAGGACTAATCAGTCCCCTTTGCGATCAAGGTCCACATTGAATATCTAAGTGGAGACCTATCTCCGCCCTTTTTCACGTCAGTGTCTGTATATCTACCCTCCAGCTGCAGGAATACAGCCAGTAAGCTTCCACTGTCTGGGGAAGCTGCATACCCCTGTTTCACCCGCCCTCCTCATCCCAGTGCTCATACTTTCTCCTCACAGAATCTTACTACCCTACATCTGCTGCACACCCACTGCCCATACATGCATTCGTCACACTCTTCGTCAGAACTTTATGTGAGACGGGTCAGTAGGCTGTCCTCTCTCTGCCACAGAGAAAAAGGCTCTGGTCCAATTTCTGACATTACTGATTCACACAACCTCACTGGGATGCTTCATCCACCTTTGTGTCTCACCCTAGACATGAAGGTTAGTCCTTTGCTCAGTATGAAGGCACAATTGGTGTCCCTTACAAAGTCACATAATAGGTTCTGGGCCTCGCATTAGGCCTCTGTGCACACCCTGGATTAGCACGATGCCATGGGCAAATAAAAAGTTAAGATACCAGTTTCACAAACAGTCAAGCACTCAGGGCAGGGATATACGCCTGCTCACCATGCAGGGGACATTCCCGTCCCAGGAATATCTATGAGCTTAAAAATCCCTGCATGCAAAGTGTTATCAGCTGGCTGGCTGGAGGTGTATTGCATGAAAAGTAATGGTACACACGAGCTAAGAAGCAATGGACTGGAATGCAGCTCAGAATGATTACCAGTGGCTGAGGCTAGTTCAAGCTTCCCATCCATCATATTTTGTGCTGTCGAAGTAAGTCTCCCTAAGTAAGTGTCCAGGCAGGAGCTAGGTTTGTTGTGTCTTAGGACTGAAGCAGCACGTCGTGATTCAGACCCAATAAGGTAATTGCTTGGTTTGCGCTTTCTTGTTTCCCACTCAGAGGAGATGTGACCTATCAGTTCCAGCTTGATTGGCCCTCATTGGGTGCAGTCTGTGGTGCAAGACTGAGTTCCATATGTTGATCCTTGAATGTTATGGCACAGAAAGCTAAAACATTCTGAACGGGAATGAGATCCAAAGCATCTACTAGTTGCTGAGATTAATCAATACATATCACCCATCCTTTTCTGTGCTCACATCAAATAGCACCACTCTGCACCAATGAACACAGTACAGGTACAGTATGAGCGGCACAGTACAAACTTCACTAATATACATAGAAAATGTGCAACCTGGGCAACACCAGGACACAGTGCCCTAATTGCACATTGTGCAATCACAGAGAGAAAGCGACCTTGCGACGTCCTGGCAAAATTCCACTCCTTAAAGTCAAGGAGGCAGTCCTTCAGGCGGCCAGATTGAAAGATTCTGTCTCATTCCAGAGCCATACACGTACCATCTTCCAGGATGTATCACCAGCTACTCTTGCACGGCGGCAACTTCGGAGGCCTGTCACCACTAAGCCTGCGCGAAGACAAAATCAGATACCGCTGGACTTATCCTTTGGGTCTCTCCTTTGAATATCAGACCAAACTGCGTCACATCACAGACTTGCATTAGGGAATGAGATGTTGGGTCTTCCTTCGGTAGAGGACGATCCCTGCAGGGTAAAGCTGGAGAGTCTTCTTGGTGTTCGACTTAGGCTTCAGCCTGGTCTACTGAATCATGAAGAGGACGACGCTAAACATCAATTACCTGGACGCAGAGCTATGTGTTTGTGTCTTACCATACCATCCATCCCTGGTGAAAGCTCTGGTGGCACCTGTGGACGCACTCCAGAGATTGCCACTGCCTTGAGGTATCGCGACACTGATGCGTGTGCACCTTCATTTATCCCCTACTATTCGGGTATCAACTGCGTATATGCCTGGTGCTAAAGTTCTCCAGAGGGGAGGATTTACTGGGGGAGACCTCCCGCCCCATCGGGGGAATCTATTGCTGACCGATGTTCGTGCTTGCTCCAGTGAGTTTGCGGTAAGGGCCTGCATCTACCGGGTGAGCCAGGAACATTGTTCCCTTGAGCCCCGCTGCGGCCCCTGCCTTTATTACCCCGGACACTCTTTATTCAGGGATAGGCTCTACAACGACACTGGAAGCTTAAAGTAAGATCGAGACTGTCTTCCCTTGCATTGTGGTAGTATGGTTTTCCCTTTTTGGATCTTGCTTTCTTGAGATGCGATCTTGCACTGGGGTCTCACGATTCCTCCTGGGTACTGCTATGTTTGTCGCCCACTTGTTCCTCTTGAGGTCCAGCCGAGCTAACACCTTGGCGCTTTCTGTTTCTACTTCAGCTCCCTTCACCGCTAGCCTGCATTTCAGGTTCGGATGCCCGTTGGAACGGGCGTGGACCGGGTCCTCGGACCCGAAGTCCTCCATGGTCTCAGAGGTGCCCTTGCGACTCCATGAGGAGACAGAGAATTTTGTTTGTTTTTTGTACTTGATTTCCTTTGTTCTTGTTTCTTGGGGTAGTTTTAGGGGGTGTGGGGTGGGTGGTGGTGGCGGCTTTTTAACTGTTGTTTTTGTGGGGACTGTGTCGCTAGGAGAACATATTGACTGGGATATAAGACCATGCATTCTTTTGGGGGTTCGATGCCGGGAGATGGTGCGATGTGTGGCTTTACGATGGGGAGGTTGGTAGTTTCTGTCCAATTGCTATGATGCCACTCACAGTTGCAACATGGAACGTCAAGGGCCTTAACTCCCCACAGATGCGCCTTAAAGTCTGGAAATACATAATAGATCACCACCTAGATGTGGTGGGGCTCCAAGAGACCCATTTAGCTAGAGCCGAGGACTTGTGGCTTAAACATAAACAATTCCCACTAATCTATAAATCTTCGGCCACCACGAAACATAGGGAAGTGGCTCTTCTGTTCCAGGCAGCCATTCAATTTCAACCCTGTGGGTGCAAAGCGACAAGGACTGCCGTTGTAGTATGGTCAAGGGTCGCCTACGGGGCAGAATTTTCACTTTTGCTGCTTTGTATCCCCCCAGTGTGGGTCAGACATCTTTCTTACACTCACTCCTGGGAAAGTTGACAGATTTTGTTGAGGGGCCACTGATTCTCATGGGGGATTTCAATTTAATATGGCAGAAGGATCTTGAAAGCACACATTCAAAGCGAGCGGATGCGGGCTCCTTTACCGGGGAGACACAACATTCCATACAAAACCTAGGCCTCTAAGACGCATGGCACGCGCTCTATCCCCAGGCCCGTGACTACACGTTCTTATCCCATGTCCATCGTACATATTCCCGGTTGGACTACATCTTCGTCAGTCAGTCGCTTCAGGGCGACTTACAGGGCGCTAAGACCTTTCCCCTATTGGTTTCTGATCACAGCTTGTATTCGATATGTCTTCAATGACGGGGGAATGCCACGTCCAATTGGTACTTTCCTCCCTCTCTTGCCCGTGATAGGGACTCCTGCAACAAGTTAAGATCCGCTATTACCAAATTCTTCAAAGTCAATCGTCCGGAGGACACTTAGGAGTTTATTACCTGGGACACTCTAAAGGCGGTCCTCCGGAGCGAATGTATCGCCCTTAATGCTGTCCTAAATAAACAGCGCGCTCGCGAGCGGTAAAAGTTATAATTCGAGCTGTCCAATCTCGAACACTTTCATAAAGCCAACCCTACTAGACAAACACTACGTCAACTCATGGCCCTCAGAGGCAAGCTACGGGCCATCTACACCAACAGGGCAGAATTCACCCTTCTTAAATTAAGATATCTATCCTATACACAAGGCAACAAGGTGGGCAGGCACTTGGCCCAGCATTTGAGGTACAAACGTGAGAGGGAATAGATAGGAGGTATCTGGGACCCATCGGGGACGATAACGCATAAGGACGACAATAAGGCTGCTCTTTTTGGGTCTTTTTATCGGGATCTCTACACCGGTGAAACTTTAGATGGAGTGGCGCAGCAGGAATACCTACAATCGCTTCCGTTGCCTCTGGTCTCTGAAGCATGGAACGACCTCCTTACTGCCCCGATCACCCTTGAGGATATAACCACAGCTATCAAAGCCCTAAAACCTAATAAAGCCCCTTGGCAGGACGGCTACACTGCTCTTTTTTACAAAACATTTGCCCCTGACCTCTCCCCCATTTGGTAAATCTTTTTAATAAGATGGCGGAGAACGGAACGACTTCTGGCTCCATGTCGGAGGCTGTGATCTTGGTCATACCCAAACCGGGGAAAGATCCCCAGTGCGGCGCCTCATATTGACCAATTGCCCTATTAAACCTAGACGCCAAGCTTTACTCCTCAATTATTGTCAAACAGCTGAATGATCTCATGCCGGTCCTTATCCACCCGGACCAGTCAGGCTTCATTAAAGGCCGCAAAACGCACAATAATACCTGCAGAATAGTACACCTTATTGAGAAAGTCAATAGGCGCCACATCCCGGCAGTCCTAGTAGGCCTAGACCCCGAGAAGGCCTTTGATAGGGTTGACTGGGACTTCCTTTTTCGCTCGCTCACAGCATTTGGTTTTGCTCCCAAATTCCTCAACATGATAAGAGTCAATTATAGCTTCCCTAACTTCAGAGTCACGGTCAACGGGGTTCGCTCCCCTGTCTTCCCACACTCAAGAGGGACTCAACAGGGCTGTCCCCTTTCACCCTTACTTTTTGCCCTCAGCATTGAGCCCCTGGCCCTAGAGATCCGGAACAACCCAGATATTCAAGGAATCCCGTTCACAGGGGAACCCCATACCCCATCAAATATCCCTTCTTGCGGATGACGTTCCTTTGTCCTTGGCGGAACAACCCCCCCCCCCGTTTGCAAACTGAACTTGAACGCTACGAGCTAGTTTCTGGGTTCAAATTTAATGCGGGGAAGTCTTTCATACTTCATCTCACCCTTTCCACCGAGGCAGCCCTTAGACTTCGATCCCTTACCCCGCTTGCATGGGCCACTTCGGCCATTCAATACTTAAGGGTACAACCGACGCCAAACCTACAGGGCCTCTACGCAGCTAACTTTCCTCCTCTCCTCACGCAGATTCAGGCAGAACTCACTAAATGGAAGCCATTCTTTCTGTCATGGTTAGGGCGCATACACGCAGTGAAGATGACCCTCCTGCCCAAGCTTCTTTATTTATTTCAGGCCCTACCTATTGAACTGGAACGCGATTTCTCTCGGAAAATGAAGACCATGATCTTACGCTTTGTCTGGCAGGGAGGGCGGGCACGCTTCTCTTATGCTTTGCTTCGTTGCTCCCGCGCGGAAGGTGGTGTAGGCCTTCCGGATATCCAACTATACTATAAGGCGGCGCAACTGCGTGTTCTGGTAGAATGGTCCCGATGGGACTGCGAGAAACGCCGGCTACATATGGACCGCAGCGTGACAGGTCTGACTATATGGGATCTGGTTTGGCGCCCTCGTAAAAGTAGACCCCCGAAAACCTATATTAGTAAACCTACATGCACCACACTTAGTTTGGGACACGGTTTCGAGCGATGATAGGTGGGCTTCCTTCCCATCCCCTTTTACTCCAATCCGGCCTTCCCCCCGGCCCTGCATGAGGGGCCTTTTGATGGATGGAAGAGGGGATGTTGTTTAGCCCCGATACACTTATTTCGCGACTCTGAGCCCCTAACTTTTGCAGACTGTCAAACGGAATTTGAGCTAGAGACTTCTGAAAGGTATCACTACATGCAACTGATGCACTGGGCCCTCTCGCCCCATGTCCGGGACGCTGTCACTCGCCCACTCACGAAATTTGAGGCCTTTCTCTCGAAAACATCCTCTATGAAAGGAGTGATCTCATTCATCTAACTTTTTTACTTAAGACTTCTCTCTCTCCACGGACCAGATATATGTCCATATGGGAGGATATGATCCAACGTCCGATCTCCGATGAGGAGTGGGCTCACCTCTGGTCCGACATCGCTCGTTTTAATCATTCACGGACCTCAGGGAAGTTCCTCTCAAAACCATGATGGACTGGTACGTGCATCCTTCTAGGCTCCGACAAATCTTCCCCACTACTTTAGATAGGTGTTGGAGGGGTTGTGGACTCTTAGGAGACTTTAAACATATATGGTGGGACTGCCTGACTATTCGCCCTTTTTGGGAGGAAATTTTGGCCAACATAAAGGAAGTGCTTGGCTGTCCCATTCCTACCACTATTGTGGGGTCCTTCTGGGGCTTCGTGACCCCTCTCTTGAACACCAGACCCGAGCTGATAAAATGATCATGTGGCTCTGTGTGGGCGCGGCCAAAGTCACCCTGGCAGTGGCCTGGAAGAAGGAGGCTCCAGCTACTTTCCTATGGCATGCTTGTCTTTGAAGACTATTAGCCTGGAGCGTATGGCCGACACCTTCAGCGATGATTATAAGAACTTTGAATTCAAGTGGGGCCCTCTGGTTGCTTTGCTTTCTCAGGTTCTTCCATCTGCAGTCTGTCCCTCCACTGTCAGAGCCCTCCATCTCTTCCAATTTTGACCACGGAACTAGCGCCATTTGCTCTCCAGTTTGTTTTCTTGTCGCCGCCACCACGGGTAGGGTGGGAGGTGGGTATGGGGGGGGTGTTATTTTGGTGTCTCTTGTTCTTATACTGATGCATGGCCCATAACGGGATGATCTCTACTGTGCTGAGTTCTTTCCCTTTCTTACAGCTCTCCGGTTATGTAATCAGGGGACGTTTTGTTCTGGGAGGGCGATATGTCCCAGGCAGACATGTATGAATGCTTACTGTGATTGCACGATGGCTTTTTGCATCCTTGGCCGTTGCACTTAAAGGTACTGGCTCCGGTTGTATAGCAGCTAAACCTTTCACTTGACTTCTTTACTGTGAAGTGAAGCTAACTTTCTTTATTCGCTGTACTCCGCTTATGTTCTAAATTTTATGCAGGCCTGTTGTTCCCCTGCGTGGGACCATGTGACTAAGCAATTGCTGGTGGTTTTGGATTGTGTCTTTTCAAAAAATGTTAATAAACATATTGTTGACAAAAAAAACAAGGCTGGATTAGTAGCTCATTCCTGGCATTGTATATTTCCAGACCAAGTAGTAGTGCAAGCTTCTGTCACCTGTAAAGGGCAGTACAAACAGCTGCAGTCCAAACGCCCCTCACATACATGTACAGCATTGCATGTTCATAGTGCCGTTAGTGGGATGGCTTCTAGCATTCTCTGCAAAGCTTAGAAACTTATTTAACTAGTCATTGGTGGGTATGAAGTAATCACTGTAAGTATTATGGCTCTTTGCCTCTGTCCTGTCATCGACAGGGACTTGAACGCAGGCTGTAAGTTGAGAGAGTTTCCCCTGCCCACTAGAAATTGCTCTGTCACTTTTGATCTTATTCACTTTGTTGCCTTAATTGTTTCTGCAGTAATTTGGCTTATCTCAGATCTCCCTGTGACCATGAAAAGGGGCCTGTCAGAACCCAGTTCGAAGGGCCACAGGGAGTACTGGGCCCAACCATAGATGTTGAGGTCTTTTACTCCTGATATTGTCGTAAATATTTAATTTACCATCTTAATTTCTATGCAGGTAAGTACTTAATCAATAATAACTCAATCGGAAAGAAAGAAAACAGAGTCCGTGGTGTTAGAGTTCTTAGGGGTTTTATTCCTTAAAAAGGAATCGGTCCGGAATTGGATATCATGTTCCTGCAACCACACAGGGTTCAGGAAGGGATAGAGCAATGTTTTATTGACAATACATAGCTTATATACTTAATTTACATCATAGAAAGCAATATAGTAGGCGTAACAGCTGAGAGAAGACAAGATAACAGCATCCACGTGTTACTAGTACGTAATCAAAAGGCGTGGACTAGGCGTAACTGAAGGTGTGCTCTAGAAACGTCACAGGTAAGTGTCATATGTGGGTGGCACTTAAACAGAAATGTTGCAATGTCAGCAGAAATCGGAGGCTTGGATGCGCGCGCAGCTGCATGACGTGTGATTGGCGTGAAACTGGAGGGTGCAGGGGGCTTGACATTTACACTATCTGAAAGAGACACGTTAGTGATAGATTCCTTACCTTAGAATATCCCCAGGCGTCAGACTGGATCCGGAAATTTTTGCGTAGCAATACCCCTGCGCGCTGGTAGGCGTCGTCTGCGGCTCCGCGTCCGTCGTCGGCGTCGTGAGCGCCGGGATGACGTCATCGGAGTATATAGACGGCGCCCATGCGCGCTGACGTCAGTTCTTCTTTTTTCCGCGCCAGCTAGCGCAGATCCGGAAGAAGCTCTACCCCCAGTCACTTTTTGACTGAAATTTTTTTTGATCTTTTTGATCCTCTATTTAGTCGCTTCTCGACTATCGGTGCCAGGGATGCCCGGGTTCAAGCCTTGCTCGAAGTGCGGCCGACTCATGTCGGTCACGGACCCCCATCGCCGGTGCCTGAAGTGCTTAGGCCTCGACCACGACGATCGAACCTGTGATGACTGCCGGGCCCTGACGTCGAAGGCTAGGCGGGAGCGGTCCCGCAAGCGTCTCGAGCTGAGGCAGTCGGCCCCGCGCCGCTCCAGGTCCCGGTCCCGGTCCCACGGGAGGTCGAGGGACAGGTCGCGAGGTCGGAGTCATCGACGCTCCGGGAGTGGTCACCGATCGTCCGGTTCCAAGTCCTCAGGTAAGAGGCATGAGAGGTCGGAGCGACACCATCGATCCTCCGACCCGCCCCGTCGCTCGCACGATGCGACCGGGGACTCGGGCGACACCGCCCACGCGGCTCCGCGGGAGTCGCAAGCGTCGCCGCCTGCCCCACACCTCCGGGTCCCTGGGCACGGCGCGTCGCAGGAGGAGGTCGAGAGGTACCTCATGGCCATGAGGGCCCTCCCTCCTCAGTCGGTTCCCGTGGCGCCTTCGGGCCGATCGGCTCCGTCTGGAGGTCCTTCCGGGTCGGGCGCTTCGGCCCCGACGACGTCGGGTGCTTCGGCCCCGGCGCCGCTGGCGACTTCGGTCCCGGCGCCGCGCGACCTCGCTGGATCCGGCTCCGGATCCGGGACCTCGCCGGTCGACCTTACGACCTCACCGGCGCCGTCCCTTCAGGTGTCGTCCCCGGCAGCCGATGTGGTTGCCGACCCCAATGCTTCCTACGGTCCTACTCAGGTGTCGGAGGGGCGCCGCTGGGCGCCGATTCCGTCGGCCTTCGGAGAATTCTATCTCCACGAGGAGGCCCTGGCTGTTAATCCTGGTCTCCAGGAGCCAGGTGACGAGGAGCAATGGGAGGGGTCCGAGGACCCTCTGGCACGTGATTGCCAGTCGCATCAGGACTGGACATATGAGCTTGGGGAGGCCAGTGGTATTGACACCTCGCCAGACACTGGATTTACGTCGCCCCCGACTGTGGCTTCGGAGGCGGGTTCTGCTTACAGCGTAGTGTTGACGAAGGCAGCTAAGGCCTTAAACCTTCAGCTCCCCGTCGCGGCCGTGAGGACTAATCTCCTCACTGAGGTCCTCAAACAGCAGTCCGGTTCCACGGAGCCCCTTCTGCCGTTCAATGAGGCCTTGTGTGACGTTCTGCTGGGCACTTGGTCCAAGCCCGCCACAGGCCCCCCTGTGGACAGGAACGTGGCCAGACGCTACCGCCAGGCACCGGGCGACCCATGCTTTTTGTCCACCCATCCCACCCCCGAGAGCCTGGTCATCCAGGCCTCTACCTCCCAATCTGCATTCCCGTCGGCCCCGCCCGACAGGGAATCCAAGAGATATGAGCAGTTCGGGAAGAAGGTCTTCTCGTCTGTAAGCCTGGGGCTACGGTCAGTGAACACCAACTGTCTCTTGGGCCGCTACACCCACACTCTGTGGGACACGGTTGCGGAGGTGCTGCCACAATGCCCTGAGGAGGTCAGGGCTAAACTCAGCCAAACCCTTGCGGACGGCCGAGATGCGGCACGCTTTTCTATCCGGTGTGGGCTGGATACCACGGACTCACTGGGCAGGGCGATGGCAACGACGGTGGCGGTTCGACGCCACGCCTGGTTGAGGTCCGCCAACTTCTCGGCCGATGTCCAGGCCACCCTCCTGGACATGCCGTTTGATGGCCGTCGCCTCTTCGGCGACAAGGCAGACCATGCGCTGGAACGTTTCAAGGACTCCAGGGCCACGGCCAAGTCCTTGGGCCTTACGGCCCCACGCCAGCAATCGGGTGCCTTTCGCTCCTTTCGTGGCCACGGAAGGGGCGCCCCACCACGGACCGCCAGCCACACGCCGCAAAATGTCCAGCAGCGCGGTGGCGGACGTGGGAACCGCCGTGGCGGTGGTCGGGGTCAGCGGCGAGGACAGTCCACACCTCCCTCAGCAGCCCCCGCCTCAAAACCTTCCTAGTCCGAGTTTTCAGGCCCATGTGACGCCTGTGGGAGGCAGGGTTCGCCATCACCTCTCCCACTGGCATACAGTCACTTCGGACAGGTGGGTGCTGCAAATTGTCCGAAGGGGTTTCTCCCTCCCCTTCGAGTCTTCCCCTCCATCCATGCCACCTCAATACCACCGTGTGTCGGGGGATCACTTGCAACTTCTGCAAGAGGAAGTTTCGGCCCTCTTGGCCAAGAGGGCCATCGAGCGCGTTCCTGGGCCAGAAGTAGGACGTGGTTGTTACTCCCACTACTTTCTGGTGCCCAAGAAGGGCAAAGGGGGCCTACGCCCTATCTTGGATCTGCGGAACGTCAACGGCTTCCTCCGGACGGAGAAGTTCAAGATGCTCACTTTGGCTCAGGTCCTGGCTGCCCTGGACCCAGGAGACTGGATGGTAGCGTTGGACTTGCAGGACGCCTATTTCCACATCCCCGTCCTGCCGGCCCACCGGCGTTACCTGCGGTTCACGGTAGGCCTAGAGCACTTTCAGTTTACCGTGCTCCCCTTCGGCCTTACCAGCGCCCCACGGGTGTTCACGAAGGTGATGGCGGTGGTCGCAGCCCATCTGCGCAGGCAGGGGGTATCAGTCTTCCCCTACCTCGACGACTGGTTGTTGAAGGCGGGCTCGCCCCAGACAGTCGTCAGCCACCTCCAGACTACGGCCGACCTCCTGCACTTGCTGGGGTTCTCCATCAATGTGCCGAAGTCGCACCTGTGTCCCTCTCAGAAGCTCCCTTTCATCGGAGCGGTTCTCGACTCGGCGCAGTTTCGGGTTTACCCACCCGAGCAGCGGGTTCGGGATATTCAGGCTCCTATTCCTGTCTTCAGACCGTTATCCCGAGTCTCGGTCAGGTTGACGCTGCGGCTTCTGGGACTGATGGCCTCCTGCATCCTTCTGGTGCGTCACGCCAGGTGGCGGATGCGGGCTCTGCAGTGGGACCTGAAGTTTCAGTGGGCCCAGCATCAGGGCAACCTGTCCGATCACGTCCTGATCTCGGAGGGCACTGCGAAGCAACTGCAGTGGTGGCTCACGGACCGCGAATGGGTCAGTGGCAGACCCCTCTCCCTACCCCAGCCGGAGCACGTAGTTGTGACGGACGCGTCCCTCCAGGGCTGGGGAGGCCACATGGGAGAGGCGGAGATCAGAGGCCTCTGGTCTCCGGCGGAGTCCCGGCTCCACATCAACCTTCTGGAGCTGCGGGCGATTCGTCTTGCACTGAAGGCATTCCTCCCCTCTGTCAGGGGAAGCGTGGTGCAAGTGTTCACCGACAACACCACCGCCATGTGGTACTGCAACAAACAGGGCGGTGTGGGGTCGTGGACCCTTTGCCAGGAGGCTCTGCGCCTCTGGCAGTGGCTGGAACATCAGGGCGTGACCCTGGTGGTTCAACACCTGGCAGGCTCTCTGAATGCCAGGGCGGACGAACTCAGCCGCCGGTGCATGATGGATCACGAATGGCGTCTGAACTCGGACGTGGCGCAAGGTCTCTTTCGACAGTGGGGAGAGCCTTGGTTAGATCTATTCGCCACAGAAGAGAACGCGCAATGTCAGCAGTTCTGCGCGTTGGAGTTTCCAAGGCGGCACTCGCTCGGAGACGCTTTTCGTCGCGAGTGGAGCTGCGGTCTGTTGTACGCCTTTCCGCCTATACCACTTCTGCCCAGAGTGCTGAAGAAGATCAGGCGCGACCGGGCCCAGGTCGTCCTTGTGGCTCCGGACTGGGCACGAAGATACTGGTATCCCGAGCTACTCAGCATGTCAGTCGATCCTCCGATTCGTCTGCCTCTTCGGGAGGACCTTCTGTCGCAGCAGCAGGGGACGGTCCTGCACCCGAACCTGTCCAGTCTCCACCTACAAGCTTGGAGATTGAGCGGCGGCAGTTGAGGCCATTTGACTTGCCTCCCGAAGTCTGTGACATCATTCTGGCAGCCAGGCGTCCCTCCACTAAGTCGGTATACGCCTGCCGGTGGAACAGATTTGTGGCATGGTGCGCAGCAAAGGCTGTGGATCCCCTCTCTGCACCCCTTTCGGAAGTGCTGCTCTTTCTTCTTTCCCTTGCCCAGCAGGGCTCTGCTCTGGGCACTCTTAAAGGGTACCTTTCTGCTCTTTCAGCCTTCTTGAGGCTACCAGATCAGCCCTCTTTATTCAAGTCCCCTATTGTAAGTAGATTTCTGAAGGGCATCACGCACATGTTTCCTCCTGTTCCCTTCGTGATGCCCCAGTGGGACTTGAATCTGGTTCTCACCTATCTGATGTGTGCTCCCTTTGAGCCACTTCATAACTGCCCTCTTCGTCTCCTTACTCTAAAGACGGCATTCCTGGTTGCCATCACCTCTGCCAGGAGGGTGAGTGAGCTCCAGGCTCTTTCTTCTTCTCCACCTTTCCTGTCTGTTCATCCTGATAAGGTGGTGTTACGTACACGGCCTTCCTTTCTGCCCAAGGTTGTCACGGCCTTCCACATCGGGCAGTCCATCACTTTGCCAACCTTCTTTCCGCCTCCGCATCCCTCGAAAGAGGAGGAGAGGCTCCACCGTCTGGATCCAAAACGTGCGCTCTCCTACTACCTAGATCGCACACGCCAATTCCGGGTGGATGACCAACTCTTCGTTGGTTACGTGGGCGCGAAGAAGGGAAAGGCTGTGCACAAGAGGACCATCTCAAGATGGATCATCTTGTGTATTCAAGCGTGCTACTCCATGGCGAGGAAGGAGCCCCCGGCTGGATTGCGGGCTCACTCCACTCGGGCCACGGCAACGACAACTGCCCTGGGCCGCGGTGTCCCCCTGCAGGACATCTGTCAGGCAGCCACGTGGGCCTCGCTGCACACGTTCGCAAGACACTACTGCCTGGACAGTCAAGTCCGGAGGGATGGCTTCTTTGGCCGTTCCGTCCTCCAGGACTTTCTGGTGTGATATTGGTTCGCAGACCCACCACCGGGGTTGGTATTGCTGGGGTATCTATTCTAAGGTAAGGAATCTATCACTAACGTGTCTCTTTCAGATGCACAAGTTACTACTTGTGTAACGATATATCTGTAAGAGACATTAGTTAGTGATAGATTCCTTACCGCCCTCCCATCCTCCCCGTTCTGCGAACCGATATTTAGGGTTAAGGTCACCCCCTTTCAGGGCCCTAGTTTCATGGCACCAGTGTTAGTTCTATCATGGCTCTGCGTATCTGGCGCGGAAAAGCTGTGTTATCAGAACTGACGTCAGCGCGCATGGGCGCCGTCTATATACTCCGATGACGTCATCCCGGCGCTCACGACGCCGACGACGGACGCGGAGCCGCAGACGACGCCTACCAGCGCGCAGGGGTATTGCTACGCAAAAATTTCCGGATCCAGTCTGACGCCTGGGGATATTCTAAGGTAAGGAATCTATCACTAACTAATGTCTCTTACAGATATATCGTTACACAAGTAGTAACTTGTGCGACGGAAAGAGACAGAAGTCTGGCATGTCAGATCAACTTGTGCTTCTATCATATCTGATATCTGATGTTTAGGAACTGAGCTATCTGGGCGGAAAGGTCTCTGGGGCAGAAGCTATTCTATACTGACTGTGAGTGCGTGTATAAGCGCCTGAGTGTCTGCATGAGAAACGTGGGGGCATGGGCCTTCCATGGGAGCATGGTAACAGAGGCTATGAATTACTTGCACGGAGACAGGCCGGCCCTTCGGCTCTGCAGCTGGGTAATGTTTACTGAAACTAGTAGGCAGGAATGTATCTTCGAGGAGCGGAACAGATAACTCGAAGGTTGTAGTCAGTCTTGGCAGGCAGCAGGCTGAGCTAAGCGTGGTGGGCCGCGCTGGAAGTAAGGCAGAGTTCACAGGTACGGGGGCAGCCTGGGCTGAGGCTTTCAGAGTCAGAAGGAAGGAAAAGGCTCGATGGCAGAAATTCAGGGCCTACTTTGCCAGAGCTGAAAAACATGTAAAGTACACTACAAAAAGACGTTGGCATAGCATACTTAGGAACGGACTATCCAACCCATTCAGGGTGGGTCTGAAAGAGGACATGTTAACGTTGGACGCAAATGTATTTGCGTCTTCATAGCTGGCACAGGAGGGAAGTTACATGCACTTTAACTCGTACATGGAGACGGTGGGGTACACGATAGGGAACATAACTTGACCAAAAATTTATATTTCCTCATTCCCTCCTTGTTCCCTACGGACCCTTCATGATATATCGATCATCATGAATTGATCAGTTTGTTCTTGTAACATAATTTGTTCGTCTCTCTTCCGTTGTCTGTTTGAGAGAAAGCTGGAATGTTCAATGCACGATGTGGCACACAGTCCACATATCGCCGGCCCACACTGTAGGCACAGGCAGCAGCTGAATACTATGACAAGGCCAAGGCCTAGGAAGGATAGGATCTTCCATCCCCAAGCGGACAACGTTGTCCAGAACCAACCGGACCAAGTCCAGGTGCCTGGAGTCTGATGTATTAAACTTGCAATTTTGTGAAGACGTGTAATAGCTTTGTATACAGATGGCGCGTTTTCTGGAATGAAAACACAGCAACTTGACCCGATGACCTTACAGGCTCCACCTCTATCTGCCAAGATGACGTCAATAACAAGACGATTCTGAAGGACAACAACCCGCATGGCGGACTGCTCCTCAGTTAGGTTACCTAAGGCGGAGGCAGTTTCATGTACTACAGCTTCAAGTGTTCTAGTTAATCTACGTATTAATTTACTGTTTTGGACGGGGCCTAAAAAGAAAAAGAATCCTTTATTAAAATCGGTGTATTGTTCCCATGCCGTTTCTGTATAGTCGACAAGCGGGATATCTCTTCGGAGTCTATTCTTTACTAGATTTGTGTTTCTGTGATAATCAGGAGGGGCTAGAAAAACAGGTGGCAGAAGGAAAGCAATATAACAGGTACCATCCCAATCTGGAGGCAGACGTATGTATGCGGTATGACCACAAACAAAATAAGAATGACGGGTAGCTTTAAAGGACGATTTACCATGATCACTGAATTCGACCACAGTAGTACATTTACTATGACCTAAGTGTACTGAACCTTTCTTCCTGACACATAATTCACCAGTGACTGGTAATACTGACATAGCGGGCAGAACTGGTGCAGCTTCGGATTCAACAGTAAGAATCATAAGGTTAATTGTGTAATTACTTAATCCATATACTTCATTTTCTAGATCAGTTCCTATTCTAATGGGGAGTCCCTCCTTATCAGGGTAACAGGCGTCGAGCAGGACTAAGTTCAGGTTTCCCCAAACCCAGTTCCCGTCGAAAACAGCAATATCAGGATCTAAGGAATTAATTATTTTAAACCATGCACCACAGGAGCCATTGTGAGTGAACGGGTACGGAAAGAGGGGCAGAGCTCCCTTGTAATTCTGGTAGGGAGGGAGTCGGCCACATATCCAGCAGTTTGTAGCGTTATTAGTCTGATGGGAGTGATGTAACATACTAATGAATGTGTTGTTGCGCAGCGCAAGTCTGTAAGAAAGTTCATGTGGAGGTAACTCACTAAAAGAATGTTCAGCAGAAACATTGTAAGCAGATTGTTCACGCTTGAAAATAGGGCAATAGATTGGAAGAAGTATACTTGCAACAATAATCAGAATACTTAGAAAAAACATAATTAATAATGTCACTATACAGTGACTACGCAGTGATTTGCAGTATGTACGTTTCTTGAATTGTCTCTCTCTCTCTCTATCTCGATCTAGGGGATACATGTCAGAAACTATTTAACCGATTCACCTAGGGGAGGACTTAAACAATTAAACTGTCTGACTTGCTAGATCGAAGCTTTAGTCGGTACTCCTCTTGGGGAGTTTTCTCTCGTTCGGGTAATTTAAAGTCACTAGGTTTAATACAGTCTTTGGTGGGGGTGGGCGAGTCAAGGTCTGGTTTCAGTTCGTTGCATAGTTTAATATGACTCGTGTGGACCCACCCCTTTCTGCCCTCCAACTTCACTGCGGTCCTCGTAGTAAGAAGGACGGTCTTCGGCGCTTTCCAGCGGGGCTCCAGCGGGCTTTTCCTGTCAAAATTCCTCACTAGGACCATGTCGCCAGGACGGACATCATGCGGCGCTACATCAGTGTTGTCAGGAAAGGCTGCGGCAACCTGTGAACGACATGATTGGAGTGCAGACATCAAGGAGGCAAGGTAGTCTGTCAACATGTTACAATCAACATCGGTAATTTTCTTAGGAATGGGCGTCCCCCACATATTCGGTGGTCTGCCAAAGACCACTTCGTACGGGGATAGTCCTGATCTCGAATGTGCAACCATTCTCATATAGAACAGTGCAACTGGCAGGGCGACTATCCAGTCGACCCCTTTCTCCTGGCATATTTTGGCAAGGCGGATCTTAAGTGTCTGGTTATGCCTCTCTACAAGGCCTGCGGCTTCGGGGTGTCGGACACAATGGAATTTCCACTGATATCCTAGCAAAAGGGAGACATGCTTCATGAGTTCGGATGAGAACGGTTGTCCGTTATCTGAGTACACGACACGAGGCAGGCCGTATCGTGGGAAGAATTCTCGAACCAGCTGCTTGGCAGTGGTCGGGCAGTGTAATCCGAGACTGGGTATGCTTCGGTCCAACGAGAAAGTGCACAAACAACTACGAGGACATATTTGAATCCTCGACAACGGTCCATCTGGATATAATCCATCTGGAGGACTTCAAAAGGGTGATCGGGAGGATGAAATCCACCTTGCTCTACAGGGACGCTTTTACCTGGATTGAACTGACAACAGATCATGCAAGTACGCACTTTCTGTTTTGCTGCTGCTCGTAAGTTTTTGTTGTACCAGAGATTCTGTAAACTGTCTAACATAGCTTTTTCTCCTAGATGTGCAGGACTATGTGCTGTATTTATCATGATTTGAACCATTGAGTCGGGGAGGAACCATGTAGGTTTTCCCTTTGTGACCCATCCTTGATCTGTCTGGATTCCTCCTAGTTCAGTCCATTTCTTTATTTCATCTGAAGTGGCATGTGTCTGAATATCGATTACGTCTAGGGTGGGATCCCTGACTGACATACACTGAGTTGGTACTATTGTCTTTGTCTCATCAGTAGTCTGGGTGTGAGTCAATGCTGTATGTTTTGCTGTCTGGTCTGCCAGGTCGTTACCCTGGGAAACAGAATCTGTAACCTTAGTATGTGCTTTGCACTTCATGACTGATATGCCCGAGGGCAAATGTATTGCTTCTAATAGTGCTTGAATGAGGGGACCGTGTTGGATCTTGGCACCATGAGAGGTCAAAAAACCTCTTTCTTGCCATAACATGCCGAAGTCGTGTACGACTCCGAACGCATAGCGGGAATCAGTGTATATGTTAACATTTCTGTTCTTGGCTAGAATACAAGCTCGGGTCAGAGCGATGAGCTCCGCCGCTTGAGCAGACAATGTGTCAATACGGTGTGTTTCTTTAACTTTAGTTTCAGTGGTCACTGCATATGCGGCCACCAATTCTCCTGTACTTGTTCTCATGCATGAACCGTCCACATAAAGTGTCAGGTCTGGATTTGTCAGTGGAACATCTGTTAGGTCTCGTCGAGGTTTTGTTACTGTATTAATGATCTCTATGCAATCATGCGGTGTTGGATCTGTCATAATTGCAGGTAACAATGTTGCGGGGTTCAGGATGCTACAGCGTCTGATTTCTATGTGTGGCTGGAATAGTGTCAATTCATAACCTGTCAGTCGTGCTATAGTCAAGTGTTGAGTCTGGGTTCTGTTTAAAAGAACCTCTACAGAATGTGGAACTTGAACTGTTAATGGATGTCCTAAAACAATTGAATCGCTCTGTCTGATTGCTAATGCTGTTGCTGCTACTGACTTTAAGCACGCAGGGAGTGCCTGGGCTACTGAATCCAATGTACTTGAAAAATAAGCGCAAGGCTTATATGAACCTGCTTGGTCTTGAGTGAGGACAGACAGTGCTGTACCCTCACGTTCTGTAACAAAAAGTGTAAAAGGTTTGCTGTAACATGGTGTCGCTAGAACTGGTGCTTGGCATAACGCTTTCTTTAATTCCTCAAAGGCTTGTGTATGTTCCTGAGTCCAGGGAAGGACAGTCGAAGTCGCTGCCTCCTGTGTTGTTAACTGAATGAGTGGTTTGGCTAGAAATGCATACTGAGGAATCCATTGTCTGCAGTACGAGGTGAGGCCTATGAAGGCCCGCACTTCCTTTTGTGTCTGGGGTTGTGGCATATTTACAATTAACTGAATGCGATCGGGAGTGAGCTGTCTCCCCACTTTGGACAGCAAGTGACCCAAGTACACAACTTGCTGAACACAGAATTGTAGCTTCGAAGGAGACACCTTGTGTCCCTTGTCGGCCAGAAAATGTAAAACTGTCAGTGATGCTTGTTCACATTCGGGTTCATTTCGTGCGGTGATCAGCAGATCATCGACGTATTGCAGTAAAGCGGTGTTAACTGGCATTGTGATACAATCAAGTTGTCTTTTCAGTGCTTGGCTATAGATGCTGGGGCTTTCTGTGAATCCTTGAGGTGCGCGTGAAAATTTGAAACTGCGTCCATTTAAACTGAATCCGAAGAGATATTGGCTCTCTGGATCAATAGGTACGCTGAAGAAGGCGTTCTTGAGGTCAATTACAGTAAAGAACGTCGCTTCTGAATCAATAGCAGTCAATAAGGATGAGATGTCGGGAACCACAGGGTACTGTGGAATAATGCATTTATTCAGTTCTCTTAGATCAATCACCAGCCGATATACTGGCGGTGCATTGGGATCAGTACGTTTAAGAATCGGAATGATGGGTGAATTACAGATATTGGAGTCGGTCTCTACGACCACTCCCTGGGTAATGAGCTCTTCAATGATTTCCAGTAAAGCCACTACAGCATCGGGTGGTAACTTGTATTGTCTGATTCTGGGTAAGACTACACCTTGTTTGAGTGTAACACGGTATGGGGTAATGTGCATACAACCTACATCAGTTGGGCCTTTTGCCCACAAGTGATCTGGTACATTTTTCAATCTGACATCAAACTCACGTAACATATAATGACCCTTGAAATCCCGCAGAAAGAGTCTGACTCCCTCCGGGGAACAGCAGATCACGGCTCCTAGAGCCTTCAATGTCTTAATTCCTAACAGATTTTCTGGACATGATTTCGTAAGTAACAAGTCTGTAACACGTGATAATGGACCCACAGCCAGGGGAACTGGTTCTGATACCTCATTTACAATGGGCTGTCCTGAAAAACCAAGGGAAACATTCTGTGAGCCTGAGAGGGGTGCCCCTGGAACTTCATCATGACTAATCGTGGTGCGACTTGCCCCTGTGTCAATTAAAAACTTTCTGTCTTTTCCCAATACTTGACTATGTACATAAGGACCCTCTTGATCTACAGGAATCTCAATAAGAGGCAAGCCACCCTCCCTCTCTAGGCTGTTTCATGTATATCGTGGATAATCGGGGTAAGCGGACTGGGCATACTGGTACATCTGTTGTGAAACTTGCTGGGTCGCGGCAATGGGCTGCGGCTGTGATACCGCTACTGTCTGTGCTGTAGGTGATGAAGTATGCGTAGGCTGTGTATTCTGCATGGGCTGTATATTCTGTGAAGACTGATGCTGGTTATGGTCTTGTCTAGGCGGATGCGGTCTTTCTTTAGTTTTACCTGTTGCTATGTTATGTTTCAGAACTGGGCATTCGTGTACGTAGTGACCTGGCTGCTTGCAATAGTTGCATGTCCCTTTAACGGGAGCTGCGGTGTGACCTGTCTGGGTCGTACCCTTTCTGTGGCCGTCGGTTGGGACCGATTGGGCTACTAGCATTTTCATTTTCGTGTCTTTCATACGTTTCTGTTCCTGATCCTGCTCTTCTCTAATTCTGTTCTGATGATATTGTAACATTTGTAACATCTGTGATGGCGTATTGGCTTGCCATGTACTCTCGACCTTGTATACACGGTTTTTAACTGCTAACAGGGAATTCTCGACTAACTTTGATACAAAAAGATGCGGGTACGACTCGCTACTTGGTTTAAGACCACTATTAATAATGAAACATTTCTCGAATCTTGAATAGAAGTCACTAGTATCTTCGTCGGGTTTCTGTTTACAGGCTGATATTGCATCCCAGTCTTCCTTTCTAGTTGTCAATAATCTTGGCAGAACCTGTACTATCAGACCTGGTAATGCTTTAGTTTTCTCCCCAAGGCCTACCCCTGGGACACGTTTGTTCTCTTCGTCTTCTATTCCTGCCCATACAATCTTTTTCTCTCCCACCTCCCATTCCTTTTCTTTTAGTTTCTCGTAGATGCCCGTGGGCAGCAGTACCTTTAACATTTTTGTGATATCTTCGTACGGATAATCCCCCATCAGTAACATGTCTTTAAGCTCTCTATGAAAACCTGCAGGGTCTTTATCATGGCACGGGACTAGTTTCTTCATTTCTAACAGTTCTAACTTAGTCAGAGGCGTGTGTACATACACTCGTTTCAGGTTATGATCGTCACCCATAACTGGATGCACTTCTCGTAAGGGGTTCTGACTTTCAATGCCATGCCGACGTTCTATATGATACATTTTCCTTTCTGGGGGCGGGGCGGGGACATATTCGGAGCTTATGAAAGTGTCATATCTATGGCGTTGTTCTAGAATTATTTGAATTAATTTGGTACTTAAACCTCTCCATCTGTCCATGAGTAGTTCTTCTAATGTTTCGTGTAAGGGACCTGGATCAGAATGTTGATTTCTGTATTTCGTGAGGAGGTGTTGAATCATGTATACACCTGCTAATTTCTGCTCGTCTGGGGAAAGGTTCAGGAATGTCTGTGCTACGGTGTCATCATTGTATATATCCGGATTGTCAGTCCATAATATGGCTGACCGGGCTAGTTCTTGTTCATCCATAGAATTGAGTACATGGTACCCTACTCGATCTCGAAGCCTTTTATCAGTCTCCTGGGACTGATGTTCAGCAGAATTCGGGTTTGTTAAGGCAGAGAGAAAAACTCTCTTGTTTTCTGGACGGATGCCTTTCCTAAGGTAAGTTCCCTTACCTACATATGCTATAGTGTCTGTAGTCTTTTCTGGTTCTTCAGGTTCTTCTTCCCCCTCGGAGGAAGCCTTTTCTTTCTCTTCTTTGTGTACGTCTATCACTGCTTTTCTTATTTTCCTATACATACTGGCTATACAAGTCCCCTTGTCGTGTTTTCCTTCGGATATATTTTGACCCCACTTGCTGAGGGCATCTAATTCACCCTGATTTGTCTCGGGCCTGTCTCGTTCTCTTATTAGGCAATTTATGAAAAAACGTAGTATCTGTCCTTGAACGTCAACTTTCTGATGCTCCATGGCATCCTTAATACTGTCGGGGTCTTTCCCAGTCTGAATAAACTGATATATTCTATCTAGGTGCTCTTTCATTCCTGGAAACATCAGCAGGAAATCAGTAGCAGATCGTAACCGTAGTGATGCCATTATCATTCTATCGTCTTTGCCGGGTACTGGATCATATCTGCAAACTGTAAGTTGTCCTTTGAGTATATCGAGACGGGGTGATTTGAACGTGAAGGGACTCTGCAAGTCCCCGAGCTGTAACCTGCGTGTTAATGGCGGGGTCTGGAGACCCCCCATCGCACCTCCTGAGGCGGAAGCTTGGACATTATTTCTCTGTGGAGTCTGTATCTGTACTTGAATTTGTCCTTTAGTAGGGTCAGGTAGACGTGGCTTCGGTAGATTAACTTTAGGTATGGGAAGTGGTGGAGGGGGTGGAACAGGGGGGATCTGTTGTGGTACTGGCGGAATGTGATCTTGGGGCGGGTTACCACCCCCGTCCCTGTCGTTAGGCAGGGCGCGGACAGGCAGATTGGTGTAAGCGGGTGCTACATCCTCTAGATAGGAATTCAGGAAGATGTCTTTAGTGGTCTTGTGAGTTACTTTAGTTGGAACCAATGGTGACGGCAGATTTTTCGGTATTTCTGAAATGGCCTCAGGCGAACCCTAGGCCGCGAGGTACATACCGTTTACGAGGTTATTTCGTGCACGGTCTATTTGCTCTGATTTTACTCGGATCCCCTCAGTAATTAATTCGTTTTCTTGGGCTTTCTCTGATTCTTTAAGTCTGTCCTCTCTACGTAGTTCTTTTTCAGTACGCTTATGTGATTCCTTACGCCACAGCTCTATGGCGTCTTTCTGAGATTGTCTGGCTTTCTTTTTCCATAATGCTTCCTCTACCTTCATGATGCACTCGGCATCCCATGTTCCAGTAACTGGCCATCTGTGTCTCTCGTCTAGATGCTTAGTATAATCGGCCCATAAATCTAGATACTCTATGGCATCTATGCCATGCTTGTGGTACATAAAGTTTCCGGGAGTGTCCCTAGGGGGGATAGGAATTTCTTCCTCTAGTATCCCTTTCCTAGTTCCTATCTGTTTTAACTTGTTGAAAAACGGCATCTTGTTTGCTCAGTACTGAACGCTCAATCCTTGCTACTTAATACTAGATACAGCTAGTTATACAAGAACACAATAATGCACATTAAAAACAGTCACACTCATACCACGACATTAATCACATGAAGAAAAACATTTAAGAACACTTATTACTACCCCCTATATCAGATGTACTGCTAAACAGCACAGATACACTGCTGAGAACAGTGCAAGAACTTGAATCATCGGATGTACTGCTAAACAGTACAGATACACTGCCTAAAACAGTGCAGACCGGACTTGTGTACCCAAACCCGTCTAGATACGTCCCAGCAATGGTACTCACCGGGAAGCACGGAAAACAGAAGGCCTCGGAAAACTCGACTGGACTGGACTGGACCGGACTCGACTCGACACGTGGATACTTCGGAAAACTGGTGGGCCTCTTGACACCTCGGACCTTGCTTCTTTCGGCTAGGCTCTGGTCGGGATCCTCCGCACTCCTCACCGCCTCGTCTGGGTACTGATCGCAATCTTCGTCACCTCCGTGGGCCAGAGGGAGATACAGGAAATCCTGCCGGTACGCGTAGTTTCCTTCTAACTGATGGCAGGGGACAGAGCTTGCAACTCACCTACCGGCGCGTGAGGTGGGGGAGGGGTCCCTATTCGGGCGCCAAAATGTCGTAAATATTTAATTTACCATCTTAATTTCTATGCAGGTAAGTACTTAATCAATAATAACTCAATCGGAAAGAAAGAAAACAGAGTCCGTGGTGTTAGAGTTCTTAGGGGTTTTATTCCTTAAAAAGGAATCGTTCCGGAATTGGATATCATGTTCCTGCAACCACACAGGGTTCAGGAAGGGATAGAGCAATGTTTTATTGACAATACATAGCTTATATACTTAATTTACATCATAGAAAGCAATATAGTAGGCGTAACAGCTGAGAGAAGACAAGATAACAGCTTCCACGTGTTACTAGTACGTAATCAGAAGGCGTGGACTAGGCGTAACTGAAGGTGTGCTCTAGAAACGTCACAGGTAAGTGTCATATGTGGGTGGCACTTAAACAGAAATGTTGCAATGTCAGCAGAAATCGGAGGCTTGGATGCGCGCGCAGCTGCATGACGTGTGATTGGCGTGAAACTGGAGGGTGCAGGGGGCTTGACATTTACACTGACGGAAAGAGACAGAAGTCTGGCATGTCAGATCAACTTGTGCTTCTATCATATCTGATATCTGATGTTTAGGAACTGAGCTATCTGGGCGGAAAGGTCTCTGGGGCAGAAGCTATTCTATACTGACTGTGAGTGCGTGTATAAGCGCCTGAGTGTCTGCATGAGAAACGTGGGGGCATGGGCCTTCCATGGGAGCATGGTAACAGAGGCTATGAATTACTTGCACGGAGACAGGCCGGCCCTTCGGCTCTGCAGCTGGGTAATGTTTACTGAAACTAGTAGGCAGGAATGTATCTTCGAGGAGCGGAACAGATAACTCGAAGGTTGTAGTCAGTCTTGGCAGGCAGCAGGCTGAGCTAAGCGTGGTGGGCCGCGCTGGAAGTAAGGCAGAGTTCACAGGTACGGGGGCAGCCTGGGCAGCCTGGGCTGAGGCTTTCAGAGTCAGAAGGAAGGAAAAGGCTCGATGGCAGAAATTCAGGGCCTACTTTGCCAGAGCTGAAAAACATGTAAAGTACACTACAAAAAGACGTTGGCATAGCATACTTAGGAACGGACTATCCAACCCATTCAGGGTGGGTCTGAAAGAGGACATGTTAACGTTGGACGCAAATGTATTTGCGTCTTCATAGCTGGCACAGGAGGGAAGTTACATGCACTTTAACTCGTACATGGAGACGGTGGGGTACACGATAGGGAACATAACTTGACCAAAAATTTATATTTCCTCAATATCCTGGGGCTCGGCCAACTATGGATCCTAAGCAACTGGGCCAAGTACCTCTTTAGCACTTGACTCTCCGGAATAGCGTGGTCAGAGCAGTCCAACCCTCCCTCAGGGGTGTAGGTAGGTACAAGGGGTGAACACAATCTCACACCTCCCAAATATGTGCAGCAACAGTTATAAATTATTATTCGGCCAAATAATCACTTTTGTGAAAAAATAAGTATTTTTTTACCGGGAATACGACCTTCACAAACAACTTCCACAGTCCCCCTAACGTCAGGGTTTCTTAGACAGTCCCCTGTGTCCCAATCCCTCTTTACTCAAGCGGTAGTGGTTAATCTCCATTCACTATAGGCAACATCCAGGGTCTCCAGAGTTCCACTCTGACTATTTCTTAAAAGTCAATAGTGTTCCAGCATCGAAGCACTACCTAGCAAGCAATTTCTCTCGGGCCGACTGGGCTGAACTCAGTCTTACCTGAACCTGCAGTATTGGAGCGACCAGAGTTGCTGAGAGTGCCCCCTTCATGGGTGCTGGAGTGGCAGCTGCTGGTTCAGGTGAGTACACTGCCCTCGACCCAGTCGGGCTGTACTCTGTAGTCCTCAAGTTCCTCCCATTCTATCATGCAGCCGCAGCGATTGAAGGTTTATCAGGGTTCTCAGAGTTGGGTAAGTTCTTAGGGCTGTCCCATGGTGAGCTGGGCGGTGGTGGTGAGCGGTGGAGTAGTACGAAGGTCCTGTCGCTGTTTCTCTGTCATGGTGCAGGTCCATGGGGTTCCCATGGTAGACTCTGTCCGCTGGTGACGATCCTGACCAGGTCATACTTCTTGCTTGGTCCCGGTGACTGGCATATGTGGTTATGTGTCTCCACTGCACATGGGCTCCGGCCCGATCGGCAGAGCAGATTCCTCTTGACATACGGGATCGCCAGTCCCTCATTGCACAAGGGTGGTGAACTGATTGGCACAGTAATGATCACAGTTTACTTTACGGCGGCCCCGCCTGACATACAGTCACCAGTTCCTCACTGCACACGTGCAACAGCCTATTTGGCACTGTGACTATCATGGCTCTCTTCGTGGCAGCCCTCCTCTGGCATACAGGGTTTGCTGACTTGATCCTGCTCATGGTCAACGACCCGATCTGTGTAGCAGCCGGCTCCTCACACCAAGCAAAGGGCCGGATTCCCCACTGGACTTTGCTCCTACCAACGCTCCTCTTTTTCTTAGGGCACATTGGTCTTGGCAAGCAGGCAGGCACTGGTGTTCCAGGCATGTGGTCTTGGATTTCCTGAATGATGTCCCCTCACCCACCTGAGACTAGCAGGTCTTGGCCCCCAGTTTTGGTCACAGTTCTCCACAGGATCCTTCCTTGTGAACTTTCGAGCACCCTTTAAAGTGTACTAGCTGAGCCTTGCTTTCCCTTCTCCAGTGTGTGCCACCCAGCTTACAGGAATGCAGCAATACACCAAACTGTCTGGGGTTATTCTTCGACCTCCTCTCCTCGTGTTTCACTGGAGTTATCAATGTATTGTACCACCCACCAGGCAGAAATAATGAATGAATAAATGAATGGAAAAGGTTTTATAACGCGCAGACTTAGCCTAGAAAGGGCATCAAGGCGCAAAGGACAGACAAACAAAACAGTCTCAGAAAGCCAAATGCAGGACCCCTAGTACGCCTGGGAGAAGAGCCAGGTCTTTAGAAGCTTACGAAAGATCATCAGAGAGGACTGACTGGACAGTTCTGGGGGGAGGGAGTTCCACAGTTTGGGAGCCAGAGTGGAAAAGGCTCTGCCTCCCCACCTTGCCTTCACAAATCTAGGAACCGAGAGCAGATTCTTGGAGGCTGAGCGGAGAGTTCTTCTGGGCGTATAGACATACAGGAGAGACCTAACGCCCTCTGAACCTGAGCCATATACAGCTCTATGGGCCAGGCAAAGGAGTTTGAAGGAGATCCTGGAGTGGATCGGGAGCCAATGGAGATCCTTTCTGGCCTTAGTTACCGAAGCCATCCTCGGCAAGTTCAAGACCATCCTGGCGGCAGCGTTCTTCACCATCTGCAGGCGATGGATGGAGCACTTATTGATGCCGTTATAAAGGGTGTTACAGTTATCAAGCCTGGATGAGACCAAGGCCACTGTTGCTTGTCTCCGAGCTGCATGAGACAGATAAGGGTCGATCTTCCTCAGAGTTCTTATGATGGCACAGCAGGTGGACACCGTTCTGTTGACATGAGGATCGAATGAAAGGGCCGGGTCAATCAAGACTCAGAGGTTTCTGGCGGAAAGGGTGGGGTGAGGGCAATCCCCTAGGGCAGCTGGCCACCACTCCTTAGACCACAGGTCCTGATTTCCTCCAAAGACCATAACCTCAGTCTTTTCCCCCTTTAACTTTAGGAAATTGCGTACCATCCATTGGGAGACTGCCTCCATGCATGCTCTGAATTTGAGGCTGAGTCGCTTGCCGACTGAGTGATGGAAATATGATCTGGGTATCGTCGGCATAAGATAGCACCTCAAATCCGAAAGATCTCATCACCCTAGCAAGTGGGGTAACATAGATGTTAAATAAGAGAGGGCTCAGCGAGGAGCCCTGCGGAACCCCACATTGCACCGAGTGAGATGAAGAAAGAAAGTTGCCCATCTTGACTCTCTGCTCTCTGTGGTGTAAGAAGGAGGAGAGTAAACTAAGAGCAGAGCCCTCTACCCCGATATCCTCAAGTCTAGAAATCAGGATTGACGGGGAAAGGGTGTCAAAAGCTGCTGTGAGGTCTAACAGCACCAATAGAGTGGAATGTCCCCTATCAACCTCAGAACGGATGTTGTTTATCACGACCCTGAGGGCAGACTCTGTGCTGTGTGCAGCATGGAACCCATGCTGAGAGATGTCAAGTCAAGTCGAGTCAAGTCAAAACCACTTTATTCGATTAATTAAAATCATAAAAGTATACTAGACATTATAAAACTGTTTAAAACATGTTTAAAAAGTCAATTAATATAATTTCAGTCATAATGACAATTAAAACCCGTTATTAAAAGATAATTACACAATTTCATTTCCATTTGAGCCCAACAATCCATTATTTAAATACATGATTACAAAAATAGTTAGCTTTCAGCGTTAAAAGTCCAATCTTGATCTCCTAATTCTCACAGATGCAGCCAGAAAACTGGCGATACAGTACATAATTACGGGGGCTTCCATCATTTGCAGAAATAGCAATGCGGGCTTATACTGTGTAAATCTCATCTCTTTCAGTATTGGTTTTACAAATCGATTCCGGGGTTCAGAATACAAGGGGCAAAAAAACAAAAAGTGCGCGGTGTCCTGGGCGGACTGGTCATCACATTTACATGGAGTCGAATCCTCAGGCCTACACCAACCTTTCTCATCCCAAAGAACGTATAGATTTGATTGAAACAGAATTTTGTCAGCAACCATCTGTGGAAAAAATTTGTCACCACTGACAAATAAGGAGCCAACTCAAGGGATGTGGTTACCATTACATATGCCCTCACAGAGGGTTTACCTAGCTCATCCGCTTCACGCTCGGCAACACAGAGCCTAGTGAAGTTAGTCTTCACCCACACTAGATCTGCTTTACACAGGGATTCTGGTCTAGCAAAAATCTCAGGGCGTCCTAGCTTCACAGCCAAGGACTCTACATAGGACAACCACTGAATATCCCTCATGTGATCCAGTTTAAGACAATCTTTTATGATCTTATGATTAAGGCTATGGTTCGGATTTAGCCAGAGCTTAATCCATAACAGGATCGGAGCTAGTTTTATCATGTCTGTGATGTATCCCAGACCTAGCTCAAGGTGTAGGGAGTAAGTTGCTGTTGACTGAGGTAGGCCCAGCAGTGACCGCAAGAATTTGTTTTCCTCTGTTTGGATGCGGTCAGGTTTTACAAACCCCCAAATTGCAGCCCCATATCTAGCAATAGAGACTGTCTTGGCTTTGTAAATAGCCAAGATCGCCTCTGTGGGTTTCCCCCCTAATCTTTTAGCGAACCCCAAAACTGCGGTGGCAGAACTTCTCACCGCATTCGCTTTGGATGTTAGCTGTGGTATCCAGGTACCCCTATGATCAAATACTACACCCAAATAGGTGAAAACCTTTATGCTAGAGATAACCTCGCTGCCATAAAAAAGGTTTTTTCTTTACTTTTAGAACAACCTACTGACATTGTATGGGATTTGCCACTGTTAATCACCAAATCTAGACTGGACATAAAAGTTCCAAAGGAATCAAGCAACTTTTGCAGGGCAATCGGGGTCCTGGCTATCAGCACCGCGTCATCGGCATAGAGGAGCACCGGAATTGGCGTACCCCTCATGCACGGAATATCCTGAGTGACAGCTGTTAGGTTAGCCTCCAATGAATTCACGTATAACGTGAATAACATGGGGGCCAAGATACAGCCTTGGCGCACCCCTCTGCAGGACCTAAAACTCGCTGTACATTTCCCCTCTGTTGTCATCCTAATGGAGGCATTCAGATCTTTATGCAACTCTGCTAGGAAATGCACCAAAGAGCAGTCAAGGCCCATTTTCAAAAGCATAGTCCACAGCCTTGATCTATTAACTAGATCAATGGCTGTGGATAGGTCCATGAAGCCTAGAAAAATGGATCCCCTTTTTGCCCTCGTGTACTTGGTTATTATGAGGTGAAGATTGAGGCATTGGTCCTCCGTGCTCATCCCTGCTCTAAAGCCGTATTGTACATCTGTCAGAATATTATTCCTTTTGGCCCAAGATGTTATTCTAGCCAGGACAAGCTACCCTAGAATTTTAATAGAGGAGTCCAACAATGATATAGGCCTATAACATCTTGGGTCTCCCCTCTGACCTTTTTTAAACACTGGGATTATAGTAGCTCTGGACCAAGATTTAGGAAATCCCACAATGGCAGAGGCATTGAAAACTTTAGTTAAGATATCAGCCCAGAACAAAGAATTTGCCTTAAACATATCGGAGGGAACCCCATCAGGGCCCGGGGCCTTTCGACCCGCAGTACCCTCGATTGCTTTAATGACTTCAACTGTATCAAATCTAACAGGCGCCAAGGGGAGTTCGAACGCAGGGACTTCAAAAGATTCCTGCTCCATGTTACTACCGTAGATTTTTTCAAAATGACTAAGCCAATCTTCCCCAGGGATGTTAAGTTCCAACACCGCGTTTTGGTCACGAGAGAACAATGGTGTATTAATAATTGACCAAAACTTGGCACTATTTTTTAGGGTAGCTTTGTCCATGAGCTCAGATCAAGCTTCACTCTTTAATTCATTTTTACGTGCTTGGATTGCCCTGGAATAGTCCTTTCTGAGCTGCACCACTAAGACATTGTCCCTTGGACGCACGTTAAGTGCTTTTTTAAGGGAGTTATGGGCTTTACTGCAGTTATTATCAAACCAGCCCATTACCGGTCTATTTTTAGCTCCCTGGCCTTTAGCTGTTAAGTTCATGGCTACTGTCCGACAAATACCTTCAAAGGAAGTTAAAACCTCCTCACCCTTAGAGAGGGGATTGACACAAATATTTAAATCTTCTGCAGCCATTGATGTTAAGTTAAGGAAAAAATCATCAGGAACTACCTGTCCCCATTTAATCCTTCTCCCCTGATCTTTAGCTTTAACTGATAATACAGCCTGTGGAGTAACAGAAGAATTTAGGAGAGAAAAACCATTTGCTAACTCCATCCCCACGGGGTTGTGATCACTCAATGGCATAGATAAAGCATTATAAAAAATCACATATTTAAGAAGACCTAACGATACAAAAATGTAATCAATTATCGATTCACAGTCCCTTCCAGTATATGTGGCTACTCGTGAACTTTTATCATAAAACTCTGCCTCATACAGATCATTACTCATTAATAAGTTTTCAAGAACCTGCCCCTTCTGGGTATGTTCAAAGTGCGGGGGAAATACTGTCAGGGCCATCTGAGTCGATTAGGTCACAATTTAAACACAATTGTACATTAAAATCACCCAACAAAATAAAATGACAATAAGTGGTTTGCTTTTCCTTATAGGCAATTAAAAAATCTGTTAGCCACACTAAATACACATTAGCAGGGTAGCCATATGGTGAATTATAACAGTTTACGAAGAGTATTTTACAGCCATCAACCAAGGTTACCTCTACAGCAAGGAAATTATGTGTGTCACAATCAACCTTTAAAAGTTTGCCCTTTACATTCACCGAGACCAACATCAAAAGGCCCCCTCTATTCCGTCCCGCTGTAGAGGGCAAAGCAGGTACAAAAAATGAAGTAAAGCCATCCAGCCAAAAATCGCATTCCATGTCCCAAGTCTCTTGCATGGCGACAATGTCATATAGCTTTACAAAATTTAACTAGTTGGGGTCTCCTCTCTTGGACCGTAGACCAGCAATATTCCAACTTAACAGCCTGACCTTATCCCCCTTGTCGGGGGTACCCAATACCGGTTTATATCCATCATTAGCAGAAGAAGGTATAGGGGTAGAGTCCACTATAACTTCATCAACCATACCCTCTCCGGCCCCCCGTCAATCGCACATCTCAAGTCCTGAGAGTGCGTCAAACCTGTTATGTGTTGTGATATGAGGTCCAAATCTAAAGAAGTTCTCCCTACCTAGTCCCTGACTTTGACAAGTGGACCGAGGCCCAAACGGTGTAAAGGGACTCAATCCTCACCTAGGGGTGGGGGCTCCTGTAAGATGATTATAAAAATATCCCAAAGGGCGCACACAGATGCTGTTGTCATCATTAGTCATCGAGGCTGCCCTTAACAGGACTGTGGCCATGTGTTGAGGATATTTAAAATTTACTATCACGCAATCCCCGTTACAGGTTTTGCGTGTGGGACCAATCCAGTTTGCCCTCCTTGTTGTGATAATTTCTACTGCATATTTTGTAGGAAAACCACAATTTGAGCTCAACCAAGAAACAACTTTATTTTTTAGGGAATCATGTGACTCCTCGGGTGGCTCAACCGAGAGCGAGTTTTGAGGCGGGACATTTGTCAGTACAATTACATAGGGGGCACAATCCCGGGGTAAATTAATAAAATTGCTTCTCCTACTTGGGGCGGTAATCGGAATGGTTACAGGCCCTGGCTTTGGGTGTACCACTGACCTAACTGGTGGGAGAGGGGGTGGAACTGAAGGACCGGAGGATTCTGGGTCAACTCTGATAGACTGTTGTGAGGCATGAGTTTGTTTAACCACCTTGGCTACCTTCTCCCACCACTCTCTGGGGGATCTATTGTAGTTGAGGGGGGTGGGGGGTTAACCTTATCTATATGGGCTAACTGTTTCACTAGCAATCCTCCTAGTCTTTTTACCTCTGCGGTAACAATATCCAGTTTGCACACTAGAGGTTGGAGAGATTCCTCAAGTTTTGATTCAAATTTGGCTTCTAAAGTACGAATTAACAAGCCAAACTGCTCTGGGCTCAGGATTATATATGCCTCTTTCTTACCCTCCAGGGGCGCAGTTGACTCCGGGGAGGTGTGGTTATCTGGCAAATGAATATCTACCCTTCTTTTATGAGTATGCCTTCCCCCCCTTTTACTTTGCTGCTTCCTGCAGGTTCTAACGGGTCTAGTGTTTTTATGGGCAGGTACCACCTCCCCTTCCGAATCCGAGAGAGACTTGTCAAGGACTTCTATGTCTAGAGCCCGGTGAATCAGAGCTTCACATGTGTTGACTACCTCGGGCCATATATCGGTGACAAATTCAGTCCTCGAGGAACCTCCAGTGGGGAAGGACCCTCTATGGATTGATCCTGATCTGATAGATTACCTCTACCCAAGGAAGCCCTTCTATCATTATTGATCTTATTTACCATTTTTACTAGAAAGTTGTCAATGGGGCCCGCCCCCACAGTAGCCTTGTCTTTGTTTGACCCCGACATAAGTACAAGTATACTTTGATGAGAACTGGCCTATTCAAAGACTAGCCAATGGGCTCAACACCCAAAGTTAACTGATTAATGGTGCAGCAGTCACAATTAGTCCTTCAGCAATTCCAGTCACTTTACCGTGGAGATGAGGGTCGCCGGATAATTTTGCACAGGGTCTCTTGCCCAGCCCTGCCTCTTCCTGCCCCTGACGGCCACAGACGGCCCGCCCTCTGCCCGGGCTCAGCCCGGCCGCGTCCCGCACGCGTCCCGCGGGGGCGGGGGCGGGAGACCCTCCTCGCTTTTCTAGCGCCTCCAGGCGCAGTGGTGATGTCAGGATCGCGCCGAATACGCCTGGGCACCTGGGAATTGTAGTTCCCGCCCTAGCGGCGCTCCGGTTGCCGGTGTTGCTGCCTTGATGTTTTCTGGCAGGAAGGTGCAAGTGCCAATCCCCTCACGGCCAGCGGACACAGGAAATTGCCAGGTAAGTTGAAACTTGTGCCCCCACAAAGTGCTTGGCCCTCCTCGCTTTTCTAGCGCCTCCGGGCACAGTGGTGATGTCAGGATCGCGCCGAATACGCCGGGGCACCTGGGAATAGTAGTTCCCGCCCTCGCGGCGCTCCGGTTGCCGGTGTTGCTGCCTTGATGTTTTCTGGCAGGAAGGTGCAAGTGCCGTTCCCCTCACGGCCAGCGGACACAGGAAATTGCCAGGTAAGTTGAAACTTGTGCCCCCACAGAGTGCTTGGCCCTCCTCGCTTTTCTAGCGCCTCCGGGCGCAGTGGGGATGTCAGGATCGCGCCGAATACGCCGGGGCACCTGGGAATTGTAGTTCCCGCCCTCGCGGCGCTCCGGTTGCCGGTGTTGCTGCCTTGATGTTTTCTGGCAGGAAGGTGCAAGTGCCGTTCCCCTCACGGCCAGCGGACACAGGAAATTGCCAGGTAAGTTGAAACTTGTGATGTCAAGCAGGTTAGAGTTCTCCATGAAGATGGAGAGATTGCGATTGAGGTGAGCCTCAAGTATCTTGGCCGGGGCTGGAAGAAAGGAGATGGGTCGATAGTTTTTTTAAGACTCCCGGATCCAGAGAGGCCTTTTTGAGCAAAGGTTTGACGACAGCAATTTTCCACGATAGCGGAAACGTTCCCTCACTAATAACCAAGTTCATGACCTCAAGTAAGGGTGGGAGAACAACCCGTCTACAGGTCTTCAGGGTTCTTAAAGGACAAGGGTCCAGAGGCGAGGATGACTTGATGTCATCAAGAAGATGATTTAGATCTTCCAGGGTCAGAAGAGGGAAACTAGTGAGGCGCATTTTGGAGTTGACTTCAACAGCCTCAGCTTGGCAGGGGGAAGGCAAAGGAGGGAAAGGTGTTGAGTTAGCATCCAACTCCAAATTGAGAGATTCAAGAGAATTGTAAATATCAGCGATTTTTAGAGTGAAAAAAGCTTGCGATATTATTGCAAAGTTCCTGCGTCTCAATGGTGGGGTCAGCAGCTTTAGGTGCTGATAGAGTATCGATTATTTTGAACAGGTCTCTAGATGATTTTAGGGATGCAGTAAGGTTTGTGAAGTAACTCCTTTTTTCCTCCACTATAGCCTGCTTGTAATCCCTCAACAGTGATTTGTGTAGGGCTTTTCCCGTAGCGTCAGGATGAACGTGCCAGACCCTTTCCTGTTGCATACATTTCTTTCGCAAAAGCCTGAGGCGGTCAGAGTACCAGGGCGGTCAGAGTACCAGGGCCGCGAAGGACTTTTACGGGCTGAGTAATGCTGTTTTGCTGGTGCTAGCGTGTCTATTGCGTTGGATAAGGCATTAGACAAGCCTAGTGCTGCAGTATTGGGATCAGACAGAGAGAGAGAGCTGAAAGCATTCATAAATGATGCAAGAGTAGCATCCTTGATCTCTCTGTAATTCCTTCTGACCTCCCATAGATTGCTCTTGGAGTGGTTAGGTGGTGGAGGATTGGCATTAAGATGAAAAGGCACTGCCCAATGATCAGACCAAGTCAAGGGGATAGGTGTTCCAGTCGTTAGTCTGGCATCATTAGTAAAAATGCCATCCAGCGTATGGCCAGCAGAGTGAGTGGGGCTGTCAACCAGTTGAACCTGACCGCACGCGGCTAGACCTTCCACTAGTACCGCAGTATCTTTGACCTCAGCAGCCTCTAAATGAAATTTGAAATCGCCCAAGATGCATAGATTGAGCTTATCAATGAAGGTCTCTAAAAGTGTAAGAATGTTTTGAGAGATGGTGATTCTAGGGCCAGGGGGTCTATAACAAAGAATACCTGAAAAGGATGCTGAAGGGGTGAAATTGATAGAGAAATACATTGCCTGAAAATTGTCAGAGGTAGAAGAAAGAGGCTCAGTACGGCAGCTAAAAACATCTACAAATAAAATTCCCAGCCCACCACCCCTACGACGGGCCCTATCCATCCTAGTGAGGGTGTAGCCCTCAGGAACGGCCTCCACCAAATCCGGGCCTGCGGAGTCTGAGCCCCAGGTTTCCGTTATAAGAGCCCAGGGGGGTTTCCTTTGCGAGACAAAATCGATGAAAGCAACGTTATTTCAGACCAGTGACCTAGCGTTCAAAAGCAGGCCTGCCTCCTTTAAAGGGTTTTCTCCGGGCTTAACTCGGCCGAGTTGTACCTTGTTTCTGGTAAAGTGCCAAGATCCTACTGCTCTTGGAGTCCCCCTACAACACTGCATATTACAGAGGTGATCCGGAGACAGGGTAAAAGGGCATGCCCTAGGAGAGGGCATAACAGAGAGCAAAAAAGAACGAGTATATAACTCACAGTCTGGCTGAAGTGGAAATCATGGCCCAGCCCGCCTGGCCCCTGGCGCATCCTCAGCGCGGACGGATGCAGACGGGCTTAATTTAGGCGCAACTTCGGCGCGCGCACGCTGTGCGCGGAGAAAATCATCCTGGTTACATAGGTCTGATCCAGAGTCTGGCGTCCCACCTGATCAACACCAGCCAATGGGAGCGGGGACCAGCTGTTTGTCGACGTGCCCTCCACGCAAACGGAAACACCCGCAGTGGAACAGGGCACAAGGCAGGGGAGGCAACAAACGGTAAGGAGACAGCAAACTAGTAATCAGTCTGAAAGCTCAGAGATAAAGAGTAAATTGCAGTTATAATTATTAAAAACACGGCAGTATTTTTAATACTGCTCAGTAAATGCAAATAACATTCACACACTGCACAGTACTACATCCTTCATGTTTTGTACCACTCACAGGCATACATGCATATACCATGCACACATTGCACAGTACTTTATTATCCCTGTATTGTCCCATTCACAGACAAATAAATATACACCCATGAAATGTACTCAATATAAATGTACTGTGCAGCACTATGTCCTTCAACTACTGTGCCTCTCACAGGATAGACACACTCAGCACATGCATACAGCATGCACAAAGGGCACTGTACTGCATTATCCCTGTATTATGCCATTCACAGGCACTTCCTTTCCCAGCACAGCTACACTACACATGCACTGTAGTGCGATGTAGGCCAAGGGTGAATTAAGCACACAGCAGTGGAACTTTAAATGAATGAGCCTGTAGGCTTCACTCCGGGGACACAGGTAAAGAGAACCTGTTCACTCCCATTGATCGCTATATGGTATGCTGCCAGCACTGCACTCATGCTTTTTAACTCATTGTGAAGACACTAGCCTCTGACCACTATGAGGGTAGTTCATTGGACACCCCTCCTGCTCCAACAAGACCGCAATCTGTGAAACAGGAAGATGTCATGGCGCACATGCATGAGCTGCCATTACCTATGACAACAAAAATCAGTATTAGGGCTTCAGACATCAGTACAGTTGGGGCGCTCAGGGCAAGGGTTCATGTCCATATCATGTGGAGGGACTTTCCTGCTCCAATAGGGCCCTAGTTCTGTAATGGCGAGGACTTCTACTTTCACAGCCAACCCAAACTGGATATGCCCCTCCTCCCTGAATTCCTGTTCCAATTTTTCTTAGGCTGCCTCAACCTCTTCAACCTAGTAGGTCACCTCTTCCCCTGCACTCTAGTTGGATGTTCTCAATACTTGGAAACACCAAGACTTGAGTCTTATGCAGTTGTGCAAATCACACAAAGTCAGCCTACTTCTATTCCCATTGAATCCGATGAACCTTTAAATGTGAACGAGAGACACACACAAAAAGCCCCCTGTTCCCTTGCCACCACCACCGACACAATTATTGCCATTGTTTTCGGAACCACATGAGTTAGGTGCTACTGCAGACGCATTGAATTGCTAAGTACCTCTCTTTTAGATACTTAACTGTTGGTCAAACAGTGGAGACTTCAAAGAGTCTTAAAACTCTAAAATGAGAACTGCACAAGTCAGCAAAAGGTTTTGGTAGTTGGGTGCAAAGTTGGGGGGGCGCATTTTTTTTAGTTTTAAAGTATTTTATTCATTCAGTGTGACACATCCAAACTTATATACAGCAGTATAAGACCAGCAAATGAAAAGGAGCAAAAGTCTGGCATGTCACAACATTTTAGCACAAACATTCCCCAACGCCCAATGCCCCACCCAACTCCCCCCTCCACCCGTCCCCCCCCCCCCCCCCCCCCCCCCCCACTGTCCAGTGCGCTACTAACGTGCAGCCTATCTCCCGAGGCTATAGGTAATTGGGGAGGAGGAACTCATCCCTCTCACTGATCTGGCGCTGGCGGGCTGGTAAGCCGCAGGAGGCGGAGGTACCTTGGACAGGTGAGCTCCCTGAACTCTGTGAGCAGCAAAGAGTGAAATGGTTGCCACAGTTCATTAAATTGCTTTACATCCCCAGCCACCACCAAAGACAATTTCTCCATCCCCAGCACATGCCAAAGTCTGTGGAGCCAGCCCGTTATCGTGGGTACTGTGTCTGTACGCCAATGTATCAAGATATTCTGAACAGCAGAGCCGAGTGCAATGGCAATCTGTCTGCCTCTTCTGGACTTGAGGGGATACATTAAAGCATTTGGGAGTCCTAGCAGGGTATATGCTGGGAAGCGCGGGAGCTCTATGGCGAAATGAGAGTCAATTTCATCCAGCACTTCCTTCCAGTAGTCAGTTAAGAGAGGACAGTCCCAGAGAATGTGCGTGAGCGTGCCCCGATGTCCGCACCCCCGCCAGCATGTGTCTGTCTTACTATGGTCGAACTCATGAATCCGCTCAGGCGTATAATACCAGTAAGTAGACACTAGTAAAAGTATCTGTGAGGCCCATATGATAGGCTGAGTGGCGCGCCCTATAAGATATGTGATCCCATTCCTTGGGGCTCAGTGTCCTCCCAAGCTCCCGCTCCCGTTCCCATCTAACCCTCCCTGGATTGTGGAAGTGTGTGGAGGGTAGTTGCAAAAACTTATACAGGTCCGAGATTAGTTTCGAGTCCGATGTACGGGACAACAGCCATCTCTCACATGGTGAGAGCATCCTATCCTCCACCTCCCGCACCTGCGGCTGAAGGGCCCAATGCCGAACCTGCATGTAACGGTGTCTCTCCGTTTCAGGGAGTGAGAATTCCTGTCGAAATTGTGTGAACGAGATGATACCCTCGGGGCCATACAGGTGGCATAAAGCTCTGCATCCTGCCTGCCGCCAATGTGTGAAAGCTCCTTTCTCCATCCCAGGGGTGAAGGCAGGATTATCCACTAGCGGCGAAAGCGGCGAAGGAAACGTGGTGAGGTCATACCTAAGGCAGGTCGCATCCCAAACCCGCAAAGGTACCCTAGTAATGAAGGATGCGTAAAGATTCTTAGGCCGATGAGTCCGGAGCAGGAACGGTATCGCCTGCAGAGGCCGCCCCGCCACCGCTTGGTCCTGGAAAAGCCAATGCTTATCCGACTCCCACCTGCATCATTCGACCAAGAACCTCAATTGCGTCGCCTGAAAGTATTTCCGGAAGTCGGGAATGCCCAAGCCTCCAGCGTCCGGAAACAAAAGAGAAAGGGTCCTGCGTAGCCTAGGCTTTTTCCCCTGCCAAGTGAAACGGGCTACGTCCGACTGCAATTGCTGTATCCACCCCTTCGGCGGCAGCAACGGCAGGGCCCTGAATAAGTAGAGCACTTGTGGCAAAATCGTCATCTTAACGGCAGCAATCCTACCCAACCAGGAAAGGATGCCGCGATTCCAGCGGCCTAGCTCGGCCTTGATCTTGGCACCCAAGGCCAGGTAGTTGGCTGAGACCATGGCTGGCAACGTAGGGGCAATCTGAATCCCTAAATACGGTATCGCCTCCGAGGACCAAAGTAACGGGAACCTGTTCTGCAAGTACGCCTTGGTATCAGGCGCCAGGGATATATCCAAAGCCACCAACTTCCCCATATTTACTTTAAAGCCCGAGACTGTGCCGAATGCCGCCAATTCTTCCATACAGGTCGGAAGTGATGTCCGGGGTGTAGCCAATGTGAAGATGACATCATCAGCGTAGAGACTAACCGATGGGTAAAGCCACCCATCCGTATCCCCTCCACCGCCGGTCGAGTCCGCACCCGCTGAGCGAGCGGCTCCATGTAGAGAGCGAAGAGCAAGGGTGAGAGTGGACAGCCCTGCCTTGTGCCTCTCTCAATGGGGAAGGCTGCGGAGGTATGGCCGTTAACCCGGACCACCGCTGAGGGCTCCTTATAGCAGTTGAGGATCATAGAGCGAAACCGTTCTCCAATACCCGCCTTCACCAGCACTTGTTCCAAGAAGGGCCAATGCACGCGGTCGAACGCCTTTTCTGCGTCGACCGTGAGCATCATCCGCTCACCCGGAATCCGGGATGCCTTTTCCAGCAGGTGGACCACCCGTTTTGTATTATCCACCGTCTGCCGTCCCGGAACAAAGCCCGCCTGATCTGGATCGACAAAGCCGGGCAGATGAGGCGCCAGGCGGCTTGCCAAGATCCCAGTATAACGTTTCAGGTCGACATTTAGAAGAGATATCGGCCTATAAGATTCACAGTGTTTGGGATCTTTCCCCGGTTTGGGGATGACCGTGACGGAAGCCCTCAAGAGATCAGGCGGGATGGCTCCAGGTTCCGCGAAGGAGTTGAAAAGGCGGGCGAGGATTGGGGCTAACGACCCGGAGAACGTCTTATAGAAGAGGGCCGAGTATCCATCCGGGCCTGGTGCTTTGTCGTGCTTAAGTCTGGCAATGGCTGTCACTACTTCCTCTATGCTAATGTCCCTGTTTAGGTGGTCCGCCTGTAGCGGGTCCAAGGAGGGCAAAGTGATCGAGTCCAGGTAGGAGGTCATAGCCGGCACGTCCGGCGGGTCACCCGCATAGAGGTTGCCGTAGAACTCTCGGAACACGGCCGAGATGCTGGCGTCATCAGTCACTATACCGCCTATAAGGTCAGAGAGTTCTTTCACCAACTGGCTCTGCCTAGTGGCCCGGAGTCTATTGGCCAAAAGTTTGCCACAGCGATCCCCCCCCAGTATAAAAAGCATGGCGTAGTCGAAGGGCCGCATATTCCGCCCGGTCCACATCTAAGGCGGCAAGAAGTTTCCTTGCTTCTTTAAGCTGCCGCCAAATCCTCGGGCCCCAGTTCTGCGGTGAATCAACTCCAATTCCCGGACCCTGTCAGTAAGCTCATCCCTCTTTATCTTGCGCTCCCTATTTTCGGCCGCAGAGATCGATAAGAACTCTCCCCGGAGGACCGCCTTCAAAGCTGCCCACTGGGTGGCTCTGGTAGTATCTGTATTGTCATTGTGCGCTAAATATTCACGAAGTACCTGCTCAATACGGTCCGTTACCGGTTTCCTGTGGAGCAGAGTATCCCGGAGGCGCCAGACCCTCGCCGGGGCGGCAGACGGTGGCAAGCAGAAGGATGCCTCAACAGGGGCGTGATCCGACAGGGAAATAACCCCCATGTCTACGGTAGCCGCAAGGGCCTGCACCGGGGAGGTGACCAGGAGGTGATCAAGCCTCGCGTAGGTCTTGTGCGCGTGGGAGTAGTACGAGTAATCCCTGTCCACGGATGCTTATGACGCCAGAGGTCCTGGAGGTCCACCTCCGCAAGTCGCGCTTTGCAACCAGCTGAGAATTCCCCGACTTGCGGGGAGCGCTGAGCCGATCTGTCGACTAACGAATCAAAGACCATGTTGAGGTCGCCCCCGAGGATAACATGCCTATCCGGTGAGGCTGAAATCTCTTCCACCGCAGACTGCAAGAACCGCTCCTGTTTATCATTAGGACTATAAAGGGAGCCTATCGTGAATATCATGCCCCCCCACCCGAAACCTATGTGCCAACATCCTCCCTTTAATTTCTGCGAATTTATGGACGTGCTCCCCCCTGAAGTGTCGAGCCACTAGAATCGCTACCCCGGCTGTCTTGGTAGTACCTGAAGAAAAGAACTGCGTCGGAAATTTACAAGAGCGTAGCCTATGTGTGTCCTGTGGTAACAAGTGGGTTTCTTGAAGGAGGCAAATGTCCGCTTGGGTGTTCTCCAACCGGGAAAGCACCGCTCGCCGCTTAACGGGATTGTTCAGACCCCTGACATTCAAGGTCACTATTTTAAAGGAATGAGGAGGCATAGGAAGAAATGTATGTAAAGGTGCAAGTGTCCTGCTTGGTGAATACCGTGGGTGAGCATACTCCCCCAAACTCAAACAGCAAGTCGGTCACCCACCAACAGTATGCAGCGCCTCTCCCCCTTGCGCAGCGCGGCCCAGTACCAACCACCAGCCCCAGTGCGACCAATTCACCCACCACCCACGCGCCAACCCTACAGACCCCCTCCCCATGCTCCAACCCATCGTCACAAAGCAAAGCAAAATGGAGAAACTCAGGCAAAGCAACATTTCCTAGCACAGCGCACTGGACAACTTCTTTCCCCACACCCAACTCCCACGAACCCTCCCGGTACCCCAACACCCCAAAACAACCCCTTCCAAACCCCAAACACTGTCCCCGTCCCTCCAAAAAAAGAGTCAAGGAAACCATTGTCCAAGGCCCGCCCAAAAAGGCAAGTCTATGGGAAAGTCTTGAAAGTGGACGTCCAGCCACAACACCACCCCCGCTCCCCCTCACCCCCCCAGGCCCCCAAACCTGCAGCTCAAAAAAGAAGAAGCTATGTCGATCTCCCCCCGGAAAATTCCTAGGCGGTCAAAGCAACCTCTTCTGTCGCCGTTTCTCTCTAGCGACCTCCCGCACAGCATTATCCATCTCAGCCCGGATAGTAGGCGAGTCCGGTCTCACCGAAGAAGTCGAAGACCTGCGGCCAGGGATCGATTGCCAGCCATCCCTGGTTATCCGGCGACGACGTGGAGTGGGGCCCTCTTCGTCAGTTGCCGTGATGCCCAATACAGTACAGGTGTCCTGAAGGGAGCGCAGCTGATGCAATATTCCGTTCCAGCGGAAGATAATACGGAAAGGGTGGCCCCAAGAATATTGAATGTCATGCTCCCGCAAGAAATCAGTCACAATTTTAAAAGACTTGCGTTTCTGTAGGGTGACCACTGAAAGATCTTGAAAGAGGGCCACCCTATGGCCTCTGAACTCTAAGGAGGGCTTAGTGTGAGCTACTCTTAGAATCCTTTCTTTCAGGGGATAGTCCGGCAGGAAAGCCAGAAGATCAGGGGGAGGCGCCGGAGCTCTACGTCGTGGGCCCACTCTATGTACCTTATCGATACTGAGAGTAAAGTCTGCCGGCTCACCCAGGACTTCCCGAAACAGATCCTGCAAGTAGGCGGCCGCTTCTTCCCCCTCTTCTCCGAGCGGAACACCCCGGACCCTGATGTTGTTCCTCCGGGAACGGTTCTCGAGATCCTCCACATGGGATTGTAGATCAATCTGCTGGTCCCGGAGCCTAATCACTTCCTGCTGAAGCTTTGTGAGTTCCTCGTCCCGGGCATGTCCCGCTTCTTCCACAGATGAGACCCTTTCTCCTAGGCCATCAACCTCTCTCCGGACCTCTCGCACCTCCCCCGCTACTTCCTGCTTGAGAGTCTGGAAGTCATCCCGTAGGGAGCTAAAGAGCGACTCAAGGAATGACCTAGTAACTGGTGGCTCCCCTCCGCTCGCCCCCTGTGAACTGCTAGACTGTCCACGGTCTTGCCGAGCATTGCTCCTGTTCAGCATCTCCAGCAGGGTGCGGTCACCCTTCCTGTTCCCCCTGTTGCCGGCCATTTTGGGCGCCGAATAAGAGTGTTCAATCCTCACCAGCGATAGTAGCGTTCACAACACCACTTAGCTACCCGCTGTGTGACCGCCCTGACCGAAAAGGCCGCACGTCGCTCCTGTAGTGCAGGCCAACACCCGTTCTCCACCGCTCCGTGCTCTCCGGGCGGCGACTCCTGCCCACTCCACCTCAGTGCCAGACCGGCAGGATGTAGCTTCCAGGTCAAAATGGCGTCCACGCTCCGTGGCACGCTGCCTCGCAAGCAGCCCCCAAGCGGACCCCAATCCGTTCACAACAAGGGAGCCAACAGGTCCCCGCGGGCAGTTGCTGCAAAGGCTTCTGAGACCCCACTGGGCCCGAGTTGCACCACCAGGCGCCCACCACTTCCTGTCCGGTTTCAGCGGGTGGGACGATCTTGTGCCCCGAGCCAGGCCGGGCAAGGCCTACGAAATCCTCGGCACCTCCCATCCACGGCTGTAAATCGGCCGTTCGTCTTGGCGGGGCCCCAGCTTCTCACCGCTCCGGTCGCTTTCGTTCAGCGCCACAGTCAGCGGCTCCGCACTGCAGTAGGGGGCGAACCCGAGCTGGTCTCCGCTCCCCTCTAGGCCGCGCCAGCGGCCTTCGCACAGCGCCTCAGGCTCGAGTTCGCTCGCAGGGCGGACCCAACGGCACTTCCGGTCGGGCCGCAGCTTTCGGAAGTCGCGGCTCGGCCTCCACAGTCCGCCAACAGTGCCTTCAGGGCGCAGATTTCCCTCCCAGCAAGGTCCACTAGTTCTCCACTGCACCCGCCGTCGCCAGCCAGCGGCGATGGGGGGAGATCAGCGATAAATAAGGCGCTGAGGGGCCTGGGCCGGAGGAGCTCGCCGAGGTCGTGTCCGTCTACTCCGCCATCTTGGCCACGCCCCCCGGGGGCGCATATTTTGACGCTAGCATGGTGCAGCATGAATGTCATTGGCTGGCACAGCTCTTGCAAATGGGCTTCCAGGGTGGTGTACCCTCAGGGGAACAATACAGCACATGGCTCGGAGCCAACAAAGGTTCAGGGGAACCATTACAGAAGAGCAACACAATTTGTGCAGAACACAAGGAGATGATAGCCTGAAGGGGGTGAGGATGGCCTTGGTAGCCGGCGTCCTCTGTAGGAGCAGGCGTCGTAGACTTCTTGACACTCCGCATTCTCTCACTTTGTGTAGAAGTTAACTTGAAGAAATGCTGTCCGTATTCAACAAGCCTGGATGGGCTGTGCAGCTACAACAAGTTTCTGATCTTGGCAGCACTTTGCTTTCAGAATACCGCATGGCAGCACATGGAATCGCTTGGCCGGGAACTCTGGTCTTGAAAGAAGGCAACTTCTCAGAACACCTGGCAGTCTTGCCTCTACTTTTCAGATCACAGCAGCAGCAGGCCATTTCCTTAGTGCTGGATTAGACTCCTACGTGTCCGGGGAGACAGCCAAGGTTCCTGCCCCTGGTGTAACCATTTCTTCTTGCCGGTGACGGAGAATCCTGAAGTAAAAAAGTGAACTCTGAGGTGACAACTGGCCACTCAAGTTCAAAGTGACCCCAAACCTTTAAGGGAAAATACATTACAATAAAGTGCATCTTTCTTGCTGGTGCTGTACAATGCAATGTAAACCAGCTACCAAAATGTGCACTGGTGCTCTGGTTTCTTTGGGGGTGGCAGACATCACATGTCCACTGTGGTGTGTGTGTTAGATGTCTACGCCCTATAACCAGTATGGCCATGTTTTCAACAGGTTCTAGGCACAGGATGCGGGGAGTAAGCAGGCTATCTCCTTGTAAAGTAGGCTTGCTGTTTACATACATGCTCTTGGCCACAGTCCTTAGTTCAAGTGACTCTTCTCTCAGACCACAAGATGACAGATGGAACTACCTTGTTTTATGAAAAGACACATAGAAATCTTTTTGCTCATGGTTGTGAATCCAGAGTAAAAGATATAGACTTTGCTTAAAGTAGCTATAGCGAGTAGACCACACAGGGGGACGTTCAGGGAGCACTTCAATATCAGACATATTAAACCTATGAAGTGTAGCTGGAAGGTCCAAACTCAGTCACCCCACCCGTGAGGTGTCCGTATCTACCTCACGATCACACCTAACACTCGGGAAATTGGATAGTCAGTCATAATGGGTACACTGATTTAAACGGGGGGATAGTAGGCATTCCACCCACCCTGGGTTGCAAGTAAAAGGGTCTGCACCCTACGAATATATATCAGCTGTCACTATTAGTCTGTCATGGTCTGGTAATGGGGACGGTAGTCAACCATGATCGAAACAGTGTTACTCTAGGTGGGGCACTACAGTCCTAGAGACTGGGTTCATGCTCTTGGGTAAAGAGCAACAACCTAAAACAGGCAGGCATGACACCAGTCCCATGCTCACAAAAACACAATGCATCGATCAGATGATGAAATGAGGTGCCACTTGTTCGGTCACGGATGACGGGCAGCCCTCCCCTGGCCTTGTCTGTCTCTGGAATATATCTGTGTTGTTTACCCTCCTGAAGCTGAGCCTATGCACAGCAACTTAACAGAGGAGACAAGGGCTAGTGAAAGAGAATACTGCACCGTACCCTCAGGGGCTCTACCCAGCAGTGGGTTACCCAAAACTGTAGCTCCTTGGGAAAACACATTCAGCCGTCTCCCAGTGCAGAGCCCCCATTCTCGGTGCAACAACAAATGCGTTTTTCAGTGTGAGCCCTGGGGGGGTCTGCAGCTAATCGCCCAGCTGTCCCTCCCAACTTTTTTACTGCCTTACTAAAAAACAATTCAGCTATGCCTTTATATATGAAATAGCGGTAGGAAAGCTCAAAGCCAGAGCTGGTGAAGCAAGCTTATACAATGTTTTAATTTTTTGTACATAATATTAATACATTGTCCAGGGCCCAATGTAAAAATAATGTGGTTAGAAGCAATGGTACTAATAAATCTGCATCCACAGCGTCATCTGCACTGCAAAACTATTGTTTACTGCTGTGCAAAATTATACACATGGAAAAAAAGATGTTATTAAAATACATGTAGCGCTGCCAAAGGTTGAATACTGTTTCTTGCCATTGTTGAGAGAGGGCAGCGGCCTTTACCCATTTGATGCATCACCTCTTTTTTTTCCTTCTTCTGAGTTTTATATAGCACGAGCTTGACCCGAAGGTATCAGAGCGCTTTCTTTACATGAGCACCAGTTGCGTTACACAAGGACACATTCATTTATGTTAGGCACAAGAAGATTAAGTGGTTTGCCAGAATCGCAGGATGCTAGGCGTCCTTGCCGAGACTCGAACTCGGTTCCCCAGATTTGAGGTCGACCGCCCTGACCATTAGGCCACATCCTCTCCCCATCCTCTCTTGATAAGAATGGCCCCTCTCCATACTCCACAACGGTGATAAATAGCATATTACACAAAAAGTGTATATTGGTAGCATCGGTTGAAAGGGCAGACTTGCGGCCATTTTCTACAGACAGTAAATATTTATTTAGCTATATATCATGCGTGTTTGTTTTTGCACACACATGTAGAGTGGGAGACTCACCAGAGTCTGTGAGCTTGCCAAGAAAAAATTGGTGCCAAGTTTCCCTGCGATTGTACCATGTAATGTTGTTATCGGACATGCCGATTGAACACAGCTGTATAATGTATGAGAACATGAGCAAAGTTAATAAAAAGATTTATAAAAAACAAAAAAGAATAAAATTGGTGCATTTGTGGTCGGCATCCGCCATCCTTAATGTACATGAGTAACTGGAAATGCTGTTTCGTGTGCAGTGTGGTGGTTGTATTACTAACTGTGGACATTGTGGTTTCAGTTTTTTTCCGCAGGAATAGTTTATATATCAGAGCAGGGGATGCTGTTTTGAGGCGTGGCATTTCCCTAAATGCAAACCATATTTCTGTAGATAAAACCCTTCAACGTGAAAGCAGGGTTAATAAAGAAAATTGGCATATGGGAGGATTAAAGACAAGTATGGTTAGTAGGTTAGTCATATTATTGCAACAATCACATCTGAGAATGGTCAAGACACAGAGCTTATACCTGCTGCCATTTTTTACAATGGCAGATTCTCCTGCTTCACCTTGAATTCCTCAGTGCTCAGTGAATCTACAGCCTTTTACTAATTCCCCATTTTGCACTTCCGTCCTTTAAATCCACTGTTTTCTTACTTATGTTAAAAAAAAAACATTGCAGCGGTTTCCTTTCCTGATCTTTAACAATTTCTTCTCTTCTGTTCAGCTTTGTGTCAGTCACCAATGGAGCCGTGTTTCTTCAGGCATTTAACTTAATTGTTATTCCTATGTGTAGTGGCAAGCAGAGATGCTATCTGCAGATAAAATAGTTGCGTTTCCAATATTTATTGTACGCTTATATTAGTTTATCCATGCTGAGTTCGGGTGACATTATACCGATGTTGTTTTCCATTATGCCTCAGGTATTTCCTACTGTGTCAGTTACTTTATGACTTGTGTGGAGATATTTCATCATCAGTAGTTATAACATTTTTTTATGTAATGACTGCTAACACTTCCTGGTCTGTGAGTCTGTAAGATGAATGTGACCTACCTCTTTAAGCTCTTTCTGTAGCCTGAGCACCGCACTGCTGTAAAAACCTGTAGGAGTGGCCTTACTCCGCAGCCAGTGGCTTTAACTTGTCAGACCTGCTCTTTTTCCCCCAGCCTTCTACCAAGTAGATATTACTGTACTGGCCTAATATCATTGTTACGCGGGCGGAAATATTATGGAGAATCTACTTGGAAGAGAAAGGATGGGAAAAGTAAGGGTATTTTTGAGTTTAACTAGAGGTGAATATTGATGAACAGTATGAGGGTCTCTGATGGGACCTAAAAATAAGGCAGTAGCCAAAAAGGTATACCTCTTAGCTGTGTAATGTACTCGATACTCAAGACTCCATATTCAACAATACCTGACTTGGATACTCCTCCTAAAACTCCTATTAACAACCGTTGATGAAACAACAGCAGTTGACTTGCTTGCTGGAAAATGTCCCTTTCAGTGGATACTTGGAGATACAGCTCAAATTATGTGTTGTCTGTTCTAACGAAGCATGCTTTGAAGGAAAATAAAGAATTGTTACTTTAAGAAAATATTGATACACTGCTAATGCCGATGGTGTATAATTACTGATGTTGTTTGCACTGGTGTAGACATTATACATTCATTTATTTCAATTAATGTATGAAAAATGGCATTGCTTATATATTGATGTACACGTGGATTTACATGTGACTTAATGGTTCATTTCTAACCTTTTTAGAAGATTCCACTGGAAGTTAAGTGTCAAGTATTCAAAATACCCTTCAAGAACTTAGTGCAATAATAGAAAACCACTATTATGATTCATTATATTTTAGTGCAATACTTGTTATGGGTGTGCAACAGCCCCATTGCTCCCTCTGTTATACTACACATAGAGAGTGGCATCGAAGGTAGCTTAGGATACAAAGAGAAAGAAAGGGAGAATGAAAGGGCAGAGGCACATACTAGGAGAAACAGAGTCAGAGAGAGAGAGAGAGAGAGCCTCAGGTAGGATAGAAATACATTCTAGTAAAGTGAGAGAGAGTGTGATAAGCAGAAGGTAGAATACCACAAGTTAAACTGAAGGAGAGCGAGAGCACAGATAGAGAGCGAAACATAAAGCAAAATAAGTAAAGATAATCTATTTGATTCATTGAGCTGCAAAATGCCCTATGTGGCCTTAGTTTTCTTTATAGTGTTATGTAAAAAGAACATTCATAGCCATCCTGGGGAGAGTTGGCTCACTGTGCTCAATGACCTCGTATAATAAGTTAGCTGGTAGAAGAATGTTTGCCAGGGCTCTTTTTGGTTCCAGCCAGGTCGGTTTCAAATATTTTCCTGTCTTAGTTTTACTCCCACTCTTTACTTCTTGGTTAATGTAAAAATGTGCAGTAGACCGGCCAGAAAATGTATCTTTGTCCACCACACACCTGAATCTGATTTTGCCTTTTGCCATCATTGTGACACTGCCTTCTGACTTTTCCACACTAATGCCTTACTAGCTTCTTGCCTTCCTCTTGCAGAACAACACTTTCTGACACAGCTGAACCAGCTAAGCCTGCTCTCGTTCACCCCCTCGCGCACTGTAGCTGGCAAGAGGATCGCCTCCTACGATGACAGGTACTGGAGTATGTACAGGCGTCGGAGAGGTTGCTAGTCTGTGTGATGGGTGTCTCCGAGAGTGATGAATGGAAGAGAGATGAATATGTTGGAAGATGGGTAGAGGTTTAGTGATAAATTCTTAGACTGCTGAGTAAAGTATTGTAAAGACAGGTATGGATGAGTGGACTTCGTTGTGTATGTGGAATATAGCTAATTAAATAGGAGTGTATGAGGGATTGGATGTGAAAATTAATAGATTAAGAAATCGATAGATCGTTCGGTGAGAGATAAATTAACATATTCATTTGCATCTGTATGACAAGATAAATGTATTCATTCATGTCTGGACAAATCAATAAGTGGGTTGAGGATAGGTATAAAGTTTGAGTGACAGATGTATCAGGTGGATAAATAGCTAGGCATATAGATGGCTGGGTAGACCAGTTGGGGTTTCTTATATTTACCAGAATATTAAGTACATGGATACATTGGATAAATGGATGTTTAATTGGGTTGATCATTGGGCAACAGTGTCCGTTTTAGGAATCAACTAATGGATGAATTGTTAAATAGATCAATGTGATAGTTTTGCAGATAGACCAAGAGATTCATAGATGTGTTAATTGTAAGATTGACTGCTGATGAATTTGTAGTGTAGTTCCTATATTCCCAATAGGCTCTGAGCATTGGAATAATATACTCAGCAGTGTAGACGTACGACCGAGGTCGGCTAGGTCTCTACTGACTATATTAAACTTAAGTTTCGCCAGCTAGCTCAGAGGTCACTAGAAACTTTCTTGAATAAACGAGGAGGGGTCTAACCTCCCTGGATAGACAAGAAGGGATTAGCTTCTGACAACCATATAACATGACAACTTTGCTCTCCCAGAATAAGAGTGTATCTCTAGAGTTGTGTGAAAACAATAGACAGCTATTTCACTCAGTCAATTGTGCGTACTTAGTTTCACCAGAGTGCAGAGAAAAGAGAGACGGGCGTTTTCAATAAAAGGTGTAATTTATTGAGCAGTCTTCCTTCTCATGCAAGAGAAATGAATTGCCACAATTGCAATGCTTAATGTAAAGTAAAGTGCGTACAGTAAAAGGAGGATTATAAAATACTGTAAAAGCATTGATATGGTTTCTAGCCATAAAATACTTTAAAATAGATAAAACCTATACATATATATATACATTGGCTAACGTACTCAACTGGTGCTTCTAACTAAGCCTACCCCGGTGTACCTGACCTAAGCCTAATACGTGGGAAGGAGTAAGTAAGTAGTAGTTTAAGTTAAGTTGGTTTTGCCAAGAATCTGAATCAAGAATTCTCTTTAAGGGTTTAGTCAGCTCCGTACCTTGGTATTTAGAAAGCAGGAAGTCTGGTATCTCTTTGTCAGGAATCGATATCCCAGCAACCCGCGAGGGTGGGCTGAGAACGCCGGTGCTGGATTTTCTCGGCTGGAGAAAAAGACAGGGTCTTTCTCAGCGCGTCAAAGAGGAGGCCGTGGGCTCTCGAATCAGCAGGGCTCTCGGGCAAGTTGATACTGCTCTGCTCCAAAATCACCACCGCGTGTTTGCTTAAGGCAACGTTGGTATATTTATACCTGAAAGGTGCCGGGATTGACGTATGGGTGGACATAAGACGTCAATAAAGATGTCACCAAGAACTGGCCGTTCTTACAGTCATCGCAGGAGTTCTTATTACAAATCAAAACAAAGGCAAACAGGGATTTCCCAGGTTGCTGGAGGTTTGATGCGTTTAGAGAACTCGTTGTGCTTTCTAGGAGTCAGGGGAAGTAGCCTTGCGTAATATGACCGCACGGGCTACTGCTAGATATGGATCTAATTCTTATGCTGTTACAGGGACATTATGGATTATATCCGTGTAAAGGCATAAAATAGGAATATCGATTATAGATTCCTAGATAAAAACACTACAAATTGATGAATAGGTATATTGTTAAATGGGTGGCTCGGTTGGCTGTATTATTAATTGTTGGATGGATTAGTCAATCTGTTACTTTGATGGATTGGTTGTTAGTTTGGTTGATGGATTGCTGGACTGATTGTTGCATTGATGATCCAGTTTTTTGAAGGGACAGGCCAATGAGTGGACAAATTGATAGTTGTGTGGATCCACTATTAGATGGAGGGATGGATGACTGTTGAATCTGTAGATTAATAAATGGGTGGGCCAAATGTTGTGGATACATTGTTTACCTAGATTTATAGGTTGATTGTTGGATCTACAGATTCGATGCTTAGCTAGATTATTGTTTTTGAGTAGATAGGTTTTGTTGATAGAGGAATGGATCAATTGTTGGATGGATAGAGGAAGTTTTTGTGGAGCTGTTGGTTAGAAACTTTGACTGGGTAGATGAATGAAACAATTGCTGGACTGGTAGGTGAATGTATAGACCAATTGCTTAACTAACAATGGAAGGTTTGGATAGATTGTTGAGTGGCCAATCGGCTACTGAATAGGTGAATTAATTGTTCAAAGAGTAGGTGGATGATTCGAGCGTTGTATTGTTAAATAAGTAAAATAATAAATTGAGGTTAGAAGGATGAATTGATTGATTATTTAATTGCTAGATAGGTTGTGGATCAATTGTGAACAGTTAGCTGCATAAAAGGATGGGTAAATTGTTGAATTGGTTTTTGGATGATCAAACAATTAAGTGGGCAGATGTGTGGTTCGAAAATTGGTTTGATGTATTAAAGGGTTGTTGATGGATCAATTGTTGGAGAAATGGGTCAGTTGTTAGATAGGTAAATTGATTGTGTCATTAGACAAGTGAATCAAGGGGTTAAATAATGGGATGGAACAATGGCTTTATCAGTAGGTGGATGGGTTGATTGCTGAAGTGTAGATGGCGGTTTTGATCAGTTGCTGGATGTGTACTTCGATGCATATAACAGTTGGTGGCAAGGTAGATGAATATATAATTTGGTTGTTGGATGGATAGAGACATTGTTTGATTATAGCCTACACTCTTTAGTTCGGGCTAAATTGAATGCAATACTCTATTAATACCCAATGTTTGAAGATATATCTCTGTAAGCGTCGGGTGTCTGCAAAAAAGGATTGTTAAGAAAAACTCAAATTGAAAAGAAAAATCTAGACAAAAAAAGTCTGACATATCTTTCTGACCACCTTGTTCTTATGGAGCACATTAATTGGCTCATCATATCACATCACATCATACATCATGAATTTCACTAACCCTACCAAAAATTACAGCAGCTTCCAAGTTAAATGATGCAAAAGCCCTTTTTAGGTCTTGCTACGACGAACGCGCGCTAAGCGCGTTCTCGCAACGAGAACTATAGTCGGCGTTTCAGCTCAAAAACCAGTGTTTCGACAAGACCTGGCCGCGCGCAGCGTTTACCCTTAGGATAACGTTGTGCGCGGCCAGGTCTTTTCTCCACAGCATGGCAGAAAGGACCGGATCGCGTTGCGCGCCTTGTGGAATGCAGGGGGAGTCTGCAGAGAGGCGCGCGGCGCTGATAAAAGCTTCGCTGACGTGCTCTTTGTTTCTGGTCGCCCTAACATTGAGCGGCCCCCTCCTTCCGGTTGCTGGAGCAGCTCTGTTTTGTTCTTGTCTTTTCTTTCACCAATTTGTTCTGAAGGAAACCCTGTTTGGGGTCTTTGCGGCAGCACCGATCGATGGTTTACGGCAGTATCCCGAAGGCCAGGCACCGCGCGCAGCACTGTATTTCACGTTCCTGCAAAAGACCGATCAGTTGTCCGAAGCCGCTAAAGTGCGGTGTACAGAGGAACTAACTGTACGGCTGTGCTTGGAGGACTGAAATACGGGACGGGATTAGGGTTCATATGCATGTGTACAAATGTGGAACCCACGGTGGAAGTAGGGTTGCAGGGCTGCTGAAGCACCCCCACAATAACCATCCTTGTTAACAGTCGGATAGAGGTCAAGTATCAATAGATATGTCTTCTGACAGACTGATGATTTAAAGAGGATTTTGTAAAGTGAATTATGTTGGTGATACGCAAATGAAAATGAAATATTTGCTGAAAGTCGATTTCTACTTACCATTGTGCGCTGTACAGTTTTACCAGTAAAACGGCATGTATGTGCAAGTTTAGCGGCCATTGCAATGAAACATGTGCTGTCTGTAAATGACAGGGGACTCCCACACCATTCTGTAGTACTTTACTTAAGTGTGTTCCAAAATGCATCACCAACTACCTCCTACTACACGCTCACCCCTCCGCTGAATGGGCATGGCTCATTTGTAACACTTTGTTTTGTGTGACGATTGGATTGTTCACAATCCCTCTGTTCAGAATTGTAACACTGCTGACAGCACCAAACAATTGTTCCAGCACCACTACATTAACATATGTTCAGAGGGTTGGAGGAGTTGCTTGTGAAGTGAAAATCATAATAGTACCTAAACATGCCTGCCTGGGGCTTGGATGGTGGGGGCACTAGGGCACATTGAGCACCTCTACCTATGAGCATGCATTTTCCCACTCTTACCTATACGAGATATGACTTACTACACAGCGATTTTCAAAATATGGACTTCCATCATGTAATATTTAGGTGCCTTCTTCAGACCTTGTTTAGTTTTGGATCATATTTCGAAACTTGTGTGCAAGTGCATGAAGCGACCATTTCTGATGAAAGAGGCTCTAGAAATAAGGGATATTATTACATTGTTGGTTGTTAAATTTCACTTTAATTGTCTGATAGTACAGTCCCTCTCAAGCACAACACAATAAAATCAGGAGATGGCGCAACGAAGCGGCAGGGACAGAGGATAGTGCTTTGTAAGATTACTTGAACATACCTACTAATTCTGCCGTCTTCGAGACCAGTGGTTAGTAGTTTTCCTAACAATATCATGTACCATTTCCACTTTTTTCCCTCACCCTAATTATTTGAAGCATGGAATACTCATTTGATTCCTCAGACCAAGGGCTGTAGAAAGCTCAGAGGTTTAATACATCTCAACCTTTCATCCTTTGGAGCTAGATAACAGGAGTATGAAATAGATTAAAATGCCTGTTTTCTTTTAAAACAACAGGAGGCACTTCCATTTCATGTGCGCCTAACAACATGCTCAAAATATGAACATGGGTGAGCGCAATAATTGTTTTCCAAAGCGCTACTAATCAGTAAGGGGTACCAGGTACTATTTGTAAGCACACCAATGTAAGCAATGCTTTTCAGTGGCTTGCAGTGACCTGTGCTGCGCAGCCCTCTGAACTGTACTCCAGTGACTTTAAAGAAAGGCACGTGACGTAATGAGTCCCAGCGATGAGCCACACAAGTCTGGGATATTGTTTAGTGAGGCCAGAGGGCCATAACTTATGTGAAGCAAGCAGCAGCCTCTCGCTGATCACGGAATGTCACAGCTTTATTCTGAGCCTGTATTCCCCAAATGTTTTATATATACTGAATATGCCGAGGCCTTAAAATATGTTCGACCTCTGTGTGTTTCAGAGGCAGCAACATAATCTCTGTAGTTATGGTTAAGTCACACTTTACCATTTTTATATCTCATGAATATTGAGGGAGCCTAGTTTTTATTCCATTGTGTTCCATATCCTTATTTCACTATTGCAGGTTCTTTTTAATCACAGCTTTCTCCATTGCCAAGGCTTTCCTATTTTTCTTTCCATCCTTTTTAGGTCGAAGGCCTAAAAGGCTGCGCTTGCGCAGTCTTAGGCCGGAGATTTAATGAGTCTGAGTAGCGCCGAAGGTCCCGCCTCCGTGCCTCATCTCTCCTTCATTGGCTGGCTTCCTAAACGGAGGCCAGCCATTGGAGGAGAGATGCGTCACTCCAAACAAGCTCCGTCCTTTTCGGATTTGGGGGCGTAATTTTTGATGTTCTTTAGACAGTGACGTTGTCCGTCACTCAGAACATCAAAACCACGCCCCCAAATCCGAAAAAATCTCGGAGCTTGTGTCCGCCATTTTCGATCCTTCGCAGTGAAGGTAAGATCGTGGCTGTTTCCCTCCGTGCCTTCTTCCCCCTGTCTGTTTCCCGCCCCCCTCCCGCTCTCCGTGTATTTTCGCTGTCCGTGTGTGTGTTTCCCGCCCCCTGTTTGTTTCCCGCCCCCCTCCCGCTCTCCGTGTATTTTTGCTGTCCGTGTGTGTGTTTCCCGCCCCCCTCCCGCTTGTGTGTGCATTTCAGAGCAGATACCCGCATCATGGTACGAGTTATGATAATGCTTGTTATAGCTTCATCTCGAGTTGGTCAGTGTCATGTGACGGAGAGAAGCAGGCTCTTAAAAGCCAGGCACAGCCGTCAACCTCTGTGAAAAGCTTTCGGAGGTGTAACAGTTACCTGCTGCCCAGTATACTATGCCAGCACTGGTATTGCACAACTTTAACCTGTTCAAATTGTAGACAACGGCCCTGCCACGGCTTAACAGAAAACCCAATTTAGTTGGAAATGGTATGCGCACTTGCCTCACCAAACATGGCGACACAATCTAGTCATCTCGAGACCTCGATCCTTTACTGTTTCAATTCAAATACTGTCACAGCACTTGCACCACGCACGCATTGTCGCAGGATTTTGACGAAACCTGAGCTAGGTGCGCACGTGCACACGGCTCGTTCCTTCTGTTCTTTCTCTGCCTGGTTTATCTTCTAAAGTAATAAGAAACGGGGCTCCAGCGTAGGGCATACACCGCGGTCAGCATTTGAGCGGAGGACGCTCTATCTGTCTCAGCTAGCGCTGGATTCCCGGTTCCGTCATCAGCACGCACCGGAGACGCTGAGGCTCATGCGCAGTTTTCAGCTTCCTCCTTACCATATGTGCAGTGTGGCTGTGCCGGGCCGTGGGTTGAGGGCAGAGAGACCACAAACCATAATAGCGCAAGCCGGGTAGAGAGCACGAGAAGCCAACAGCGCCGCCGCCATGGGGAAGAAACAGAAAGGAAAGAACGAGGACAGGTAACCACTGTCCAAGTAGATCTCCTCTGACTTTAGCCTCCCTCATCTTGACCGTAGCCTTCCCAATCACCCAAGCTTCGCAGGCAGTGGCAGCCTGTCTGTTCCTCCCTACTGCGTTAGGGGATGATTACATCCTAATGCTTTTAGCACACGTTTGCCTCTCTCTGCTGATCTTTAAGTCCCCACCCTATACGAGGACTATCGACATGCGGCCGAAAAAGTTCATATGAAATATTTAGATTATCCAAGTCCTCATAGGTGACGTAGACACATATGATAGCATTAAATGAATAGAAACCATACGTTACAAATTTGGTTAAAGTAAATCAAGATCTCACTGATAGTGTCCACACTCGTGTTATAAGCGTCGGAAACTGGTATTAAACATCTTGACCGCGGTGTGAAATGAATGATCGTGCACCTTTGAGACCGTTCAGTGTCTAAACCTTGGACCGAGACAAGTGCTTATTATTTTAAGCGGCGTTTTTTTATTGGCAAAGTTGCCTAAACGCAGTGTGATAGGCTCTGGATCTTGTCAGAGTCGTGCATAATCCTGCTCTCGCTTTAAAATGTAATTTTGCTGTCGTAGGAGCGAGCAAATGGACGTCAATTGAACGTGTGCCTGGAACGATTGCTTTATCTTGTTTGGCAGTTATAATATGAGACAGATTTCTTCATGGGGTTAATAATATATAACCATTTGCTGGGTACACAATTATTTGCTGGACTCACTGTTACAATGCCGTCAGCGTCTACAGTGTGCCCGAGAAACAGTTTGTGGGAGAGTGGTTTTGTATGAAAGTAACCAATAGTAAGATTACCAATGTGCAGGTGATATTTGATTTTAGACCTTATGGGGGCTACATTGGCTTAGTGTGACAGCTTTTCCCCCCAGCTCTTTTCATTCATGCTACTAATTATTGTAAAGTCTGACATTCGTGAGATTTTCGATTATTGAGTGAAGTAAGCCAGACTGTGATGAAGTTGCTGTACGTCTTTTAGGTCTTGCTTGCGCTGTCTTTTTTTTTTAACTGACCTCATATACCCTCACTGTCTGGCCCACCCCTTTACTTCCACCCAACAAATCTTACCCTATTTACACTTGCTTCACAGTTTCCACCGTACCATGTACCTCCACCCACCCCGCTCCTGCCATGTGTTTGCCTGCCTCACCGTCTGTACCACCCCTCTACCTCCACCCACCCCTCTCCTGCCCTCGGACCCCACCTGCCTCAGTCTGTTCCACCCCTCTACGTCTTGGGTACCTCTAGCCTCCCCTCAGCCCCACCTCACCTGCCTCGGAGCCTGTGCCTCGCCTCACCTACTCTCCACCTCACCTGCCTCGGAGCCTGAGTGAGAGAAGTTCCATTAATAGGTTGTCGATTTCGCACGATTTACAGCCCTGAGCTGCAAGTATGTGAAATCCTGAAATTCTTGCGCCTAGGATGTGCTTGCAGTTTCTGCTAGAGGTGGACCCCACATTTTAAAGGACAATTTGCATAGCCTGGAAGATTGGATTTTCAGTAGAGAGCGCCATTAAAAGCATGCACTCCAAAAGATCATTAATTTGGGCTTTATATTGCGAGTAGGCTTTACCACTATTGACTAACACAAGCAGTTCAAAAGCATAGCTTTGGCAGTAGCTGGTGAGCTTCCCTCTAACACAGCAGGTGCAGCATGAGTTTAGGGGGAGTGCTTGCTTCCCCGCGCACACAATCGGGACAGTATAAGCAGAGCAGGGTCAAAACAAAACACATACACACAAGCATACACGCACACACACACCCACATGTTAGAATACAGCCAGCAGGAGTGCAAGTTTTCTTCACTCACACGCAGATCAGCAGTACAATAAAGACAGCAGCGCAGTTTCCCTCACACACAGACTATGTCCCTATATCGCCCCAATACTCGGATCACTACATCGGCTACTGATTAGGAAGATAATTATCTTCACATCCTTCCTTATGATCCACTCCTTTATCCATTCCTCATCTCCTACGTTTATGGCAACTAAATCGCACTTCCTTCTAGTGATAAACTCATAGTAGAAATCCTAGTATGGTGGGGATTGAGAATAGAGTGTTCTCCTTCACTGCTGCTCATGGATGGACCTCTCTCCCCCTTCAGTTTAAAGTTATCTTTCAGTGCTTGCTCCCCTGCCCCCTGGCTGTGCTTGCTCCCCTGGCTGTGCTTGCTCCCCTGCCCCCTGGCTGTGCTTGCTCCCCTGCCCCCTGGCTGTGCTTGCTCCCCTGCCCCCCTCGCTGTGCTTGCTCCCCTGCCCCCCTCGCTGTGCTTGCTCCCATGCCCCCCTCGCTGTGCTTGCTTCCATGCCCCCTCGCTGTGCTTGCTCTCCTGTGTGTGTATGTGGCTCTGGGTGTGTATGTGGCTCTGTGTGTGTGTAGGGCTCTGTGTGTGTGTGTAGGGCTCTGTGTGTGTGTGTAGGGCTCTGTGTGTGTGTGTGTAGGGCTCTGTGTGTGTGTGTAGGGCTCTGTGTGTGTGTGTAGGGCTCTGTGTGTGTGTGTAGGGCTCTGTGTGTGTGTGTGTAGGGCTGTGTGTGTGTGTGTAGGGCTCTGTGTGTGTGTGTGTAGGGCTCTGTGTGTGTGTAGGGCTCTGTGTGTGTGTAGGGCTCTGTGTGTGTGTTGGGGGGCTCAGTGTGTGTGTGGCTCTGTGTGGGTGTAAATGCAATAGGTCATGCATTTGCGAGCGATTAAGCTATTGGCATTGTAAATGACAATGCCATTTATTTATGATTTAAAAAAAAAATGTCATGAGCAATGCCAATAGCTCTACCTTTTAATAATGCCGAGACCATTGCATTGTAAATGCTTGTTACATTTTCTGTCTCTCTCTCTAGCTTTGTGATGAAACACAAGTACCCAAAAATAAGTGTCACGGCCCACACCTGCAACCATCGGCACAAAGTAAACACCCCTAATAACTTAAGTCCCATTTGATAGACAATAAACAAAATTACACAGGTACATAAATCTGAGCTAGGAAGGCTTGCAGGGATTGGTCATAGGAAAAAAAGATGTGGTGAGGCCCTAAAACTACTTGCTAGGCATGATCTTAGACCACATCCATCAGTTAGTGAAGGAATCAGTACTGGACATGTTATAGAGCCCAAGGACAAGCACTTTGCACAGTCCTCACTGTGCGTGCTGCAGACTGCTGTCATGCACAGCATACACTAAGGTCTCTGATACTAAGCCAACGTCATGGTTGCATTATCAGTGGCAATGGCTGCAGGTTGTGCATAATAATCACTCAGCAATAGGGGCAGAGTCTATGGTCTTTGCTCTGTGTCCAGAGACATGCCCAGTAAGTACTTAATAATGCATACTGGATATAGGAAATGGCTGAGAGCTATACCCTAAGCTCATTACTGCTGGGCCTGGCCACATGCAGAGGCTAGCGAGAACTTCCTGCAGTATTGGGACATAATCTTGGCCGAAGGCCATGACTCGCGCCTTATGTCCAATTGGGATTGGGGAAAGGGATAGGCAAATTATGCGAAGTTTTAAAAGTATATTATTAAGAAACCTAAAACAAATCAAAGAAAAATAATCCACTGAGGAACAATATTGGTCTCTATTATACGATTAGTAATTAAACATGCAATTGGTCTCGCATTTGCAAGAGTTTGAGCTATTTGCATTGGAAATGACAAAGCCTTTTATTTGTGTTTTGAAAACCTGCAAGTGGTGTGTAAACACACACTTTGTACTCATAGCTGCTTATGAGAAACACGGCTGGCAGTAATTAACTGCACCTCTTTTACTGCCAGCCTTGCTTCACGTAAGCAACGACTATAGGTACAAAATGCGTGTTTACGCACCACTTGCAGGTTTTCAAAAGACATAAATAAAAGGCATTGTTATTTACAATGCCAATAGCTCAAACTCTCGCAAATGCGAGACCTATTGCATTGCAAATGCTTGTTGGATAAAGTCAAAAGGAGGACCAATGTGTTTAGAGAGAAATGTGTTTAACTGCCTTGTAGGGAAGGATCTCTTAACTGGCGGAATCACCTTCCTAATCTTCTGTAGGAATTCCTTGATCACTTCGATTCTGGAAAAAGGGGGTTTGTGAAGTAAATTTGTAAAGGTTGCTATGGATACACCTTAATCGAAGGAAACAGCTGCCATCAATTATTTTGGCAGTTCGAAGATAAAGGAGCAGTAAATCCTTTCAACGTGTGATAGGGTTGATACACTTCTGAATAGACCAGTTAGAGAATCTCTTGCACTTGAATGCGTAGGAAGACTTGGATGGATGGTGCTTGCTCAATCTCTGTGACAGAGGAATTTAACTTTGCCACCCTGACTCACTACTGTCTGCCAAATTTAGAGATGACTGCTGGCCCAGAGGTATTGTCTTTACCATGAAAGTAACTACTTTCACAAAGGCTCCCTTAAAGGTAAAATGTTTGATGTGCTTTTGTTCTCAGTTTTGATGTTCATTCACCATACTTTTAAATTCTATTTGCTCTTAAGGTGTGGAGATTCAGTTTGATAATGATGATATCAGTGAAAATGCGTAGATAAACCTCCCTTACCAGTTGATTAAAAGGGCATTTTCCGTCATTCCTGCTTGGTAATACCTGGAGGTGAAGTCTGGTGATTTGCTCTACAAAGAGATCTGTTACACGAAACCGTCATTTGCAACATCATAAAGCACTTTATCTTTTGGAGCTCACTTGTGATTTTCTTGGAAGACTGAGTGAGTTTGCGTCCGTATTGTCAGCACTTGGAAGATGGACTGGGATGATCTGAAGGTCTTTGATCATAATCCATTTCAATATTATTTGTACATTGACGGACAGAGCTCTAGACCCTGTTGTTCTCTTCTTATTCAAATAGTGTGTTGTTGTATTGTCCATCTATTCAAGCAGAGTTTGTCCAGAATGCATGAAGAAAACGTGAAAGCTAGGTCGACTCAATACTTGAAGAAAAGACTTGAGAGCCAGGTGGACTTCCTTAGTTTCCAGAGGGTTGGTTCTGGAGGCCACATTCTTTGCACTTGAATGTCACAAATGTCTGCGTCATGAAGTCTTGGTGAGTATGTTCACCTTTCTACATACAGGTTCTCCACTCACCACCACCAGCAAAATGACTGGATGGTAATTTGTGTGTTAGCCGGTCAGTTTTCCCACCTGTCGGAGTACCGTCACCACGAATTGCCTAGGCACTGCTCTAGTGGCATCATGTGGAGTCAAGTATGTTGGACTAGAGAAATACAAGACATCATGGCCTCCGCACCGATTAAATTTGGCATGCTGTCATGTCAGATGCTTTGTTTTTCGAAGATTGCTACACTTCAGATGGATAGAAGATATTCTCTTCATAGTGTACCCTCTTGCCCCTTGGCTGCTCAACACTGCTCGTAGATGGGTAATGGATTGCACGGGATTAATATTGACTTCTTCTCATTAACCTGTAAGCTTAGACATTGACTCATTTGGATTATATTGACTCATTTGAACATAGGCGAAGAACCATCTGAAGTGTTGAGGCTTTTATGACTCGCTCATCTATGTAAGAGTATACAAATATTCCCTCTTTCTCGGGTATGTGGCCATCGTCTCTATGCATTTAAAAAACTCCAACACAAATACAACTCAAATGGGTGAACTTTGTATTGACCGTGATCATTATCTCATAGACAATTTCGGAACGTTTAATATTATTCTGCTGCTGAAATGAGCAAGTATGCATTCTCAAGGTAAATGGCAAAAATCCAGGCCCCTTTATGTGTTGGGGAAACATTTGGTGGAGGGCCAGTATTCAGAACTTGCTCTTACTTATCGACTTATTTGCCTTTTGTGATCGTGTGACACCCTTATAAATGATTTCTGATGCTATCCCATAACAGAATGTGGGCAGAAGAGGGGTAGGAATAAATTCACTGTTCCTCATACTGGAGGTTTTGCCCTGGCTGGTTATCGTTATGTGTTGCCTTCCACTTTAGGCATTCTACGGTTAAGCATTGTTGATGTGTATGTTGTTGCTGCTGATGCTGTTTGCAGTGGCCAGGAAGAGGTTTAATCTCTGTGCTGGATATAAAAGAGCTCATTAGATTTGACTGCTGTTTTTTTAATTTGTCTTCATGTTTAAAACCCACAACTCTGAGAGTACCCATTTCTGACTTCATAAGTTGTACCTCTTTATTAGCATGTAAGCTAAATTGCATGTTACCAGAATACAATGGATTCAGAAATCGAATTAGAGCTTCAGGCCTATCGTGGCCAAGAAGAAGGTCACATTGAGAGCCCTTTGCAGTAGCTGTGTGCTTCAAGGTACAGAAGAACATTAATCTGTGCTAATGACTCATTTGGACTCCATCATTCTTTCTTTTACAATTTTCTGAAAATCCTCTCGATGCATATGTGATCTTTCTGTGAAGCATTGCAAGAGGTCCCACAGCTACTTATCAAATCTGCCTTGCAAGACAGTTGAGCTGGCAGTTTATATTGCTGTGAAAGATGTTCCTCACATTTTTGTTCTAAGAGAATCATTTATTCTGCTCATCAGGAGGAACTGGAGATATTGGAGCTGTAGCATGATACTTTCTGGCAATAGATACATTCCCTTAGTCTAGTTTTGTATCTGTTGGAAGAAAATAATTCCTGGCAGGTTATACTCCTAAAACCTAGTGGATGCATACTTGGCTGAGGCAATAGTCAATAAAAGGTTTTCTGGGTTCAAAAGGCCTAGAAATAAGGGTGAGAGGGATTTACAATTGGAAAGATAGTGAACAGTCTTAAAATTAACTGAGTTGATCATTGGAGGATGGGTATTGGAATGCTACGTTTTGCTGCCTCTTCGAATAATAAACACTTAATTGAAGGGGTTAATGTCCTCAATTGAAGGGTCTGTTAGTGGGTGAGTATCTTGGGATGCATGATGCAATATAGGTAGAACCAAAATAGATTGTTCTAGGAGTGTGTGGCCTATGTGAAGACTCTGCTATAGGTGTATGTGATCTATGTGATTTCTGTTTGACATGATAAAAACTGTGTCTGGAGTTCCTTGGTGGATGGCAGGTCAGATTGCACAAATGAAACCCTCTTTGGATATGTACTGTAGCCTGTGATGTTGAAGAGTTACAAGTTGCGTTGAACTTAATGGCACTGTCAAACCTCCAGCACCCAATGAATCTGGTTTCGGAGCTGTAGTAGCCTGGTGGGTGATGCCTTGGAGAAACAGACCTTCTAAGAGGCAACAGGAACGTTGAGAGGTCCACTCAAAGTATTATCTCCTTACCTGGAGAGCACAAACTAGAATACTCTTCTATCAATCAGTCAATCAGGGAGTTTTGAGTGGGCTACTCCCCCTTTAGGGTCTCAATGCGCTGGGTGGGAGAGGAAGGCAGCTCTGGTCAGTCGAAGAACCAGGTCTTGAGGGTCTTCCTGAAGATGTGCAGGGTGGGGGCACGTCTGATGTTGATCTGGAGCTTGTTCCAGGTCTTGGCTGCTATGTAGTAGAAGGTTCTTCCATCTGTTCTTGCACTGCTGATGCGCGGAGGTTTGCCGATGGCGAGAACGTTGTATCTGAGGTTCCTTTTGGGTACACGGAAGGAGATTCTATTGTTGAGATATTGGGGTCCGGTGTTGTGGATGCATTTGTAGGCGTGGGTGAGTATCTTGAAGGTTACTTTCTTCTCGACGGGGAGCCAGTGGAGGTCACGCAGGTGTTGGTAGATGTGCTTGTGTCGGGGGATGCCGAGGATGATTCTGGCTGAGGTGTTCTGTATGGTCTGGAGTTTGCAGGGCAGAGACTTGTTGATCCGGCATAGAGGGCGTTTCCGTAGTCCAGTCTGATGGTTATGAGTGCGAGGGTGATGGTCTTCCTTGATTCGGGGGGGATCCATTTGAAAGTCTTTCAGAGGATGCGGAGGGTGTTGAAGCAGGTGGAGGTGATGGTGTTGACCTGCCGGGTCATGGTAAGGGAGGCTTCGAGTATGATGCTGAGGTTTCGGGCATGGTTCGTCTTGGGCGGTTCCCTGTATGACGCTGTTGTGGCATCTTTTGGTGAGTTTGCTGTGGGAGATGGTGTCATAGGCTGCAGAGAGGTCGAGAAGCCTCATGGCTGCGGTGTGTCCTTGGTCGAGGAGGGTGCGGATGTCGTCTGTGGCAGCGAGTAGAGCGGTCTCAGTGCTGTGGTTGCTGCAGAATCTGAATTGGGAGGGGTTGAGGATGGAGCTTTCTTCGATGAGTTTCGTTAGTTGGGCGTTGACGGTCTTCTCAGTGACTTTGGCCGCGAAGGGGAGGAGGGAGATAGTTGGGTAGCTCATGAGGTCTTTGGGATCTGCTGAGGACTTTTTGAGTAGGGGTCTGACTTCTGCGTGTTTCCAGTCGTCTGGAAAGATGCCGGTTTCAAAGGTGGCGGGCGTTGATGGTGCCCCGTAGTTCTGGTGTGATGGTGGCGGCTCTGTGGAAGATGTGCGGGGGCAGGGGTCCGTGGGAGCTCCGGAGTGGATGCCTTTCATGGTCGATGCAGTGTCTTCGGTGGTGTCTGGGATCCAGGAGGAGATGGTGGGCTGGCTTGCGTTGCCGGAGAAGGGGTTGGTTTTGGCGTCAGGTCATTGAAGTTGTCGTAGAGGCCCTTGATTTTCAGATGGAAGTAGGAGCTGAGCTTGTTGCAGAGGTCCTGGGATGGGGTGATGTCCGTGGTTTCGCTGGGGGGAGGGGGGCAGGGGGGAGGGTGGGGTTTGGTGAGTTCCGGGATAATGCTGAAGAGTTCCTTAGAGTTGCCGGAGTTGGCGAGGATCTTGTTCTGGATGAAGGTCCATTTGGTGGATCTTATGCGTTGCTGGTATTCTGTCATGGCGGTCTTGTAGGAGGTGTGGTCTTCTGAGGATTTTCTATTTCTCCAGTTCTTCGCAAGACATCTGCAGGTGCGTCTGGATTCTTGGAGGTCGGCTGTGAAACAGGTGGCCTTTCTAGGCTGCTGTTTGTCGGGGTTACGTAGGGGTGCAAGCTCGTCTGCGCAGTTGGGGATCTCGTTTTGATCTCAAAGTGGCTAGGAATCCTCTTGTTATATTGCTGATCTATTCTGCTGAAAGATGTAAGGATCTGCTTGGCATGGAATGGTACCTCAACATTGAAGTGTCTTTCTGTGAAAAATGTTTTGCCTTTTAGACTTTGACCCATGCTTTGACAGTGAACCTATTGCTACCGTACTTGTCCTCGACGTGGAATAGTAGTGTCCCATTTTTTCAGGTTATGTCCTTTTGTCAGAGCTTTCTCTCAGGGAATCTCTAGAACATTTTGATTGAGCTTTAAGAGAAGGAATCCTTTCTCCCTGTTCCTCTGACCTCCGTAAAAGCTGCTTTCTAGCACCTGTGCTGGTACTCTTCCAGACTATTGAGCTAAATCTTCTGTCTGCCCTTCTAGACTCTCCTGGACAACTTCTGACAATATTCATAATCTATAGTGGGATGACTTTCTGGGAGCTCATGGGTATCAGTTAGGGCCTTCTTCCTCTCACGGGAAGGACGTTTTACAAACAGTGATAGCATTTGTTAAAGAAATTATATTTTTGTCAGGAAGAGAAGAACTCTACGCATTTGTATTAGGTTTGTGATGGTTATCTGAAGAAAAACGGCTTGGGTTCAGTGATCCAGGAGCCTGCTTCCAAAAGCCAGAAAAAATAACTGATATAACTGCCACTGACAGGATATGATGGTATTCTAGTGCTGGATGATTCCTTAAGGAACAGTGTCACTGTTCTATTTTCTAGGGTTGTAGCCTATACGGCCACAATACCCTGTTCGAGGCATATGAACTGCAGATTGTACACTATGCATAGATCGCCATCTGGTGTTCGGCTCGGATGTTTGCACTTTGTTGTTTTCGTGGAAGAGTCTTTTGTAGTCACAAGTTAGGTGACTCCTCCCTTGGACGATAGTGCGCATGGGCATCGACTCCATCGTTGGATTGTTTTTTTCTGCCATCGGGTTCGGAATGTAACTTTTGCGTTTCAGTTCCGTGCCGTACTTTCCAAACCTTTTCGATGCCCAAACGATCTACAGCTCAACTGTATTGTTTTCGATCGCGTGGTCTTCGCGCATCTCAACTACTTTATTCCAGTTGTCGACGCGGGCTGCTGTGCCTATGGACACCGTTCGGGCATACAGCTCATGGAAAGGACTCCATTCAAAAAGTGCCCCCAGTGTGGAACTAAATTCCCACACAGTGACCATCACAAGGTCTTTGACCTGTGTCTCTTGCCCGAGCGCAACGAGAACAATTGGCAGGCCTGCGCCCTTATTCGATCTAAGAAAACCATCCCTGATCGCCAGGCCCTGCGACACATCATGGCGCAGAGATCACCTCCGGCACCAGTGGATATCTTCGACGAAGGCCCCGATGTCCCGAAGAAGGATTCTGAGGAGCTGTAAATCGTGTCTGAAGCAGACGAATCAGACGACCACATCACTCCTGGTAAAAGAGTGAGTACAATTTCCCCTATCCCAACTCCACCCAAAAAAATAGAAGGCCCTGGTCAAGACTTCGCCTGCTGACCCCAGGCACGACTGAAAACAAGCTTCAGAAGCCCCGCCTTCCGGTAGCTCAGGACCGAGCAAACCGCATATCAGTGTCCCACAGGCGCCTTTGGCACCGAAGGACAGCAACCTACTTCTAAAAAAAAAAGTCGCCACCGACCACCTCGACACCGAAAGAGAAACCATCGGATCCGAAGCCAAAGCTTCGGAACCGAAAAAGATTTTCGTCTCCATAGCCAAGCCAAAGGACCCCAAACCACCTCCTAAGGCCTCTGAGCAGAATTCTAAACCCCGCTCGGACCCGAAGAAGTCGGTACCGAAAGCAGTTACTGAAGAGGAAGAACTTTTTCGACCGGATCCTGTCGATCCCAAGCAGAAAAAACTCCATATAGACCCCGACACAGGACATGTGGCTACTGTTACACACAACAAGATACGGGATACGGCTTCCTTGTTACGAAAAAACTCATTGCAATTCAATGCCGGAAAGACAGAGGTGATTTATTGTGCAGCATCTAATATTCCTCCCCCCTTTCCTGACAATTTCTGGCCTTCGGAAACGCCAACGGCAATACAGCCAGTGCAAACAGCTCGGAACTTGGGCTTTATATTTGACAGTAGACTTGCGTAGAAGCTCAGGTAATTAAGACGACAACCTCTTGTTTTGCAATTATCCGGTCTCTCCGAAAAAAAATTCCTCTACTCCCTTTTCAGGCTCGGGCTCAAGTTGCACGATGTACAATACTTAGCAGGCTCGATTACTGCAATGCCCTTCTGCTAAATTCTCCTGAATTTGTGCTGGATAGATTGCAGAGAATCCAGTCAGCAGCTGCCAAACTAGTACTGGGTCTTCCTAGAAGAGCTTCGGAATCTGCAGCATCTAGCAACACTCCATTGGCTCCCCTTGAGAAAGAGAGTACAATTTAAATCTCACTATCTTGTATTTAAAGCTCTTCATGAGACAGGTCCCCTATCCCTGCATAAAACATTTGGCTGGTACACTCCTTCTAGAAGTCTTCGCTCCTCTTCGGCAAGACTGGTGAGGATACCTAAATTTAGAAGAGTCAGAATGGGAGGTAGAATGTTTGAAGTTGCAGCGGCTAAGCTCTGGAATTGTCTGCCCTGTGAAATCAACCAAATTCAGGAGCTACTCCCTTTCAGAAAAGCCATTAAGACCTGGCTATTTCCTAAACTCTAGTGCCGCTATACTGTACACACTCTCACTCCTTTGAGCTGTTCAGCGCCAGGATGCCTGCCAGGCCATAGTGCGCTTTATAAGTTCCATAAAATAAATAAATAAAATAAGAGGAAGCTGGCTGCAGTGCCTGTAAAGAAAAAAGACTGTGCCACTTCACCTATAAGACCATCTTCTACTGTTCTAACTCCTAAGCCTGTTCTTCCTCCTAAACCTGTCTCTCCTCCACAACCTCCAAAACTCCCACCTCATTCACCACCACCACAGGATGATGGTGATGATAATTTAGGGGCTGGGGGAGGCAACAATGACCCTTTCACTGACCTTGATGAGGACATGGACACAGCACAGGACGATTGGGACGATTATGATCACCCAATAAATCCCCCAGACCACCCTGGTCACCAGCCATATCCAACAAAACCATCTCCCCGGATGACAATGTTGGCTTTTGGTCAGCTTGTAAATAGAGCTGCTGTCTACCTTGGTGTTCACATGCATTCAGACCCTGCAGAAGAGGATTTACTTGTAGATACCTTCGAACAGTCACAAAAAACTGTCCAAATCCTGCCAATGCTAAAAGGGTCCATTGAACATGCCCCGACATATTCAAAGACCCGGTGAGTGCTAGAATACTCAATCCCAGGATTGACAAAAATATAAACCTTCCCAGATGATCCCACCTACATCAAATGCAGCTACCCTTAGACTCACTTGCGGTAACTAACGCTAGGAAACGCGCCAACTCTCAAACCTCCGGTGACGCACCACCTCCGGATAAGGAATCTAAGTTGTTAGATGCCCCTGGCAAGAGAGTTGCTGCCCAAGCAGCTAATCACTGGCGCATAGCCAACACCCAAGCATTACTTGCTAGGTATGATAGGGCTCACTATGACCGACTAGAAACCCTTTTACAACATTTACCTGATCAATACAAAACTCAGGCAAATGATTTAATTCAAGAGGGCAAATTAATCACCAACGCATCAATCAAGTGTGCCTTTGATGCAGCAGACACAGCCTCTAGGTCCATTAACACTAGTGTGCTACTCAGACGACATGCCTGGTTACGCATTTCATGCTTTAAACAGGAGGTAAAAACAACTATCCTCAACCAGCCGTTCAATCAGGAACAACTTTTTTGGACCGGCTGTAGACACCACTCTAGAAAAAATGAAAAAGGACACGGAAACTGCTAAATCCATGGAAGCATTACAGTCTCCATCCAAACATGGGTCCTTTCGTCACTCCTTCTATAGAGGAGCATCTAAAAACATTGGGAGACACACCGCCTCCTCTTCCTACAAAAACACCACTCAAACATACATTTTAGAGGCGGATATAGGGGAAATAACAACAAAGGGAGAGGCCGAGGTAATAACAAAGCGCCTCCCCCACTAATAAACAGTGATTTCCCTCCACTCCCTCCATACCATTCCACTTCGGTCGGGGGAAGACTCTCACAGTTCCTACCTGTCTGAGATTCCATCACAACAGACAAGTGGGTAAGACAAATATTCCAGTATGGTTACTGCCTGGAACTTACAGCAACCCCGCCCACAATACCACCCAAACCGCGTCCAATGTCCACGGAACACCTCATGCTCTTAAAACAAGAGGTCTCTCACTGCTTTAAAAACACGCAATAGAACCAGTTCCCTTACAGCTTCAAGGAACAGGGGTTTATTCGCTGTATTTCCTAATCCCCAAAAAGGACGGAGCCCTAAGGCCAATACTCGACCTCAGACCCCTCAATCTCTAAATACAGTCAAATCATTTTCATATGATCACTCCAACAGGTTCTCCCATTGCTGCAACAAGGCGACTTCCTTGCCACACTAGATCTCAAGGACGCCTACTTCTACATACCCATACACCCTGCTCACAGGAAGTATCTAAGGTTCATAGTGGACTGACAACACTATCAGTTCAAAGTCCTTCCATTCGGGGTGACCACCGCACCCAGAGTGTTCACAAAGTGCCTTGCGGTGGTAGTCGCACAATTAAGAAGACAACAAATCCATGTCTTTCCATATCTCGACGACTGGCTAATAAAAGCCAAGTCATTCAACCAGTGTGTTCATCACACTTATCAAACCCTCCAGCTGCTACTCCACTTGGGATTCACAGTAAACTACAAGTGAAATCTTCAGTCCTCCCACATACATCAGGATCTAGGGGCCACAGTAGACACCTCCAGATCTCTAGCATATCCCAATCCAGCCAGGATAGCCTGTATGCAAGTCTGGATCGCCAAATTTCTACCACAGCACTCCCTCCCAGGAAGGGTATTCATGCAACTCATAGGAATAATGGCCTCTTGTATCTTTATCGTACTTCATGCAAGACTTCAGATATGCCCCTTACAGGAATGCCTCGCACGTCAGTGGAACCAGGCTCAAGGACAACTTACAGATCTGGTGTTGGTGGACAGCCGCACGCACCGCTCTCGCAGTGGTGGAACACAAAACCTGTTCAAAGGGTGGCCGGTCCTCGAGCCAGTTCCACAGATAGTGCTAACAGCAGACACATCATTCACCGGTTGGGGAGCCCATCTCCTAAACCATACAATTCAAGGCAAATGGACCACTCAACAAAAAGTGCTCCATATCAATCACCTAGAATTACTGGCAATATTTCTAGCATAAAATCATAACAAGTACATCTATAGCACAAGACTGTCCTAGTCCGAACGGACAACATGACAGCCATGTGTTATATACAGAAACAAGGAGGCACACATTTTTTGCTGCTGTCCCAGCTCGCACAAAACATTTGGAGGTGGGCCATTCCACAAAACATATACCTGATAGCAGAACATCTTCCAGGAGTTCACAATCAGATTGTGGATCTCCTAAGTTGGCAGACACAGCAGATACACAAATGAGAACTTCATCCTCAAATTCTTCAACCATTTTTCTAAATGTGGGGTCAACCAGACATAGATCTGTTCGCCACGCACGCAAATGCAAATTGCCCAACCTTTGCCGACAGGTTTCCACACCAGGTGTCCAAAGGCAATGCAATATGGATGAACTGGTCCGGCAGATTTGCGTACGCTTTTCCGCCTCTCCCACTGATTCCCCTAGTAGTACGCAAGCTCAGACAACAGTCTCTCAAGATGATCCTCGTGACTCCCACATGGGCACGCCAACCGTAGTTCACTACACTACTGGAACTCTCAGTAGTTCCACACTAAAAACTATACTTCTCTCCAACATTAACGCAGAACCATGGAGAGATAAGGCACCCCGATCCAGGTCAACTGAATCTAGCGATCTGGCTCCTGCAGTCCTACAGTTCGGTTATCTTAACCTTCCACCGGACTGTATGAACATCATCAAAGAAGCCAGACGCCCTACTACTAGAGCTTGCTATGCAGCAAAATGGAAAAGATTTGTTATCTATTGCAATAACAATCATATTGATCCGCTCGATGCTTCCATCCAGAACATCATTTGCTACTTGCTACACTTGCAAAGATGTAATGCTGCTTATTTACAAAACAGACAACACTTGTCACTATTTAGAGTACCTACAATTAAAGCCTTTATGGAGGGCCTTAAAAGAATAGTTCCTCCCAGACTCCACCCTCTCCAGTGTGGGATTTAAACATTGTTCTTACCAGGCTCATGGGTCCCCTATTTGAACCTCTACATAAATTTGAACTTCAGTTCCTCACATGGAAAGTAGCTTTCCTTGTCGCAATTACCTCTCTCAGAAGGGTAAGTGAAATCCAGGCTTTAACCATACAAGACCCAATCTTACAAATACATCGTAACAAAGTGGTTCTCAGAACAAATCCAAAATTCCTCTCCAAAGTAATCTCTGCTTTTCATCTTAACCAATCAGTTGAGTTACCAGTGTTTTTCCAAAACCCAGACTCTGTGGCAAAGAGAGCTCTTCACACACTCGATGTCAAAAGAGCACAACTTTATTACATTGACAGGACATAACCCTTTCGATAAACAAAACAACTGTTTGTAGCCTTCTCTCCACCTCACAAAGGTAACCCCATCTCCAAAGCTGGGATCACCAGGTGGATAGTTAAATGCATTCACATATGCTACTGAAAGGCTAAACGCACATTAACAATTCCTGCTAGAGCGCATTCAAGACGCAAACTAGGGGCTTTCATGGCGTTCTCAGGGAACATTCCCTTAGATGACATATGTAAAGCAGCAACATGGTCTACACCACACACCATCACCAAATACTATTGTGTTGATGTGCAGGCTAAACAACAAGCTTCTGTAGGCCGGGCAGTTCTTAAAACACTTTCAAACTACTGCACCTGATACAGGTGACCACGGCTAGGGGAGACACTGCTATACTGTACAGTCTATGCATAGTGTACAATCTGCAGCTCGTATGCCTCGAATGGAAAATGCTACTTACCCGTATGCATCTGTTCTTGGCATGTAGAGCTGCAGGGTTGTACACGCCCACCCGCCTCCCCGGAACATGTTTCCGTTCCAGTATTATCTTAATTAGATACATTCACATGGACATCTCTTACTTCTTACTGACTCCTTCATTTCCCATCATGGCGAAAAACAATTGAACGATGAAGTCGATGTCCATGTGCAATATCGTCCAAGGGAGGAGTCACCTATCTTGTGACTACAAAAGACTATTCCAAGACAACAAAGTGCAAGCATCCGAGACCAACACCAGATGGCGATCTATGCATAGGGTACAACTGCAGCTCTACAGGCCAAGACCAGATGCATACTGGTAAGTAGCATTTTCCTTTCTCTCTTCCCTTCATTTAAAAAGGCTTGTGAAAGAGTTTATTCGTAGCATGTGTCGGCTGCAGATACACATACTATGCACACTCCTGCCATCTAGCGTTGGGCTTGGACTTTACAACTTGTTTTTCTCAAAGTCTTTCTATTGCTGATGTAACGTGAAGTCTTCTCCTCTTCAAGAGAATGCGCATGTTCAACAGTTTCATTGTTAGCTTGATTTTTCCCCGCTATCGGGTTCAGACAAACTTTGCCAGAGCTCTGTGCATCTAACTGATTCGTAGCTGGCTCTATTAGACGAAGTATCTTTGCCTTGACATTGCAAGCCTTCGGATCAAAGTTATACAGCGTTCTGGTCGGCTTCTTTGCCAAAGCTCCCTTCTAGGGTCCAAAGAGAATGTTCGGCTCCAGGTGATGGAAAGGAAAAAGGAGATATTATTTAGGAAATGTCTTCAACGGAGAGCTAAATCCGTGTACTCAGACCGGCACAGCGTCTGTAACTTTTTTTTGTAGCCGAAGCATAACGAGTAACACTGCACAGCCTGCGGACTTTTTGAGAATAAAAAGACTCTATGCCCCAGACGTGACCAGCGCCTAGCACATACCATGGAGATGGCGGCGGAAGCTGACTTCTCGGCAGACGAGGAACAACATCTACAGGTCTGCGACGAAGAAGAAAGTGATGTTGCAGTAGAAAGAGGCGACATCTTGTGCAACCGGCACTTCGTTGCGTCCGATGAGTCCAGTCATCAGGAAGACAAATCAGTGATGTCATCAGTGGATCCTCCACAAGGACTGGCCGCATTGGGGTTAGGCCCAGAAGGAGGACGACGCCTAGGGTCGTGAGTACTCAAAGCCCATCAACCCACACTTCCCCACCATCGCCTGGGTGCGCCACAGCCTTCGTGTTCCGGTCGCCACCGAGAGCACTCCTCTGAGCTGAGACAGGATGACACTACACTCCATCCCAATTGGGCTCCATGCCACAGGGATAAGCACAGAGACAATACGCAGAATTCCTTGATGCCAGCGAAGCCATCAACGCATTCGCAGCCTATGGCTCCAGCAAAGACTTTGACTTCCTTTGGGTTCGACAAAGCCATCGAAGCCTATCAAGTGTACAGCTCGACATACACTTTATCGGAGCTGAGACCTATCTCTATTCCGAAAAAAAGGCTCGAGGCAAAGTCAGATGTCCACTCCTATGCCAAAAAAGTAATCTGCTTCGACCTCCTATGCTCCGACTGAGTATAGGAAGAGACAAACAGAAACACACACTGCTCCAAAGAAAGCAAAGATAGTAACAACCTCTACTACGGAGGAAATGTTTGAAAACCTACAGGAACTCATGCACAAGAAGAGAGAGAATGCTGATATTCCAGAGCCTCTTCCAAAAAATAAATTATGGAACAGAAGGCCACAAGCCCTATGCCACTCGAATTACTGCGTTTCTACAGCCTATGTCGCAATCATCCATACACTCTGATCTAGACACAAGGAGCCCTAGCCATTACGCACATGACTCAGGCTCACAAGGAGACCCACCCCAAAGTCTAGATCCATGGGCTACATACGGTATTGTATTGCCAGTGACCTCTCAATACCAGCCAAAGCATCACCTCATCATACCATAGTGTTATTCAACGAGCGGCTGAATATCTCAAGGTACAAATGCATACTACAGAGGATGACACAGATTTTCTGGTTGAGACACTCACTAAGACAGAGCACTCTATGCAATACCTACCTACCTATGTTCGGGTCCATGCTTAAGGTCTCTACAGAGGTTTTTAAAGACCCAGTCAAAACAAAAGCATTGAAAGGAAGTACAAACCTTCACCCACTGACTCACTGTACATCAGGGGACACCTAACCGCTGTCTTCCTCGTGGTGACAACTGCAAGGAAGAGGGCAGATTTCCAAAGTACTGGGGACGCGCCTTCTTCTGATAAAGAAAGTAAGCGTGTAGATGTAGCAGTGAAAAGGGGGGCAGTGGGACATTCCAATCATTGGCGCATAACTAACTTGGTAGATTATAATCTCGGTATAACCGAGCCATCTGGGACAATATGGAGGACCTAATACAGCATCTCCCAGAACAACGCAGAAAGAGAGAGGAAGACCTAGTTGCAGAGGGTATACAAATCTCCAATGCAGCCATACGTTCTGCTTTGGATGGCACGGACATGGTTGCAAGAGGAATAAATTCCTCCATTCTTCTAGGTAGAAATGCCTGGCTAAACATCTCCGGGGTTCAAACCTGAGGTTCAACAACTCCTCCTTAATATCCCATTTGATGGAGAACATCTCTTCGTCCCAGAGGTGAACTCCCAATTAAAAAGAAAAAAAAAGAATCAAACTGCAAAATCCATGGGAGCATTGCAGTCCTCTACACCACACCATTAATCCTTTGGAGGTATCAGGGCAAAAGCCACCACCCCTGACACTCATACATACCAAAAACAACAGCAGCAATATCACCAGCAAACAGGTAAAAGCTACTACAGTGGAGGTTTCAAACAAAGGGGTAGAGATGGAGGTAAAGGAACTCCCACAAAGGAGCCTCTACATCCAAAGCAATGACTCACCACACATTTCCCCCGGACACACCAGTCCTTTCAGGGGAAGTCCTACAGCTGTTTCATTACCTGTGTTACGTTTTTACGGGGTTAAGCCCAAGTAAAAGCTACCCAGCCTGGGTCAAAGGTACAGTACGTTTGCATAAAGTGCATGGAGATCATAAGCAATTCAAAAAGCGAGTATTTAATTTTAGCAGCCACATTGAATGCAATTCTTAGTCAAAGCATTAATTGGTCGATGTGCTCATAGGTGTAGGAGGCATGAAGGGAAGATTAGGGAGGTGGTAGTGAGGAGGTAGGTGAAGGACAGGGTAAAGGTGTTTGTGACATAGATACAATACAAAATATGTACAAATAATCCTTTCCAGCCTATAAAAGGTCAGTTAGTTCCTATATACATTGCTCATAGGTACATCTTCAATAGGTACATTTTGATCCTTGAGCATGTGGAGGTTTGAAAAGACGGGCTACGTTTCGACCCCGGCAGGGATGAGGGTTACTGGTTTGCCTCTCAGTGGGGTCTTCATCAGGACAGGTGAGCACCTATGGGTAATGAATATGGTTCAGTACCTAATACTGGTGTATGGTGAGATGTTAGTCATAGGTGGGAAAGAATATCACCTACTTGTGAAATAAGATGGACTGGTAGCGTTCAATCCTAGACAGGCTTTCCTGAAGCTCCAGAATCACTGTAAGAGAGACATGCTGTGTGAATGTACATGTCAAGCCAGAATTTCCGTGCCATAGGAAAATCCGAGTGGTGGCATACTCACATTAGTAAAGATCTAGCTGAGCATGGGGAATCAATCTCCCATTGCTGGCACTGATAAATCCGAAAGAGGTCTGAGGGAGGAAAGGGATAGGAATCCATCAGGTTATGGAGGAAGCGTGCCAGAGTACATCAAATAAGGTTAGACATATTGGGAATTAGAGCTAAGAAAGGTCAATTATAGTTAAACTCAATGGGAAATGGAGCTAAGATGTCCACTGAGGTCAATAAATTAGTGTGCAGTGGAAGGGTTCCATATTTCAGAGGCCAATGTACCTACTGCATGGGGGCGGAAAAAACAAAACTCGAATATGTAATGGTTAGGAGATTACCATGACAACAAACGTTAGTGAACAGAGTCAAGTGCGGGTAATCACATGTGTGGAGTGGCAATACTAAGTTAGAAAATGTACACCGAATCGCTTATATTAGAGGCGTTGTATTAGTAGAGGCTTTCCGAACGAACGGCTCGGGGCAGAGTAATCCTGGATTGGGAACGGCAAAGTTCAAAATAAACAGATGCCACAGGAGACATCCGATAAAATGTGCCTCTGGTGCTGTTGTTAAAAAAGACTTGGTATCTTAACGACCCAAAGTGCAGGCAGGTTAATAAATGTGCACCGAAATGGGTACGTTGTGGGTGTTGTATTTAAAAGGTTACGGTGGCAGTTATACAAGGAAGCGTCTATATGGGGCTTAAACAGTCTTATTGTCCGATCGGGATAACAGGTCTAATCAGGATGACAAGCCCAAAAATCGACATCTTTCTTACCTACATCCGACAGCGTTGGTTTGGAGACTAAGCCTCCTCCCGGTCTCTGACCCGTAATATAGTGAAATCCAAACCGTGCGTGCACCGCGAGATGCAGCCGCCGGATGGTTGCTAGGGGGCTCGCCAAGCCCTCAGCCAATCGGTGTGTAGGGGGGCTTGTTTGAGCAAGCGAGCAAAGTATCAATCTGTTGATCTGCGTTCATCGTTCGAGTGGAAAGTCGAACGTGAATGGAAATAAAGCCCTCGAGTATGATTCAATAAAAAGGTGGATCAGTTATTGAGAGAACAGTAACGAATGTGTAAATGACGTGTAATATTGAGATATATTCACCCAAGAGGGTTGGCTTGGTAGTTCACAGAGTATTTAAGGTTAATTCGACAGAATACATGTATACTTGCACAGGGCCGGTCCTAGGATTTGTGGGACCCTGGGCAGAATAGGAACATGCGAGGCCCCTATAATTCGCATAAGATTTAACCTGACAGGAAGTGACCTCATAGGAGGTAATATCAATTGGACATTAATTATATGGCATTGTTTGAAGCTGCTTTAAAAGAAGCAACTTCCCTAGTTTTGATATAAGTAAAATGGTTAGAAATAGCTTTAAAAATCCTAATAAAATACGTACATAAGTGGAAATACATTACATTAATTTAACCTAGCTATTGTTCTCTTGAATGGGATGAATGAAAATGATATGCAAATCAGGAATTCTATCACTAAGAGAGCTCCAAAGGAGAGGTGCAGACTTTACTAATGTGGAGAAAAAATAGTTTTAAGTGTTTTTGCCAAAATTGGAGTCACGTCATAGCTCAAGAGGGAGAGAGTCTCAGTCCAGCACAACTAGAAAGGAGAAGGCTCTGTCTCCAATCAGGACCATCTAAAGTTTAGGGTGACACAGGAGTTTGGATGATACTGAATGTAGGATTCTGGAATGAACAGTATGGAGTGCTTTCGAAAGAAAGGACCCTTTTAATGCAGTGTAGAATGAAAATGGATAGTGCCTTGCAGATGTAGGGTTTCAAATCAAAAACACAGCAGACAGCAGAAAGGTGAGAAGAAATAACATTGCGATGCAGCAGTCTCAGATGAGGTTCCTAGCGCTATCCTGAATGATTTGAAGGGTACTGAATGCGAAAAGGCGGGAAGCCCAAGAGAGAGGGCATAATAATCTAATGAGAAGATAACTGACTGCACGACAGCTTCACTGTAGTGAGAGGGGAGAAAGGGATGATTTTGTGTTGCTTATGGATGTAGTAAAGCAAGTGGATGAAACATGGTTAATCTGTTCTGAATAAAAAAGAGAAGATGCAGGAAAATGAATTGAAGATTTTTTTGCCGACTCCACCAATGTGGGTGATTGACCCAGCTCCACCAGCCACCAAAGAGAGCACCATATGTTATGAGATCCTTTCAAAATAAGAACCCTTGATTTGCCACTTTAAGGTTTTAGTGAATTTGTCTTCATTCAGAAATCAACTGTTAGCAGGCACATACAAACATATTCTTGGGCAAAGACCATATTGTCAGTGAGGGAAGTGTTGTTTGGGTATTAATATGCACAAGATATCAGCAATAAACCAAAGTACTCTGTGAGTAAGACTAACTGGGGATTATATAGATTGAACAATGGAGACCCAATAAATTCCACAAGTCAGAGGTTAGAAACATAATAGAAATAGGTGGTGAGTGGATTGTTTCAGATTTCTCAAATCAGATACAGGTAAACCACACCAAGTGCATACTTAAATCCCAGGTTGCACTAGTTGATTTATAAGCACTGGCTGGAAAACCGTGTCAAATGTGGTACTAACTTTTAGTAGTATTAAGGCTGCTCTAAGTCTACGATCAAGATTCAACCACAAATGATCTGTCTGATACAGCACAAATGCTACTTCAAACTCCGAGTTGTCAGAAGCCGGCACATTGTCAATGAGCAAATTACGTTTCATGAAAGAGATTTGGAAGTGGACTTCTTTTTTCTAGGATTCAAATTTCTCTTACTGTTTCTGACCCTTCTAACTTCCACCTCTCCCCTCCGGTCTCATCCCGCCCAACCTCTGACATCTTTCAATGGTACTGCCTTCTTTCATCCATCTCTCATCAATACTTCTCTCTCCACTCTTCTTATGTTCCCTTGCTGGTTCTGTCTCTCTACCACACACCTTATCCATACACTCCCCTTCAACTCTCATCTCTCCTCCAGCCGCATTACTTCTTTCCTTGTTCTGCTTCATTTACACCCACCTCTCCCCTTCCATCCTCCTGGAGCATCTTACCATTTCTTGTTGATGAGGACCCTTTTAAATTCACCTTCCCCTCAATGCTCTACTCTTTTTCTCATCTTTCCCTCAGCTTTCTATGATTGAATCCGGAAATATAAGACAACTGACTTACATCTAAAAGAAGCCAAGGGTATTGCTTTTTTTGTCAATGGCTGTTTAAGATAAATGAGTAACAACAATACGTTATTTTACATTCCCCCTGTAACTGTTTTGACCAATGAGTACCTCCTTCACACACATTTGCAAAGAATACCAACTGCAACTGGAATACGGGACTGTTGCTCAGTGTGCTCTTCAGATTGGCAATGTATTGAATGACCATGTATTCTGGACACCTTTTTGACCCACTGACATGCACAGTGTGAAAGTTGAACTGCCTTCAGCCTCAACTCCAAAGCACTCAACGGTAGCCTGTTATACACACCTGAAGGCGACTCACTACGATGTGTGCCCCATACAAGAGTAAAATGCTGTGAAAAGAAATACAGAAACACACATCCTGGACATAGCTAACACTCTTGGGGCATGAAAGATTGAGTAAAGCATGTGAAATATAAACAGGAACAAAATCGCTGTCATGGATTACCCTATCATGTAGTGAGACTGGGTCAGGAAATAGGCCTGGCACAAAAATAAAAGTGGCCCCCATTAGTGAATTAGTTAGCTAGAAAAGTCTCCCATGTTTCAAAATTAGGGCAGTTTTTAACTTGTAAAGACATGCTGTTTACGTTTTTTGTAAGGTATGGGAGATTGCATAGATTTGATTTTGCTGCAGGCATTGTTTGTTTGAACATCATGAAAATCAACATTAAAACATGTTCATCTGACCATACAGCAGGCAAACAAACAGCCCAAAAAACAGGTCAAATACTAACCTGGCAGATTAGACCATTACACACTGCCTAATTGCCCTAATGTCCAACCCAGGCACTGTGTTATACAATTATTGTGCTGATACAGGATCATTGTTTTTGTAGGTAAAGTAAAGGACGAGAATATAGGGTCCGATAGGGGCCTGTTTCAATGTCGATTTTAATTTACCACCAGGTAAAGACTCGGGGGACCTAGCACACAGAAAGCCCTGCTGCAGCCAATTTTACATTCTGATTGTGCTCCTCTTCCTGCACCTCTTGTCTGGCTGCTATCAAACACCTATCTGCTCCCCCCGCCCCCTCTTACTTGATTCCGTATTTCATTCACTCTGTGCTCCCTTTCCCTCGTCCTGGATGAGCTGAGCTGTTTTCAGTGTGAGGCGCCCTCATTATATCTTTTGTTCTGCGCCCTGCGGGTTATCCTGCTTTTTATTCAACCAGGGGCAGGGCGCACTTCACTGGTGAGGGCTCTTGAATGACCTTTCTAATCGCTGCTATCCTCATGTAGATGCAGCGATTAGGCCAAGAGAGACGGACCGGCAGGCAGATATTGATTAAATCTCTTGGGCCTCCTGGGCCACCTGGACTTCCAAACTCTTAAGTATTTGAAAGCGCGAGGCCCCCTGGCTGCGAGGCCCTGGGCAGCCGCCCACGCTGCCCATGCCTAGCGCCGGCCCTGTACTTGCATTCTATGAACATATACATCCTTGAAATTGGAATGGAGTAAGACGCCCAAAATAGGATGACACTATCTTACTACATGTAGAATTATGAGAAACATTTGTGCAAAGTAGGTGGATGCAGTAATTGTCGCATACAATGCGGGGATACATATGGTTAATGGGTTTTAGATAAACATACTAGGGTCATAAACAAAATTGGCATTTTACTCACTCAGATCGCACCAGTATTTAGGAAAGGTCATTTGTATTCAAGGGGAGACAAAAGATGTTGTTAAAACATTATACAGTCGAGTCCTTTGGGGGCGTGGCTAGGCGAGCCAGCACGGCGGACGTGGCTTAGCTGAGTTCCGTCCAGCCCGTTACATATCCGTCATGTATCCTGTCTTCCTCCACTTACCTGCTGCCTAGAAGGGTTGTCCCTACGACAGCAGCCTGTCGCGACGCTCCGATGGCGGCCTGGGCGGTCCGGAGTGGTCGGAGCTGTGCACGCTGTGCGGTGGGGCCTGGTGCGGTCAGACGAAGCTGGGACATCGATGTTTGCGTGCCCCGGAGGGCAGAGTGTTGGTGGCGCTGAGGTCCGCCTCTGGTTGGGTGGGTCCCCGAGGCAGCGGGACTCGTGGAAGGTGCCCGAGGGGCAAGTCGTACCCACCGCCCCCTCCCCCCCGGAGTTCTTGCTGGGTGGCGGCCGTGTGACGCTCTGCAGGAGGTGTCTCCCCTCCCTCTTCCCTTGGGGCTCCCGCGTGGTGGGGCCTAGTGCCGCGTGGTGGAGCCGGGAGGTCGAGTTTGACGCAGCCCGGGAGTGGGCTCCTGACATTGCGTCCGAGGGGAGAGAACGCGTGGCGGTGGGGCTAAGCGGTAGATGCTCGGGGGCATATCTACCCTGGGGGGGGGGGCCCGGCTGCTCAGCGGAGGCGCGGCTGGACCGGAGTGGAGGGCCTCTTCCTCTGGCCTGGGCTGTGGGCCGGGGAGTGTAATCGGTGTGGCCCCCGACCGGCCAGGCGTTCTCTACAGTGGTGCGCCCCACAACTGAGGGGTGGAGTCCGGCATCCACAGAGGGGTGAAGAGCTGCGGCAGTGCCAGTGTGCTGGGCCAGTGGGGTCTCCCTGAGGCCTGGAGCTGTGACCCTGAGGGCGCTGGCCCATACGACTTCTCACGGCGGTCAGCTCGGGCCGCAGGAGCAGTGTCCCAGCGTGAATACTGGCATTCTTCTGGCCTGGAATCCGGTGAGAGGAGCGGGGAGTGCATGATCAAGCGGCCGGGGGTGCTGGACCTCAAATATTGGTTCCCCTCTTGGGCCCTCTGGTGCTGGTCGTCAGGAGAAGGGGCCCTGCAGTGGCTGTGGCGGCTGGACCCTGCGAATAAGTAGGGGCTTTGGGAGTCCAATGGGGGGGCCCCCCCCCCCAGCGTGGAGTTTGTGGGGCTGAAGTCTGTTCCCAGGTTTGAGGGCCCTGGCCCGAGGGTACCTTCTATCCGATTGGGAGTGGTCCGGGGGAGCTTCCGTGGTGTCCGTGTGGGACTACGTGTGGACAAGATAACCCTCCCTACCCCGGGTGGATTCCGACCATTGGTGGACATGACGCGGGACAAGTTTAGTGGTGGGGCCACAAAACATGGGCCCATCAACAAGTTTACTGGACCAGACCGGGGGCAGGAGCTGCGGGAGGGCAACAAGACTCCGGGCCGGACAACGCTGCTTTGATGCCAGCCATTACCCAGTCCCGGAATATGCTGGACACGAAAATAGGCGCAGTAGGCTCGGATGGCATGTTATTGCGCCAGGACTTTTTAAATGCTGTGTCCCGCATCACGGAGGCAGAGACCCGGATTGTTTTGGTTGGGCATGAGTCATACAGTCGCGCGAGGTTCCCTGCATTTGCTGTGTGCACACCTGCATGGCCCGGTGCCCGGGCTATGGTCCTGGTCGCTCCCTGATGGCGGATCATGTAGATAAGGCTCTAGGGCCCCGAGGCTCTCTTAGTGTCCTCAGTTGGAATGTGCGGGGAGTCCTAGATAAGATCAGGAAGGGGGCAGTGCTACGGCAGGTGAAGAGGGCTAGAGCCAATGTGTTATTGCTGCAAGAAACCCACCTGCTGGGTACCAAGGCTCTGTGTTTGGAGCGGTATGGGTATCAACAGGTTTTCCATGCAGGCTTTGCTAGGGGCTCCAGGGGGGTGGCCTTATTAGTGCATCGTAGAATCCCTTATGTGCATTCAAAACAGTGGGTTGATACGCAGGGTCGATACTTGTTTAGGGTTGGGTTGGGGAGGAGCCTTTGGTGTTGGTATGTATGTATGCCCCGCCCCCTGTGCAGTGGCCGCTGGTGGAGAAGTTGTTTACAGTATGGGCAGATATCCCCGACGCGCTGTCGGTAGTGGGAGGGGATTCGAATGATGTTATGGATGTGCGCAGAGATCAGTGCAGGCCCGGGGGCGGCCCGGCTGTAGGTCATTCCACCAAGTTGAGTGATATGATTAACCCCTTCCATGCTCATGACAAGGTCAGCTCGTCGTGGGCGTTACCTGCGCTGTGCGTTTGACGAGTTGACCTTGTCATGAACAATGGGGTTCATCAAGGATCAGCACAGGAGGGGAAAACCCCCTAGCAGCCAAGGTGTTAAGGGCTTGGATTGGGTGGACACATGGCGGCACTTGCATGGCAATGTGCGGGAATACACATTTCTCTCAGCTGTCCACAAATCCTTTTCCAGATTGGACTATATCTTTGTCCCTCGAGAGGAGGTTGGTAGGGTGGAGTCGGCGGACATACTTCCGCGTGGGCTCTCGGATCACGCCCCCATCTCGGTCGATCTCCTTTTGGGCGGGGGCGGCAGCCGTTTTGCTGGCGCTTCTCAGTGTGGCGCATGCAACAGAGGATTACGGGAGACATATGGTTGAGGAAATTGCGGAGTACCTGGTAGAGAATGTGGGGTCCGTCGCCAGTGCCGGGACGCTTTGGAAGCCCTAAAACCCATGTCACGGGGTTGGACATAGCTTGGTGCGCAGCTGCCCGGAAGAGGCGCAGGGCAGACTTGTTGAGAGCCGAGGCAGAGATAGAGGCGCAGGAACGCCGGGGACGCACCGCGGGTGAGGGCTAGACGGTGGGGCAGCTGCTCCTGGAGCAGCAGTCCTATGCATCTCTTCTGATGGATGAGGCGTGGCAGATATGGCTTGCGACGCGCAGCAGGATATATCAGTGGGAGGACAAATCAAGTACGATGTTGCACCAGCTGTGTCAGGGTGCTTTCCAGGCGCAGACCTTGCCAGGGATACTGGACGGAGCGGGTGCCTTGATTACGGACCCGAGGGAGCTGGCAGAGAGCTTCGCCGCGTATTATGCAGATCTGTATGCCCGAAAGAATGCATACCTGAGGATGTGGTGGACAAGTTTATAGCCGATCTGTGGGGGGCATTAAGTATCTGGGGGTGTTTTTATCTACAGTCTCCTGGGAGCGAAATTTAGTGCCTGTCTGGGACCGGGTTCGGGCGGATCTCAGGACATGGTCCCGTATGCCACTGACGATTTATGGCAGGTCAGCTATTTTTAAAATGATGGCTCTACCCTGGCTATTATACCAACTGCAAAACCATCCATACCCATCCCACCCAAATGGTTCCGGCAGGTAAACTCTGTACTGGGGCAGTTTCTCTGGGAAGGTTCACTGTACGTGTGGCGCTGCGCACCTGCTTTCTATCTACATATTGTGGAGGATTGGCGACGTCCGACATTCTCTCCTATTATCAGGCCTCTCACCTCCTGGTCTTAAACGAGTGGTGGTATGGAGACAGGGGGGACCCGGCGTACGCTCTGGAGCGCTACCTTATGGGGTCTCATACACTGCACACTATTCTTTATACAGCACAGTTGGTGAGGGGACTGCCATCGGCCACACAGGTGGTGTTTTAAATTGACTGGTGAAACACCCCTGTGGCACAATGGGCGGTTACCTGGGCTCGCAACGCTGCAGGGCTTCCGGGGATGGGACAGCATTGGCATCTCGACCTTAGGGGATGTATTGTCTGGTATGATGCTTAAGTCCTTTCAGGATCTTTACAAGGAATTTAGTATGCCCCGCTCTCAGTTTTTTAGATACCTTCAGTTCTGTCATGCACTGGCCCCAGCTTAGAGGGTCTGGAGTCCCTCCCTGAGTTTAGCTCCCTGGAAGCGAAGGTGTTCATGGGGGATTTGGAGACGAAGAAGATATCACGCATATACCAGTCACTAGTCACACACTGTTCCAACACACTGCAGAAGCTCCGGGAGACTTGGGAGGAGGACGTGGGAGAATTGGAGGAGGAAGATTGGAGAGAAGCACTGGCAGCCCCCAGGGGTGTAGCCATAGCGATGCGCCTACGCCTCATCCAATTTAAATACTTGCATAGTTTACTTCACCAGGGTGCGGCTGTGGCGGGCAGGATTGATTGCCTCACCGGACTGTCTTCGATGTGGTGGGGAGGAGGGGACGTTTAAACATATGGTGTGGAGTTGTGGGTCCCTTGGTCGGTTCTGAAGGGGGGTTCTGGCCTGTTTGTCTGAGGAATGCAAAATTTCCTAGCTAACGTGCAGGAAAGTTTCAATTCTATTAAGGAGGTGGAGGCGAGGATTAGGCTTAAGCTTTCATCACTTTAATTCTCCAGCAGCCTTTCAAAGGTATCAATACATTACACAAACTTCATTTCCCATAAACACAGGGAAAAATGAACATGAAAAGTGTCCCAACATCATCAGCCAAACAAATGACAGGACGCCTTATATCCTCTTCTGCCGGCGATCTATCCTCCTCTTTCTTCCTGCGACCCCTCATGGCCGTCTTCTAAACTATTCTTGCTTGCCCATATCCGAACCTAAGATAAAAGAACATTAGTCAGATGGGAGTACCGACTCAGTGAACCAAAAAACCTCACAATGCCATTGGTCATCAAATGATAATAGAACCATAACAAACACAGTATCAGAAACTACAAATGCATCATAAGAGTTACTTACCGTACCTACGAAGAATTCTGGGAGGGTACGAATGAACATCGGGTGGGCTAATCCTCGCCTCCGCCTCCTTAATAGAATTGAAACTTTCCTGCACGTTAGCTAGGAAATTTTGCATTCTATGTCAGGGGTGGAGGTTTCTGATTAGGCTAGTTTAAAGCTTGTCCACCACCAAAGAGCCTAGAGAGACCACCGGCTTAAAGTAAAACCTCTTGAAGGTTGAATCTGAGGACCAGTCCGCCGCATTCAGGATGTCCTCCAGCCGTGCTCCCAGGCTAAAAGCATTGGATGCCATTGCACGCCTCACCGAATGAGCCCCAAAATGGGAAACATATATACCAGCCTCCTGCATAACCCAACGGATCCATCTGGCAATAGTAGGGGATGAAACCACCCCATGTGATTTCGTGAACGCAATGAATAACTGCTTGACACCCTGTGGGCGTACGTCTACTGTCGCCACTTCATAGGCTTTAAGCGCTCGTACCACACACAACTTTGGGCCGTCAGGAAAGGCCGGATAGGAGATCAAACGTGAATTGCATTTTGTACGTCTAGAAATATGGAAGGTCACTCCCTCTAGGGTGAAAACCCGGCCTGTGAGATCCAGAGCTCGCACATCCGAAACTCGTCTGCAAGAAATCAAACATAACAACATCGCGAGTTTCTCTGAGATTTTTTTCCTGGACAAGTACTTGTTGGAAGGCCACGACTTAAACAGGTTCAGGACCTTGTTCACATCCCATAAAACCGAGTAACGCGGCTCGGGGGGAACCGATAGCCTGATGCCCCTTAAGAGTTTGCATACCAAAGGGTGTTCCCCAATTTGGTGATTATCCACTGGCACGTGGCCCGCCGAAATGGCGGAGCGGAAGGTATTGATTGTAAGGAGCCAAGGCCGTTCCCGCAGGAGTGCCAGGAACCGAAGTCTAGCCCAACCCCTCCCCTCCCCTCCCCAATTGCGGCTAATGACACACGAACGCAATGGTGATAGGAAGGGAAAGGAGGAAACAAAACAAGGTAAGTAGGGGAAGAGACACTGGACCTCTTGATCGGCTTCCTCTCTGGGTGGAGCTGGTGCTAAAAGGAATGGTTAATTAGCACAACAACAAACCACACACAATAACTACAGTACTCCTCATATATACATGTGTCCTGTTACCTGGCGAGAACACAGGGGTGATCTGTTTTCCTAATGGTCACAATGATTAAGCAGCACGAGACGTCTGTCATAAATAAAAGAATGTAAACAAGGGATACGCCACACACCATAGAGGTAATATATATATAGCTGCGCTATCTTACCCCTTGAGAACAAAGTGTTTGCATCGTGGTTAGCAATGGAGCTATTTAGGAGCACAGCAATAATGTGTCTGGAAGAGCAATGTGCGTATGTGTAAAAAACAGCAGAGACCTCACATAAGGAATGTTAAAATAAAGGTGCGCTACAAGCGCGTTGCCAGGTCATCTTCTCCCCAGCACTATGACGAAAGCCAACCTCCAAGTAGATCAGTCGAGTAGACAAGGTACAGGGATCAAAACATAAATAAATAGAAAGGACAGTACCACCAGGCGGACCTCAACTCCCAGAATCCAATGCAAGCACCAACCACCCACACCCTCCAAGGCCGGCCCCCCGACGGAACAATAGTCCGGCCGAGAGACGAATCCGCAGGAGCGCAGGTGAGCGGCCCTCCAAAGACCCTGAGAGGAGACAGCCGGCACTGGGAAGAGGTACGAAAACAAAAAGGGGGGAATCGGAATAAAACCGCAATTATTGTAGCAAAGCGGTTTTCCGACGCATAAACCTCTGAGATACGAGGTTCAAGGAAGCACAACAAAGCTTCTGTAAATGATATGGGCAAAGGACCTTTAGGAAAAGGATTGCTCGGAAATCCAGGAACGAAAAGGGTCCGATCTGGGCGGACCCTCAACAGGAAACAAGAACGAGACGGGCTATGCGGTAGTGACGCGCCGCAGCTGGCGACGGGGAAACTAGAGCGCGAAGCCCAGAGCAGCTGGGAGATCAGGCTTTAGTATCCTGCCTGATCCCCTCGGCATGCGCCATACCACGCGGCCATCTTGAATAGGTCTCGCAATGTCTACCGTACTGTGGAAGGGCTGGCAGGCGTGACATTGATTGAACGATAAGCCAATCCTTCCTTTGCCAGCGAGGCTAAGAAATTAAGGACATGGACAACATCCGCCCCCACCGGATCCACCTGTCGTCGCAGACACCAACAGCCCCAGCGGGACCAGGCTGATCTGTATCTATTGTTGGTGCTGTCAGCCCAGGATTTCTCAAGTAACGTGGCAGCATCCTGCGAAAGGCCCGGGACTTGCCAGCGTCGCCTGTAACCCACCAGGCCATCAGGCGGAGGCTGCCCATGGACAGAAGATGGTGGATTCCCCTGAGGATCCTTGAGGAGATCGGGACTCGGGGGTAGAGGGATTGGAAAATCCCAGGAAAGTTCCATCAGAACCGGAAACCAGGCTTGCGCTCCATATCAGGGTGATTACCACCAGGTCCGCCTGCTGTCTCCTCATCTGGGTTGACAACCTTATGATCATTGCAAAGGGGGGAAACGCGTACCCCTGCTCCTTGCTCCAGTCCTGTAAGAACGCATCCACTGCCAGTGCCCCTGGATCCGGACGCCAGCTGTAATAACGACTCAGTTGTGCGTCCAGCCGGAAGGCAAAGAGATCCACTGAGAACGGACCCCATCGGTCCTGAATCCCCTTGAAGACCTGGGGATGAAGTTGCCACAAACTGGTATCCTTCCAGTGGCGAGAGCACCAATCCGCCACTTGATTGGACGTTCCCGGTAGGTGTTCTGCAGACAGGGATATCTGATTGGACAGACAATATTCCCAAAGATCGCACGCAAGATTGGACAGCGCTTTGGAGCGAGTCCCTCCGAGATGGTTGATGTAACGTACCGCCGCCACATTGTCCATCTTGAGAAGGACGCTACTCTGGATCTTGTCCTTCGTCCAGCACTTCACCGCAAATGAGCCCGCCATCAGCTACAGACAATTGATATGAAGTGTCTGTTCTGAAGATGACCATCTCCCGCCTGTAGACATGTCGCCACAACGAGCGCCCCAACCTGATCCGCTGGCGTCGGATTCTATGATCAGGTCTGGCTTGGAGCCGAATATGGCTCGGCCGTTCCAAGCCTCCATGTGGTCGACCCACCATTGCAACTCCGTTTGGGCCTCGTCCGTGAGGGGAACGACCTGCGAGTAGGTGAGACCCTTCCGCAAGTGGAAGGCTTTGAGACGCTGTAGGGCTCTGTAGTGCAGAGGCCCTGGGAAAATCGCTTGGATCGAGGACGACAGAAGGCCCACCACCCTGGCCAGATGGCGTAACTGGATCGTGGGCCTTGTGAGAGTGCGTCGCAGTTCGTGTCTGATCTTGGAAAACTTCCGCGAGGGCAAGGACAGGTTGGCCTGCACGGAGTCGATCATAAACCCCAGGAACTGCATTCTCTGAGCCGGACGGAGGTCGGACTTGGTGCCGTTGAGAACAAACCCCAGCGATTTCAGAAGGGTCACCGCAGTCCGCAACTGGGTCACCAACTTGTGTGGACACTAGCACATCAAAAGTATGTCGTCCAGGTAGATTATTAACCGAAGGCCTTCCGAGCTGAGGCGCTCCACCACTGGTTTCATCACCTTGGTAAAGCACCACGGGGCAGACAGTCCGAAAGGAAGGGAGGTGAATTCGAAAGTCTGGGAGTCCCATTGAAACTGAAGAAAACCTCTGTGGGGGGCGAAGATTGGGATCGTCAGGTAGGCATCCTTCAGGTCCAGGCGGACCATCCAATCCCTTTCCTGAAGTAGATCCCGCAGGAGGTGGATTCCCTCCATTTTGAAGTGGCGATAAATGAGCCACCCATTGAATTCTTTGAGGTTTATCACCGGTCGATATCCCCCATCCTGCTTCTCCACTAAAAAGAGGTTGCTGAGGAATCCCGTGGGTGTAGGGTAGAATGAGCAATCGCTCCTTTCCTCAGTAGTTCTAAAATTTCCCTGTCTATTAGAATCCTCTGATCTCGGGTAAAGGCTATACGGCTGGGTCGACAGAGTTGACTGGGCTGGCCTGAGAACTCTATTCGAAACCCACAGACGGTTTGTAAAACCCAAGCGTCTGAGGTAAGCAAAGACCAATTGTGAAGAAAACATTGGAGTCTGCCCCCCAACCGCACACCGTGCACCCCTTGTATTCTCACCTCTTTGATTGTTGTATCCGCCGTCTCCTCTTCCTCTACCACCGTGGCGACGGGGAAAGGTAAAAGTTCCCAAATTTGTCAGGATCTTGATATTGCCCCCTCTGGGACCCGCCTTGCTTGAAGGAGGCTCTGTTCTGGGACCGGCCAGCCGAGCGCCCCCTGCCACGGCTGGCTGCTCCAAAAACACGCAGAGTAAATATCCGCTTGATTGACGTCTGGGCTTTGTCTAAGGAATTGAAAGTATTCACGAATTTACCAAGTTCATTAACGAAGGGGTCTCTGAAAAGATTCCCTTCCGCAATCGGCCTGCTTCTGAAGTGGCCAGTTCGCCTAATTTGGGGTCTATTTTAATAAGAATGGACCGACGCCTCTCAGTAGAGATCGCCACGTTGGCATTGCCTAGGAAAATAATCGCTCTCTGTGCCCAACCCAAAAGCGTCTCCGGAGAGATCAGGGCATCCTCCGCCATATCTAATATTTTTGCCAAAGGCCCCGCAGTGTCCAACAATTTGTCTTGGCACACTCGCCATGAACGTCAATGCCTTTTTTAGGATCTTTGACAAACTTAGTCAAAAAGGTAGTCATCTTGGCGTCAATCTCTGGTGTGACCGCGACCTTACTCTCCAAGGTGGGGCGCGGGCACACCGCCCGAAGGCAACTACGAACCTCCTGATCTAGGGGCTTGCGCAATCTAGATACCATATAGGACACCACCTTAGGGGCCGGCACCCATTGAGAGGAACGAGGATGCAACAGGTCATCCGGGTTTATCATATCTCCACTCGGTTCCTCCTGAGAGGGTTGGCTGGGGTGGGAGGGGCGACATGAGCGCTCTGGTTCCCCATCACCATCCGACGTCTGGGGGACTCATCTGGGTCAATGGTAGCGACATCGTCGGGCACTCCAGAGGGGCCAGCCTGACTCTCCTCCGGTTTACTAGGCGTTTGCGCATTTTTGGCGTCCAGGAATGCTCTCTTGAGCCTCGCAAAAGCGTCCGAATCTAACCCAGCCTCCTCAGAACGTTTCCGTTTGGGCTCTACTGTCGCAGCGGTGGGTTGGCCTGGAGGTAGGGGAGTGCTAGGCCCCGAAATTCTTCCCTCTGAGCAAGGGGTTTACATTGCGCTTGGAGTAAATCTATTTTCTTCTCCAAAGGCTCAACCACCCTGGTCACCACCTTTAAAATAGAGGAGTCCATCACCTGACCGTGATCATCGGCCGGTAAGTACATGATCTCTTCTGTCTCCTCATAATAATCCTCGTATTCCATCCTGGGATCACAGATCAGCCCCTCTGCGCAAGAAATGGGGGTTAGAGAAAAGGCAAAACCTTTGCATTATAAGCCCCCACGTATGAAGGCACAGTCAGTAACCTGGGACCTTGCACCCTCTCAATTCCGAAGGAAAAACACACAATCCTGCCTGGGCTGGCCCCTGACAACCCTGTGGAATGGGCTTCCAGGCAGGGCTCCGATTACCAGAAAAGCCCAGCGCGTCAATATCGCGCACTAATTACTCCGTCTTCCCCCGCTGCGCGTGTTCATCTGAACCGCTTCGGATACACAAGAACGGCAGAATCAGACGACGCGCCGCTGCCCGTGGGGGTAGAGCTCTCACCAGAGCTGCCACGCGAGGCCGCACCGCGCTCGGAGCCTTCGATGACAAAAAGACCGCGAAAGGAGCGAGATCCGCCCCCGCGGTGAAAGTGGCACCGAAACGCTGCCTGCAAACGCGCAGCCCTTTCCCCGGTGTCTGCAAATGCCCAAAGTACAAATTAAGGGACAAAACACAGCAAATTGTCAGTATAAGGAAGGAAAGAAAAACCACTCATCTGCATGCTGCTGGAGCAGCGAAGAAAGAGGAGGATAGAGCGCCGGCAGAAGAGGATATGAGGCGTCCTGTCATATGATTGGCTGATGATGGTGGGACACTTCATGTTCATTTTTCCCTGTGTTTATGGGAAATGAAGTTTTTGTAATGTATCGATACCTTTGGAAGGCTGCTGGAGAATTAAAGTGATGAAAGATTAAGCCTAATCAGAAGCCTCCGCCCCTGACATAGAATTGGGGTGGTAGCTCCCTTGTACGCCGTAATTAGTTTTACTGCATGTGATGGAAGGGGTGGGTGGCAACGTCTACAAGAGGCATTTGCTGCTGCTAGGCCTCACACTGGCAAGGAGAGACGTGGCCAGAGCGTGGAAAGACCCACGGGCCCCTTCTGTGGCTGCATGGAAAAAGGGGTTAGATTTTTGTATGGGGCTGGAGCAGCCGATTTTTGTAGCCCTAGGATGCCCACAAAAGCATTCTAAAATTTGGAAACGCTGGGCTGAGTATAGGGGCCTGTGGCTTGAGCCTCCGGTGGAACAGGAAGACCTCCCGGGGGTGTGATGGGGGAGCCTTGAAGGCGGGTATGCATGTGCAGTTATCTGGGTGTGTTGTGTGTAGGAGACTTGTGGCGAAACTAATACGACTCGGGGCGGGGGGGGGGATTGGGTGGCTACAGATGCCTCTGGTGTGCAGAGCCCTGCGAAATGTGTGCAGTCTGTCAATAAAGTCTGTTTAAAAAAAAAACATACAGTCAGTGTATAGTTGTTATCAATCATAATGAGAAGGTAAAAAGCACAATGTTAGATATATCATCAAGGAGACTTTACAGTAGTTGGATAAAAATGGAAGTGTGTTCTGAACAGGTGCTGATAGCTGTTTTATTCAGTGTGTAGAAAAGACATTTGGGCATATGTAGCATCTTGTTCGTTTAGGCCGTTAGTCACACTGTTGAATCAATGCATCCATTTGCACTCTCTGATGTTGAGGATTTGGCATAGGCCACCTCCCCATTGGCCCAGAGACACCCTTTCTAGTACTAACCATTTGATGGATTCCGGGGTGTGAGAGGCAATCATGAAATGTTCCACTAATGGGGCTCCAGCTGTTTTACATCGGATCCTGCTGCAATGTTGTAGGATCCTCGTCTTTACTCTTTGTCGAGTTTGGCCCACATATATTTTGTTGCATGGACACAAGATGGCATATATAACATTTTAAGTATTGCAGTGTGTATGATCCTGCTGGGTGAAGGTGTGATATCCATGTATAAATGTCTTAGGGCCAGATTTAGGTGAGGGACATTTACCGATTCTAAAATACAGAATTTTACCGATTCTATATTTTAGAATCAGTAAATGCTATGTATGGAAAAATTGGGTAAGTATTACCGAATCGTTAAGATTCGGTATTTACCATTCATTCCTAGGGGCCTGTAGGCCCATAGGAATGAATGGGAATTAACGAATCGGTAAATACCGATTCGGTAAAAGGGGGAAAACATTGAAGGTTGGCAGGGTGTCACTTTGACACCCTGTTGCACCCCTCAATTGTGTATGGGTGCACATGTGGCACACATACATGCCCTAAGGGCATGTATGTCTGCCACATGGCATTAAAATAATTTGCATGAAATTGCTTTTTTGGGGGGGTTTGCGTTATTTACCGTCAACTTGTAGTTGGTGGTAAATAATGAATCCTAACATGGGAAAGTCACTCATTTAAGTGCTCCCTACATTAGGAATTCGGTAATTTACCGAATCGGTATTTAAGAATTCTGTAATTTACCGATTCCTTAAATTACAGATTCGGTAAATTACCGAATCCTTAGATTAGGCCCCTACATCAGAAAAGCCCAATACCGGTCGGTAACGGACGAAATTCTGTAATTTCGGCCGTTACCGACCGGTATTAGGCTTCCTACATCTGGCCCCTAGTTTCTATGGAGCAGGCCTTGCACTTAGTGGACTTGTAGTGTCCTACTACCTCCGGTAGGTTCGACATTATCTGAATTGTTTGTTTAGGTGCGACATCTAGTAACGAGCGTATCACTTGAACTTTGATGTTTTTAGCTTTTTTAAAAGCATGCATGGGAGGTTCTTGTACTTTGATGATATCCGAAATCAATCCCCAATGGCCACTGATTATCCGTTTGATCTCATTGCTTCTAGTGCAGTAGGTAGTGACACATAACATTTTGTCCATGGATGTCGGACGGTGTCTGGGGGTGAGTAAAGTTCCTCGGTCATTATACCATGCTCTCTTTCTTACTCTTTTCACCAACCTCTTTGGATAGCCCCTTTCCAGCAAGCTATTAATCAAGTCATCCGATTCCCTGAAAAAGTCTTCTTTTAATGAGCAGTTTCTTCTGATCCGAAGAAACTGTTCGAAGGGGAGATTATTCCGAAGACCTCTTGTATGATGGCTTGTGTAGCGCAGCAAGTTATTGCGTTCGGCTGGTTTTCTAAAAAGAGTAGTGTAGAGGTGATTGTCTTTAACTTTGATGCTAATATCTAGAAAGTCAATGGTCTGTTTGTCATATTGCATGGTGAACTTAATGTATTCCGACCGGGTGTTCATCCAGGAGAAAAAACTGTTCAGTTCGTTTTCATCTCCAGTCCAGATCAGGAGGACATCGTCTATATATCTCCTCCATTCAGTGATGTTATTCCTGAATGGGTTATCTGATGAAAGTATGTTAGTAGTTTCAAACTCGTCCATATAGAGAATTGCCAAGTCTGGGGCAAAGGCAGCCCCCATTGCTACACCTTTGCACTGTAGGAAGAAGTCATTTTGGAAGACAAAAAATTTTTTTGTCATGGCAACTTCCAGTAAGTCAATTATGAATTTGGTGGGGACATAGGTGGGTTTTGATCATCTTTCCAATGCCTTCTTCATGGATTCCAAGGCAGGTGTTTGGGGGATACTTGTATAGAGGGAGACTATGTCCATAGTCACCAGCAGTTGGTTGTTCACCTCAAAGTTCATATTGTCCACTAAATACTCGCTTTTTGAATTGCTTATGATCTATGGTGATATGTTTTTTGGTTTACACTGTGTTGTATATTTGAATTTTTAAACTACTCCGACCACTTTATGCAAACGTACTGTTTCATTATCTGTGGCAGAGATAACATCAGACTAATGGATATAATCCATCATTCATGACAGAGTCTGCCTGGAACTCATCATTCACCCACCAAACGTTTTTCTTCAAAGATGAGCCCTCGACACCTTCACCTTCTCAAAGAGGTGAAAGCTCTGTTATTGAAGGGGCAGTGAGCCTGTCCCACAAAGTCATCAAAGCAAAGGGGTGTATCCTCTACTTTCTGATACCCAAGAAAGATGGGACACTAAGATCAATACTGGATCTATGACATCTCAGTCTTTACATTCTGTCAGAACATAATTCACATGGTGACACTACAAGATGTAATATCACTGCTACAGGAAGGCAGCTTCATGATGGCGCTCTATCTGAAGGACGCATACTTTCATATACCGATTATTCCTGCACACGGTGGTACCTCAGGTTTCTGGTAAGTGGTTGTCATCACCAGTTGTAAGTTCAGCCATTTGGTGTGACTACAGCACCAAGAATTTTTACCAAATGTCTAGTAGTGGTGGCAGCACATTTAAGAAGGCACAAAACTCATGTCTTCCATACCTCGCTGAGTTCAAGCACAGAGCACAATCCACCTCTTTCACAAAAGGGGGATCACAATAAATGTCATAAAATCCCATTTACAGCCTCTTTAAAAACAGCTGTATTTGAGAGCAATCCTCAATTTGATCTCTGCCACGGCATACCTCAATTCCGAGAGGGTTCTCAATCTCCAGAAGCAACTGGCTCTTTTTCAGCCACATAATCGCCTGCCAGTCAGGGTGGTCATGCGTCTTCTGGGCATGATTGTTTTTGTATAGCACTAGTTCCCAGTGCCAGATTATACATGTGCCTATTACAGTAGTGTCTAGCATCTCAGTGGTCACAAGTGAGGAGCGATTTGAAGTATCTAGTGTTTTTCGCCCAGGGTCCATCAGTCCCTGAACTGGATGGGTGCACAGAACATCCAAAAATGAAGACTTTTCGACCCAGTCCCGCAAGTGCCTAAACTGCGGATGTCTCACTCATAGGATGGTGCCCAAACATGCAGGATCACAGTTCAAGGCCATTGGACTGCTCTTCAATAAAACATTCCACATCAGTGTGCTGGAGCTTATAGCAATTCAGATGTCTCTGAAATCTTTCCTCTCAATATATCCGGAAAGACTGATCTTCTCCAGAGAGAAAATATGATGGCAGTGTACTACATTCAAAAACAAGGAGGGACGCATTCACTACAGCTGACCAATTCGGCACTAGGCTATTTGCCATCACACCCATCTAGCAGTACCTTCTGGGAGTGGACAATTCAGTAGCAGGCCTGTTGAGCAGGACACAGCAACAACTCCACAAGTGGTAACTTCATCACCAAGTCCTCCGCAGTTCCAGCGTTGGGGGACACTGGACGTAGATTTATTTGCTATCGTAGAAAACGCAAAGCACCAAAGCTTTTCCCTTGTGTACCAACATCCACAGTCTATGAGTAATACTCTTTGGATGAACTGGTCAGGGATATTTGCATACAATTTTCTACCTCTCTCACTCATTCCATATCTGTTCGGGAAATTCAAGCAAGCATCTCTCAAGATGATTCACATAGTTCCCATCTATGCGAGTCATCCGTGGTTCACAATGCTATTAGTTATACCTAGTACCGCCAGAGAAACTCCCTAACATACTGGCTCTTCTCACTCATAGCAAGGGCAGGCTCAGGCATCCAAACCCCAAATAACGCAACCTGGCAATCTGGCTCCTGAAGTCGTAGAGTTTGGATACCTACAATTGCCTCCCAAATGTATGGACATTCTAGAGGAGGTAAGAGCTTCAACTACAACAGCTTGTTATGCAGCCTAGTAGAAGCATTTTGTACACTATTGTATAGCTCAGTATAAAGGCCCTTGTGCTTCTAAGGTACATCTGATAGTTTGCTACCTTCTAGACCTTCAGAAATCATGCTAAGCTTACACTTCCATATAACTGCACCTTTCAGCCATTGCAGCTTACCTGCCAAACTGCAAACATCAGTCACTTTTTCGTATACCAGTCGTTAAAGAAAGAGTTAAAAAGAACTATTCCACCACATGCCCCACCAGTACCTTTGTGTAATTTAAATGCCATACTGACAAGCTTTAATGTCCACACATTTGAAGCCTGTACATTCTTATCCTCTGCAGTTCCTCTCTTAAAAGGTAGCATTCCTCGTGGCTATAACTTCCCTAACAAAAGTATAAAAAATCCATGCTCTAACTATAGAAGAGCCTCACTTTCAGGTTTTCCAGGATAAGGTACATCTTCGTAGCAACCTGAAATTTCTACCAAAGTTTATCTCTGCTTTCCATTTGAATCAAACTCTTGACTTACCGGTTGTCTTCCCTAAGCCTTACAATGTGACAGAAGTGGCTCTTCATACACTCAAAGTTAAAAGAGCACGCATGTATTACATTGAGAGAACTAAACCTTTTAGACAAACACAACATATTTTTATGGCTTTCTCAAGTCCAAAAAAAGAGCCATCTCTAAAGAAGGAATTACAAGCTGGATTGTGAAATGTGCTCTTATTTGTTATATTAAGGCCAAAAGAACACTACGTAACATCTCACGAGCACACTCTGCAAGGAAGACGGGTGCTGCAATGGCTTTCTTGGGAAACATCCGTTTAGCTGACATTTGTAAGGCAGCTACTTGGTCAAATTCACACACATTCATAAAACATTATTGTGTAGATGTTTAGGCCATGCAGCAAGCTTTTGTAGGACAAACAGTCCTATGGACGCTATTTCAAACATCTGCACCATCTCATGACTAGAGCCACCGCAAGAGGAGTACTGCTCTACAGTCTATGCATAGCACGTGTATATGCAGCCTACACATGCTATGTATGTTACATACCTAGTAAGCATCTATTTTTAGCATTTAAGACTGCAGATTTACATGTCTCCTCTTGCCTCCCCAGCAGGTATGTGGTGGAATCAGATGTACACTTAATGAACACTGTATATATGTAAATTTTTCTTCATGTTACACACCTGTCCAGCAGCAGTTAATAGCTTTACTAGCCCCAACCGCACTAGCCCCCATGGCAAGGGAAACAAGCATTTGCAATGCAATAGGTCTTGCATTTGGGAGAGTTTGAGCTATTGGGATTGTAAATGACAATGTCTTATATGTATGTGTTTTGAAAATCTGCAGATGGTGCGTAAACACGCACTTTGTCCTTCTAGTCGTTGCTTACGAGAAGCAAGGCTGGCAGTAAAAGAGGTGCAGTTACAATCTGTGTGAACTGTAGTGGCTATGGGGGTGGGGGAATAACACAAGGGGAGGAGTTAAGGACGAGTGGAGTTTGGGGGATGGAGAGATTACATGTGAAATTACAGGCACATTTAACTATTGGGAGCCCAGATCCCAGGTTAGTGGACAACCTAATCACCATAGGGTAAAAGATTGCCTGATCTTGTGTGCTGAGTAAACACTCCATGTTTTCATCTGCTTATTGGTTACATTATAGTGGAACACAGTTGCAGAAAGACAACTTCCTTTCTAAAGCTCGATTCATGTTGCCTTTGTTTTCTATGTGCGTTTTTTTCCAGAGATGAACTGTTATTTGCCATTATTTAAATTGAACCGATGATTCCAAAATGTATCATATTAATAACTCATTAAAAACATGCACATTTAAGGACCGAGAGGCCAATAGTTGCATCACATTCCTGTCTTGTTTTACTTGAATGCTTCATACATTTGTGCAAGCAGTGTCACCCTCATTCTGTTACGCTACACTGAAATAGGGTCTGCTCGCGTAGTGCAGAGAAACTCGACTACTATTAATCAACAGGTTCCAATCATTTACAGGCCAAATGTACATATAACATGAGTATATACAGTATTCTCCAGTGAATACAGCTAAATATTGCACTAAGAAGTGGCGTTGCGTTAGTTATAAGTTTGTTTCCCTGAACATACTCCCTGGAATTTTTGAGTTTATTCCCATCACCGAACCCCAAACGGCTAATTTTTTTAGGAACATTTATATGTAATTCTAAATATGGAGGCTTTAAAATAATTTAGCTGAAAAACGTAATTTGCTTTGACAAAAATAAAGCTACTGCATTCCTTTATAGACACATTAACCCCAGCCCACGCTGTGTATATTGCATTTATGATTTAGAGAATATTCAATTTGTAGCTTGTGGAAAACTACATGCAATTTACTGAAATATATATATTTAGGAGATTTTGCTTTCTGTGTGCAAAACGTCTAATTAGAGAAACTTCCAATGTTATTTTCCCTTGCAATTTTGAGCTCTGACAGGTTCCTTTTTACTGACAACTTTTGAGCATTCCCAGAACTTATCGATTCACAAAGCTGTGGGAAGAGAGAGGGGGAATATGTGCTTAGAGAGGTTTGAGTTAGTACAGCTGCTCTGCCACAAAAGCAAGTGGAAGCTGAGAAAAATAAAGTGCTTGAAACCATGTGGTAAAAATGTACGCTACACTGGAAGAATGCAAAAGGGGAATAACTGCGGTAATAAGGAGAAAATGTGTTACTGACATCTGCTGCTTGTGATGAAACAACACTACACAAAAGGCAGCACTGGGCACACTTTACTACACCCTGGGATATTCCGATATGAAAGGAAGCCTCTCGAAGATGGTGGGCGATGCTGGCAATAGCGATGGAGACTAAAGTGGTAATTCATACTCATTTAATCTACAAATGCTATGTATTTGTAAGCCCTTGGCGGGAACGGTTAAGTGTGTTTTTTTTTGCCATAGACGTGGTGACCGACATCTTTGCATACATGCCAACACATCAGAAAAGAAAAGTGGGAGATTTCTAAAAATAAAACCCCGGAGAATAGGGCCTGAATTGGTTAATTTGTCATGCATGGGCTTTGCAAGTGTGCTGCTGCATGAACGGATATTTGAAACGCAAATGCACATTTTTTTCTTACCTTTTAGAAGCACTGAGAAAGCGCAATGGCAGGCGGAGAGAGCTGATGCAAGTGTTGAGCTCTGACCTGCAGGAGTAAGTGTCTGGCAGTGCATATACCATGTTATACAATACTAGGCAGGCTCTGTCAGCTGAAACCCTCGAGGAAGTGGTTTTTGCATGCAGGAGGTGGGAGATTAGGCTTGAAATCGGGCGGGTGGCATTTATGTCTCTGTGAACACGTTTTGACCATCCGGCTTGCCTAGAGATCGCATCCTAACCAAGCTTAAATGGAAACCGAGATAGGCTGTTTGACGCTCACGCATGCCATTGTGCAAACTATCCTTGTTTATTTTGGGGTGAAGTGACATTTCCGTCTTAAAGGAACTTTGCGCAACAAGTGTCAGCAACAGTAGGAAAGCGGAGGCTATAACCTGATCAGCCCGTTTTTGTAAGTAGGCTATGTTTAAAATGAAGACTAACAAGTAACAACCTAATCAGCGAATAATGTCAATTGATTAAGTCAAGCTGCAGCTGTTGTGAGCATTGCCGGGATCCAGCAAGAGGGGCGCAGTCATTGGTAGCACGGGAGCCGTCTCAGGGAGCTAACCTCTGCTGCAAAGCTGTGTGCAATATGAAAACCTATGGTTTAAGAGTGGATTAAAAAATAAAGGTATACCTGCATTGTAACTTGCATGGAGAAAAGTGCTGTCCACATCTCCGCAACAAGGGATCGCCCTTCCCATGCACTCTGGGGGCGGCGTACAAAGTAACAAAAGGAAAGAGGGGGTTAAGGGTGGGTGCATGGTGGGAGGGTGACGGGAACAAGCACAGCCCTTTGAAAAGAAGCCTAAGTATCGTCAGGGGCTACTAAAAAAGCCTAAAAGACACCCAAGCCCTATCTGGAAAAGGAGTTAAAAGAACCATAAACAATAAAGAAAAACACATTCGTTATTTAGTTGTAGGCAGCACATCGTGCTGTACTCTGGCAGGTTCATACAGGCGTAGAGGAGGGGGGGGGTGATGTTCGCATGTTGTCTCTTGCATGGAAAGAGGTTCCTATGTAAAAAAAAATCAGTGGGAGGTGCAGGGGTCAGATGAAGCCCCGTGCTTGCTGGGGAAAAGGAAGGCTCACTTTGGCAGATCGCTGTAATAAAAATAAAATAAAAAAAACTGACAGAAATGTTATTAGTGAACAGTATTTGACACCGGACTTCTGCAGAGCGGTGCGGGGATCAGATGAATCACGCGCTTGCTGGGGAAAAGGTAGGCTCACTTCGGCCGATCGCCCAAATTGTGTTTTTTTTTTTAAAGCGGCAGACATTGATGAGTGCTGTGTACAATAATTAAGTAAATAGCTCTCAGAACTGATAATGAAAGCTCACAAGGTAGGACAAACGTGAAAGGGCCAGTCCTCATGGGAGATAACAACAGAAGACCCGGAGGCACTAAGGAGGGACTAATAAGCCTATTAACAAATCAGAAGCCACCATTTACAAAGGACAATGATGCAAGCCAATAAAAAATATGGGTGTAGAGTGGGCGGAGCTTCAATTCCATACTTAAATACAGCATGTCTCAAAGAGACCGTGCAAGCGCTGCCTAGGCGAGACCTAAAAATGAACAATCCTAACAAATTCTCTAGAAAAGGAGGAGATCGCCATCGCATCAGCGATAAAGACTACTTTGAGAAAAACAAGTTGTAAAGCCCGAGTCTAACACTAGATGGCAGGAGTGTGTATAGTACGTGAATCTGCAGCACTAAACGCTATGTATAGACGCTTACAGGTAAGTAACAAACTCCTTTCAGTCACTTTTCTCAATCTAGTGATATTTTTTATTTATTATACTTATTTTTATAGCTAATAAACACAGTTTTGCCAATACTGCTTTAAGATACGATGGTGAAAACACAGATTTTTGTTTTAAATTGTTTTTTATTCATAAGGAGAAGTTTATGGATCCTGTGTGTAGGTTTGACTTTTCCCTGTGTAAGGCTGTCCATTTCGTATGACTATGTATGACGATCCCCTGGAAGAGACCCTATACCCCCCAGAATTGGTATTGAAAATCTGGGATTCAAAAGGCATAACACAAATAATAATAGATTCCAAACCAGAACAACTTGAGTTTGGATTGAGGTATAAATGGATCAATGAATCGATTTCTTGCTTAATATTTGATTATTGCATAGATGGATTGATCAGTTGTTAAAAGGAAGGGTTGATCAGTTGGCAGGTGGATGATTACCTTTTAGACAAAATCAGCTTTTGGATTGATGGGTTGATGGATGGATTTATAGGTTAATATAAATGGAAAATACAGATTTGCAGCCTGCATCACAGGAAAAGGACTCAATCGTTTTGCTTTTGGCAATACAACTTCTAGAGGGAGTGTTAATTAAGTCTGGCTGATGTCTGTGCGACAGAAAGGATGATGGACTTGTTGAGGATGGCAGGGTCGATCACTGTAGGTGGATATGGATGAGTGTATATGGGCAAGATGGGACTGACCTTTTGGTTTCTAAGCAGTAGAACTTGCCCTGACATTGCAGGACATATATCTGCTTGGCACGGCAAATGTAAAGCCATTAGGTTTCTACTACCCATAGGTAGATTTTACTTTACTATGATGGTCGATGTCTATAATGTATGGATAGCAGGTGTATTGCCTTACTTTCGATCCTAGTTGTGTTTATTGGCCTGAAGTGTACTTTGTAAGAGAGGCAGAAAGGCCGTTTGCATCACATTGTGATATGCTGGTGACTCTTTTATTGGTAAGGCTAACTGGACTGTTGTTCCTCAGCTGTGACTAACTATAGGGAGCTCTGTCTGTGCTGACCATGGTGTCCTGATTGCGAAGGTTGGAAAGTGTTATGTAGTTGTTATCTATACTCACCTCAATGTCCTCGTGCCCTTCTACCGTACCTCATTGTAGAATGCCCTGTGTTCTGTGATCTAGAATGTGAGGTTGACAAGACTTGACCTTTGGTAGTTTCTGTCGGATCGTCGAGGGTCTTGGATGCCAGATTCATCTCTCTGCAATAAATGTTATAAAACCATCTCCTGACTTCCTCGTTTCATCTCAACATTTTTGGCGACGCTTGGTTTTCCTCGACGTATCCTGGAGAGAGTCTTGGTGTCCCTGCGCTGCACGCCTGGTTTCCAGCCTCCGTTGATGATTTCGTTTGAGGTTTAGAGTTTCAACTCCAGCATGGTTTGGCTCTGATGTCCGTTATTTTCCCTGAAGGTACTTTTCCCATCTTAAGTTTATTTTTGGGAATCCATGCCGAGGGATTTGCTGAGTGAGCTTATACGCTCGAGCTCAAGCCAACCGTTGCTGTGCTACGTCATCAACCACTACGTAGCTGGAATGCTTTCTTCTAGCGTGGAACGCACAGCGCAGTATTTGCGTGCTTTGTTTGCGTATTCGTGCGTGTGTCATCACACGTCTCGCTACGGGCGGCCATCTTGGATTTGGCTTGTCTATTTCACTCGTGTTTCGGAGCTGTTTCCTGATGGACCTGCGAGTGAAACAGTTCGATCTCAACTATTTTCTTCCTTAAAACTTCAAGGTATACCTCCTGGTTTTTTTTTTGCTCTCCTGTGCAGTACGTTCACGGTGATCTGCACACCTTTAGTCTGAACTTGTTTACCTATTTGAGATTTGATTTCTTCAACACAGTGAACGTTTTCCTTAACTCAATGACGCTTTGCAGTATGCTGTGAATATCCTCTCCGATTTTTGGTTTCTTCAACAAAGTGCCATTTTTCTTGATACAGTGACGCTTTGCAGTGTGGTGTGAATATTACCTTCTGTGCAACACGCTCACGGTGATTTGCACACCTGTCCTTTTTTTTTTTTTTCTCTTTTTGTTTTACAATGGCTGAGTCCAATTCGAATGTTATCATGCCCCCTTTGTTTCTATCTACTTCTGGTCCTCCTAAGATTATTTGGGAAGATTGGCTATGTATTTTGGAAAATTATATTGTAGCTTTGGATGGGGCAAATTTTTCTCCTGCTAGGAAAAAGGCACTTCTTTTGAGTGCTTTGGGGAGTGAGGGTCAACGTATTTTTAAATACCTTCCTGTTGCTATGGGTCCCAATGGACAACCTATGGACAATTAATATTTTGAGGCCATTAAGAGATTAGAAATCCGATTTGCTAAAGAAGTCAATGTTGTTATGGCTAGGTATAAGTTTTATACCCAACCCCAACTTGAGAATGAAAGTATTGATGATTTTATTTCCAGATTGAGAGAACTTTCTGTGAAATGTAGGTTTGGCAACATGTGTGCGGAATTAATTCGTGACCAGTTGGTTGTACAATGTAGGAATAAAAAAATTCAGGAGAGACTATGGGCTGCGAAGAATCCCACACTTAAGGAAGCCATAGACTTAGCCAAAGTCATTGAAGAATCACAAATTTGCATTAAGGAAATAAGTCAAAAAGACAGGTCATCTAATGAAATTGCTAGCACCAGTGTTGAAGATGAGTGCGATGTTAATGTAGTCGCAAAAAGAAGAGTGGGACGTTTTTCAGGGAATGTTGCCAAATCTAGAAACAAGGAATGTTCTCATTGTGGTAGTCAGTATCATTCCTCTGATTTAAAAAAATGTTATGCTTTAGATCAGAATTGCAACAAGTGTGGTCGTAAGGGCCATTATTCTCGTATGTGCAAAAGTTCAGAAACTTCTGAGAAGTCTAAATCAAAAGTCAATGTTGTTCAAGAACTTCATATGACAAAAAGAATTCTAGCTTTGGGTGAAGATTTAGATCTCAGTTTGGTCTCTGAAGTTGATTCTCGGAGACTAATTAGACCTCCTGCCAACTTTAATGTTTGCGGCAAGGATGTTTCCCTGATGGTAGATTCTGGCTCTATGTTTACTATCATACCTGAATCTATTTTTAACTCATTGTGGCATGATATTACCTTGTCTATCAAGGATATTAATCCTGTGAGTTATCAGGGCCAACCTATTGACATACTAGGTTTTATGAAAGGTCTCATAAAATGTGGTTCTAGGTGTGTTTAAGGCAAGGTGTATGTATCCAGGGATGGTCCTCCCATTCTTGGGTGGATGCACCAGTTTGACTTAAATATTATTATCAATCCCAGGGCACCTAACCAAATTATGGTTGTTGATGAAGATATTCAGCTTGATCAGATTCTTCAAAATGCCCACAGGGGTTTTGAAGATAGACTAGGTTGTGTAAAGGGGTATATGCATAGAATCATTCTTAAGTCTAATGCATCTCCTGTTCAACACAAACTCAGAAGAGTTCCTTTTGCTGTTAGAGGTAAACTTAAGGATTTGTTGAATGACCTTCTAAACTCTGGTGTGATAGAACCTATTGAAGCTTCAACATGGATTTCTCCGGTCGTTTTGACCCTTAAGGCGGACGGCCGTTTGAGATTTTGCATTGACTTAAGATCTCTTAATAGAGATATTGTAATGGATACTTTTCCTTTGCCTAATATTAACGAATTATTGCAGTCAATTGGTAATGCTAAATTTTTCTCAAAAATCGACTTAAGGAGTGCATACCATCAAATTAAGCTCCACCCTTCTTCCAAAGCACTTACAGCGTTCATCACCTCGGAAGGCACTTTCCAATTTACTCGCATGCCGTTTGGCTTAGCCTCGGCGGCGAGTGTTTTTCAGAGGATGATGAGTGGTTTGTTTAAAGACATCAAAGGGGTCATATTTTTTCAAGATGTCTTAATTTCAGGTAAAACTGTGGAGGAACATAATGCTGTGTTGAAACAAGTACTTTGGAATTTGGAGCACATTGGTGTGACAGTCAACAAAGACAAGTGCAAGTTTTTGACTGAGAAAATCGAATATCTAGGTTACACTGTTTCTAGTAGGGGTTTTACTCCCAAGCATGATTTGTTGTTGGCTATTAGACATGCTCCTCATCCCAAGGACAAGGAGCAATTGCGCTCTTTCTTAGGATTAGTCGAATATTATTCGAAATCTGCGAGATCCTTTGCTGATGTTGTGGAACCTTTGAGATGTTTGTTGTGCAAAGGTGCTAAATTTTGTTGGGCCAAGGAACAACAATTTGCGTTTTCAAGTATAAAGGAGAAGATTTGTCAGGCTGGAATTTTAGCTCCATTCACTTCTAATTGCAAAACTATTTTGACTGTTGATGCTAGCCTTACAGGTTTAGGTGCGGTACTCTCCCAAGTTCATAAGGGGGTGGAGAGAACTATTGCATTCGCTTCACAGACTTTGACACAAACTGAAAGGAATTATTCAGTTATCGAGAAAGAGGCTCTGGCGGCTGCATGGGGTACTGAGCACTTTAGAGTATAACTGTGGGGATCACGTTTTTGTTTGAAAACAGATCATAAACCTCTAATGAAGATTCTATCGGCTGGTGGTGCGGGCAAAGGATCTGCCCGTTTAGCTTGGTTTGCAGCTAGGTTGCAAGAATTTTCCTAGGATGTGGTATTTATTCAAGGATGGAGGAACTCGCAGGCTGATTGTTTATCCAGATTGTCTTTGGATTGGGAAGTTGTTGATAAAGCCTTGGTGGATAAGCTTTCCTCTGAGGAAGCTGTTGTCTGTGTGAATGAGATCAGTGGGACTACTATCAGTACCTTTTCTATGGAACAATGGGTTAAGGAGATGCAAAATGACAAGGTTTTAAAACAAGTTATTGTTCTGATCAGGAATGGTGCTGTTCGGGAAAGTGTGGTTTCAGTCCCTCTAAGGCCGTTTTGGAAGCTGCTGGATGAGCTTTCTGTATGTGGTGAGGAGGTTATTTTGCGTAGTGAGAGGTTTGTGCCTCCGTCTGGTTTGCGTTTTCAAATTTTCAAGAATGCTCATGAGGGGCATCTTGGCCAAGAAATGACTATAAAAAGAGTCAAACAAGAGTTTTGGTGGCCTGCTATGGATGACCAAATTCGTGGTTGGGTTGAAGGGTGTTTGTTATGCAAAGATAGTGAGAAAAGATTAAGAATTGGTGCTCAAAAGAATTTTGGTCACATCCCTTATCCTGGTAAACCCTGGCATGTTATTTGTCTGGATTTCATTGGACCTATGTCGGATCTTACTATGGATTTCCGCTTTGCTGTTGTCATTGTGGATGTGCATTCTCGATGGCTAATTGTGAAATTTGTCAGGGAAATCACTACCATTTCTACTATTGAAGAAAACTTTCTTTGAAGAGGGTGTTCCTCATTCTTTGTTGACGGACAATGGGACACAATTGACCTTCGGTGAGATGCGCTGCTTTCTTGAACGTTGGGGTGTTAAACACTCCTGCACATCTTTGTACCACCCTATGGGTAATGGCATTGTTGAGAGGGCCAATAGATTGGTCAAGGGTAAGTTTTGTTTATTTGCATGCTGAGCTTTAATGTGTTTTTATCTATTTCTTTCATTAGGGAAGAGGATGTGTTATGTAGTTGTTATCTATACTCACCTCAATGTCCTCGTGCCCTTCTACCTTACCTCATTGTAGAACGCCCTGTGTTCTGTGATCTAGAATGTGAGGTTGACAAGACTCGACCTTTGGCTGTTTCTGTCGGATCGTCGAGGGTCTTGGATGCCAGATTCATCTCTCTGCAATAAATGTTATAAAACCATCTCCTGTCTTCCTCGTTTCATCTCAACAGAAAGCAATGTGTTTTCCGCATTATTAGCAGGTGTGAAGGCACTAGCAAGGCAACTCTGTAACTGGGAAAAAGGTAGATCAGTTGGGTTCTCGCCCTGAAGATATATCTATAATGGTGTGATTGCGGTGAGCCAGTAATAATGAGGACAGGGAGAGCTCTTGAGCCCTAATACCTGGAGATAGTTCTGTCTGATAGTACCATGTTTCCTCTCCTCAGGTTCTTACTGCAGTTGGCAGAGAGGACAGAGGGAGTAATCGTGACGAATGACAATTTGCGCGACTGTGCGGAAGAGTCCCCCAAGTGGAAAGACATCATCAAGCACAGGTATGGAAATGAGCATGACCCATTTTCTCTTTCTCTGCCCCTCTCCTGACAGAATAGAATTCACCTCATTCATTTCACAAATGCCACATTTGCCACCCTCCAGAAATTAAGGTTTTTCTCTATTCCATGCCCTCAACAAGTCTTCAGAGCGGTCTCCCCTCTTATATTGGGTGTGGGACTTGCATCGTGCCTCATTTTCCGAATTATAGTTAAAGCCATCTGACGCCTCCCATCTCTCATCCCCCTTTAAACCTCCCACCTCGTCTCCTCTTTTGATTAGATTCCCCTATTGCTCAGTTTCTATCCCTTACCTTACCACATATTTAGTCTTTGAATGGCTCCTAAGCACAAAAGACGCAATTAACAAACAGTTGAACAAAGATGACAGAGACGACAGGGACTTTTGGAATGTGGTCGTTTGGGTATAGTGCATTAAAGTAATATCTTGTGATTAATGTGTTTGGGGTAGGGGGTGCTAAAGAGCGGGGTAGAGCTAATGATGGGGTTCTATAGTAAAGTTCTTCATGAGTGTTGCAATATGAGAAGAGCGTCAGTAGGAAAGAGCATCAGGACAGTAGATACAGACACCTAGATTTTATTTTATTTATCTACTATCTGACGTATGTCTGAAAAATGTTGGGAGAGCCAGACAACCTCTAGGTGAGCTATGGGTAATTCCTGGGCCCAGTCTTTACCAAGGTCACTAAATGTGAACTCTGTACTGGCAAGAGTAAGTAGGTCTTATGCTCTATCTTAGTCCTGAAAGCGGAGCGTTAAGCAGACTTGGCATCCCCTCTTGATCACTAGGGTGAGACTAGCTCCTTGTGAGTCTGAGCAAGACTAGTCTATACTCTTTTCCGTACAAGGCGATTGTGAGCAGGCATTGGTGTCCTCTCTTGAACTCTATTCTGGGCGACTCTGAGTATGATCTTGGTGTGAATCCAGCTTTGATCATGTCTTGTATGGAGTGATTCATACTCTGGTCACTACAGGTAAAACCAACTCTCTTTGAATGTGTGCAAAGGCCAAATGTAGCCAGCTTTGGAGATTGTTAGTAGGGCTGTATCCAGTTTAGGCAGTAGCGATGAGCTCAACTCTTGATGAGTCAGTGTTTAGTACAACCAGCCATTCCTATTGCTCAACGATGAGTCTAGCACTGCATGAATGATTCTGAATGGGGTGTGGTCCTTACTGTGATCACTTAGGTGTACCTGCCACTAAATAAGCCTCGGCAGGGCACTAGGGTGAGTTCATCTGAGTGAGTCTGAGCTGGGTTTGTACCATTCGCTCATCATTCTGGATATGCTTCATTCCATCTCCTTCAAACCCTTCTGTAATCTATCCTGCCCCCTGCTTCATAAACTGTTTATTTTCACAACTCCACATACATGTCATCTCTGTGGTCTGACCTCTTTTCCCATTCTTCCTCCACCCAGACTTCTGCAGTTCACCTTTGTTGGAGACATTTTCATGATTCCGGATGACCCACTTGGACGGCATGGCCCCTCTCTGGATGAGTTCCTCAGCAAGACTGGTGGGTAAGTATCAGGCTGGTCCAGTGTATCTTGTGCGCCTTCTTTTAGGTAATGTAATTTTCTTTGGAAAGCCCGCAACACTCCTGCTTATACCGTACTACTTAATAAACTGGAATATTTCACTATTTTGTGGCTTTCCTAGAGTCACCTTCTGATCTTGCGTGCAAATCTCAGAAGTCTGTGCACATGTCTGGGATAGGACCGTGTCTCCCCTGTGCGGTACCCAGTCAGGTTTCCTGTTTCATCTATGTGGTTCTGAAATTTCACAATCTCATGATATGAAATCCTATTCATTCACAATGTGTCGTGCACAATTTATTTTATTCCTATATCATTCTGTTTATGTTTCCTTTCCCATTCCCCAATGCATTTTGGACCCTGTTGGGTCCTTCTTCAGAGGTTGTCCTGTGAATCAAGAGAAACAAACCTCTATATTTAAATATTCCCAACCATACAACAAAACAGGATATTGTTGTACCCTGTGTAAACTCATTTGGTATAAGTATGCTAAATCGGATCATGCTATTACAAGCATAGTAATTAATGCATCATGAACTTGTGAATTCATTGACCTCTGTCTCTTCCTTGTTATGTTTTCTCCATTTGTATGTTGATGCTGTTTAATATGGCCTTCCAATAATCTGAAATCAGTGAGAGATAAATAAAGAAATTTAAAAGAGGTATAATAGACTACAAATTTGGGGCTGTTTGCAATTGGGCAGACAGTTATGCCAAGAAAAGGACAGAACAGATCAAACCATGGGGCCATAGGTTGGGGGCTAGGTGCAGGAGGAGGGACATCGACCACACAATCAAAACCCTGAGAAACACCAACCACACACTGCACATAGAGTTCACTGCAAGCTATTGATGGTCAGCTGCCAGCAAAAGCTACCATTGCCAGTTGTTATAACATGTTTTTTTTTTTAACTCACAAATCCCGGCTCAAAAGTAAAAAAAAAAAAGTGATGCAGGAGAGACACCCAAAGAAAAAGAAGAATCAGCAAGAAGTCAAAACAAGCATTTAAAATGCAATAGGTCTCACGTTTAAGCTATTGGCATTTGAAGTGACAATGCCTTTTAGTTATGTTTTTTGCAAGCCAACTCCTATTTAAAAGGCATTGTCATTTTTAATGCTAATAGCTCAAACACTCTCAAATGCGTGACCACTTTAATGGTGGCTGCTCCCCTTTGTTTAGACGATTGTCGCCTTATTCAGGTTAAATCAAGCCGCAGCTAAAGAAAGGTGCGCAGCCACAGTGAAACCATGGCATGGGGTGCTTTAACAAAATTAATTTGTTTGTGACGTTGTGATGCCCAGATGCGGGTCCCATGCTTACTGTGCCACTGGATTCAAGCTAGCCAGGCTGAGAAGGGGTGTGATCCCCATAACTGGTCCTAGGTTGCTAGTTTCCGGTCTAGGATCTGTCCTGGCAGTTTGGGCTGGACTGTTCCCATGGGGAGCAGGGTCAAGACTGATTTGTTTATGGCTGGGTCTAAAATAGGGTGGTGAGCAAAACAAGGATGGATTAAACCCAGATCTGTGACTGAGTGAATGTTTGATTTGCTCAATATTCCTTCCATAATTTGTTCTTTTTGCTTCCATTACCAACACCAGCATACGATCTCTTGGGAGGCGTTAGTAAGGGAAGCCCCTTGTCCGGTTGCCAGCCTTAGCACACCAGGACTAACTCTGTTTTTCATGCCGCCCAGTGCCATTGCTCAGCTTTTGCAGTTTATGTACGTCTACCTTGAGCATTCCTAGACTTTCTGGATTATATGCATAGATTTTACACCAACCTTTGTGCTTCCCAGTAAAAGTTGGCAGCCGTCCAGAGCAGCGGAACATAAAGTCGTTGATAGCCACTAAAAAATACAGCATATTGTGTTTAAGGCTGAAAAAATATGGGGAGTTTGTTTACACACTCAAAAAGTCCTTTAAATCCCATAGAAAGACCTCAAAAATACAGTTACTAGGTCTGGCTTCCTGTGGCCAGCATAGAAAAGAGACCCTTCTCCAGTGAAGCCGTGATACAATGTAATGCAGCAACACAACGTAGAGGCAGCTTGTCACAAAATACAGGCGGCAGAGAGCAAAGTCCGGCATTCAGACATCATAAAGTGCTAGTTCAGTACCTCCTCACGGCCTCCGATTTTCACCGCAGATACAATGTAGGGGCAATGATACAATGTAGAGATTCTCTCCACTGATTCTCAGACTGCTGCAGGACCATAGGCTGGTTCAGTGCCTCCCCAAGCCCTCTGACATCTTTCTGTACCCTAGGGCTCAACCTGCACTGATGCAAGTCTACAATCCGATCACACGTTTGCTCCCACGGGACATACCGTGCACTGCAATGGCAAAAAGCTCAATGAATCAGTCCCGCCGTAAATCAAACGCCCGGCGTGGTGTCTCCTGAGGTGTACTCCACAGCGTTGAGGGGGAGTGAAAGTTGAAATGATCTGTAAGGTAGTGAGAGAAACTGCTCACAGGAGCTACCGAGCTCCAGTCGCAGTGTTCAAGGTGCTGGCCATTATATTGCCGAAGAGACCCTGAGCTACTCTGCTATGACCCCCAGAGTAGTATTGAGATGGGGCAGATGGCAGCAACTTCTATGGAGTCTCCTGCATTAGTTGCTTCAGGCAATAGTGAACCCCTGCCTAGATCAGCAATCAATGGCAACCTCAGAGTGTAAGCTCCTACTCCATCTCTCTCGGGTAGGGAAGCAGATGCTAGTGGAAGACCTAAAATGATCAGATTTTGCTGACCTTCAACTGCTTAAGGGAAACAAAAATACTTTTTCCCTATTCACAAGACCCAGTCTGCCCAATATTGTGAGTTGTGGCTTGGAAGAAATAGAGAACTTCAAACCAAAGACGCAAAGAGCGCTGTACATCCTGTCTAAAGCAAAAGCTCAGGAAGCAGAGATCCGAAGGCGTCATCAAAGAGAGGTCTGCTCAAACTCAAATCTTTCTATAAGCTGTGCTTCTTACTCATTAAAAACAGCATTCTATGTTTCAATCTGGGTAACTGGCCAATCACCATCTATGCCCATCTGTGCGCCTTTTAAGGAGAGCAAAGGAGCAGCTATTGACCCAAATAAGGTTGTTCATCTCAGCACTCTGCAAGACACTATCTGCACCCCTTATACATCGGAGACAGAAGAATAAGAGGAGATCTCAACCCATTCATCGACTGCTACAACTACCAAAATCCATGCTCAAGACTATATTAAGAGAAATCTGGGCAGTTGAAGTAATAAGGCGGTGCAAGCTGATAAATTTGAGAATCTTACCCTGAAAGTCTTGTCTATTGAGCAAGAATTCTGTGAATTTGCAGACATTCGTGAAAAAAAATCGAAAATAAGATTCAGATTTTGGAGGGGTTGCCAACCACTGCAGAATAGAAGACAAAAACTTTGTTTGATCAAATTAAGACGCTTAAACGGAAATGCAAGGCCTTGGAGAACAATTCTCACAGATCCAATCTGCGCATCGTAGGAGTATCCGAGGACTTAGAAACAGCAGGTAGTACTGATCACTCAGAAGCAACTATGATTAGCTGAATTGTCAGACTTATTTCGACTCATGTTCTGGGTAGCCCGCTGGTCAACGGACAAAGCTCTACAGATCTACTCTCTATTGCGCGTGCACATAGCTTCCCAACGAGGTTATATAAGGCAGGGAATTGGCCATGTACCTTCATCACCTATTTTCAGGACTTTAATGTTAAAGAAAAGGCATTCTCGATTGTCAAGGAGCGTAGGAGATTCTCTGTGGCTGAAGGCTATTACTTTTCTATTTTTCCAGACTTGGCCTGGAAGACATTCCAGGATGCGGGAGATGATGGCTCCTATCCCCAGATTTAGGGCGATGAATGTTCAAGTTTCCTTTGGGGGTTCCTCCCTGAAGATTAGCTGGAAAGGGTCCTTTGTCACATTTTCAGAACCAGAGCAAGCTAAACGTTTCTTTGATGTTGAATGGAATGCACACTGATTATTTTTTCTGGCACTGATACACGATAATGGGTATCTTAACTAACTAACTGGGAGGTGGGGTATTAGGGTTAGACACTTTAATGATGTTGATTTTCTAAAGAGTGTGAGATGATACTCCTATATTTCCTGGATGTCAAGTGTGACATTTCAAGAAGAGGGTTGGTTTCCACCCACAGGCCGTGCCAAACCTGGGTTTTTCTGGAAACCTATAGGAGTGTGGGGATGTTGGGGAAGTTGGGCAGGGTGAGGTAAAGAGGGGTAGTGATGGGAGGAGGGGAGAGTCGAGGAGTGGGAGAGATAAATGACAAAAAGAGAGCACAAGCAGGGTTTACACTAGGAAAACCTAACAAGAGTAACATAAGGTTGGCTAAAATTATATCATGCAAGGAAAAGGGGGAAAGAAGAATGCTAAGATATTCTCTGAAGCTTGCCGTATCAAACGGATATTTTGATTCTTCAAGAAATGCATCCTACAAAAAAAAAGGCTATCCATTGTATATCTAAGACTATATCGCACCTAGAATATATCGTCTAGTAAATGCCACATACTGTTCAGGGCAACAGGCAGTCTCTATTATTATTTTTAAAAAGTATTTTAGAGTTTTACAATCTAACGCAGACTTTGAGGGTAGGTTGGCAAGGGTGGATATAATCGATCAACAAAGCAAAATTCACTTTGTTTGGGTAAACTTTTTTTGCATCAAACAATCCACATCCGCGCTTTTTTCACCAATGTTATTTGAGTTGAGTGATGTTAGCCTACCCATTATAATAACTGGCGACTTTGTGTATATTAAGTTCAGCTCTTCATACAACCAATGCTCACCAAACAGCCCCACTGGACAGGACTAGAACCCATATATTAGATACGATGGGTAATATAACTTCCTCGATATATGGAGGGAGCAAAATCTGGACGTGTGGTCCGTATTCTTGCATAGATTTTTGTTTGATTAGTGCCTTAATTTTCTAGACTTGTAAAGCTGAGATTTTGCATCTTCTTTATTCTGATCGCTCTGCTAGTGAAATTAAATATATAGGCACTTTTGGTTGCAATATTATTCCACAAGGGTCTTTCTTCTCTAAATATATACTAGATGGCTCTGATTACCTTTTCTAAAAGCCTGTATTAGGGGTATCTCTCAATCGTTTATTATTAAGATCTCTAGAGTGGATAGCAAAGGGGAGAAAGTTATTAGGGGCCAATCGTTGCACATGCCACAGGTCTCATCTCGCTCTGTGGCCACTCACATCACATATTTACAAATTATAGGATTCGAAGGCCACATTTCTGCCTTAATATTAGCACGTGCAAATAAAAAAGCCTACCAATCCAAAACTGCAAAATGGGAGAAAAATCAGGGAATCTTGTGGCCTGCCTGTGTCGGGCAGATATGCCGAAAAGTGTGATTAAATAAGTTCAAAACAATCTTCATTAAAGTATTTTGAAGTATACAGCAAAAACCAAATACAACATAATGTAGCAGAAGAAATAACTATGTTTAGGAAAAAGAAAAACGTTACAGCAGCATGAAGCAGTTTAAATTGTGTTTTACACAATACTGGAGTGTATAGATTGCTAGATTTCGAAACTGGAGTAGTAGGTACAGCAACAGTGGGGTAGGTGTGGGATTGAGTTGATGTAAGAAGATCGTGATCGTGTACAGGATGTATGTGTTTTTCTAGCGCTGGTAGGTGAGATTTGGTTAGCTCGGGTTGTGTTGAATTTCCACAGCCTATGGGTTTTTTTTAAATGTGTTTATTGAGTTTACAACACAAAAGCATTACATTCCAACAATCCCCCCTCCCCTGGTCTGACTTTAGTTACAAGTACTGTATGAGCAACAGTGTGACAATCCCCTGTCAGGTGTATACACAGCCTTTCTGCCAACAGCCCTCAGATGGGCAGGCGGCAATCGCACTAGAACTGCAAGCATGTACGCCACTGGTCGACACATCCCCCCTTCCTCAGAGGGGGTCCCCCTCAGAGCTACGTCCATGCAGTGTCTGCCCGGCACCCCAGAATGTCAATCCCCCCCCCCCATATCCACAGTCTAGGGTCCCTGTTCGCCCTCCACGGTATGAGTGTCACTACTGCTAGTAAGGTATGTTTGGTATAACCCCCTGAAGTCTTTCGGGCGACTGGTAGGAGGAAACAGTTCGCTGTAGTTTTCAGACTGCATATAGCAGATCCTGTGCCCAGCGTGTAGGCGTGGGCCTCTCATCCAGCAGCCGGCTACTACCCTCCTAGCCATTAGCAGCCCCATGTCCACTAATCGTCGTGCGGCCCTTGGAAGTTTCTTAGTGTATCCCAGGAGAGCCAGTGCAGGGTCAGGTGTAAGTTCTATTTCCACTATTCTACTAATCTCCGTAAAGACCTTATACCAGAATTCCCATATTTCCGGGCATTGCCATGCCAGGTGGATGAAATTGGCGTCTGAGGCGTGGCATCTCTTACCGTCCGCAGTGTCGCGGAGGCCGTACCTGTGCAGCCACGCCGGTGTGTAGTATACCCTGTTGAGGAACTTGAAATGCACTAGCCGGTGTCTGCCGTTAAGTGATAGCCTCCTACTATTGGTGCAGCAGTATCGCCACATGTCATCATCTATCGTTATCTGTAGGTCAGTCTGCCATGCGAGGCGTGCCTTTGTGTATGTGTGTTCCCTGTGTGCCTGTGATATTTTATATAAGTTGGACAACAATTTCTGAGGAGTCTTAGCCTTGATAATAATGAGGATATGGCTGAGCCTCATGCGGCTCAGCCATATCCTCACCCAGTAATTCTGTAAGCGCGCGCCGCACCCTATGGAACTGAAAGCGGATCAGCAGTGACGCATCGTCTGTTATTTGTCGCTTGCTCCCAAGTCTTGGCTATTCCATCTTGGAACAAATCTCCTGCCACTGTAATGCCTATGTTGTGTAGTGCACGTACGACTCCTTTCTCTTTGACAGGGGACAGCCATCTGGCCCAGTCCACTGGCATTATTGGGGTATATAGTAGGGTGCCCCCCGCAACTGTAGGAGATTGTGCCATGCATGATTAGTAGCAGCGATTGAGTCCAATACGCCGGTTCTACGATCCACCGGATTAAAGATCGTGGATGGGATCGAGAGGGGGTTAGCAAAGAGTGTTTCCATTCGGACATGTGGAATAGAGCCATCGCCGTGCAGCCAGATATGCAGGTGTGCAGCCTGTGCCACTCTATAATATAGCTCCAAGTCCGGGGCACTGAGCCCCCCATACTATAAGGTAATGTGAATACTGTCCACTTGACCCGGGGCTGCTTCCCAGCCCAAGCCAGTTTGATCATGAGCTGAGTTAATTGTTTGAAGAAGGATTTAGGGAGTACCATCGGGAGGGTCATAAACAGGAACCGGAATTTGGGCAACACCACCATCTTCATGATGGATATTCGCCCCAATAGAGAGAGCGGGAGCCTGCACAATGCTGCAACGTCGTCCTCCAGTCTGCTGAAGGCCGTGCCGTAGTTTGCTCTAAACAGTATCTCAGTATCTGTGTGGAGTTGTATTCCTAGGTACCTGACTGTATCAGTGGTCCATTGCAGTGGATATTCCATTTTGATAATCTGCGTGATCGGAGTTAAGGGAAAAGCTAGTGATTTTGCCAAGTTGACCTTCACGCCCGATAGTGTGCCAAAGCGAACCCCCTCTCTCAGCACGGAGGTCAGGTTGTTTTTTAGGGTCTCAGACATACAGTAAAGTGTCGTCTGCGTACATAGACACCAGTATTTTATATGTGGGGAAGCCAATGCCTTCGTTGCCATGGTACTCTCGAAGTGCGCAGGCTAACGGTTCGGCAACGAGGCGTATAACAGGGGCGAAAGTGGGCACCCCTGTCTAGTGCCTCTACTGATGGGAAAATCGCCGGTCACCAAATTGCCCAGGCGGAGTCTAGCCCTCGGGGAGTTATACAGTGCCCCTGTCATCTGAAGAAATGGTAGCCCCAGGCCCATCCGCTGTAGTACCAAGCGCATGAATGGCCGCTCAACGGAGTCAAAAGCTTTTTCCATTTCTAAAAATACAGTCAAAGCTTTCCTGTCCTCCCGTACATGTTGCATCGTGCCCAGGACCGTTCGGATGTTATATGTTAAGTTCCTGCTGGGAATGAAATCGGCCTGTTCAGGGGCCGCCAGCCGAGGCGCCAGAAGCGCCAGACGATTAGCCAGTACTTTAACAAACAAGTTGGTGTCTACATTTAGTAGGGAAAGCGGCCTATATGAGCTGCATTTGTCCCGAGGTTTGCCTGGTTTTGGTATTGCGACCAGCAATGCCTCCCTCTTGGATTGTGGCATACTGCCCTCCACGCAAATATCATCAAAGAGTGTGGAGAGGTGCGGGAGTAGTTTGTCCTTAAAGGCCTTGTAGAACCCTACAGTAAGGCCGTCTGCACCCGGTGCACTGCCAGCACGCATACCCGTCAAAGTCTCTGTGATTTCATCTTTCTCTATTGGGTGCATCAGGAATTCCCCGTGCGCGTTGGTCAGCGAGGGAATATCCATATGGTCAAGGTAGTCAGTGATGTCTTCTTCAAGGTCTCCGCTTTTAGACTTATATAGTTCAGCATAATAGGCCGTAAAGACTCTAGCTATGTCTGCTACCTCTGTCATCACCTCTCCATCCTCCGACTTAACCTCAGAAATATGTTGTCGCCCCCTTTTCCCGCTGATAACCCTGGCTAGGACTGAGCTGGGTCTCTCCCCCTCCCCGTACGTTCTCTCTATCCCATATGCGTCACTTCTCTATCTGCCTCCTCATGATACTCAGGAGACTCCTGAGTTCCTCATCTACCGTATCGGTCGTTTGTCTACATAGTGTGTCCTCCAGGGCTGCAATCCGTCGCTCAAGGTCCGACAGTCTCTGTCTAATGGACTTGAGTACTCCAGAGTGTTTGGACATTGCTATGCCTCTGATGTATACCTTAAATGTTTCCCAGACGACCTGGAAGCTGTCCACTGAACCCACGTTACTCTCAAAGAATACGTCTATAGCTTCTGCCAACTCCCCTCTGAATACCGGGTCCAGAAGCGAGTAAGGGGGGAATCTCCATGTGAAGGGCGGGATGGCCTTGCCTGGTGTGTCCAGCACCAAAAGTACTGGTGAGTGATCTGAGAGGGTCCTGGGAAGTACTTTGCAGTCCCTAATTTGTCCCAACATGGATGCTGATGCCAGCCAGTAATCTATTCTGGTGTGGATCTCATGGAATGCTGAGTAATGGGTATATCCCCCCTGCTCTGGGTGTCTGTGCCGCCACACGTCCTCAAGGCCCAGACAAGTATTGATGCTTCTTAGCGCCAAGGCAGCCATTGAGGTGCGACGGGGAGGGCCAGCAGATCTGTAAAGAGCAGGGTCAAGGACCAGATTAAAGTCCCCACCCCATAGTACACTGTCAGCGTCGTACTGCTTGACTATGTCAGCTAGGGACCGAAAAAAATCTGGGGAATCAAAGTTGGGGCCATAGGATTTGATTACCACCACATCGATGTTAGGTCCTGTGCACCTAGAGACGACATATCTGCCCTCTGTGTCTGCGCGCAGTGGATGGAGGGAAAGGCCAGATTTCGGGTTGACCCAGATTGACACCCCCTGGCATGCGACATGTACCCTGCCGCCGCAATGTTATCCTCCAGCCCCCTGCAGCGCAACATACTGCTGGTCATGGGGAGGTGGGTCTCCTGTAACAAAGCGATGTCTATGTGGAGGCGCTGCAAATAGCTAATGACATTCCTAACCTTACGATGGTCATTCAGGCCTCGCATATTCCAAGGGAGAGCTCTTAGTTTAGGTGTGCGTGCCTCGTTGCTTACATTGGCCCTGTCAGCCATTAAGATATGGCAGGTGTATATTGAGAGTGGTTGTCAGTTTTGAGCCCAGTGTCCGCAGTATGTCTTGAGTCAGATACCATGCCCCCCGTTGCACCATAAACTTTCCCACCCCAAAAGCCCCACATCCCCCCTCCCACAGCAGACCAACCCCAACACAGCCTCGCATGAGTGTCCCCCTCCCCCCTCGTTCCCTACTGAATCCCCAACTGTGAAATCCCCTTTAGGGCCTTCAAGGTGCATTGCGCGCAGGGGCCGAGGTTGCCAGGCAGCCCTCGATTGTGTTGATTTAAGTCTCTGCCAACGACCCCGCTCCGAATCCCCGCCGCACCCTGCAATTACATCAGCTTGCGTGTATTTACCAACATTGAGTATCAAGAATATCAGTCGTGCCCAAATGGTACCGCCCAGTTACTGTCTCTCGCCATCCGCGGGGCCCCAGCACCCGTCCAGGCATACTAGGAAATAACAGCCCACCTGGGCCCCCCGCCACCAGACTTACAGTTCATTTGAGTCTCACCAATAAGTAGGGCGATCGAGGAATCGAGGCTTCTTCAGTGGTGCCCCGCTGACTCTCGGCTCGTAGAGCATGACGGCAGTCCAATGTAATGGTCCCATCTGATTTGGCCCAGTCTATTGCAATCTTGCAGAGATTAGCTTCCCCGCATGGCCGTTGCGTTGCCGCCCTATTCTTGCTCGTCGAGCTGACTTCTTCGATCCTCGCAGTCCACCTGGCCATCAGAGTCAGAGCGACGTGTCTTGGACCATCCTTTCAGTGCCTGCTGGAGTGCTTTTGGGTCTGTAAAGGAATGGGAGTGTCCCTGCCGGTTAACTCGTAGTTTTGCCGGATATAGCATGGCATAATCCAGTCCAAGATCGTGGAGCTGTCTTTTTTATGGGAGCAAAGTGCTTACGTGCCTCTTGCACTCTCGCCGTGAAGTCAGGATATAGGGAGATTTCGGAGCCTTCGAACTGCAATGTCTTCTTGTCTATAGCGGCCCGGAGAGCAGCGTTTCTATCTCTATAATTGAGGAGCTTGGCAATTATGGGACGCGGCGGGGCCCCCGGGCGAGGCCGCGGGCCAAGAGAGCGAATCGCGCGCTCCACTATGTACATTGGTGAAAAAGTTGACTCTCCCAGCAAGGTGACGAGGAGCTGTTCCACAAATTTTTCCATAACGCCGATTTGTGTCGCCTCTGGAATGCCCGTGATGCGTATATTAGAGCGTCTCGACCGCGCCTCCAAATCTTCCGTCTTCTCTTGAAGAGTTTGCATGAGTTACCCAAGTTTCTTGTGGTCTGTATCCAGTTCCGTTTGCACCTCCTCGACCTCTGTTAGGCGTCGTTTGGACATGTCCATGCGCTCCGTGTGTTTGTCGACGCGCTCCGCCATGCGGTCCATCTGGTAGGTGAGTGAGTCTATTTTGGAGCCGATCAACGCCATGCTGTCCTGAAGGACTTTTTCCATGGCCAGCAGCATATTTTTAATGTCCGAGTAGTCCGTATTCGCCACTCCGCCCACCGCCTATGGGGGTTTGTGGTTGGCAAAATAGTTGTCTAAGGATTCCATATGGGTGTGTGATTTTGTTTCCAATGAGAATGTTGCAGGGCAACATTATCAACGTCTCTGATATGTGACACCCATTTGACATGGGATTGAAAAGAGGCTTTTTGTGTGGTCTTCCAATTTGACGTAATCATTTTTACTGCCACAGACAGCAGGAGATTAAGTAGAAAACGATCAGCAAGGCATTTGATGTTCATATCTAGGAAGCCTTTAAAGCAAAAGGAGAAGTCTCTTTTAGAGTTTATTTTAAATAATTTTGAGATAAAGGACAGAACAGTGTCCCAAAAGAGGCTAACTGATGTGCAGTTAAAAAGTTGGTGGGCGAAGTCTTCCTTTTCCTTATTGCAATTCCAGCAGACAAGGCTCTCTAGAATGTTTAGGGAGTGTAGGCGGCAGGAGTCCAGTAGGTTTTGTGAAACAACCAAAATTTAGTTTGTTAAAATACCGGTGAGATTTTATGTGAGACGACGGATTTCCAAATGGCTTCCCATTCAGTCTTAGTTGTGGGAATTGAGCAGTGAGTGTCCCAGTATTCTTATATTCTTGTATTAGCTTTGGATAGTTTAGGCTGTAGTAGTTTGTATAGTTTGGACACTTGGTGTCCGAGACTGTTAAATTTGTTGATGAGGGATGGAAGGGACTGATTATTATAGTGTTGCATATATGTGGTTATGGCCGTTTTCAGTTTGAGGAAGTTGGAAAATTCTTGACTCTAAGTGATATTGTGATTGTAGGTTCGAGAAAGTTTGGGGAAAGTTCCTTGAGCTTAGTTGTTGGGGAGAACAAATACCATGGGTGATCCATGATTGGCAATAGAGGGTCTGTCCTGCATATGTGATGTTCTGGTTGTGTTGGAGAGAGGCTAGCTTTGAGAATTTCCTTTGTGAAGGTAGCTTTTTATCAGTTTTCAAAATAGCATGCCTGGTATTTTTTATTATGTATGTATAGTTGGTTAGGAGTTTACAGTTGACTGTGGGCAGGGTCTAATTTTCCTGCGATGGCTCTTTCAACCTCCAGCCAGGGGTGGGGGGGTGGGGGGGGGGTTATAGTTATCAGGGGTCTGGAACCAGTAAGTACCTTGTTTGGCTAGAAAAGCTGTCTGATAATTTTGAAAGTGTGTGAGGTTGACACTATCAAATGTGTGGGGCAGGCGTAATTTTTTTAACAAGATTTTTGCTTTTTGTCGTGCCATACGAAATGTGTAATTAACTTATCTAGTTTATGGTGGAAGTCGTCTGAAAGCAGTAAGGGAAGCATGCTAATTAGGTAATTGATTATTGGGGTGATCATCATTTTTTAGTTTCTTTTCGACCCCACCAAGTGATGAATTTGGGCAACCGACTTTCTAGTAAGTCTTGTTTTTTAGGAAGGGTAATTTTTTCTGTTCTGGTTGATGGTGTGTTTCAATCCAAGAAGGTCTTTTGTTTGTGCCATGGATGTTAAGAGATTTGACTTCCGATTTACCCTTGTTCAGTTTGTATCCGGAGACTCCAGTATAGGTCATGAGAGCTAGAATGGATACGCTAGGATTATCAGTAACTATTAAGGTATTGTCTTGGACAAACATCTATCTAGTATTTCGGAAAAGTATAGTTCTCTTATCAATTCTCTTACTAATGACTTGATAATACAGGCTGTTAAATGGACTCATTGCATAGGTGAGGAAGTCACGGAGCCAGAACTCACCCATATTCTTGCGCGATTCTGCAAGATTATTACTCCTATTAGATCGAGAGGTCAGATTTATTGTACACGGTTTGATTTTTATATCAGCCCTACCAAACTGACCAAATAGTGCAAGAGACCGCACAGCTGCCCACGTTGCGCAGGTGGAGCGGCTGATAATGTTACATGTTAGGTACATATCCAAAACTTAGATCATGTTGGTCCTTGGTACAGTGGTAAATATTTCTTGTACAACCTTCTTTAGGGATAATTACTCCAAAAATTATGCTTTTGGGTATAGGGACTACTGACCGGGTCTTTTATGCCCTTTCTATTGCTAGATTAAATTTTGAAAGGAATTGGAAATCTGCTTTTCTGCCAAAATATGAGAAAAGGTGGAAAGAGTTAATGGAGGTATATGAAATGGAATGCCACATAGAAGATCTATGGTGAAATTCCATAGTATTTTGGGGAATTTGAGAGATTACATAGTGGTAGACTAGAGATTGTTGGTTATTTTACACATGCTGATTGTTTTCAGTTCAATGATTTCATTGAATACTATGAATTGGTTATGATTTATCTAATTAAATATTTATTTTTACTGCTTGTACTCTCAATAATTAAAAAAAAAAAAGGAATTCTGTACACAAAACGTTTTAAAACGCATATTCAGTATGGTGAAACTTATATGAAAACGGAAACAGATCCCACTGAAGAGTTCACAAATATTTAAAAAATAATAATTTGTAAAGGTCAGAAGAAGGCGGACCCATTTCTGAAAAAGTATCTTATACAGGAACACCAAGATTCATGTTACCTATGGTTCTAAAAATATCAGCACCCCTTCATTTAGACCAATTCTGTCATCCATAGGATCAGTCCACTAACCTAAAGGGAACATTTGTGGATCACCAACTGCAGCCAAGTATACAATCTAGCCAATCTTACCTCAGAGATGCAACAGATTTTCTAATAAAAATACCGAAACTAGTAACAGAAGGTCTCACCGGAGCAATACTTTGCACGATGGACGTCAAGTCTTTAAATACATCGATCCCTTATAACTTTAGTTTACTGCCATAGAAAATGCATTAATTGTAATTGTAAAGGTTATTTATAGAGCCCATTGTGACCAAAAATGATATCCTAACGCTAAAACCACTATGTAAGGAGACAGCAGAAAAGTGAAAAGTGAGTTGCTACAGAGGAAATAACCAGCTTTTCAGTGACTTCCTATATTTTAGTAGGTCAGAATGAGATCGTAAGGGAGCTGATAGTTTATTCCATATCCGGTCTGCATTGACAATAAAGGTACGTCCTCCTTGTCTGACTTTTTGAAATCTGATTTCATGGACATAGTTGCCTGTAGTAGATCAGAGGTTTCTGCCAGGAGTATATTTTTTTTGTTTATTTTGGAGGGGTGTTAGTCCTTTTTTTGTAGTGCCTTATAGAAAATACAGAGATATTTAAATGTTATTCTGTGCTTTATAGGCAGCCACTGGAGCTCCTTCAAGGCCGCTGTAGCAGATGAATATCGAGGTCTATTCAGTGATAGCTTAGCAGTGATTGTCTGGATGCGTTCTAGCTTTTTAATAGGTAGTTAGGGGCTTCTAACAACAGGGTGTTGCAGTAGTCCAGCCAACTCAGTATTACCCCTCTGGAAATCAATGATCTGTCTGGCAGATAAAGCAGAGGATATAGCTTCCTAAGGGCCCGGATCAGTGCGAAACAGGTCCTGGTAAGTCAGTTCACTTGATTTTCCAGGAACAGACCTTGAACAATGACCACACCTAAATTTCGTACCGCTGCAGGGTTGCCCAGTGCGTTTTCCATGAGTACCGGACAGAAGTTAGGTGATAAGGATACCGGAACAACAGAGGAGTCCAGTTTTGTTTCCATTCATCTTAAATGAATTTGCGGCCCCCCTGAGATACGGGTGCTGCTCCTGGCCAAAAAGTAAAGAATGAGCTGTTAGCTCTGTCTGTCAGTTACGAAAGCAAGTTTGATTAAAATTGATCAGTTCCCTGAATTCACTTTTAATGACATTTACCATGTCAAAGTCAGAACGTGTTCATTTTAGCATTGACTCGTTTCACACATTACCATAGCTAGTTTGAACAGGAAAACCAGTATTACATGCAGCTTACCGGAGCATCAATGTGTTGTTGCACAGCACCAAACTACGCCAATCTATACTTGAAAAACGTTTGAAGAAGACGGTGTGTAGAACAATGTAGCTTGGACAAAACATCTGATATCTTATAAGTGAATCATTTACATATCCTAATATGGATAGAAACCAAAGAAACATTTGTAAAATCAATAGAAAAATTGAATAACAATGATACCCTGTTTGTTTTCACATATGAAATCAGTGAAACAAAGATTACCTTTCTAGATATACATATAACATTATGCAATGAACATCTCAATACACCAAATCCACTGACAAAAATAATCTTTTGGTTTATAAAAATTTATACCAACCAGCTTTAAAGAAGCATCTTCCATTTTCACAATAATTGCCTAGCAAAAGGATCACCTCCAGCTCAGACTTCAGCTCTCAAATGTATGAAGAAGGGAAATTCAAGATGTGTAAAAAATTGAGGAAAATGAAATATCCGGAGATCATAATTCAAAAGGCATCAGGAAAAGGAGAACACAAAGACTTGTTTGGGTCGGGAATACCCCACAACATAAAAAAAAAAGTGTAAATACTCTAACATTGAATGATGTAACAAACAGAACCAGAATTTAAAGCTATATTTAACAGACCACCATTGTTTGCATATGAACAATCCAGAAGCCTTGCAGGACTATTAAGGGACAAAAAACTAATTCTGGAAGCTGAATACAAAGAGACAAGGCCATGTCATAATTGCAGCAATTGCAATAACATCATACAATGTATTGAAGTCACACATCCACTGAAGGGAACCAAAATCAAAACTACTACCACTTTTAACTCCAAAAACTTGATATACCTGTTGAAATGCCCATGTGCTTTGATTTACGTGAGCAAGACTGAGCGGAAGATCAAAATAAGATTAATTGAACATAAAAGCAACATAAGAACAAGGAATGAGAAGTTGTTGGTGGTGGCCCACTTCAGTGATCAAAGGCACAAATAACATCAGCCAATTGAGATTTGTTATATTACAAATAGGTAAAGACAGAGAAGGCATGGATAACCAGAAAAAACTTTTTAAAAGAGCATTTGGGAAAAGATAAAACTGGATTTGGTGGCACCGAATGGACTTAATAAACATTTGGAATATACTTGTTACTAATGATTGAATGAATTCTTAAATGTGTCAAGTAATACAAATTGGTAACATGCCTCAATAAACTCGCCAAGGTACATGATCTTTAAAAAATTTAAATCATTATTAGAATGCATTAAAAACGATAAAATCATAATATGTAAAAACCAGTTAGATCAAAAGCTTGTGTCATTGTGCACATTTAAGAAAGACCTGAAAGTATTTTGACAACGTAAGTGTTGAATACCGATCTGAATTGAGCATATGAAATATAATGCTAGGATGCAAAACAATTTGTTAGAATGTTTTTCGATATGCTTTGGTAATTGAGAACCATAGGTCAATCAGTTGACAAGTTCATGATGCATTTAAATGTATCGTATTCAGTGCTGATTGTATGATCCAATTCTGGATAAATCTAATGAATGGGTTTAAACCAGGTAAAAGAATTCTATGTTCTGATGTAGGATTTAATTTTTTTAATTCTGTTCTTGTGATTGGTAAATCCGATTCAGGATAAATCTATTGAATGACTTAAACAGAGTAAAATAATGATATGTTTTTCTGTATGATTCAGAAAACCTGGACAGGGATATTGCTTTCTTTTGATTTACAGGACACTCCCTGGCGAAACGGAACACAAACAAAATGTATAAATGAGATATAGAGATAAAATACATTCAGCACACAACAACAAATGAAGAGGATGTTTTGCAATATCATGTTGAGATTGTGAAACTTCAAAACAAGATTGTTGAAATGGCAAACACAACTTGGTACCGCACAGGTAGTGCCTAAAGAGACAGTGCTATCCCTGACATGTGCATGGACTCCTTTGGCGTAACTTTAAAGGAATAACAAAATAAGGAAAACGTTACTTGTGATGTTAATGGTGCAACTTGTAGTATCATAGATTCACATGCTGTGCATACTCATGCCATCTAGCGTGGGACTTGGAAAGTTAAACATTATTTTTGTTTGCAGAAGAGGTTTTGGTGTCAAGATGAATTTTGGCACCTCCCATTAAACTCAAAATACACAAGGACAAAGACTGCACTTTAGATTGTTTTATCCCTCAAATGTATGTATATGTATGGGGAAGTAAATTGTTCTAATATATGCTATTGCTATAATCTATAAAAATGTTGACTATGTCCATAAGTCTTATCCTTGGCTCGCTTCTGGGGAGGTGGGTCGGGAGCATGTGAATCTACAGCAATACAGGCTCCAAACTAATTGTCATCTGTAAGTAACAATTCTTTTTTCAGCATGTGTAGCTGAAGAACACATGCTGTGCAAAGACCGAGGAGGAGTATGCAAATCTCTTATGCAGTGGCTTGCAAGCCGTGGCAGATGTTTGTAACAATAGCTTAAGTACACTCTGCCTGATTTGAGCTTCTTGTCAGACAAGAACGTCCACACAATAAATCCCAGTGAATGGATGGAGGCAGCCGTGCTAGTAGAATACTTCCCAAGAACACCATTGTGGCTCCTTTCCTGCCAGCAGTATGTTCTCTGGGTATCTCATCCAGCGTGCCTTAGGCATTGGCATGCCATGGCTGGTTGCATTTAGGAATTTACATCCATAGCCCTGCCTCTGAGATTGAATTGAGAAGATGTGGATGTACAAAAGCAATGTTGTGTGGTTTTCCTAATGGACTGAGGAGGTCAGCAAAGTACTTGATCGTCCGTCGGACAGCTAATGTGTGAAGTAATTTTTCCAATAGTACTTGTGATTGTGGGAGAATGTAAGGTAACTGAACTTGTTGATTTGGTGATACAAGTGTCGGATTGTATGATGTAGTCTAGTGGTTGGGGTGGAGTTAAGAGGGAGGAGCAGGAACGGGAGGAGCCAGTGACAGGAACGAGGGCAGTTAGAGTAGGGACGGGGAATAGGGTGGACGTAGAAATAAAGGGCTGAACATGTATACCCCTGTGTCCGTGTATTATTGTAGTGAGGACACTACAACTGGCGACGAGGATGGGATGTGGCTGGCTGCCATCCCGAGACCCTAGAAGAAGTATTGTCACTTCCCTGGGGGTCGTGCTGGCCGAGTCGCCGTCGCGACCTGTGAGCCCGCCGAAATCGCTGTTGGAAGACCAGCGATCAGCCCGTGTGCTCCGCGAGTAGCGACTCGCGTGGAGCTTCCCCCCCCCCCCCTCCTCGCGCAGCTGAGCAGAAGGCTGCTGAAGAGCCAGTGCGGGGAGTTCTCTTCAAATCCTGCGCCGTTTCGCACCGAGAATCGACTAGTGAGGCGAGAGGCTGAAGTGGGCAGAAGTAGTACTGAGAAGAGATCGGGAGCCCACCCCGACCCTACTGTGGTGCCTGGAGTCGCGCAGTGACCGCCGGAGCGCCGGGAAGAGGAGCGCTGCATTGCCCAAAGGAATCGTGCTGCCTGCCGGAAAAACCTCACCCCCGATGCGTGAGACATCGCATCCGTCGTTGAAAGAGTGAATTGAGCCGAAAATTCAGCTTACCGTGATGGTGGAGAAGTGACAAGTCCCAAAGAGAAGTCCTGGACCAGAGGGAAGATCAGGGTGAGTCCATGTGGAGTCAGACTGAATGCAAGCACATCTCGTGTGATTTGGGCGGCCATCTTGGAGTCAGGCAGCTGGGAAGGACATCCCCTGTGAAATTTGGCGGCGGCCATCTTTAAGTCAGGCAAGCAGTGTTTGGAAATAAGCATTGGCAAAGGACAAACAATCAAGCATTGGGGGAGACCAAACAAACATTGGCGAAAGCAAGGGACATACAAACAAGCATTGGCAAAGACCGAACAAGCATTGGCGAAGACCAAACAAGCATTGGCGAAGGTAAGGGATCAGCAATCAAGCATTGGTAAATGCAGGAGAAGCAGTGGTAAGGGCAACCTCCAGCTTGATGACACAAACATTGGAAACTGGAAACAAGCACTAGCCAATGCAAGAAATACAAAAGAAACCAAGCACCAATACCAGTGACCAGAAGGGGAATAAACAAAAGTGACTGTTAGCAACGAGCCCTGGCAAAGACAATAAGAAAATACGAGCACGAGCCGATGCAAAGGTGAATTAGCAAACAAGCAGTAGCCAACTAACAGTGGATAGAACGGGTAAACACGCGCAAGCGAACACAAGGGTCAAGGGTCAACACAGACAAGCACATGCAAATGCAAGCAGGCGAAAGAAGCAGATGCATAAGCTTAAGCAAGTGCCCGAGATCAACAAAGATAACGTCGATTACGACCAGAGGAGGACCGAACTGCAGAAGACAGTTTCAAATCAGCGAAGAACTCATCAAATGTAATCAATGAATGCTAATGAGCAACGTGAAAGGAGCTAAGGGTCAACAAACACAGCGGACACTGGCAAGTACAAGAAACGCGCTGAAAACAGGCTCACGTCTGCACAAACTGTGAATGCGACAAACACTAGCAGTGAGGAAACTTTCTCTCAGCAGCAAAGGGAGTGGAGGACCTGTGCCAGTCCAGAAGAGATGCATGAAGGAATAAGACGCCAAATGTATCAGGCGCCATCGTGAAAGAGCCCTCAGTCACCTGCAGCTAACATACGACTCTAAAGGAAGGAAGCCACGAGTCACGCACAGGTTACTAAAATCAGCAAATAAGATTGGAGGCAAAGTGAACAATCCCGCGACGATAGTAAACGAAACCTTTCTCCATCATGGCGGGGGTAAATACAACCCATCGGTCCAGTCCCTGTATTGAAGTACCACCCCCAGTGCAACAGACTGACGGTCGGACCTTAGGCCTCAAATGGAACCGGTGGCTGGACTCACTGGACGATTTTCTTGAGGCAATTGGTGAGCGAAGAGATAGGAAATGTCGGATTCTACTCCTCCAGCTGGTCGGTCATGAGGGCCGACGCTTAATCGGAACATTTCCCAAAAGGGACACAGGGTTTCTCAAATAATGAAGGTGTGTGCTCAGCACAACTCTTTTACTAACTACATATAGAGTTCTTCAACTGACAAAGCCTGATGTTCACTAACATTTCTGATCGAGTTAGCCTGCTAACTTCAAAGAGAGAAATTGCAATTGACATTGGCATGTTCCGTTCATGTGGGTGGAAAACAGGTTTATTGTTGGAGTTACCCAATGGTGGAAGCATTCGCTGAGATTTTGAGAGTTTATATCTCATTTGTGAGTTTGATCTTCTGAGATCAACAAAGTTATTGTGCACACCTTGGAGATGCTCCACCAGAAGGTATATCTGATGTATAGCCAAATTGCTTAGACGTGCTTGGACAATTGTGGTGAATGTCACTTTCAGCATCAAATGGGCTGAGCCGACTGTCGACCTTTTTCTGGAGGTGGTGGTTTGTTTAAGGAAATGGGGCTGTTCCTTGTTATGGAGCTGAGGCTGTGACTAGTCATTGGTCTCACAACGGGGGTTGTAGCCCAAACCAAAAGGATCTGGCTTCACACACACCCATTTAAAAAAAAAAAAAGGGTTTCAAACAAAACCAGTAGCACTCCAACCACTAGATGGCAGGATATATAGTATGCGCATCTAGAATACGTCTATGCAGCAAATCTATTGTTACAGGTCAGTAAATAGTTTTCATTGATCCATTTGCCCTTCCTTACCTCCCTGCATTATCTCAGACACCATTGGTTTGATGGTCTGTAGCATTGTGAGAGGTGGTGGGAGTGCACAGTGTCCCAAGAAGATGCAGGGATGTCGCAGTCTGGTTTTCTCTGTGACAGATGAATCCTGGCAAGACTGGCTGATCCTGCAACACTTAAGAGGGCGGTAATTTGTGTACCTTAACTGAAAAGGTTGTTGACAGTGCTGGTCTGATGCACTATGTGACATACAAATTATTCTTCATAGAGTCTACAGGAAGGCACTCTCGCAAGTGATAAATGCAGAGCTTGCAAGTCATAGATTCATGTGGTCCTGAGTATGTTAAATTGTAATTTGTCTGATGTAGACAAAGATTCTTTTGAAAAGTCTGTGCTTCTCAGTTGCCTGCAGGGCTTTAGTGGATTGTATGAGCTTCTCTCACATATGCAGTGTTCTCCAAGGTTTCTGCATTTGTTTTCATTTTCTTGTCAAATTGTGCCACCTGCTATAGTGCGTGTCGCCGGTCAGCTGGGTTCAGTCATCTGCTCATATGCATTATGCCCCTTGTTTTCCACGCCTCTGCACAGAGCTCATTGGCTACAAATGTCTGAGCTAGGCAGGTGCTGACTTGTTTTTTGATGGTGGACTCAGGGTTTTGGCCTTTGCTTTCAGAGGGTATGCTCCTGGTAATGGGGTTCTCTTTTGGCCTACTTTTTCTGGTCTCTGCCTGCAGTTTTGTATTGTGGTCCCTTTGGCGAGAGACCTGTGTCTAATTGCTATTCCAGTGTTGATTTCCTCCTGATTTTGGCTGCACCTTGGTGCTGTGCTCTGCTACTAGCCTATAAAAGCCCTAAGCTTTGGGCGTACAGCTGTCATCTGGTATGATTACAGCTTATGGGTTGCCACACTTTCCTTTTCCTCCTTCAGCGACTCCGACTTGTGTGAGTTTCCGTTGGGTGTAAGCTGGGCCCTGTAGTTTATGCACTTTCTTTTTTACAGTTTCATACCCATTTCAGTTTTGTGTTCACTCCATTTTCTTCCCAGCGGTCTTCTGTTCTACGCGGATATGCATGCCCTACTTCTTTCCTTGGATTTATCCAGTTGAGGAGAATCATTTGTATCTCTTCCTTTCATCACAGTGCTCCTGCTTCTTCCTATTTGTGGATGGACTCTGGTCTTCTTTTTGTTTCACTTGCATTTTCTTTTCTCAGACTTCCACTGGTCTTGTAGTAAGTCTTGTGTTTTTTTCCCCTGCTGCACAGTTCATAGTCTGCAAAGAGGTTCTGAGGCAAGCATACCATGTATTAGTAGTTTAACATTACTTCATGCCCAGTTCCCCAGATTCCTTCAACTTTATTGGGACACCCCTGACCTTATAAACTACTCTTTCGTATACCACACACCTGTCCATGTTCCATTAAGTTGTTGTTTGACAATTAGGCTTCCCCATATTTTTATGATGTCCCTCTGTCACTATAAGACCTTGATACACAAACCGCTTCTGGTAACAAGATACGTATGTTGTTTCCCAGATCCCAAGGATTACATATGGTGCTGATGCATTCATAACTATCCCTATGTTGATTCTAATTCTCTGCATAAATCAGGCCAGTGTGTAATGCACCTGCATAGCTTATGAAAAGAATGCCATCATCTCTACATACCCGCCAAGCACATTGCAACACCTGAAACCTCTAAATGTGTACAATTGTTCCCTAGTATAGTATACTCTGAAGTTTTTTGAGCTTGGATGACGTAAAACTAGATTTTGACACCGCTGTAAGGGACTCTTTTCACGATTGGTCTTTTAATATTCCTACATCCCGATTCCATTCAACAGATTTCCATTCTCAGATTCATGAACTCTTTGTGTGTTTTTCAATAAGAAGATGCAGATCAGGGAAATCTTTTTAAACCATATTTTCCCATAGTCTTTTTAAAGATGGGTGTAGATCAAAACCCAAACACGGCACAAGAATCCGTGCCCAATGAGATAACGTGGCGCGGTAAGATAAGTCAGCTAGCCATAGAACCCCTTCATTTATTCATGTGGAATCCTTCACGATAGATGAATCATGGATTTCTGATTTATATATCTCAATGCACCATGACTTCTGCATAAACAACTTCTACCCAGGACACGATGGAAGTATAGCCTGGGACCTCTCACCAAGACATAAAGTATGACCTATTATTTGGATAAATGCTAATTAACCATATTCTGATCACATTGTATTTAGCCCTGAAGAAGTCCACTGTGTTGGACGAAATGTGTTGGCTGTCTTATAAACTTGAGCGTCCGAGACAACAAAGTAAATAAAAAGAGAAGATTGACATACGACATATGATAGTCGTTGAGACTGTGGTCGTCGATGTGGAGACATTGGCTGTCTTTCGTGAAGAAAGCGTCGACTAACTCGTCGTCGATGACTGAGATGGCTTTCTGAAGGTGGGAACTTCCTTTTCAGACGTGACAGATTTTACCTCAGTAGACTTAGTGGCAGTCTTTTTAGGGGGAACGTCTGTAGGGCTAGGGGAAACAACCCTAGGCCTTTTCAATGACATTTTTGAGGAAACTGAAGCCATTTCTCCGTCCTCTGAAGATACTGCATCATCTCTGTTTTTTAGTCTGTTTAACCAGAGGAGCAGTCTTCCTTCCCTGTCTTTAAGTGTCTTTGTAGAAAAAGTTCTACATATTCTACATTCTTTAGAAGAATGATCAGGATAAAGACAATAGAGGCAAGTTTCATGCTTGTCATCGACGTGCAGTCTTTTCTTACCACAGGATGAACAGGCTCTGAAAAGTCCGCTCTTCTGTTGATCAGCCATTGTTGTTATTAGAAGAAATATCCAAATTCTGAGAGAAAAGGAGATAAATCCTGGAAACCTGAGGAGAACTCAGGTGGAGACTCCCTAGCACAACGTGCGGTAGAAAATCTGAGAGACTGAGGCTCCTGGCAGGAAGGTTCTAGAGGGAGGTGGTAGCTGATTGGCTACCTTCTAGAGTTTGGTCCTTTTTACAAAAGGACATAGATAGGCTACTAAGGCAAGGCCCTTAGGCCTACTTTTCTCTATGTATGTCTATAGGACATTACTTTTCTATTTACCGGAAACTCCCCTCTCGACGACGGGGACTGATTCAGGAATGTGAATCTATGAAAGACACCCATAATACTGGATAATCCACAATTAGATAAAGCAAAACAACCTTCAGTGTCACCTGGAGAGCATTTACAAGAGTTAGTATTCTTATAAATGAATGGAGGGAAGCAATTTGGGAACGTGAAAACGTTGTTCTTACCTTAAATTCTCTTCCAGAAAGACCTGCCGTCGTCCAGGCACAGACGAGCTTGCCTATGGCATGCCTTCACGGCACACGCTGCATGGACGCACCACGCCCATTAAATCTCTGTTGCCGATCAAAATCTAGACCACAGCAATGGGAAGTACAGGAACGCCACCTATGTTGGTGGATAAAAGAAACACTCACAAAATAGCGACTATCCATGCTGAGAAAATAAGGCCTTTCCTCTTGTTCTGGCCTTACAAGGGCACTGATCCTCCTTAACCTGAACTATACAGTAGTTATGCATGCCAGAATTTCTTTTTACAATAAAAATTAGCTACCTTGAACTCCTCGCTGAAGACTAGGTAGGTTACTCTAGCACCTTCAGGGTTGGCTGTTTCCTTGGTCAAGGCAGTATTGGCACAGTTCCCAACACCAGAGGCCTCTGCCCGTGTCATTGCTCTGAATCCACCAGGAGCCTGCATTTGTATCACCAGGGATTTCTAGCAGACTTGTTTGGCCACACTCCCTATGACCTCATCATGGAAAGCTGAGACTCCATCTGACCATCTCCCTTGCCTCTTCAAAAGCGACTGCTCTTGATGAGGCCATATACTGGGAAGAACATTAAACTAAGGTACCAGTATTGGAGTGCATGAATGACTGCACCCAACCAAATGGTACTATTTGGTGCTCGTGACTGCCTTGAAGGACTGTGTACCTAGACACCAGCAACCTACACCAGAGATGAGGGCTTGTACGCTTTATGGGTGTTGTCTGTCCTCAACTCTTCCCCCTAAACTAGTCCATCATCTACTGGCCCTCATATAAGCTCATGTCTGAAAAATACTCTGAGTCAGCCCCTCAAAGCCTCTTGCCCACATATACCAGACACCCAAATATTGTTTTGAGGAATCCCTGTGCTAAATATATCATGCTTATGGCAATTTTCCTCAAAGTTAAGGTGTCATTCTCCCACACAGAAAAGGAGACAAGCAGCAATAAAATATCTTGCTCTAGCAGGCGAATGCCATTACAATTTGGGCTAAATGTGTGGAATGTTTGGTGTGCCGCTTTGCTTCCAATTTGTGTCATGAAGTATATGTTTATGCTCAACCTAGTCAAAGAGGTGAGCAGAAAATACTGATGTACCACAGTCTCATTGACACTTCTGTCAGGAACTTGATATGGGAGCACCAAGAAGCATGGATGAAATTATGTGAACTGAAGCCTGGGGGCCATTTTAAAACATCCTTTCCCTCACATTGGAGATCAAAAACCTCTACAGTCCCTCCACTGACCAAGTTCTCAAGCAGTACAAGGTCACATCCAAGTTGTGCCGAACAGATCCAACTCCTCCTTCCAACAGTTGAAGCTTTTCAAGGCCCCTTTCCTTGCCATATCTACATCCTCAGGCCAGGAAAAGGCGGCTCAGACAAATTTTAGGACGTCCAAAGGCTTCCCGGAGTCTATCTCGTTCCTTTATTGGTCTCAAATCAGCACTAATGCATAGGTTCTGTCTGTGGAGGACAGCTAAGCTCCAAGGCTTCCTTGCATGAAGTCCTTTCCATGCGGTCATCTACAAAGCTAAACTAGCTTGCCAAGAATCCCTGGTGCAAAGTCTGACTGTGCTTAAAATTAATATGCTCAGTTAGAACACACATATCAGTGCCCATATCAGTCAGTCAGAGGACCATTGTAGGTTCATAAAGTTAGAAATTGCTTTCCTTCAAACATATGAGGGGTAAACAGCCCACACACAAGGCCTATTGAAACTCTGTGACCCATGTGCCTCTACTTCCGCTAGTATTCCACTGCTGATAGTAACACTTGAGGCAGTACTCTGTAGATGGAAAAGGATTTGTGAGAATTATGACTTGATCTTCACACCACTATCGTCTGTTGTTGGATGTTCCTATGAAAGTTGAGCGGCAAAGTATTTAGGGTCTCTGATTTTCCCGCTCAATGCCTGTAATATTCAAGTGTGAATACGAAGATGCTATGCTGCAGAAAAGATGCACACTGAATCAAGTTTTATTGCTAGGTTTTACATGCATATTTAGTAGCATTTTAGATCACTTTGATGATATACATTGCGATGCGGTTGGGCTGTGTTGCATGATCCTTATTTTAGTTCTGTCTTTCTGATTTGTATTGCAAGTAACTTGAATAGATATTTACCACAATTGTATTGTTTTACAGGACCAAGGTTATCAAGTCCCACTCCTCTGTGAGCCACAGGACGTCTCACACTGTCCCCCGTGCATCCTCGCAGACCGAGATCTTCCACTTGCGTGATCGGAAGGCAGGAGGACTTCCATTAAATGAGAAGATGGCAGAGGAGGAAGTGGAGAGAAGCTTGCCGCGTGGAAAGCGTGAGACTTCCAAGCTTCGCCAGCAACTCCTTCCCATCTTCAAACAGCAGGAGGTGGACTTTGTGCTACAGAATGAACAGTGCGAGCGAGACCTCAATAAGATTTCCGAAATGATACTTAACCTGAAATCATGAATTCCACCAGCCACCTTTTCAGAAAAAAAACACCTCTCCTAGGGATTAAGTTCCTCTTACCTAAAGGGGCATCCTACTACCTCCATAGTGCTACATTCAGAAAGCCAATGCTCTTTCTTTATGACATTTGCATCCTTTGCTAAGTATATGGGGATGCAGAGCTTCAATACGTTTGATGTGGCATCTAAACTGGCTTTCGATTTTTTTAGTGTGGTGCACATCCTGTATTCAGATCGCAGGGCCCAGAAACTGCAGTAAAGTAATGCAGTCAGAATCACATTGGGGCCTCTTTCTGAATACAAGGCCACTAACTTGTGCTGCGTATTTCAGCGTCTAAAAGGAGGCACATTTAGACACGCAGAAAAGAGGCCAGAATCGTGTGAGAAACCACATGTGATGCGACATGCAGAGGTGGATCTCGTGTTGGTGAGGAGTGGCAGCTCTCAGCAAGCATGGAGTCTGTGATACAGACATGGTTAAGAAGATGTAGATACAAAGTTTAGTTCTTACGTAGTGTAGCAAGAGGAATAACACGTGAAGAGGGTGAAATATAAGCCTAAAGATGCAGACAGCACCTCTCCAGCTGCTTCTAAAATGGCTGAACACAGACATTCTCTGGGTCTGAAAATGCTTGAGCAAATGGCAAATAAGGTGCCTGGCACACGCAAGCAATAATTTTAAGCTGCCACCCTTTCTATTAATGTTAGGTGAAAGGGTACTGTTCTTCAGCCTGACTGCTAAAAAAGGTATTTGTACAAGTTTTGGGTCTTGTAAACCTTGCGACATGCTACTGCAGAAACTGTGATAACAGAACCTATTCTTCTAGATTCCTGAATTCTCTTGAAGTTTCATATTACGTTTTCATGACCTCCGTTGCAATAGCTCGTGGGGACATAGGGGAAATTGTGTGAAAGTTGGGTACGTAACTGAAAATTTCAGCCGCATGAAATTGGTGCAGATGCAGAACAACAAAAAAGGCTCATCATAAAAAAAAAAGAAATCCAACTTGATCATAAAACCTCTGATTTTAATGCTGATTTTATTGAAAGAAGCATTCCATTGCATTTTTGTTAAATTGCAAACTGAACTTTAAAAAAAAACATTTTAAAATTAAACAACTTTGCGTCAAATTGTGTAGTTTGTCTGTAAAGCGCCTCATATGACATCTCAGGTTAAAGGTCAGTGAGCCTAGCATACATGTTTATTTCAAAAGTAACCAATTTTGTAAATGGTCCTGGGAGAATTTATCATTTTTTAGGACAATATCTGATATGTTGTTGAAACATTGTTATGTGTTTTAGGATTTACAACAGAAGTGGGGAAAACTGTCAGGCAATCTGACCAACTCCCTTATCAAGGGTGATTGGGCTTCCTGCGAAGGGTAAAAGTTCACCAAGTTAATTATTCTGAGAAAAAAGAGATCTTTACTGAGATAGCTGCACCCTGCATAGCTTAGGTCTGAGGTGAAAATGCACATTTCTGGAAATCTGGTCAAGCTTCCAGGTAATGTGTCCACAAGTAGTCCATTTTTTAGGACACAATGTCTTTAAGGGCAGAGGAAAGATCTGGGAAGGAAAATTTGTAACCAATTGCTAGTGTCCTCTTGGGAATAACCTTCTGACCCTTCAGGAGCATGACACCACGTTCCGTCCCAAAAATAGCATTGACCGCAAACTCTGGAAGAGGGATGCAAGCCGGACGGCTTAGGACTGAGGCAAAGCACTGGGTAAACTCTGCATTTGTGGCTGTGCTCGGGGCCACACCATTTAGAACCCCGTGCACTGCTTCTGTCTCCATGGCATAGGTGATGACTCCAGCCATGTCAGCCACATGGATCCATGGGAAGTACTGGCACCCAGAGCCAATGGGGCCTCCCAGCCCAAAGCGGAATGGCCAGATCATCTGCGAAATGGCACCACCGTCATTACCAAGGATGACGCCTATAAGGACGACAAAAAGGTAATGCAACATGTTAATAAGGAATTTCGGCTGCAGTTTATCAATTCTGCTGTAGGCTCAGGTGGCACAGATTTGGCATGCACGCCTCATTAATTTCCTCCTCCACAATCAGAGACCCTCTTTCCCATTCTGCAGTTTCTCCGCCCCTTCCCCCATTCTCAGCTCCCTGACTCGTGACTCCCTCTTCTAACATTGCATATCTCCTCCATTTGAGCTTACTTTTCTTTTAAAGGCAGTAGTACTAATGAAGACTGTTCACTAGTTAAGACAACTATTCTTGTCATAAAAATACCCGTCCTTAGTTTTGAAAGTATCTGATGGGGTCCTGTTTATCTATTCACCTTTGATACATAAAGAACATTTCGGTAATTCAACGATATTATTCGCTTTCAAGATCCATCTGCAGGCATCACAATCTGTTGGCAGAGTTGCCTGAGTTGTATTGTGAAAGCAACTAGTTACCAAAACAAGTCTAACAGAGGGAAATGAATAGCATCCCGTGCTTTTTTCCTGTTTAGACAACCACTTTCTTTTGCATTTATTTCTCCTATTTGACCCTTTCCATTTTTTATTCTGTTATATTCCACGTGATACAAAATCTCTTTATAACCTATAGAATACTTCAATTTGGACATGATTAAACAAACCAGCTCTTTTCCACCTGAAAATGTGAGAAACAGAGAGGCAAAGTGCAGCTTACTTTGTTAGTAGGAGGAAATAACCTAGGAAACAGAGGCTCAACTTTATTCACTACTGCATCAACCACCAATAGATGTTCAGCAATATTATGCTTTCCTTATGATAAAAAATTGTATTTTTCATTCTGTTACAAATCTTGCCTCCCCTTTCCACACTGGTGTACTGTATTCCGATTTCCTTGTTCCTAACTTGTATTATATCTGGTACTCAACCCCCAGAAAGGGCTACATCCTTCAGTAATAACACGTTTCCAAGTCGTTCCTTCCTCTTAATGCCCAGTCCCTGTTTTCTGAAAGATCCCCGGGGAGCACCCTTAATATGATGGGCTTTTCCACTACTCCTGCCTTATCTCCAACCATGTTTCGATGCAAGTCCCACTCACATAGTAACAGTTTTCTGTTACCTGACTTACATTTGTCCAATCCCCCAGGATCACTCAGCTTTTTATGCCCTGGAAATCCCACACTTGTGTATTCTGGAGGAGAATAATACCTGGATTACTAACAGGTTATCTTCATTACTTTGATTCCATATTACTCAAATATAGCACTTACGGTGAGGGAACTCACCAAGGTCACAACTACCAAGCACCTCGCCCGCCCCTTTTTTTAAATAAATAATTCCCTCCCCGTAGAATGGGAATGTAAGCAATAGGATGAGGAATCTGGAATTAGAGTAATGTAGTCTACCAGTACATAACCCAGGTATTAACTCCTCAGCCATTCCTTACATATTGCAAGAATACCAAAGCACAACAAAGAACAGTGTACAGAATTTATGCAACAGTAAATGTAATAAATCAAAATATACATGCATTTTCTAATTACAGTTCTGACCCTGAGCTAAATGTAATCTGTAATGATCAACAAAAGTATAATTCGATGTCCAGATTGCTGCAGCACAAGCATCAGCGATGTAAACACCACCCCATTCTGCCCAAGGGCAGCCATCCCCTAGGTCGAACGGCCCTGGAAGGAAATAGGAGGCTCAGCACAGATTTTTTTTGTAAGGGAAAGAGATTACCTTCTTCATCAATGAAGAAAGTGGAGATGTTTATCTTTTATTGACCTGGCCGAAGTTAACAAAAAGGAACCACTGAATCTAAATTCAGCCAACATGGACAAGTAGATTTTGACGGCTCCCATCACATTCAAAAGCGATTCAGAGTTAGAATAAGATGGAATAACAGGAAGACCAATCTCTTGTGATCTGTGAAAAATAGAATTCACCATAGAAATAACATAACATGTATTTACAAAGCGCACTTTCACCCAAGGGTATCTTGGCAGTGAATAACAGATGTTTGTTGTTACCTAACTCTATTGTACTCCTTTTATCGACCTCAAAAGGATGAAAGGCTGAGTGGGCCCACCGGGATTTGAACTTGTGACAATGAGGTCAAACTCAGGCCCCTACAGTGGACTCACTGAGCCACCAGACTTGAAAGGAATTATGGACTAAGCTTTAAAACAATACGGTCATCGAAAATCTTTGGGGGAAGGGAGAGTTACAGCTCAAGTCAGAGAGTTCACCCACCCTTCTGGCTGTGGCTGTCGCAACCAAGAAAAACCCCACCTTTAAGGTAAATTTTAAGGAAGGTTCTGCCAAGGGCTCAAAAGAAAGACCCTGCAGTATCCAGAGGTAGGAGTCAAACCTGGGACTCCCAATATTTTCTTCAACAGCATAAACCAATGTCTCCATGGCCAAAAGAGTCCTCAGAATAACCTCTGCCTTCTCCCTCTGAATTCGTGAGGAATCAGAGGGAATGCATACAAAAGCTATTTCGGCAAAGGGCATGTTAAGGTGTCCACAGCCTCTGTCTTCTGATCCCTGAACCTTGAAAAAAGAAAGTAAGAAGGACAGTGCGATGATCTGAAAGCAAATCTATTTTAGAATTGATAAATTATCTGAAATACATCCCTTGTAATCCTTAAATTCTGGAAGTATGGAAACACTCTGCTTAGCGCGTCTGCTATGGTGTTGAAGTTCCCTTACATATGAACCGGTTTCACAGATGCCAGCTTCTTCTCTGCCTAGTCTGATACTTTAGAACCAATCAATCAAGGAGGGAGAATCCTGTTCCAAACTGGCTGTTTAGGTACAGCATTGCTTCCCCATCGTTTAACCTTCTGGTAGATCCTGGATTGAAACTGCATTGAGTTCTCTCTCCAGTTTGAAGAACTGCATCTTTTGTAAGCTCTCCAAAGACCCTGTGCTGAAATGGAGTTTGACACTGCTCACTAGCCCTTGATGATGGTATCCATTGTCACTCTAACTGGGAGAGTGGAGCAAAAAAAGAGAAATCCAACTCTCCAAATTGAGGTTTCAACCACAGAGGGAGACTATCCCTTTGAGATTGTGACACTGGAATAGGATGGTAGAAATTATTTGAGGGCGGATCCCAATGTTGCACAGAATGCAGAGCACAAGAGGACCAAGATGTCGGCAAATCCAAGGGACCACAAACGGAGAGGCTGCCTGTTAAACATTTTGTCATCTACATATTCACTGAAAAAAACAAAGGTTAAAATAACGTTATATTTGAGTGAATTTCTCAGTGACATCATTAACATCTTGAAGAAAAAAAAATTGAGAGAAATTCAGCAGATGTAGTTAGTAGCACTCACTGTGACTTGCGTCCCTCCATGCACTGCTTATGACATCACATATGACAGCACTCAAAGCATGTTCCGTAACATTACCTATGACCTCATCCAAGCTTTTTTTGTACACATTGCCCTATAAAAGTGTATAGCTTTGGAGCTATAAATCTAAGTACAAAATAACTCCGAAGAATATAAGCCATGATAAATGCCAACACAGGAACAACTCCCTTAGTTGTAGATGGTATGGGTTGTGTACCACATTAACCCTATATCATACACCTCCGGGGCAGAGTAGCTCACATTAACAACCAACCACAGATATATGGAAAACCCTCACTTGAAACGGCGTTCAATCTGTAAACACCTGTTCAGAACAAGCTAAGTTCCCAAAATACTGAATGTCTCTTCCAAAAACAATGCCCTATTCTGGACAGCTTTTATCTGTATCAAACCCCTTCCAGTCACCAAACCTATATTGAGAAATTAGTTGATATAAGTAGAGAAGTGAATACTGTAAACTGCTAATTCTGTGGAAAGAGTTTATTCTGTATCAGATGTTTTGCAGACCCTGATACTTTCATGACAAATATACTATAGATTAATAAAACGTATCTACTAAGCGCAGTGTACACTCTGAGCAAAACCTGTGGTGTAGTATCACGACTTCATAGTGGAGGTGGGGTCGACAACAGTTTTATCCAAACAGAGAAACTGGTCACATCCCGCACGTACTGCACGTTTAAGGCCAAACACCTCTGACCCTCCCCCACCCCATCAGTATTCACGGTTTGTAAACCACCCCCACCTTACAAAGGCCTGACTCAAACCAATACCCGGACGTGAACGATAACCGTTTATGCTGGCTGTAGTAGGTCTTGAGAAATGTAGAGCCAGAGACTAAATGGTGAGGAGAAAACGGGAAATTAGGTAAATCCCAGATTAAAGGTTAACAGAAGACATGCAATGATGTCCAAAAAATACTGCACGAGAAGTATAGAAAACAGAATACAACACTAGACGTTTGCACAGGAATCCGAACAAGTGTAAGGGAAACAGCATGATATTGCACAAAAATAGAGAAAGTGCCAGCCACTTCTCCTAGCCCCAGGATGCAATTGTGACCCAGCACCTTGGCTGTTTGCATCTGCAAACATGCAAGGCACTGCATTCCTTTAAAATGTTAAATCAGAATGTTGTATCACTCAACCCACCCTTTTAACTCTGAGAATGGCACAGCAGGGGTTTATTTTTTAATTTAACTGTGAAGGACAAAGAGAACTGCGCACCATTAACATTCCTTAATGAGGCCAGAACGTGAGATACTATGGTGAGCAGAAAATATATTGAGCACGTGAGCACAGAAAACACAATAAGGTATGCAGGAATCAACTGAGGAGTACGTGGGTGTAGAAAAGGGTGAATGAAAGGGACAGAAGGAAAACAAGCATTAAAAATGCAATAGGTCTCTCCTTTTATTAAGTTAAAACCATTTGCTTTGCTATACAATACCATTAGCAAAGCAAATGGATTTAACTTAATCAAAGGCGAGACCTATTGCATTTTCAATGCTTGTTATTTTTGCCTCTGTCTGACAAGGACACAAGCTCCTTCGAAAAGTAATGTCCACACGCCTGTCTACGTACTGGACTTGTGAGATGATTCAGTGATTTCAACTTTCTCAGCATCAATTGTACTTTTAGTGGTCCACTGGGGCACCTTGGAACCCAGGGCTCTCCTGAACATCAGGGTGGCCAGACTTTCGCTGGTTGTAGAATGGAGAGTAGATCGGTATGTACGAAGTGTAGAATGAAGAACTGACTTGAGTTCAAGTCCTTCTAGCACAGCGTGCTGTACAATTTATTACGGGTTTGTCTTTTTCTATTTCATGGTCGCCATAAATGAATATCGACTTGGTAATGGTGTTGAGGCTGCCCACGTGTATACTTTGGTTTTGGGTGGTGTCAGACAGACTATTGTTAGGTCACTGGGCTATGGAGGATTGACAGTGTAAAAGCTATATCATTTCTGTTGGCAATGCAGGCCTTTTCACCTGTCCAGGTTTGGGAGAAATACACAAAAGGTGATGGCAGGAATGCTTGCAATAAGTCTAACCACTGGCAATCAGAGAAGCATTTCAACCCATCATTCTTTTGTCTACCACGCCACCTCAGTTTGGATATGCAAATCAGTGTTGACCATGCTCCTATAAGAGCAGTCCAGCCTGAACTACAAGGTGGTATGTAATTTAGTCACTACCTCTTACCCCTGATAAGTAAAAAAAATGACCCGATAGGGCATTTGCTAATCCTAATATGTGTTTTCATATAAACTCGAAGTTGAAATAATATATATTTTTTTTGTATGCCAATTAGCTTTCTCCTTAATATTTACAGTTCCTAAACCTACAATTTGATCCGTGAGATTCTATCCTCTCTTGACCCAGCCCCTTCCGCCTGTCGCGCTAGGTGAGCTATTAACAGATCTTATGTAGTCTCAATCACACTATTTATATTGTGTTTTCGACACAATTTGACAACACGTTTTTAACTGACACACTGTTCTCCTGTAATCCGCCCTCCTTTTAATAATTAACATGATGGGTGTGTGCTAATTGATTTCTTTTTAACTGCCCCCCTAGGAGGTTGCCCACCCACAACTTCTTTGTCCTGAAGAAGACCCACTCTGTAAGGATCATTCTCCTACTAACCAATCGGGTCGAAACGTAGACTACACGACCAACTCCTACCCCAAGCAGGACCTTAATGGCGCAAGCGGAGTTTGGTTTTGTTTATCAGTTATATTTTGGACTCTTTATGAGCCTTAATGTTGTGGCCTTTGGCTAAAGGGACCACATGTACTCGGTCTTAAAATTGTGAATAAGACTTGCCACTGAATGAATCAGACTATCCCATACCCTATCCTATCCTTGACACTCCCTTCACTTCACCCCTTCCCGTTGTGAATGTGGGCACACACATTTAATGCAATTTGCCATGCTTATAACAAATGTAATATGAGTTCCAACCACTGAAAGGATGTACATGCAAATCTGAATTAAACTTTTTTGCATCCAACAACTTTGCTCTTTGAATTAATTGTATATCATGAAATTATTTTGAATTATTTGTCTTGTGTCTGGGACCCCTTCCCTTTGTACCGATAACTACCCAGGTCCCTTTGACTAGTGGGTTTAACCCTGTTTTCTATAACATAATCTGTACAGGCGCTTGCCTGTGAGGTTACGCTACCTCCTTCTTGGAGGTCCATACGTGTTGTCATACATTTTTCTGAATTCCTTTTAAATCATCTATGATTTATAAATATGGTAGATAAGGAAATACTCACTTATACAGAAGACTACATAGATCAATTATTGCATGATCCGGCCAATAATTTCCTGTTAGTTGGTACACCCATTATCGACATTACCCTCAATGATAAAATCTCCCAGTTAGAGAGATTAGAGAAAAAATTGATTCGCACAAAATTACATGGTCATTTTCTCGCACAGTGTCTTCAAAATAACATCATACCTTCAGGCCTACAAGTCAGAGTTGAACCTGCCATCTTTTTAGACATTCCTAAATTCCGTGAAGGGTTCAGTTTTGTTGCAAACAATTGTTCCCGACACTGGATGGTGTTGGGAATAGAGACAGCGGCAGAACAAGTCCTGGCCCTGAATAAACAGATATCTGAATTGAAGGCAAGCATCACAGGTGACAGTACCCTTACCAATTCCAAAGAGGCACTAACGAAACTTGTCGCTACCCTCCAAGACTTTGAAACCACAACCATCAAGAAGAAGCTTGACAAACTAGCCAGAGACCTTAAGTTCTATGATAAAAAGAAAACGTATCCCTACCTATACGACGACTATTTCCGACAGGACCAACAGGGACGTTTCACAAATCGTGGCTACAGAGGCGGCAGATCGAGAGGACGTTTTACAACATTTTCAGACTCTTCCTACAGTTCAGGAGAAGACTCTGAACAAGCGAGCACTAGCAACTCCTACGACTACCAGGATACATACCGCCCCCAATATCAATCTAATTCTTTTTTAGAGCAGGGTACATGGCGACCGCCCCGGGGACGGGGCAACAACTGGAACCGAGGGACAGGACGGGGCCAACAAGGCCCCCCGATGCAGTGGGACAACGATGGCGGCAGAGGTTGCGGAACGAAACAGGTTCGATTCCAACCAGAGGAACACGGGGAACGCTCAACCAGGCGCAAGAACTACAGATGGTAAAAACAACTGACTCACCGATTATCAATCTGTCATCTCAACAACTTAATGACGATGAGCTCAGGGTTCTGAGTAGGGGCTTGTCATTTGTCCCAACACCTCCTCCAAACTGCTTCAATACACTAATGGAACTTTCAAAATTCTTCCGGAAAATCAGATTGCGATTCTTCTTCAAGAACAGACCGCCACCTAAGAATAGATCTGTGACCAGATTTAGGGTACCATCCACATTTGTACCTTCAACTAATACAATGAGCCACCGAATACTGGCTTATGAAAGCATTATAACAGAAGAAGTCAAGAAGATCTTGAGCGAGAAGAGCTATGTGAAATACAATATTCGGGGGACTGAAAAAACAGCCCTGGAAACTCTAAAATCCAATCACGATGTCGTGGTGAAGCCAGCCGACAAGGGTGGGGCCATCATAATCCAGGATGTGGCGAAATATAAAGAAGAGATCTGCCGCCAACTAAATGATGGCGTTAGCTATAAAAGACTGACATCCGACCCTACAAAGGATTTGGCGGCGGAGATTCAGAGGGTGACGCAGGAAGGAGTCCAACAAGGGTTCCTGTCAGATCACGAATATCGGTATCTTAATCAGAGTCATCCTCGCATCCCAACTATATATACCTTACCCAAGGTACATAAAGACTTACACAATCCCCCGGGACGACCTATCGTCTCCGGGTGTGGATCCATCCTTGAGCCACTATGCCGGTACGTGGACTTCTTTCTAAAACCTCTAGCAGAGGCCACTTCCACCTATTTGAGAGATACAACACACACCATTACTTTGGTAGATGGGAAACTATTCAATCCTGATGAGGAACTACTAGTAACCTGCGACATCGTGTCGCTTTATACAAGTATCCCACAGGAGGAGGCCTTAATGGTAGCCACTCTAGCTCTTGAAAGTCGGGAAGCCCCGGTACAAGTATCCACTTCATTTGTAATTCTCCTATTGAAAATGCCATGATGAGAAATTTCTTTATGTTTCAAAATGTATTTTATTTACAGACAAGGAGTGGCAATGGGGGCAGCCTTTGCCCCGGACCTGGCGATTCTGTTCATGGCTTTCTATGAAAAGACTTTTGTCATCTGTGATCAGAACCCATTTCGGCACCAAGTACTACTTTGGGTGCGCTATATTGATGATGTGCTGATGATCTGGAAGGGTAATAACAGCGAACTTGAACACTTCCATTCCTGGTTGAACCGACAATCTTCTGACATCCAATTCACGATGCAAGCCAGCAACAAGGAGATCGATTTCTTGGACATCACAATTAAAGTAGACTAAGGCACACTGTACACCACTCTATTCAGAAAGCCAGCGGAACGAAACTCATTATTGCAATATTCAAGCCACCACCCACGGAGTCTTCGTGACAATTTGCCCTATGGTCAGTTTCTCCGTGTTCGAAGGAACTGCAGTAAAAAAGAAGATTACATGCAACAATCAGACATTTTGATGGAACGACTGATAGAGAGAGGCTACCCCAAACGGTTAATTAAACGCTCCAGGAAGAGGGCTTGGTTCTGTCACCGCGAAACACTTTTAGAACCTTCCTTGCGGATTAGTCAATCAGAAGAACGCATGATCTGCGTTACCACCTTCTCAACCAAAAGTAATTCCATAAAAAAGACAATTAACAAACACTGGGGTCTTATTGCAGATGATTTGGGGATTACCAACTTACCCATGCATGCCTTTAAAAAGGCAAGGAATGTGAAAGACTATGTAGTCTCATCGTTCTTAGAGTGCCCACCGGAACCTACTTTGGCCATATGCTGGAAACAACCACCTATAGTTGGACATTTCAGATGCGGGAACTGCAAGGCCTGCCCCTCTACCATCCAATCCAAAGACTTTGTTTTCAAAAATCATCGTCATACACACAAAAGCCACACGAATTGCAACACCAGAAATGTGATCTATGGCATAATTTGCCCATGTGATCTCATTTATGTAGGCCAGAGTCAGCAGCGTGTGAAAGCACGATTCCTCTCACATTGTAGTCGAATTAGATGTAGAGTACCTGGGGCACCCCTTGTCGAACATTGCACCAAACAAAACCACATGCCGGAAACATTGAAATGGGTGGTTTTGGAGCATGTAATACTGGGCCCTAGAGGTGGAGACTTATCCAGCATTCTGAATATCAGGGAGTTGAAGTGGATCCATATCTTCAATTCTGTAGTAGAGGGTTTAAATGAATCAGAAAGCAGTTTCGTACAACTGGCTAATCTTTAATTTCTGTCTTCAGGATAACATGTTTGACAATCAAAGTTTACCCAAATGAATCCTTAAACTGTAATCTGGCCTCTGACCTATTTTTCCCAATAAGGCGATGGGTATAACAATTTGTATGATTTATCAGTGAAAATTGTGTTACCCCTGTTTTTACAATGACACTGTGAACTTAAGCTGCCGGAGTTTACACTATCCTACGAGATAAGTGCACTCCACTATTATGATTTGACAGATTCCAGGGATGTAAAACTTAGAAAATGCCTAGATGTATGACACCAGAGGGGAAATGGAAAATTTTGGCTATTTAATTTAACTTTTCTGAACCAAGAATAGGAGGAGTTACACTATCCTGTGAGATAAGTGCACTCTATGCTTTAGATACGACATGTATTTGCTAAGACTGAACTACAAATGTCTAGATGGCTAATTACCACGATTTGTTTTATGCTTATTGCCTAGGTATTCGATATGGGTACAACAATACCGCTTTACATCATATGCCATAATAATACCATCTTTGCCGTAAATATGCTGATTTTGGTAACTTGGCGTCTGATTGATGTAGCAATTATACTTAAATGTATTTATTTTTGTTGAAGTTTAAATGTATTTAGAATCGTAACCAATTGCAATATGACTTGATTCACCCAACAGTCCCCCGCAGTGCATAGGTAACTTATATTTACTAACTAAAAACAATATAAAAAAACTGATGCATAAACAGTACAATCCCGTTTTTAAACAATTTATAATTAGATTAGGAATCCTCCCGGAGCAACATGTACTGAATAAGTTAAGTCTGTTTTCCACCTCGCTTACGAAGCTGGGTCTTTTTGCCCCACCCCCTTAAAAACAACCAGGAAGGAAACGCGGTTACTCGGTTTATCGCAGAGCGCGAATGACTTCAAACTCGGGGGAGAATATTCCAGCATACACGTTAACTAAACAAGGTAAATTGTTGTTTCCGTCCTTCAGTGTCAATAATTAGGATAACGCGGTAAAAATGGTTAGCCTTTCGGACTAACGGGCCCCTTACTATTTTACAGGGAGCTGTGTCATTTACTGGGGATCCGGCCTTCCTCGGGATAATTTGTTGACTTGGAAGGTAAGCTTCCTAAACTATAGCGCATTGACCCCTATGGAATGACCTAACATACAACAAGGCTTCAATATCCTAAAAATGCCTTTTTCTTTATTCTTAAAGGTACACAATGCAAATAAACATTTTTACTGGTAGATGCGCTTAGAACTTTCGCCTATCAGAGGTATGTCCGTTTAAACAAACTCCTTGAATAACAACTCCTCCCAAACTGGTTTTTCGGACCATTGGCACTCATAATCCAATATGTTTCCATTTTTGTAATCCCGATGCACAGGCACAATCAATAATTTTCTTGACCATTTAGAACCTGGTAGTAGGATCCACAGAAGCACTTGAAAGTGTGGTGATTCACAGAACCACTTGAAAATGTGTTATATGCGTGGAATCTATCCTATCTGTTATTGAAATGAATTATAGTGGTAAGCTTTATGGAACACTATCCTTTAGTTTTTGAGATACTATGTAACATGCCTTAATGATAAACGTCGCTGAGTTCAGGAGTCAGTAATTATATTAGTTTTTCCTTTTGGAATCAACCACCTTCCATGAGTATCCTAGAATTAATTTTTTATCATAAAATCATATCCCATACTGGGGAGACCTAGGACACGGAGCGTATACATGCAATTAGCTGTGTATTATGTATCCAATCTTAGATAAGGTGCCAATTTACTGGGTGACTTTTCTTTCCCGCTATCAATGACAAAAACAGGGTTCGTAGGTGGTATGTAATTTAGTCACTACCTCTTACCCCTGATAAGTAAGAAAAATGACCCAATAGGGCATTTGCTAATCCTAATATGTGTTTTCATATAAACTCGAAGTTGAAATAATATATATATTTTTTTGTATGCCAATTAGCTTTCTCCTTAATATTTACAGTTCCTAAACCTACAATTTGGTCCGTGAGATTCTATCCTCTCTTGACCCAGCCACTTCCGCCTATCTGGCTAGGTGAGCTATTAACAGATCTTATGTAGTCTCAATCACACTATGTATATTGTGTTTGACACAATTTGACAACACGTTTTTAACTGATACACTGTTCTCCTGTAATCCGCCCTCCTTGTAATAATTAACAGGATGGGTGTGTGCTAATTGATTTCTTTTTAACTGCCCCCCTAGGAGGTTGCCCACCCACAACTTCTTTGTCCTGAAGAAGACACACTCTGTAAGGATCATTCTCCTACTAACCAATCGGGTCGAAACGTAGACTACACGACCACGACCAACTCCTACCCCAAGCAGGACCTTAACGGCGCAAGCGGAGTTTGGTTTTGTTTATCAGTTATATTTTGGACTCTTTATGAGCCTTAATGTTGTGGCCTTTGGCTAAAGGGACCACATGTACTCTGTCTTAAAATTGTGAATAAGACTTGCCACTGAATGAATCAGACTATCCCTTACCCTATCCTAGACACTCCCTTCACTTCACCCCTTCCCGTTGTGAATGTGGGCACACACATTTAATGCAATTTGCCATGCTTATAACAAATGTAATATGAGTTCCAACCACTGAAAGGATGTACATGCAAATCTGAATTAAACTTTTTTGCATCCAACAACTTTGCTCTTTGAATGAATTGTATATCATGAAATAATTTTGAATTATTTGTCTTGTGTCTGGGACCCCTTCCCTTTGTACCGATAACTACCCAGGTCCCTTTGACTCTAGTGGGTTTAACCCTGTTTTCTATAACATAATCTGTACAGGCGCTTGGGATATTAGTTTACCGCCCTCCAGGTAGTATTGGGAACTTTGTGAGCTCCCTTATGGAAACCGTGATGGTTCTTGCCGCCTCTACGACAAATTTTATCACACTGGGAGATTTTAATCTTCATTTCGACGACCAGGAAGATCGGTCGGCGGTAGACCTTCAATGTGACCTAAAAGCTTACGAGGTCAATCTTATAAACCGAGAGGCCACCCATAACAAGGGTCATCTGCTTGATCCGATCTTTACAAATGTTACTGCCATGAAAGCCGCCTCCCCGATTCCCCTTCCGTGGACGGACCATTTTATGATCCCCTTCGCCTGGCCAACGGAGATGGATAGTATCCCCACCATCAATGTATGTGCGCCTGAAAGACCCTGGCCTAGGCAATATGTGGAGAACTTGACGCTTAGACTGGAGGGCTCGCGCCCTCCCCTAGGGAAGGATCCGGTACTGGCGGATGCAGATTTCTGCAGATGGATGTCCAATGCACTTGACTCCGTCCTCCCCATAAGATCGGCAAAAATGAGGGAGAAAAGAACGAGCTCCGCTCCCTGGTATACGCCAGAGTTGAGAGCTATGCGGAGGGGCTGTAAAAAACTGGAACGGGCCTGGAGGAGGAATTGGGAAGTAGCCAGTAAGATGGAATATCGGGCTGCGATAAGGAATTACAAACTCAACATCCGGTGCGCTAAAACTCAGTTCCTTGAGAAGAGAATTAGCAATGCCTCCAACTCCTCCAGAGAAACGTTTCTAGTGGTCAAGGAACTCCTGAGGGTCCCGGCACCGCCTGCTTCCACAGACAACTTGGAAGGAAAATGTAATGACCTGGCAGAGTACTTCCATACAAAAATAGAAAATATTTTGAATACCCTGCCTCAAATTAGCATAGGAGTAGAGTCCAACGAGGACGGAGGGAGACCCCTGGAGACCCTGGAGTCTCTCGGACCAGTATCTGTGGACTAGGTTCTTAAGGTCCTGGTGACCGTTAAGAGTGGCTCTTCCCGGGATGTAGTCCCCATGAGGATTCTTAAACTAGTTGCCCCTTCCATTGCGGAACCGATAACTGAGGTTATCAATGCCTCATTGGGTTCCGGTGTGTTGCCATCTAATTGGAAGGGAGCGGTAGTAAAAGCCCTCCTAAAAAAACCTAGCCTTGATCCCCTTGACATGGCGAACTACAGGCCCATTTCTCTTCTTCCGGGACTCAGTAAAATCGTGGAAAAATTGGTTAATTTCCAGCTATCCAATTTCCTTGAGTCCAACAGTTTATTGATAAGTTCCCAGACGGGTTTTCGCCCGGGTCAAGGCACTGACACCGCCCTGCTGGCAGTCGTTGAAGAAGCAAGAAGCATTTTGGATTCGGGAGGATCAGTGGCAGTGATCCTCCTGGACCTTAGTGCAGCTTTTGACACTGTTAACCATCAAGTGTTACTTCAAAAGCTGTCAGACGTCGGAGTGTGTGGGACTGCGCTGAAATGGCTGCGGTCATTTCTCAGCGACCGGACTTTTCAGGTCTGGGAGGGCAACGCAAGATCAGCATCCACCCTCCTCCATTGTGGAGTGCCGCAGGGCTCCTCCTTGAGCCCCACATAATTTAATGTGTATATGGCCCCCTTGGAGGATGTGGTGGCTCCATTTAACATCAAAATTGTGAGCTATGCCGATGACACCCAGTTGGTGTTTGCCCTTTCCCAGGCCACGGAAAATCCCCAGGTGCTGCACTCCTGCCTATCCAAAGTCCACACTTGGATGGGGGAGTCAGCACTAAAGCTGAACGGTTCAAAGACCGAAATAATGCTGATGGGGAAGAAAAGTCCCTCACTCCCCCTGTCCGTCTGGCCTAGCTGTCTGGGATCACCGCCCAAACCCAAGGCTGAGATCAAGAGCCTTGGAATTTGGCTGGAGCAAGATCTCTCCTTTAGGACTCAGGCTACTAAGATGGCAGGTGTCTGTTTTGGCCTTCTCCGATCTGTGCGCAAAGTGCTGCCTCTTCTTCCATTTCCATCTCGGAAGCTTCTGATTCAGGGGCTGATCATATCAAGATTGGATTTTTATAATGCAATCTACTTGTGCGCCCCTGAGGCCACTCTGAACAAATTACAGCAAGTTCAGAATGCGACGGCACGAATGCTTAATAACATCCCTATGTCACGGTCGGCCAAACCCGCACTGAGGGCTTTGCATTGGTTACCGGTGCCGGAAAGGGTGAAATTTAAATCTCTCTGCCTTGCACATAAAATCTTGCAGGGTAAAGGCCCCCCCGCTCTGCAAAAGCTGGTGACCCCCTACAAGGCCAGTAGAACACTCCGCTCAGACCAAAAACATCTTCTCAAGATCCCTAGGGTAAAAAAGGCCCGGTCAGGAGGAAGGAGATTTTCCGTGAAGGTTGCGACCCTTTGGAACTCACTCAGTTTAAGCTTGCGTTCTGAGCCATGCCTCCTGCGTTTTCGTAAACATCTGAAAACATTTCTTTTCTGCTAACCGCTGCCACTCAACTCACACAAGCATTATTCTGTTTGGATAAGCGCTGGGATACTCCAGGGTAATCACGCGCTATACAAGACCGTTTTAATAATAATAATAATAATTAGGTCTCGCATTATGAAAGTTTGAGCTATTGGTCTTGTAAAGAACAATTTTTTTATTTGTGTTGGTTTTGAAAATAGCTACATAATAGCTTTGTCATTTACAATGCCAATAGTTATAACTTTCGCAAATGTGACACCTATAGCATTTGTAATGCAACATGTTTTATATTTACGTGACTTAGATGTATTGATATTACAAATAACGGCTTTTAATTTTTAATAATTAATACTTAAATAAAAGTGATTGTAATTTATAATGGCAATAGCTTAAACTTTTGTAAATACATTTTGTGAAGATTATGTTCAGTGTATTTTATTGTGATGAAAGAACAGAAGTGAAATATTAACATCTTTTTGTGACATTTGTAATAAAGCTTGAAACATTGAGAGAACATAATTGAACCAGTTGTTGTTGAATGGTTGCACAGATTGATGCTGTGATGGCGCGGAGTGATGGTGGGGTAGCGCTGAGTGATGATGTGGTGACGCTGAGTGGTGCTGGAGTGGCGCTGAGTGATGATGTGGTGGTGCTGAGTGGTGCTGAGTGATGCTGTGGTGGTGCTCAGTGGTGCTGTGGTGACGCTGAGTGATGATGTGGTGACGCTGAGTGGTGCTGGAGTGGCGCTGAGTGATGCTGTGGTGGTGCTGAGTGATGCTGAGTGATGCTGTGGTGGTGCTGAGTGATGCTGTGGTGACGCTGAGTGATGCTGTGGTGGCGCTGAGTGATGCTGGGGTAGCGCTGAGTGATGATGTGGTGACGCTGAGTGATGCTGTGATGGTGCTGAGTGGTGCTGTGGTGGCGCTGAGTGGTGCTGTGGTGGCGCTGAGTGGTGCTGTGGTGGCGCTGAGTGGTGCTGTGGTGGCGCTGAGTGGTGCTGTGGTGGCGCTGAGTGGTGCTGTGGTGGCGCTGAGTGGTGCTGTGGTGGCGCTGAGTGGTGCTGTGGTGGCGCTGAGTGATGCTGTGGTGGCGCTGAGTGATGCTGTGGTGGCGCTGAGTGATGCTGTGGTGGCGCTGAGTGATGCTGTGGTGGCGCTGAGTGATGCTGTGGTGGCGCTGAGTGATGCTGTGGTGGCGCTGAGTGATGCTGTGGTGGCGCTGAGTGATGCTGTGGTGGCGCTGAGCGATGCTGTGGTGACGCTGAGCGATGCTGTGGTGGCGCTGAGTGATGCTGTGGTGGCGCTGAGTGATGCTGTGGTGGCGCTGAGTGATGCTGTGGTGACGCTGAGTGATGCTGTGGTGACGCTGAGTGATGCTGAGTGGTGCTGAGTGATGCTGGGGTGGTGCTGAGTGGTCCTGTAGTGGTGCTGAGTGGTGCTATGGTGGTGCTGAGCGATGCTGTGGTGGTGCTGAGCGGTGTTGTGGTAGTGCTGCTGTGGTAGTGCTGAGTGGTGCTGTGGTAGTGCTGAGTGGTGCTGTGGTGCTGCTGAGTGGTGCTGTGCCATTATAAATTACTATCACTTTTATTTAAGTATTAATTTTTTTTTTGTAAATATGAAGCGACCAATAAAGCACAACGTCCAAGCAGCTGTACCCAACGAGGAGGAGCAAGCTTAAAGCAAAAAGCAAAGAGGAAAAAAACCGAATATGAGCGAAGAAAGGAAGGGTGCAGGAAAGGGGGGCTTAAAAACAATGAGCAGAGGACGGGGAGAAGAGATAGGAGCAAGATAAAACGGGCAGGAAAGGGGGAGGGAGGAAGTACCTTAAGCGACAGAGAAGAGAGGAGACGAGTTTGGCAGCAAACAGGGCGGTGGACACATGCTGGCAAATGGTGACCTGCAGAGCGCGTGAATGGGAAGTGCTGCCATGGGAGGTGGGAGGGGAAGTAGGAGAGTGCGAAGTGCAGGCGGAGGGGTGGGGAACGGAGCCTTTGAAGTGTGTGAGGCACTGACAGACAAATGGTGGTTTGTGCACGCGCACGGAGCACATGACCTGTGGCAAATCTACCGTTGGTTTCAGAGCTTATTTGGCCCTCAATACTCTTGTCTATTTATCACTTACGTGATAAAATAGTCGAGACCTAAAAAAATATTATACAGAAATAAGGACACAGTGTGACACGAGCTGTAACTCATCAGAACTGTCAATCGTTGCAGGTTATCCTTTGTATTTTTTCTCTCCTCAAGATACTAGTTTTTAATTAAATTATTTTAATTTGAAGTTACTACTTTCTGTTGCATCTGGGTACATGGAGCTGGAATGTTGTGGGGCTGTGATCTAAAAGAGTGATTTGGAATGTGTTCATGCAGTTGTGGGCTGCCTGGCTCCGGGCTGGTTACTACATCTATCTTAATAAAGCTCTTTCATCGTTTGCCAATCTGTGTAACTTTAATTCATGGAAGAAGGACATTTTAGTGGCGACGAGGATAGAATAAGAGGAATTCGTTTCACCAGCCAGATTCATGAGATCTCACGACGTGTCTAATTATCAGCTTTCCAAGTTGGCAGAGTACGATACCGGAGCCAATTGACGAAGATTGCGGCGTCAATGTGCATGCACATGGTTGTTCTGGCAGGCATGCACATGGTTGTTCTGGCAGGCACACAGTACATGAGAGGGACCCTGTTTAGAGGTCAGCAAGGTGAAGTGGTCTTATTAATACGCTGAAGTGCGCCGAGTGCTTGTTCATCAGAGCTGGCGGAATGTAAGCTGGTGTCTGTGTGCGTTCCCAACAGTGCCGATGAAACTGAAGCGGCGGTTCGGTCAAAAGTGGGTGGAAGATCTGACTTTTGCCAGCTGTGCTGACGAAATTTAAGTTACGGGGGAGTTACTAACTGCAGCCAGAATGGAAAATGACTTAATTCTGTGAGCAACTTTAAATATGAAATGGTGCTTACTGGGAGCCTGCCGTTCGGGAAGGGCAGCAAGTTGCTTACAGCGTGTGAAACTGAAGGAGGGCTAAGTGGCTACAGTGCAGTAGAAAGTTAGAGAAGACTACGTGGTTACAGACACAGGGAAAAACATAGCATCCTGTGGAAGCCATCTATAATTGAGATTACAGACTGAAGGTGGATTTGAGACTACTTTTCTTACATCTTGAATGCAACATCGAGGTGATTACTTTATTTTTGCTAGCTAGGTATTTTTTTCCTGTGTTCAACATTGGGGACAACAGTGATGACTTTATGCTTATTAGCTAGTTATTAAATTTTTTTAGTTTGGTTGGGGACACTTACTGCTCGTGAAGAGGCTATCGACTGCACAGCGCACTTTCTGTTGCGACCCGTGAGGCTCCCTGTTGACGACTCACCGCACCCGCTTCGCGGGCGCCGCTTCGCAGGGGAGCCCCAGTCTCAGCTGCTGTCCGCTTGCACAAGGGAGGACCTCGGCGGAAAGGCGGTAAGGGGCGTGAGGCACCAGCGGGGCTGCGAGTGTGCAGGGACTTCATCTCCCAGAAGTCCCTGCGAGACCACGGAAGAGCTTCCGGTCCGCTCTCCCTGCTGGCCCGCCCCCCGCCCACTCAGACTCACCAAAAGTGCACCGACAATCCCTGACCATTGGGACACTTACTGCTCGTGAAGAGGCTATCGACTGCACAGCGCACTTTCTGTTGCGACCCGTGAGGCTCCCTGTTGACGACTCACCGCACCCGCTTCGCGGGCGCCGCTTCGCAGGGGAGCCCCAGTCTCAGCTGCTGTCCGCTTGCACAAGGGAGGACCTCGGCGGAAAGGCGGTAAGGGGCGTGAGGCACCAGCGGGGCTGCAAGTGTGCAGGGACTTCATCTCCCAGAAGTCCCTGCGAGACCACGGAAGAGCTTCCGGTCCGCTCTCCCTGCTGGCCCGCCCCCCGCCCACTCAGACTCACCAAAAGTGCACCGACAATCCCTGACCATTGGGACACTTACTGCTCGTGAAGAGGCTATCGACTGCACAGCGCACTTTCTGTTGCGACCCGTGAGGCTCCCTGTTGACGACTCACCGCACCCGCTTCGCGGGCGCCGCTTCGCAGGGGAGCCCCAGTCTCAGCTGCTGTCCGCTTGCACAAGGGAGGACCTCGGCGGAAAGGCGGTAAGGGGCGTGAGGCACCAGCGGGGCTGCGAGTGTGCAGGGACTTCATCTCCCAGAAGTCCCTGCGAGACCACGGAAGAGCTTCCGGTCCGCTCTCCCTGCTGGCCCGCCCCCCCCGCCCAAACCACCAACTATTTAATAGCGTTTTGCTCCCGCAGCGCGGGACGCAGCCCGGGCTAAGACTGGGCAAAGACAGGGCCGTTTGAGGCCGTTAGAGTACGGAAGAGTCCGGTCCGGGCCCCCCCTCTAACGGCTACACCTTGGCCTCCCCAATACAGGTATTCATAATCATTCTGACCCCCCTGATAATCCACCAAAGTAGCAAACCTTCATCTAGCTGTTCATCCACTGCATCATGAATACTAGATCCACAAGGCAGAAAAAACCTAAAACTAAAAAGAATGGGATAGGAGATCAACTACTAGGACCCATGGATGATTTTCTGTCCAAAGCAAACACTTTTATAGACCAGAGTATTAGCCTCATTGAGGGTAGAGTCTCCACCGATTTGGCGATCGCACGTCGGTCATCAATGGGACTAATTGCAAAAGCTAAAACTCCAGAAATACAGTCATCCTCAACCCTAACGGCGGCAACTACGAATAGACTTAGTCTACCCAATAACGTCGATCTGTCAGCATCCCAAATATCTGTAACCCTCTCAGAATCTGACCTGGAGAACACCCCTGACTTATTTCCCGAACCAACACCTGAAGAAACCAGACAAATGAGAGGAAATAGGGAGGGGGCGGTTAAAAAAAGGACTGTAAAGAGTAATTCAAAACCTACTACAACCTCCTCAGCGACAAACCCATCGACAACGGTCATTACCGTAAATGGGTCGATGGTTCCCAACCACCCCGCTCCTCCACCCAATAACGTGGTAACAGTTCATCAAATACCGCGTGACCTCTGTGACACTTTAATGCCCGATTCAATATCCACATCAAATATTGGCAGACAAAGAGAATCAGCAAGATTGATCACAGAGGTAGCTTTCCTTCTAAATTCTCATATTCGTCCTCTAGAAACAAGACTCAGTAACATAGAGAGGCAGTTAGTAAAAATCATTGGTTTCTTACAACCCGCACCTCCCCAATCCCATACCAAGCCTCCGTCAAACCCAGAGCCTTGCCCTCCTATCTCTAAGAAAACTGCCACTGTACCCCCCCCAAAGCCTAAAAAGCAAATCACATTAAATCTTCCGCCAAATAACCCCATTCAACAAAATATAGCTCCCACGCCCCTGGTTATTCCTTCACAACCTAGTCCCCAACCAACACCAATTGCAAACCCTATTCCCCCGAAAACCCCTGCTCCAAAAACACCCACAACAATAAATACCAAGCCATCTCAAACAAAAAATGTCCCGAGGGGGACAACTGACCAACCACCCATCTTTAATCTACCACCTGAGGCCACCCCCTATGTGGTGGTTATGACGGGGGTTCCCGAACTTACAGGTGACGGAACCGAACCAAACTGGTCGTTAAAGAATAAGGTCCAATTTTGGCTGAATACCAACCGTCCCGTCCCGCCACCTTGGAAAACTAAAGTAGCCTCAGTTTCTCGGACCCCGTGGGTGGGATATAGAAAAAAAACAATACGAGGAGACTGCATAGTTATTACATTTGAGGATCCCTTCATAGCTGAATATATATGTTCCTGGGAACGTAACAACTTTCCCGGGGGCATTGTAACAAGACCGCTGTCTTACTTCTATCCGAAAAGGCACAACAACAGCAGCCATCAACGTAAGTCTGACAACATCTGGAAGAACCCAATTCCTCAACCTTGGGAGCTAGAATCAGCTGCCACTAATACTATAATGCGACCTACCGAATTTACCAACTTTCGGTACCCACCCAATCGGAGTTTCCAACAAAGAGAAGCCCCCTGGCAGATCGTGGGCCCTCAAAATAGTCTTCGAAGTTGGGAGCATTGGGAGAGACCTCCCTACCAAGCGCTTGGTTCCAACTACGAATCCACTAATAATGGGCAACACTGGTTAGGTTTTCCGACCACGAACAGGTTTAGCGGCCTGGAAATGGTCGATTGACAAACAGCTAAACCCCCAGAACCCTTGCCAAATACGGCAGTATCCTCATCTTCAAATTTAACGCCCATCCCACCCATAACACATAAGCATAAGGACGCTCATAATTGTGGATTCACTCAGCTTCCCATGGTTTTCTGGAACGTTGCCGGCCTCCGTAATAAGATCGAGGACGGATCGGCAGCGGTTTTTCTGAAAGGCTTCCAACTTATCTTTCTCCAGGAAACATGGTCAACGGCAGCACTCCACCTGCTGGGATACAGAACTTTCACCTCTCCTGCCCTTCCTAGCATTTCAGGCAGACCGAAGGGGGGTCTGGCAATTTTCATGGCAAACACCATTGTAGACTTAAAGATCATCAAGTCAGACCTCTGTCCGAATTTCCAAATTCTTACTTTTTCTGTAGGGAAAAAAATCCGTGTTACAGCAGTAAACATATACAATAACCTGGATCTAGAAAATTTTGTGAATGTTCTCGACCAAATTCAAAATAAGATAACGGAACATATTCACTACAAACAGAGAGGGGATACCGATCACATAATTTGGGGCGGTGATTTTAATCTTCACCCCTGCCCCATTATCGATACCTGTGGAATAGTAGATGATTCGGACACTCCGTTAATGCACTTTATCCATTCAGATGCAGGATCCGCCCTGAACAAAGTAATTGCAGACTTGGACCTGCAAATTATGAACCCAACATTACAACTAACTGACACGCTAGAGCCTACCTATAGAGGAAGGGGCCACGAAACAACAGTGGATTACATATTAGTTTCAGAAGCCCTAAAACAGCAACTTGGACCATTTAAAATTTTAGAAAATTGCCTCAGTGACCACTCAGCGCTAAGTCTAAACCTACAAATACATCTTTCGAACTCTCCGATGGTAACCATAGCCAACACCTTATCTCAGAACAGACTCGAGTTGAACAAGACAAATGGCTTTACCATCAAATGGGAGAAAGTGGATCCCAATATATTAACGAAAAAATTAGTTACTCTTGCGTACAAAAACATTTTGGTCTGTTTGGACCCTCAAGCAGAAGCTAACCAAATACTGGAAAACTTTAACGCCATCACAGAATCTGCCAAAAGCCTACTAACCAGAACTTTCAAACAAAACAATAGAAAGACCACAGGCTGGTTTAGTCAAGACTGCACGAAAGCACAGTCCAACCTGAGGAAAGCTCTTAGGGAACCCAACAGGGATGCAAGTAAGATCCAAAAACTTAGAAGAGAATACTCTACGATCAGAAAGAAGAGGAAAAAAGACCTAAACACTTCTTTATGGAAGGCCTTACACGAGAGTGCACTCTCGAAGAATTCCCAGGCTTTCTGGAAACTAGTCAAATCGCCTTTTCTATCTAATTCAACTGGTCCAAAAATAGACGTGGCCATTGACGAGACTACATGGAGGAGCCATTTTTCGAATATCTTTCAATCTGTACCAAACAGAGAACAGCTTCGGCTTAGCTGCAACCCAGTCACTTTCCCAATACACCTGGAAGTGGATCTTCAAGATTTCGAAAGGGCGTTATCCTTAAGCAGACCCGGAAAAGCCCCTGGTCCTGACGGGGTTCCCGTCGACCTATTTAAATTTCTTCCTGACCTATGGACCCCAATAATTACGAGGGTCTGTACTGCAACTATGGAACTCGGACTCCTGGACTCATGGTCATCGTCAATAATGGTCCCCATTTTTAAGAAGGGGGACAGGCAAGATGTCAAGTGCTATCGCCCAATCTCCCTTCTTGACTCTCTGGGCAAAGTAGTGGGCAGAGTCCTCCTTGGTAAGCTGCAACAGTGGGTGGCTGACAAAAACATCCTCTCAGACCTACAGTTCGGCTTCAGGGAGGGCTTTGGAACCATTGAACAAGCTTTAAACCTTTCTTTGCTCATCTCTAAGTATACATTGGCAAAATCAGGTTCTATCTTTATGACATATGTGGATCTCTCCTCCGCATTTGACTGTGTCTCACATCTCAAGCTCTGGTCATTGCTAAGTAAGATGGGAGTAGACCCTCCTCTCCTAGACTTCTTAAGAGAACTCTACAGCGGGGCAACAGCGAGAGTGAGGTTCGGGACAGGAGGAGAACTGACAGCACCGTTCAGGGTAGAGCGGGGAGTGAGGCAAGGCTGCGTCCTCGCCCCCTTTCTTTTTTCCTTATACACCAACGGTCTGGAAAAGTGCATGTTGGAGGGGGGAAGAGACCTACCGAAAGTAAAAGATCGTCCAATCCCAGCCCTGCTCTACGCGGACGATGCCGTCATTTTAGCCCGAACTCCAATCGAATTACAAAAATCTTTAACCAAATATGCAGACTTCATGGCAGCTCTGGACCTGCATATTAACGTTAAAAAAACTTTCACTATGGTAGTCGGTGGCGCAAAAAAACCCGTAAAATCCATCTTCTTAAAAGACCAAAAAATTGAGAGAACCTCGCAATACCCCTATTTGGGTATTATGATTGACGACGCCCAAAACTGGAAGCCGGCAGTAGAAGCGAGGAGGCACCTTTTTAAAAGAGCAAACATGGCCCTAGTAAAATTCTCCAGTAAACTTGGGAAAAAACCCCCAGTGGAACTGTTGCAAATATACGCGGCGAAGTGCCAATCCACAGTTTTATATGGTGCAGGAATCTGGGGCCATACAAACACCGTCCCAATCCAAAAAGAGGAAAACATCTTCACGAGATTCCTTCTTTCAACACCACGAGGCACTTCCATCTATGCCTCGCACATTGAATTGGGAATCCCATTTATTGAAGACTTGATAAAAATCCAACCCCTAATGCTTTGGAGAAGAGTCTGGTTATCTGATGAAAATAGCCTGACAAAAAATATTATACAAGACATTATGGAGTTGGATTATGCTAATAAAATTCCTTGGATTACTTACATTAGAAACTTCTTACAAGATCTGGGTTTTGAGAAATACTATTATAATCCAGAACTAATGAAAGAAATCTCTAAAAAAGACCTAAAACAGATAGCATTGAGTCACTTGGATTCCCTGAGACTAACAACGCTGACTACAAAAAAATCTGTCATGCATGCAATTACCATCCAGCAGACCATGAAAATTCAGCCATATCTCACCCTAGGGATTTCCACCTACGAGATGATGCTTTTAACGAGGTTCAGGTTGAACTTATTTTTCAGATTGGTGACGTTCCCTGAAAAGAATAATTGGAGTACTGATATGGCACTGTGTCCCTGTGACGAACATTCCCAACAGTCCACTATCCATACAGTACTCTTCTGCAAGTTCTACCAACCGCACCGAAAAACTTGGCTCATTCCCCTATTAAAAAAATGGGGCCACAGACAATGCCGCCCAGCGATGCTATCTCTTCAATTTTTGGACTCAGAATGCACGGTATATCATGTACTAAACTTTTTAAAAAGCATTATGAGACACAGAAACAATCTGTAAAACTGTAACCTTCCAGCTTTCGTTATGTTCTACCAAATCCCCTAGAATGTTTTTGACCGATCTAAGAAGTTAAATTTTATAATCACTTTTTTAACAAAACTTTGTCGATTTCGATTTTAAAACTGTTATCTTTTATGGCTTTTCGAATTGTAAAAACCGAATAAAGATTATTATTATTATTATTATTATAGTTTGGTTTACACTGTGGGCAGTGGATAGGTTATAGTGTTATTAAGCTTTGTATATTTACTGTACTTTTATGAGTGTATTGTGGGTACTGTATTATTTGTCAGTGTTGTGCAAAAGTTGAGCATAGTCATGTTGACATCCATCCCTCCACCACCTACATTTTTAACTAAACCAGGAGATCCGGTGGTGATGCCTTGGGAGGACTGGTGTGAGGCATTTGAGACATATTTGAAAGCAATAGGGGGTGCAGTTTTCACAGCAAAAGGGAAGATAGCTATGCTTAAACATACCCCTGGGGTGAGAGTAGGAAGGTACTAAAAACATTGCAAGGTTTGAGGAATTTCGAGGATGTTGGGGAAGATAATTCGGATATGGATGAGGATGCGGTTGATGAATTTGTGTGAATGCTTTGGAGAACTATTTTTGTCGCAAGATTAGTGTGGTCATAGAGACATACACATTTTTCTCACATGCACAAAGTGTGGATGAATCTGTGGACCAAAACGTGGCCGAGTTGCAGAATTTAGCTATTTTATATAAATTTAAAGATATGCAGGACGAAATTATAAGGGATCACTTGATTAATCGGACAAATATTGTACAAGAGAAGTTGTGAGGTATGAAGGAACCATCATTAGACAAAGCTATAATGGTAGCTAAGCCGGTTGAAAATAAGTCTAAATACGTGGAGAGTGTGAAAAATTAAAGAATCCAGGAGTAGAAGCAAGACCAATGAGGAAGGGAAGAAGTATTACCAAGGTAATAGGAAAACATGTTTTAGATGTGGTAGTGTGAAACACATTGCTTCGTCTAGTAACTGTCCTGCCATAAGAGTGAAATGTTATAAATGTCAGAAATTGGACATTTTGCAAGAATATGTAAGAGTGGAGGTGGATACGGAAACAGAACAAATGTTGTCAATACAATACATCAAGATTGTGGGGGAAGGCAGGGTGAGGGAAAGTCATCTGACTATGAGGAGGAAGTAGAAGTTTTGATGTTACAAGATTGTGTGAGTACCGTAAATAGAGAGAGTCATCTAAATCTGAAGATGAAACCGACGCCCCTAATGTCAAGTGAATATTTGCGGAATGGATTTATGGATGTGGGCAGAATTTATTCCCCATACACACTGATTAACAAGGAGACTTGGGAAAAGGTAGGCCGCATGAGCCTGAGTAAAACCCACATTGAACCAGAAGGATATTGTGGGGACAAATTAACCATCATTGGTTGTTTTCAGGCAGTGGTGGGGCTTCAGGATAGACGCACAGCATGTACGGTGTATGTTGTGGAAAAAGGTAGATTGTTATTAGGCTGGTGGGCACTAGGAATGAAATTAGATCCCAATGGTGTTGAACAGGTGTTAACCACAGTCGGTATGAGGTGGGCAAGTGAATTTCCTAGACTTTTTGGTCAGGAACTAGGATACCTAAAAACATTTGTACATAAAATTATTCTGAAAGAGAACGTAGCGCCTGTTGTACATAAAACTAGGAGTGTGCCTTTGGCTTTGAGAGCTCCATTGAGGGTGGAATTGGAAAAACTATGAAAAGATCATATTATTGAACCATTTGAAGTGTCAGATTGGTTGAGTTCCATTGTTATTGTGCGCAATCCTAATGGGAAGATCAGAATGTGTGTGGATTTAAGAAATTTAAAATAGTAACATCTGAGTCGATTGCCATCCTTTACTGAATATGGGAGAATTATTGTCCGGAGTAACAAGTAGAAAACATTTCTCGATAACAGACTTATCCAGTGCTTATCACCAAGTACTATTGCACAATGATTCTCGTCATTTAACCTCATTTGTTACACCGGAAGGAGCATATTGCTTTATCAGGATGCCTTTTGGCTTGGCGTCTGCTGTCTTTCAGAGTGTAATGCACAGATTGTCGGGAGACTTACATCAAGTTGGGTTTTTTCAAAATAATGTTTTGATCTGGGGTCGGAGCAAATGTGAACATGTGGAAATTTTAAGGTGAGTATTGAGAAAGTCAAGTGATGCAGGTTTAACAGTGGAATTGAGTAAATGCAAATTTGCTTTGGAAGAGTTGGAATACTTGGGTCATACACTTTCAGCCCAGGGTATCAAGCCCAGATTAAAACTAGTGGAGGCGATTAAGAATGCTCCAAATCCGTTAGACAAGACCAGTTGTGATCATTTCTGGGACTGGCAGAATTTTATGCACAATTTGTGGATCATTTTGCTGATATGGTACATCCTATGAGAGAAATAATAAAGAAAGGGAATACTTTCATGTGGTCCACACGTGTCAGACAGCATTTTACGAAATTAAAAATGTATAAGTAAAGCTGTGGCATTATCTCCATTTGACACTCGCGATCAATCCATTAATGCAACTGATCCTAGGATGTGGGGATTGGGAACAGTGCTCATGCAAAGAGGGAGAAGTGGACATAAAAGAGCAATAGCTTTTGCTTCCAGAACATTGAAGGGTGCAGAACTGAATTACTTAACCCCAGAGACATGGCCTGTTGGTGGGGAATTCAGCACTTAAGAAATGTTGTGTGGGGTACAGAGTTTGAACTATGAATGGACCACAAACTATTGATTGATGTTTTACGACTAAAGGTGCAGAAAATGCCACTCCACGCATCGCAAATTGGTTATTGGGTTCCAAGAAAATACATGCAAGGTAAAATACGTACCAGGTGTAAAGAATGTGAATGCTGATTTTTTAGCACGTTTTCCAGTGCAAGGGGGTTGTGACAAGATTGAGGAGGACTAGATGATTGCAGATACAGAGAACATGAGTTTTAAGGCTATTTCGGAACAAGAATCGATTGCCTGCTGCATGAAATATGCAATGGGACAAGGAGGAAGAATTGATGAATTACAAGCATGTTTGGTTTCAATATTCTTGTATTGATGGACTTTTAAGAAGGGCTGACAAGTTAATTGTACCCAAGAGTTTACGTGGGAAACTTTTAGATGCTTTACATAAAGGATTTGGGTGCATGTCAGCTATGAAACCTAAAGTGAGGCTAGATTTTTGGTGGCCAGGGGTAGATCGTGAGGTGGAGAGATGGGTGAGGAAATTCCCAATACCTAGGAAGGTTTAGTCTAAGTGTCTGAACCTAAAAAGGTACGGAAGGTGTTGAGGTTTTTGGTTATGGTAGAAAACGGAACAACATGGAATTTGAGGAATGTTGTGAAGTGGGGAAAGGTTTAGTACGCTCATTTCAATGCTGGGCTGGAGCGTAAATGAATGGTGGTAAATGATGGAGAAAGTGGTCTTTTAAAGGAGAAACATGCAGGAAGAAAACGGAAGTGTGATGCAATTGTGAAATCAAATGACCAAAATCAAGTGTGCAGGAGTTGTCGTAAAAAATATTGCCCAGAAAGTTGAGTGGCTGTGTAATTTAATTCTGTTCTGTGCATTTTACTAGAATTATCTAGCATACTTAGAATACATTGTATTTGTGCATAGTTTCCCTGGCATTCCACGATAGCAGGTAATTTTTATCTCAGCAAAACTGCTATGTATAATAGTTATTTAAACATTGTTATTATGGGACATTTGTTGCATCTGGGTACATGGGGATGTAATGTTGTAGTGCTGTGATATAACCAAGTGGTTGGGAATGTGGGCAAGTGTTCATGCAAGAACGATCAGTTGTGGGATGCCTGGCTCCGGGCTGCTTACTGCGTCTATCCTAATATAGCTCTTTCCTCATTTGCCAATCTGTGTACCTTTACTTCGTTGAAGAAGGACGTTTTACTTTCGACATTCCTTCATTTATATATAATGTATTTGACCTGTAGAAGTTCTGCAGTGGCACAGCAAAGAGCCCAATGCCCATTATGCAAGCAAGGAGAATGGGCCTCGCCCCTAGGGTTTGGTAGTAAAAAAAATATAAAAACTAGGGCGCAGTGTGTCCCACACACCTTTAGGCCCAGGTGCAATCGCACCTGTTGCACTATCAATCACTAAGCCCCTCTACTTTGGTAAAGAGAAGCCTTAAAGCTCATCCCTCTGCAGTCAATGTAAGGCCCTTTCTCTTTCAAGCTAAACGGAAGCTCAAAAGGAAGCTCAGGCTACCTATTTCTGACCTAGCTGCAATGTGTACGGAGCAGAGGCCGTAAAACTGGACTATGAACACACTGTCAAAATATTGTGTCCACATTTCAGTTCTTTATCCCAATACACAAGCTGCTTCTTTAGACGAGCAGTTGTGTTTGTTTTTAAACTATACAACATTGGTCAATCCTTTCAAGATGGAGGAATTTAGGGGAGTCTGTTGTTTTTACATCGAGCTTACCAAGAATACCAAACTTACCAGGGTTTACAGTCCCCCCACTGCAACCATTGGGTGGCTTAACTGTCACTCTCATTTGCTTGATTCTTATGCAATGCTTTCCTTGTCCCAGTTTGGTGGGTTTGGCCCACCCCCCAAACCTACAACCTGCAGACAAGAGCCTATACCTCAAGGCACCCAAAAGCGCAAAGAGCCCATTGAATTGATCAACATTGCATTTCTCTCTCCAGTCCAACTTATGTCCTTCTTTCTTAGCCCCATCCTACATATATTCATGTTTTTACTTTTCTTCTATCCATTCACCACTCACCCGACCGCACCACCACCTGACGTGTAGGGCATTTTAGGTTTGCTGGTAGTGTTGCAGTGGCCTCCCAGTCCCTGACCAGGCAGGAGAGGAAATCCGAGTCTCCACCAGGGCTGTCCTCTGTATACTCTGCTGTAGGGCTGGGTGGGTAGTAACCTGGGGATGAAAAATGAAAAGAAGCAATTGTTAACAAGCCAGTTCTAGGGAGGCAACATGGCGACGGGCATCACCCAGTAACGTAAGAGTGGTGTTGAGTCAAAATGTTTGCTGGAACACACTGGATGGTTAATCTCTCCAACACAGCAAATCCATTCTGCAGCAAAGTAAATAAACTCTAGAATACGCAAAGAAAATTGTCAGGGAACATGATTTTCTGATCCGACTAGCATTTCATTTAGCTCAGCATCATGAGCCAAGTGACAATGTGGGAGCTGTGCCTTTAGCTTGAAGGTAGTGCACTTGATTATGTCTATGGGAGGAAGGGGTGCTCATTTAATTCCTTCATTTCAGGAATAGAAGTCCTGCTAGGAGCCTTAGGGTTGGTCCAAAGGGATTGTTAGTTCTGTTTGCAGGAAGAAATTTTGGTAAAGAGTCTGTAATGTAGTGTTGAGATACTCCTCAGTGGAGTTGTAGAATCCATTACTGGGAGTCTGTGGGATTGTGAGGAGCATCTTCATCAGTTCAGTGAAGAACTTTTGGTTTAAGTGTCTGGGTGTTAGTGAAGAGCTACTCCTATTGCTCAGTTGGGGAGTTCTTGGTTTGAAGCCTGATGGTTAATAAGAGGAACTGCTGAGTGGAATATGTATTGGCGGGCGGTCTGGGGTCGTTAACTAGTCAAACAAAGAAGATGCCGTAGAGTTCTTGATTGGAAAATTGGGGTTTGGTGAAGACAGAATTCTGGTTTGGTCCAAAGCCGATGTAGTTCAATGGATGAACTACTAGTATATCTTAGTCATTCAGTTGACGTGGTTTCGAAGATAAATATAGCAGATGAGTTTCAACTTGTTTCAGAATGGTAAGAAATGAATTGACAAGTAAGGGGTGCTGGAGAAGGCAGCAGGCTTATTACTGGACTACGTTTTTTTGTTTTGTTTATTTAAATATTCTCTGGTTCTTATACCGTGTTACACATCTAGAAATGGAAAACTACCTGCTCCGTTTTTTTTTTGGTTCAGATCTGAGGGAGCTGTTAAGAAGTTAGCCCTTTGGAGTAGTAATATTTGTGAGTGAAACACAGAACCTTAAATATGCTTTGTATAAAACGTGGGAGCCAAAACCTGCCCGTTTAGGTAGAACTTAAGTCCTCTAATCAAAAGGCGAGCTGCAACAGACTGGAGAAATTGGGGAGTGTGTGACAACATTGGCATGATCATAGTAATTTACATGTCCCATAATCCAACGTAGACAAGAGCAAAACGATGACTACTTCCGCTGAAGAGGTGAGGCCTATAATAGGTGTTCCTTTACCTCAGTGGAAGAGTTAATAAAAGAGGCTTGGGGCCTGATTACAAGTTGCTCATAATATTCCGTCACATGCATAAACTCCTGCCTGTTTATTCATGGATCGGAATTATGCATCTTACAGTATTTAACGCATCTTATGACTATCGGATGTGTTAAATACCTCAAGCTTCATTAAATTTCGGCAGGTCAAACATGTTGAAATTTATAATGGAGGAAATGCTTATGGTTTTACCCCTTGTTGTAAATATTTTTGTCCACCCTAAGCGTGGAAGGGTATTCTCAGATGTGAGACCCTTGCTCATTGCACCATCAGGATTCAAGCAAACCGGGCCGAAGACGGCTGTAATGCCAGAAACCGGTCCCCGGGAGCTTGTTTCCTTCCCAGTGTAAGAATTGGCTTTTGTAGTTTGGTTTGCCCTGTTCCCATCATGCACTGGGACAGGAACAGACTAATTTGCATACAGCCAGGTTCTGAAACTGGGATGGTGCAGTGAGCTAAAAAACGGTGTTGGATCTAGCCCTGATCTCTTGACTGGGTGAGAGCTTTCTGCTTAATTCAGAGACTCTGTCCCTCACCACCCCTTGTTGTAAATATTTTTGTCCACCCTAAGCGTGGAAGGGTATTCTCAGATGTGAGACCCTTGCTCATTGCACCATCAGGATTCAAGCAAACCGGGCCGAAGACGGCTGTAATGCCAGAAACCGGTCCCCGGGAGCTTGTTTCCTTCCCAGTGTAAGAATTGGCTTTTGTAGTTTTGTTTGCCCTGTTCCCATCATGCACTGGGACAGGAACAGACTAAATTGCATACAGCCAGGTTCTGAAACTGGGATGGTGCAGTGAGCTAAAAAACGGTGTTGGATCTAGCCCTGATCTCTTGACTGGGTGAGAGCTTTCTGCTTAATTCAGAGACTCTGTCCCTCACCACCCCTTGTTGTAAATATGGTTTTACCATAACATGCAGATTTTGGTGCGTTAAACACCAAAATCCACATGTTATTCCCCAATAACTTGTAATAGGTGATATTTGTCGCACCTGATAAATAACACCTAAACACATAATCAGGGCCTAAGTAAGGTGCCACCTCTCTGTGAAAAAACACTAGGTCAGGAGTTAATATAATATAAGATACAGCATGACGACTTAGATTTAAAATAGTACTGGACCTGATGGCGGTTGTATGCAAAGCATACATTCTAAGTTTGATCGCTGTTTCATGATGCTCCTGTCAGGTTTGCACTAACTTTATGGACAGGATGTAACTGGATTGATGCGGTAATCAACCATTAGTACGTGGCTTTTACACCGCGTACCATTACTTCGCAAGCGTTACAACGCATGCGATGTTACAACGCGTAGCCTTTATTACGCAAGTTGTGACATCCGTTGCGTTGTAACATCGCTTGCGAAGCAAAGGCTATCAACATTGTTGTGTGGAAACGGACGTGCTTCCGCTTCCACACAACAACATACACCACTGACGCGGGAAACCCGGAGAAGAGGAACCATGGTTGAAGGAGAAGAGAGATATCGAGGAGAGAGAGGTAAGAGGGGCTGTGTAGTATTTAAGTTTTAAGGGTAAGGGGGAGGGTCATGCAGGTGGTAGTCTTTTTGGTTTTAGGGTAGTGTAATTGTGTTTTTGTAGTGTAGGGTAGAATTTTAGGGTTTAGGGTAGTGTTGGGGGTTGTGCAGGGTAGTGTTTGGAAGTAGGGACAGACCTGGGGGGTAGGGGCAGAGTTGTGCTGGGGGTAGAGTTTTAGGGTTTAGGGTAGTGTTGTGGGGTCCGTGCAGGGTAGTGTTTTAGTGTAGGGACCGGCTTGGGGGTAGGGGCAGGGTCGTGCTGGGGGAGTGTTTTAGGTTGTAGTTTAGTGATGTGGTGGTGGTGTAGTGTAGGGTAGTGTTTTAGGGTTTAGGGTAGTGTAAGGGGGTCGTGCAGGGTAGAGTTTCAGTGTACGGAACGGGCTGAGAGTAGGGGCAGAGTCGTGCTGGGGGTAGTGAATTAGGCTTTAGGGTAGTGTTGTGGTGTTTGTATAGGGTAGTGTTTTAGGGTTCAGGGCAATGTTGGGGTATCATGCAGGGTAGTGTTTGGATGTAGGGACAGGACTGGGGGCCGGGAAGGGTTGTGCAAGGGGCAGTGTTATAGGGTTTAGGGCAGTGTTGTTGTGTTGTGTAGTGTAGGGTAGTGTTTTAGGGTAGTGTTAGGATGTCGTGCACATTAGTGTTGTGTAGGGAGCAAACTGGGGGAATGGTGATGATCGTTCAGGGGGTAGTGTATTAGGGTTGAGGGTAGTGGTGTGGTGTTTGTGTAGTGTAGTGTAGTGTAGTGTTCTAGGGTAGTGCCGGGGGGTCGTGAAGTGTAGAATTAGAGTGTAGGTTTCAGGAAGGGGGAAGGTCGTGTAGGGGGTAGTGTATTAGAGTTTAGGGTTGTGTAGTAGTGTTTAAGTAGTGTAGGGTAGTGTAGTGTAAGCATGATTTTAGTGCGATGTTTTTAATTAGCATAAACCATAGTACATTTATAACCATTTGCGTTATAAATGCATGCGCAGTTAAAATTTGCGAAGTAATGGTTTATGCTAAGTAAAAACATTGCCCTAAAATCGTGCGAAGTAATGGTATGCGAAGTATCGACATGCATTCGATTGATGCTCATATCTGCCTCTCCCCACTCCTACCACTGACCACAAACACGGAAATATGAGGGCCAAGGGTGGAGGCAGGGAAAGATGAATGGGGCACAAGACTAAGCCCGTCACTCGGCTGGTCAATGAGGTTTGCAGAATGTGGTGAATTGCAAAAAGACAAGAGATATCTTCAGTGTTCTGTTATGCAGAAAACAAATCCACTATATGTAGTTCCAAACGGAACAGGATATTCCTTTAAACTTCATGCCATCACTACACACACTTTTATAAAGATGGATTATAGTCTCTCCCCGATTATGTAAACTGATATGTGAAATGGTGAACATTTACAAGCTGTAAGTCATTAAGCGTTCACTATACTCCTTGTGGATTGAACCCCAGTTCTAAAAGTCCTGAATTTGCTCACATTCAATACACCTTTAAAGTGTTCACTCTAATTCCTTAGTAGGGTAAACTCCAGCTTCAATTGATCAGAATTAATCATTTGATTCAGGACACTGGTTCCAGTACTTAAGACTCTCACCAGACACAGGCCTACTACCACGCATGTGCTGCACACTCACTGCAAATACATGTACTCGTCATGCAGATAGAATGTCAACACAAGGATCTGGGGTTCACATACATCTGAAACTTATAAAGGAGGGGTAAGGCACTACCGTCTCCCTGACACAGAGAAAAAGGTCTAGCCATACCACTGTTTCAAAAAAATGTGGGATGCTGCCACTATCGCTTTGTGTCTCTCCCAGGCATGGACAGTATTTATATACCCAGTATGAAGATATTGTTGGTTCGCCTCTTCAAGTCACAGATCAGGTTATGAACCCACATAACCAGGGACAGGGCTAGGCCTCTAAACACACGCTAGATTAGATTGATACCAGGACCAAGGAAAAATGTCAGGGTGTAGGTTTTAGATGCAGTTGAGCCAATTAGGGCAGGGACACCTGCCTGCTTACCTAGCAGGGGACATTCCCATCCTAACAGCAAGTAATCGTACCTTCTCTCCTATAACGTATTGAGGTGCAGAGATTCTTTTGTGAGCAGCAAAAATGTATAAGTCTCTAGCTTTTTTTGTAGAGGTTGTCAATTAAATGTTCTTGCATTGAGGAATGATTGAGGGGAAATATAGTATGATGGACATACTTGCAAAAGAAAGTCAACATGCCAATCGATGAAAGCTATATATTATTGTAAGTTAATTCTGCAAACCACAACGTCTTGGTCCAGTCCTCGTCTGGTGCTAATGATTGGTATCTCAAATAATGTTCAACCTATGGATTAAATATGGTGGAATAGACAAAGGTCCCAACAAACATAGGTTCACAATGTTGGTTCTTGATTCGGATATAAATTGAGCATGTTCTTATAGAACTTTTGACATCAGAAAATAATTTCTACCACTAAAAGTATCTTTCTGTCTGTTGACGGAGTTTTTGTAATTCCAAGATGTCCAGTCACCTTACAATCATAAAGTCAACTCATAGCTGGCTGCTTTAAATGGTATGCTAAATATACAGCCTTTACATGATATAACAGAAGCCATCTTCTTCGTGTCTATTCTCTTCTTCCATTAACCAGATTTCCTTATGTATAGACTGACTTTCTGCATATATCTTAGTCAGAAGTGAATTCATATTCAAGCAAAGGAATGATCAGTTAACACGTTTGAGGAAAAAGTAATAGTAGATCTTTCATTTTCTTTATTTTCATTTGCCAAATACTTTTGTCAGGACTAGGCATTCGACTTTCAATGTATTTGACCTGTGCTCAGACGGACTACAAAAACGGTAAATTCCTGTGATCTGTACATGCGTCTGTAATGCTTTTTGCACCTACGAAACAAAGCCTTTGTAAGAAATTGAATCATTTTTTGCTGGGCGACTGGCCACCTCAAGAAATTATCACAACTTTTTCATGGTGAACCCTCAAAGTCAATAAAGTAATCTTAGCTCAATCCCCTGGCAACTATGGCACAGAGCAGACAGGCTTAGTTTAGCGTAATTTGTAAATTATTTGTGCCGTACCATAACAGTAATGACGTTTAAAGACCAAGCTATAAAAATCCCAAACCAAATTAGTAAAATAAAGTAACATTTTATGAAAAAAGACATTAAAACAACAGAATTCCATATAATAGCAACCACAAATATGAATTTTAACGTTTTAAGCGAAATCAGCACCAAAGCTCGTCAAAGGTCGCAGTACACCGGAAGCTAAGCACAATTTGAGTGTGATACACCTGAGGTGTTTGTGGTTTTACCTTCGGACCAAATCAATTTTTCTAGAAGTCAAAATCCTTCTTCAGCAAGTTGGAGGTGGTCTTCATAAAGTTGGATAGACATTGGGCGAGGTACTGCTGAAGCCCCTGGTTTTAGCGGAAAACGTTTCAAGCTGAAGAAATTCAAATTTTGCGCAGAGGGAAGTCCACTCATTGCGCACATATTTATAACAACTTTGCCCAGTCAACATTTTTACCTTTGGACTAAGCCACTTTAAAGGAGCTCAGAATCCTTGAGTGGGTAAAGGTTGCAACTATAACCAATGTGGAGTTCGCAAGGCCAGATACTTTCTCGCTGAGGGCTCACTGAACTGTATTTGCTGCTGCGGAAAAGCTCCAACCATGATGTTGAAAGGTGGTATATTAGTAGGTTCAGTTAGGTACCCACAGCTAGTAATACCACCACAATCACAAATAAGGTCCATTCAATTCACAATAAATTATTCCTTGCTCAACCCTTGGAGCATGGCTCACGAGCAGTCAAGCTTAACTTAGGACACAGGTGTGTAAAGTAAACGCACAATAAAAATCCAACACCAATTTATAAAAATAAAGAATATTTTTACTTTAAAATGACACCAATGACAAAAATCCAATAAAGGGAACAAAAGATATATGCCCACATGCATCAAGCGTTTTTGCATTCGCAAACTGCGCGAATGGCAAAAAAACCCCGTTTGCGAATGCAAAAACCTTTTTTGGGATGCATCATTTTTTTTCATTTTTCGCAATTTAAGAAATCGCAATTTTTTGCGATTTCTCAAATTGCGATAGCATTTAAGAAATCGCAAATTTTGCGATTTCTTAAATGCTATGCATGATTTTTTTTAATGTGCGAATTTGCAATTAGGAAGGGGAAAATTACCATGAAGTAAACCTTCATGGTAATTTGCAAAAAGTTTACACACACACATGCCCTTGGGACATGTGTGTGAGTAAAATGTACTTACGTGACATTCCAGGGGTGCAGGGGGGGTCTTTTGGACCCCCCCCTGCACCCTTGAAATTGCATTCTCATTTTTCGATTCCTTAATTGCGAATTCGCAAAATGAGAATGCCTTCCCATTGATTCATATGGGCCTCTAGGCCCATAGGAATCAATGTAAAGCGATTCCTTATGTGCGATTCGCAATTAAGGAATCGCAAATAAGGAAAAATAAGAAATCGCAAATACTTCTGCGAATTTTTAATGCATAGGAATTTGCGATTCCTAAATTGCGATTCCTTAATTTTCGCAATTTCTACAATGATGCATGTGGGGGATAAACTTTTAAAGATTAAATGTAAAAATGTTTTTTCTAGTGCCAAAAAGTGAAAAGCGCCAACTGCGGTTATATGGTGGGACACAGGTCAGATTCGATGAGTGGTAGGGCCTGGTCAAGTTTTTAACGTCTGACTTAGTCACTTTTTTGGGTTCTTTTTTCCCCCAACATTCCGTGATCCTCTTCGGCAAGACCGGTTGCAGTTCAATAAAGGTGGCCTGCTTCTGTGCGATGCCTCAGTGACTGGGGGTCTTGGTCTTCTTCGTCGACAGTGAAGAGTTCCGGAGCTTTCAGCAGGGTAAACCTGGATTTCAGGCCAAGTAGAGGTTCGTCTTGTCGGCTTGACTCTTGGCATCGAGGGCCAATCAACTCTTTTCACAAAAGTTGTCCAAATATTTCCAAACTTCTTGATATCTTTTTCAGAAAGTCTCCTTTGGGTTTATGAGGGTCCACAACATCTGCAAAGAGTCCAGAAGCTCCGAGTTCCCTCTTGGAGGTCTGAGGCTACAATTCCCAAAATGCACCTGTTTAAATCCTTTAAAGTCGAGGTGAAGCTGGTCAGCTGGGCTTGTCTTGGAGGAGTTGATGCAGGTGACTCCTTGAAGCTCTTTCCTATCTGTTGCTTTCAGGGAGTCTACTCCTTAATCCCTTGAAGCAAGGCAAAGTCCTGTGAAGCCCAGAGTGTGCAAAAAAGTGCAGTCCTTCAAAGTGCAGTCCTCTCTTGGTGCAGACCAGAGGTTCAGGAGGGCAGTCCTTCTCTTGATGTTTTCAGGCAGAGCTCTGAGTTGCAGGGCAGCATATTTATTCCAGTCTCTGGGTTTGCAAGAGGGGTGCAGGGTGCCACACTCTGTGATTACAATTTCATTAGAAGTGTGGCATATGTTTGTCCCAGAGAGCACTTCTTTACAAAAAGCAAATTGGAGAAAATCTCTCCTGGAGGTTCGGGTCTGGCTAACTTTTCCCTACACTCCCTTCCAGCCCCTCTCATAATTCAAGTGTGGGAGCTCCCATCAGGCTGGGGGTGCAGGAAGGGGGTGGGTGGGCCAGGTTCTTGTCCTAACTGTCTTTTTCCCTTTAAAGACTAGTTTGGCTACCCAGCCCCCTTTTTGTCCTGGCATCTGCCGCAACAGATCTCCTCCCACCAGATGGTCTCTTTGTTTCAGCTCAGGCCACATCACACCTCATTAAAGTAACTTGGCTTAGCCTGTCAAAGGCTGGCCGAATCAGAAGAGGCTGTTACAGGGCTGCTTTAGGTAACTTCAGGAAAACAAGTTCTATTACTTCTTTCCTGTAATGGCTATAATAAATCCAACCGTCGAAAGTTGTTGGATTCATTGTAACTATTATTTTAATACTTTGAATTAATGTTCTAGCTCACTCCTGTCAAAAGGTAGACTTTATTAAAGTTTAATAAATCCATCCCATGTTGGCCTATGGAGCCAGCCAGCCCACTACAATGGGGAAAACAAGACTGACTGTTTTTCCCTCACCAGGGCACGTAAAACATCTTTCATAATTTCACTGCTTTTCATAACAAGGCACCCTGCCCATGGGGTGCCTAGGGCAGTCATATGTAATACAAATGTTGTTTTAGACATTGGAAGTACTTTTAATTTGGACATAGTCTTATTTTAAATGCAGCTTGCAAAGAAGGACTGGTTTTAAAATGGCAGCAGACACCTCAGTAGTGCACACTTAAGTGCATTAAATCCACTGGAGTCTCTAAACCTACATCCCCTACCATATACTAGGGAAGTATAGGTAGGATGTCAGAACCAATTGCAATTACACCTAATTATGATATATCTTTTAAACAGAGCTCTGGCCCTGAGCCTGGTTAGCAAAGCCCAGGCACAATCGGAGACAAAACCCAGCATCTAGTAGTCCAAATGGGGGCAAAAAGTGGCATCTGCAAAAAAGACCTGTTTTCTCACACATGACAAACCTTGGTCTTAAAGAATAGAATAGCTTTCCCAGTCATCCGGAAAAGGTATATGGGGGTGGTAGGAGAAGTCCAGTTAAACATAGCCAAGGGTCCCGGAACCACTGGTACAGAGCTTCGGGAGTCAAGACTCACTCCAGCAGGGTCCAGGTCAGGTCCAGTTGGTACTCCACTTCTTTCTCTTGTGTACAAGAGGGAGCAGGTACAGTCCTTCAGGGATCCTCTCCGGTCACAATCAGCAAATCCAGTCCTCTTCTGTTCTTCTTCAGGTCCAGAACATTTTATTTTTAAAGAGGATGCCTTCGGGTGTCACTTTTACACCTGGCAGTAGCTAGTGGAGGTGGGTGACTCCTGGCTCCTCCATAACCAATGGGGTAAAAGTTCCCAGGGGTTAGCCTTCTCACTTTTACAGCAGTTTGCCCTAAATCCGAGATGGGGAATCTCTTGTCTCCTTGTGCAAAGACTGATTGCCTACTTAGTGGTGTAGCCATGGTAATGAGCAGTGCCCTCCTGCGTGGTCACATCAAACCAGTTTTGGAGCAGCTCCATGGCCCCTCAACTCCCCCCCCCCGCACACTGTTTTTTTTTTGGTGCCAGTCTGACTAGTAGGGCTAAAGCTGGCACCTTTTCAGGTGTCACCTAGCATACGCTTTTAGTAATTCCATAACATTTGAGCTCTTCTCTTGTGGCATAACAGCAGAAACACTATGTTGGGCATATTGTGTATCCAACTCACCCGTTTTCTGATGTCACTTACCTTCAAAGGGCTGCTTTGACTTTTTTTTTGGATCAAATTTGTTTTTATTGGGTTCAGCCAAGCAATACAGTACATTTGGTAACACAATATGACCTTGCGCTCCTTTCCCCTCCCGTCGCAGCTCACATACACTGGAATTCTGAACTTCGGGGATGAGTGTCTTGTGTCCATGTAAGCTTGAATGATGGGAGCCTGAGGAAACATTGCAAGCTGGAACCCTTATATCCACGCCCCTCCCTCGACCCTCCCTAACCCCAACTGCCCCAGGTCTCCCCATACCATCCACCCCCCGCCCCCCACCCCTCGGTGTGTCCAACCATCCGCCTGAGGGGACTCAGTCTAGGCCTTGTGCGTCTCCTCCTCTGTTCCATTACGGAATTCATCTGAGAGTCTGAGGACCCGCAGGTACTTAGGGCATGTGAACTCTGTGAATTCTTGGGTGAATAGGGTGAGTATCGGCTGCCATGTTTCTTTAAATGCGTCAGATGATTGTGTGAGCGAAGCTTGGATCCTCTCCATCCCCATGATGTACCACAGTCGGTGCAGCCACCCTGTGTGTGGGGGTTTCCTGGCTGTTCCCCAGAGGGAGAGGATGTGCTATGTTGCGGCCCCTAGTGCCAGTCCCATTTGCTTCCCTCTGATGGATTTGAGTGGGAACATGAGTCTGTTGGGGAGGCCGAGGATCGTGTATGCCGGCAAACGGGGAAGTTCCGTCTCAAAATATATATCTATGTCTTTGAGCACCCCCTCCCAATATTCCTGCACTTCCACACATTCCCACAGTATGTGTATCATGGTCCCCGTATGTCCGCATCCCCTCCAACATGCGGGATCTCTCCGTGGGTTACTTTGATGTAGGCGTTCCGGTGTCAGGTGCCAGTAGTAGGCCACTTTCACCGCCGATTCTTTGCTAGCTGTGTTCGTAGCCGTGTGATGTGCTCTGTAGTATATATCCTGCCACTCTTTGTCAGTGAGTGTTCGTCCCAATTCTTTCTCCCACCTCTTTTGACCTGCAGATCTCATCGCGGGTGGAGCTAAAAGTTTGAAAAGCTCTGTGATGGCTTTCGAATCTGTAGATTTAGTGAGGAGCCATTTCTCATACGGAGTGAGGGGTCGGCCTACTAGGGGTTCCACGTCTTTATGTGTGAGCCAGTGCCTTAGCTGAAAGTATTGAAATCTGTGCGGTCGGTCAATGCCATACTTTTCTTTCATCGTGTCCAGCGTCATAAAGCCCTGTAGGTCAAATAAGTGTCCTGCTGAGCAGCATTCGATTTGCCGCCATTGGGGGAATGAGCCAGGGACCACCCCGGGGGGAAACGCCGGGTTGTCCAGCAGAGGTGTCATTGGTGATGGAAATGATGTCAGGCCTCTGGGGACCACTAATGCGTCCCACACCTGGAGAAGAGTTCTGGTGATGGGCGATTTTTTAAGATAGGCTGGTCTGTGCGCCCGTGTCAGAAAGGGGACCCTCCACAGCGGCACTCCCGCCATCGCCCTATCTTGGAAAAGCCAACTCTTCCCGGAGAGTGTGCGGGACCATTCCAGAAGGTATCTCATCTGTGCCGCCTGGAAGTAGCGCTTCAAGTCAGGTACCCCCAGTCCACCCTCCTCTATCGTTTGTGTGACCAAATCGCGGCGTAGCCTGGGACGTTTGTTTGCCCAGATAATCCTTTGTATGGTGTCTTGTAATTTTTTAAGCATGCCCAAGGGGGGAGCGACCGAAATGGTTTGGAACAAGTAGAGCACCTTCGGTAACAAGGTCATCTTGACAGCGGCCACTCGGCCCAACCACGAGAGCGGCTGTTGCCGCCATCTAGAAATGTCTCCCTGTATGCGGGTCAGGAGTTTGGAGTAGTTAAGCTCTACCGTTTAGGCTGTGGAGGGAGTCAATTCAATTCCTAGGTATGGCAATGCTGTTTGCACCGCCATCCCCCCTATGTGGAGCGTACTTCTGTGGGCCTGCCTGGTGTTGCTACCCAGGGGGAGAATAACGGATTTCCCCACGTTCATCTTAAATCCAGAGATCGCCCCAAAGCGCTCCATCTCCGTCAGGAATGCCGGTATAGACAGTCTAGGGTTTTCTACCGCGACCAGAATGTCGTCAGCATAAAGGCTAATGGTCTGCTCCTCCCCTCCAAATTTGATGCCTGAAATATTTTTGTTATTCCGAATGTGTTGAGCGAATGGCTCTATATATAAGGCAAATAGCAGTGGCGATAGCGGGCAACCCTGCCGAGTGCCTCGCTGAATTTCGAAGGGCTTGGAGCATGCCCCATTGACTTTAATCATCGCCTGGGGAGAGGCGTAACAGCTGGCCACCCAGGCTCGAAACCTATCCCCTAGTCCGAACCTCGCCAGGGTGTTGTCCATGTATTGCCAATCCACTCTGTCAAACGCTTTTTCAGCGTCGACTGAAAGCAAGGCATCATCCGAAGTGTTGAAGTGTGCCTTATCTATTGTGTGCAGTAGGCGTTTAGTATTGCCCACGCATTGCCTGGTGGGTACGAAGCCCGCTTGGTCTGGTTCTATCACCCCTGGCAAGCAAGGGCCGAGGCGTGCCGCCAGGATCCCGGTAAACAACTTCAGATCTATGTTAAGGAGTGATATTGGTCTGTAGGCCGCACACCTAGTTGGATCTTTACCTGGCTTCGGCAAGACTATAACGTCTGCCTCCAACATCTCTCGCGGGATCGAGCCCGGGCCCTGGAAGGAGTTGAATAAGTTTGTCAATACCGGCGCTAGCAAGCGGCAGAACGTTTTATAGAAGCCAGCGGAGAAGCTGTCTGGTCCCGGTGCCTTCAGCGGTTTGAGTCTTGCTATTGCCGATATTACCTCCTCTTGGCGGATCGGAGCCTCCAATGCCAGTACGCCAGCTTCGTTTATGGCCGTCACGTCTGCGGTCTCTAGGTATGCGGTGCCTGCTTCATGCTCCAAGTCTGGGTCTGCCGCGTACAGTTTGGCATAAAAGGCCCGAAAGGCCTCCGCGATGTGATCGTCCTCCCTAGCCTCCACCCCATCTTCTACATTAATAAGGGGAATCTTTGAGCGGACCGTTTTTGCCTTCAGTTTGCTGGCCAACAGGCGACCGGTCTTGACTCCCCCCACATAATATGTATGGCGGAGGCGAAGTGCAGCATATTCCGCCCGGTCCAAATTTAGGCTCGCGAGCTGTGCCCTGGCCGCCTTTAGCTTACACCAGATTCTCGGGCCCCTGTCCTGCAGTGAACCCTCTCTAGTTCCAACACCTGTTCCGCTAGTTCCTTACGTCTTTCTTTTCGCTGTTTGTTGTCCGCTGCAGTGATCGCCATTATCTCCCCACGAAGGACCGCCTCCCCCGTGTCTTTTCGGCTCAGGTAGTCAGTAATACTTTGGGACAATTGCTTCGTAACCTCTTTGCGTGTAAGTATGTTTTCCCTAAGGCGCCATCTGCCTCTGTGACAATGTGTACGTGGGACATTCAGTTGAAGGATCACTGCATCATGGTCCGATAGTGCTGCTGGGGTGACTTCTACCTCTTTCACCATGGGGGACAAATCAGCGGACCCAATGAAATGGTTTATTCTAGCGTATGTGCGGTGCACGTGAGAATAGAAAGTGTACCCTGGGGCTGTATGGTGTTTTTCTCGCCATTCGTCCACCAACCCCCTGTCAGCCAGCCATTGTTTTCCCGCTGTGGAAAGGGCCCCTAAGTCGCCAGCTCTCCTTCCTGATCTATCTAGCACATTATCCATGACCAGGTTGAGGTCTCCCCCAATCAGTATGTGTCTGGCGTCCCCGGTAAGTGTGTCAGAGTGACCCCACTGTGAATGACAATGGCCCCAGCTGTACTGAGTGGGCCAATAGCCTGCCCTTGATTTCGGCCACTTTGTCTCCTATTCGCCCCTTAAAAGTGCCGCGCTACCAGGATGCCCACCCCCGCCTTTTTCTCAGTCGTTGAGGAGTAGTACTGGTGTGGGAATGCCCTGGATTTCATGCGGTGCCAGTCTTTGGCCAGCAGGTGCGTCTCCTGGAGGAGACATATATCCGCCCTTTTGATCGGGTTGTTTAGCCCTTTGACGTTAAGGGTGAGAATTTGGAGGGGCTTCTCAGCCATCGGGAGGTGTATGCTCTACCTGCTAAAGTCCTGGCCTAGCTCTGCCCCATACTGTCCTGCGTATCTTCTGAACTGATCGAACACACCGAGCCCCCGTCCCCTGTCCACCCACCCCTCCCTCCTTGCCCCAACCCCAACTTTGAAACCCCAACTGGTGAACATTGTCCCAGGCCTCTTCAACATCAGTCCAGGCCTGTGGTATAGTGTCTGGTAGTGGGAAAGCGTGTCTATGGCGAGCCCGAGGCCCCCGCCTCGCCACCCCCCCCCGGCAATGCTACAGAAAAGCAAGTGTGCACCTACGTTCCTGTGCGCCTATGAATCGGCATTGGTGTCTTTGGAGACCTCCAGTATAGCTGCTTCATGTTCTTGTGCCACGGTCTCGGGGTCCGGCTTGAACCCTTTCTTGGGTCAGCGTCTGCGTCTCACTTGTTGCCATTCATCTCTCATCCGTTGTGAGGAGTTTGGGCGGGAGAATCGTTGACTTAAATCATCGTCCGGTGCTTCTTCTTCGTGGGGGATGCCCAAAACTTTGCATGTGTCCTTTAATGACCTGAGCTGGTGGAGGGCCCCTTTCCACTTGAAAATCCGTCTGTAGGGGTGGCCCCAGGAGTAAGGAACTCCATTGTCTCTTAAGAAGGTAGTTGCCACTTTGAATGTTCATCTTTTCTGCAGTGTAATCGTGGACAGGTCTTGAAATAGCTCAGGCTTGGGATCATGGAAGTTAATGGGCCTCATTTGTCTCGCTGCCTTCAAGATGCGTTCTTTCAGGGGGTAGTCCGGCAGGAAAGCCAAAATGTCCGGGGGGGGGGGCGGGCGATCGGCGCGCAAGTTCCACCCTGTGGGCTCTGTCAATGCGAATGTCTACGTCCTCGCACTCACCCAGAACTTCGCGGAACAGATCCTGCAGGTATGCCGTGATGTCCCCCCCTTCCGCTTTAGAAGGCACATTGCGAACCCTTATGTTATTCCGCCTGGAGCGGTTTTCCAGGTCCTCCGTGTGTGCCTGTAGGTCTGTTTGTTGTTCATGAAGCCTGATGATTTCTTGTTGCAGGAGTTCCACCTCCCCACTCCTGGATTGCTCTGAATTCTCGACCGCCGCTACCCTTTCTCCAATGTCGTCTATATCCCGCCGTAGTTCTTTGTAGCCGCCTGCCATATCCTGTCTTAGGGTCTGAATGTCCTCTCTCAGCGACGCGAACAGGTTCTCCATGAACGATTTCGTTGCGGGAGCTTCTTCTTCGTCCCTGTCTTTGTCTTTGTCTTGTGCTTGAGACTGTGGCGCCGGTTTGTCTGGGCTTTTCTCCCCCATGTGTGATCCCTTGGATAGCATTTCTGGGATAGTGCGCCCCCCTCTTCGATTCGTGGAGGACATTGTTGGCGCTCCCTTGTATGACCCTCTGCAAATGGCGGCTGTTAGGTGGACAACTCGTCGCGATGCTGTGTCGGCTCCGGCCCCAACGGGGTGTTTCTCGTTATGTCGGGGGTCATTGCGGGGGACCCCTTTCGAGGCGGGATGCTGCCGTGGTCGATGGCGCGGCCGCTCTCACGTTTGGTGTCCCCGGCACACCGGCCCCAGGCTCGCCGCCTTATGTCCTCGCAGGCGGTCTGTTGGGATGTACTCGGCTTCCCTCGCGCCGTGTCGCCTTGGAGTCTACCACAAGGGCTCGATGTATGCCTCCCGGAGCTGGTCACTTCGTGTCCGGGTCACATGGCTTCGTCGCCGCTGTTCCTGTCTCCGTCTGCCTGATAGCCGCTCAGGCCCTCACCTTCACCTCCGGCACCCCGCGTGACCTAGGCCGTTCTCTCGCCCTGCGATCACCGTTCTCTTCCGTAGGGGCCTCGCCGCCTCACCGCCGACCGCCGAAATCTCAGCGTGTGCATTTGACTTCTATCCGTCGGAGCCTCCAAAGTGTTCCCGCTCTCGCCTTGCAGTCGTAGTCGTTGGCCGCCAGGGCCACCGCCACCCTCCACCGCCTGCCTCCGCTATGCCGTCCGGTCGACCTTCACCAGGCCTCGCGACGCGCCCCTATCGCTGGGCGGGCCCTGCCTGCTCCGGGGGCTCGATGGCCGCCCCCCGATGTGCCTCCCACACGTGCCTAGGCAGCCCGTCTCTCACCTCTTTGTCTCAGGGCCGGTGGCGGGCTGCGGTGGACCTCTCGTTCCGGGCCGGCGGCGGATGTCTCGATCCGGGCCTCCGGCGTGTGTCCCGCAACCAGGCGCTGTCCTATGCTCCGCGGGTCACCAGGCTGGCCGTTTCAGATCTCGGGTCTCGGTCCCCGCTCAGTTCCTATGACCCACACTGGCCGTTGCTTTCTGGCCCGACCTCCGGCCTGCCGTAGTGCGGGATCTCGGCTGCTCACGTGGGAGGGACTCGCCTTCTCCGTTCCGCCAGCTGCCAATTGGCATCTGTAGTTTGGTTTGTCCTTTTCCCATCATGCACTGTGACAGGAACAGACTAATTTGCATACAGCCAGGTTCTGAAACTGGGATGGTGCAGTGAGCTAAAAAACGGTGTTGGATCTAGCCCTGATCTTTTGACTGGGTGAGAGCTTTCTGCTTAATTCAGAGACTCTGTCCCTCACCACCCCTTTTTGTACATAATTTTGTCCACCCTAAGCGTGGAAGGGTATTCTCAGATGTGAGACCCTTGCTCATTGCACCATCAGGATTCAAGCAAACCGGGCCGAAGACGGCTGTAATGCCAGAAACCGGTCCCCGGGAGCTTGTTTCCTTCCCAGTGTAAGAATTGGCTTCTGTAGTTTGGTTTGTCCTGTTCCCATCATGCACTGGGACAGGAACAGACTAATTTGCATACAGCCAGGTTCTGAAACTGGGATGGTGCAGTGAGCTAAAAAACGGTGTTGGATCTAGCCCTGATCTTTTGACTGGGTGAGAGCTTTCTGCTTAATTCAGAGACTCTGTCCCTCACCACCCCTTTTTGTAAATATTTTTGTCCACCCTAAGCGTGGAAGGGTATTCTCAGATGTGAGACCCTTGCTCATTGCACCATCAGGATTCAAGCAAACCGGGCCGAAGACGGCTGTAATGCCAGAAACCGGTCCCCGGGAGCTTGTTTCCTTCCCAGTGTAAGAATTGGCTTCTGTAGTTTGGTTTGTCCTGTTCCCATCATGCACTGGGACAGGAACAGACTAATTTGCATACAGCCAGGTTCTGAAACTGGGATGGTGCAGTGAGCTAAAAAACGGTGTTGGATCTAGCCCTGATCTTTTGACTGGGTGAGAGCTTTCTGCTTAATTCAGAGACTCTGTCCCTCACCACCCCCTTTTTGTAAATAGCTGCCAATGGCGGCGGCCGAAGCTCGCATGGCTATATCGTAGCCCCCTGCTCCCGCCGTTCTGTTCTGGGTGGATACCGGGTCTCCCCCCGCTGCTTTTGATCGCCTGCAGAGGCGGGGAAGTGCTTCGAAAATACCACCTCGGGGGTTTGGGACGAGGAGCCTCCGCGGGTTGCGACTGCTCAGGCCGCCATCTTGGCCACGCCCCCCCTTTGACTTTTTTTTAATCACTTTTGACCATGTTTGTCTTCTCTTTGTGAGGTGGTTGACACAAACCACCCTGTCGTTTTCATGACCGCAAGTTTGGTGTGTAGCGAAGCACTGGAAAACAGTTCAGATCTAACCTTGTACCTGCTGTTTGGTGGTGCTGAGGCATGAGCAGGTCCACCAATACATCTAGATGCCACTAAGTTTCTGAGATGGTCTGTGGGCTAGCCTTAACATCACAGCCAAAAATAAATATTTGTCACCAGTCCCACTTACACCAGCCGGTCCCCTATGGCATTCAATGAATGCCTTGCATTCTCTCTTCGTCTTGCACTCTTTATCTCTGTTTACCTGCGAACAACAGCTATTTCAAGCTGTCACTGATTACAGCAGATTATGCTCAAGTCCTTAGCGAACATTTGAAATATAAGGATTAAAACTTGATAGGACTGTGGATTTGTTATCCTGTATAGTTACAAGGATTGTGCACTTCCCTAGATCACCAATTTGAGTGTATACTATAAGTTCTCTGGGATTGTGTGTTGGCGCCGGTGTTGCTATATTGATATTCTGCCTGTGTTTATACTGCAGTTTTTTTTTTACTGTGGATATGCTGTAATAGTAATCTATTCTTTATATAAAAATGTATCAGTGTTAACAACAATACTCTGTTTGAAGTTGGATCATTTTAAAGACCAATATACTACTTATTTAAGTATAAATAATAACCCCAGGAACACTTTGTTTGTAATGTATACTCCAGGGAGTAGGCATAGTTGACGCCGCATCACACACCCCTCCCAGTGCGGCCGGTGTCACCAGGGATAGCTGACAGTACACACTCAACTATGTCCCTGCCAGTCTTGGCATGGGTCTCCTGCTGGCCTGTCTCCCTCAATTCAAAGCTCCAGAGCTTTTATTTTTCTTCTATGGCACCAAAAGCATACTCTCTGTGTCACTAACTGTCCAGTACCATGCCTGGTTTGGTCAGCCACTCCGGATTGCAGAGAAGAATTAAGGATATTTCTCTCTCTAGGTCTCCAGAGAAGCACTATAGTGCTCGGAACCTGGCACTCGCGTCTCCAAGGTATGGTAACTTCACATTTGGAGCACTTCACCATGCCAGAGACTCGCCAGCAGGGAATGGAAAGGAAAGTGCTGTAGATCCTAATGTGAGGTATACTGGTTTATGCCGTTTCCCCTCCCTGTAATACCTCTGGTCACTGGTGCTGGGTTTGAGAAAGTGCCATCTTTCTTGCCTTAGTATGCCCCCACTTTTTTCTGAACTGCTGATGTGTTTTGACTGAGTGTGCCCTGGGTTCCTGCCAACCAGGTACCCAGGGCCTGTGTTCCTTCCCTAAAACTGTGCTGAAGCTAAAAACCCAATTGGCATCTCTGGCCACCTGTCAGCCCCTAGTAAATGGTACCCTAGGTACCCAGGGCATGGTGACAAGAGAAGGCCCCTTAGGGCTGCAGCACTTATTGTGCCACCCTCAAGGGCCCTGTACCCTGGCACCCACACACTGCCTTTGCAGGCTGAATGCCTAAGTACAGAACTAAACCAAGAGTCAACATGGCACACATCCCTGTGTGCCATGCCCACAGAACCCACTGCCCTAGCATACTTCAGTCACCCCTCTAGCTGGGTGCCCTATGCCAGAGGTGTGGGCACAGGTGCATGAGCCCTGTGCCCCTACAGTACCCAGGGCCATTCCTGGGCACTGTAAGTGCAGTGATGCCATTAAGAGTATATGGTGCTGGGAAGTTGTCATTACGAACTCCACAGCACCATAATGGCTACACTGAAGACTGACAAGTTTGGTACCAAACTTCTCAGGACATTAAACCCGCACTGATGCCAGTGTGGAATTTAATGTAAAATGCACCAGAGGGCATCTTAGAGATGCCCCCTGAAAACCTAATCTACAATCCACGTCTGGGCTGCAGAGGCTGCCACACAGCAGACATGTTGCTGGACCCTTGTGTGGAGAGCCCCCCACTCTCCTGGCCCTGCAACAATGCACATCCTGGGCGAGGTGATAGGTCTCCTCCCCCAGGATGGGCAGGGGAAGCTTCAAAGGCATGCCGCCTCTGTGAGCTTCCCCAGACCATTTGCTGTACCCAGCAATCAGCCCCCACCAGTCCTGACCCCCTCTCTGGCGGGAAGACTGGCGGGAAAAACGTCAGGAAGGGAAATGTGCCAGCCTGTGCAAACCCCATCCCTCAGGTGGGGGAGACGAGGTGAAGCACAACCCCGGGCTCCGGCCATCTTGAAGATGGGGAGCCCTGCCCAATCCCAGCTAGGCTCCTGCCCCCCTCCCACAGGAGAGGAGCAGGCTAGGAGGTGTACTCACCCCAGGACAGGAACCCATTGGTCCCTGTCCTTGCCCTACCTGTAATGCCCCTAAAGCCCCCTGTGCTTCCCTTTGGGGTACTAACCTGTTCTCCAAGATCCCAACTTACCTCTTGAAGTGCTGGTCGCCCCTGGAGAGTCTCCGTCCCCGAGCCTGCAGCCTTTATTCCCTTTTGACCTTTCCCATTGGATAACATTGAGCGCCCGACGGCTCAAAAGCCCCCTGCACCCAACCGCCCGAGTGCCGCTGGCTGTGCCATCTTTGTCCTATCCTACTTCCCCCTTGCCCTGAGCAAGTGACCAGGAGCCCAGCTCCCACAGCTGTGTGGCCTGCTAGCCAGCAGCCACCAACCGAAGGCCCCCTTCCCCTCATTGGATATCATTGGGCCTACCTACCTCTGCACCCAGCTGCCCCTGTGCCGCTGGGATTGAACTAACTGTACTTACCTGACCCTGGGGGACCCCTGAGTCTATACTCAGAACCTTAACTTCACCAACCAAGTACTCACCTGGAAACCGGTAACTCACTTACCTGCCATTGGATAACATTGACCAATTTTGACTCGAACATTTTCTAAGTGTGAAGTTTTGAAAACTGAAAATATTCATATAAAATCAGCCAAAGTCCGAATTCCGAAATACTCACCTGTGATCGGGTAGAAGCCAGTACTGTACCTTTCAGCCCAGTACTGAACCGCAAAAGTAATTCCAACCGGGTTTACTAGTTATCTGTATTTTCTACATAGGAACCCATTGTCTGCTTTTTTATGAAGTTTCTTCTAAGTGTCTACTTTTGAAAACTTGAGATATTCTTTTAAAATCCTACGAAATACTGAAATGCAATTACCAACCTGTTCTAAGTTAAGACCCCAGTGCTGGCCCTAGGAGACCAGTGCTGGATTACAAAAGTAACGCGATCGTACTTTACCTGCATTCTGAATTTTCTCCCATTGAATAACATTGTCAGATTTTCATTGAAAAGTTTCTAAGTGTGAACTTTTAAAACATCTTTATATTCATGAAAATTCACTACAGTAACTAAAACGTTTTTGCTAATCTGGTTTCAGCTCAGACCCCAGGACTGAATCCATGATCTAGTCCTGGACCTACCAAAGTAATCTGCATAGTAATCAACTGTACTTAAATGTAAAAAACCCATTGAGCTCAATGCTGTAGTGTGTTTTAGGATTGTGTTGCTTACTACCAATACTGTATTCACTGTGTGCACAAACTTTATTGCTCCTTTGCAAAGTAATAACATGAGAGTACTCATAACGAGAAAAGTATATTTTTATAACTGTTGGTTCTAAAAATAAAACAACTATATCTGTGGATATATAAACAATTGGCCTGGAGTTCAGTCCTTGAGTGTGTGAAACCTTTTGCTGATTAAGTGTGTACAACAAATGCTTTACACGGTCCTCTGGTACTGCCTTACTGCTCGACCAAGCTACCACTTTGGAGAGTAAGGTCAATTCTGACTTTAGCCTCTGTTATACCTCTGGGGTTGGTGGACTCTATACACACTGTACTTCATTCTAGTCCAGTATATATAGATTCACTTTCTCACACTGGGACAGAATAGGTCCCCTGCATGCCTATAGAGTTTCTGCGCTCCTGCCAATAGTTTCCTATAGAAAATATTTTTTTTCCACCTACGCACACACAAATTACACGAAAGTGCACAGAGGGCTCCCTACGACACGGAATGACATCCAGACCTAAGCTAAGTGGTTTTGAGTAGAACACCAAATTGCTCTCTTTTTCTGAGTGAACCACTTTCAGCTTAGTAGAGTGAACATGCCTTTTTACCCATGTCACTAGAGTGAGGCCTTCTGGCCCACTCATGTTCCACTGCTGTGTGCTTAAGTCACCCATGGCCTACATTAGGATGGATGTAGTGCCCAATGCGTGCCTGTTTCTGCATGTGAGGATGATTGGGTGCCTGTGAGTGGTGCTGTGCATGTAAGAACGTGCTTGTCTGCATGAGCGCTCTGGTATGGATGTGTATCTGTGAGTGATGCCATACATGGAGGACAGCGCATCTCACACAAAGATGCTCTGGGATGGATGGATGGATGTGATGTAGTACAGGGCATGGAAGACTGCATGCATGTATTGAATGTGCACACAAGCATGTATGTGTGTGTGTGTTAAGGATACAATACATGGAAGCTTCAGGTTCCTATGACTTGTTGGGACGCATGAGAAGGTGGAAGAGTCCCCAACACAGACTTGTGGATTGCTGCATTCCTGAGAGCTAGGAGGGATACACATACTGGAGGAAGGAAGAGCCAGGCTTGTGAGTAAACGTCAAAGGGGCTATGTGATTCTGTAAGAAGTCACTGGTCAAAGTGGACTGGACACATCTCAGGAAGCAGATTCAGCTGATAAGAGAATCATATAGAGTAGGGCTGGGACCTTGTTAGCCTCTTAATAAACATGCATCAGTGAGGCTCACATACAGGAGTTATCCTGTAGTCCCTCCCATGGCCTGTGTTTTGGGGCTATCAAGATTGGAGAGACTCCTACTGTGACAGACTGCTTTCTGCAGAAAGGATAAGACAGTGGAGTGGGTGCTTCAAGGTGAGAACTCGCCCATAATACGAACTTCAGAGACACTAGTTCACATTTGTGTTTGGAAATGGATTATAAAACGAAAAGTTACAGATTCCCAAATTGTCAAAATGAAGCTGTTCATGATTGAGAAAAGCTCAGCATGACTTCTGCATGTTGTGATCGGGGCTGGAACTGGAGATCTGGCAGTCTCCCAGCTGGGTAGGGGAAAATAACCAAGAGAATGAACACTTGCCGTTGAGCTGAAGCACCAAGTTCTGTCTTATCCAAGACCAATGGAACATGTGAGAAGGACGTTGTCTGGAGGGAGCAAGGTCCAATGAGGATCCTGCCAAGTGGTTCCCGGGAAGCAAAGTGAGAGATTCTGGTCCATCTGAATAGGAGCACCAATCAAGTTGGCTACCCATGCGAGCTGTGGTGACCTCCCTATGCCAGGTGGGGCCCACGGAAATGTAATGGGGATAGCTGGAAGTATTTTGAGATGTGTGCCTGTGTTCACCCTAAAACTACTTCCTCCCTGGGAAACCTTGGACTGCAAGACCAGCGCTACCATTGAGAGTCAAGTGCTGAAGGAGTACTTGGTGCTAGTTGCTCAGAGCCCATAGCAGACTGAGCACGGGGACAGCAGGAGTAAAAGGCCTCAACCACAACAGTTGGGCCCAGCAGCTCCCGCTAGCTCCGTGGCTCTCTGATCAGGGTTGTGACAGATGCCAATGCAATTATAGTTAAACAACGTTCTTAGATGATGCGGATAGCCTTACCCACACCAGAGACCAAGACCCACACACGAGGTGGAGTGTCCATTTCGCCGATGGCTCTAGCAAGGATTTTGGTGGTCTTGAGTCTGCTGGAGACAACTTCGTTCTTAAAGTCCTCGTTCCATCTAAAAACAGAGAGAAAAGACTGTGATATTCCATCTTTCTCCCACATCAGGCTAAAAGAGACATGTCTTAACATCACTCATAAAACCGGAGATAATCATCTATCACTTTCATGTTTAGTGTGAGGAAATAGTATTGTTTAGCAACTCGTAAGGAAAAGGAGAGTTTAAGCAAGCAACATAGATACATTGAACATTCATTTGATATTAGTCCCCTTAATGGAGGCTCATTTTGAGTACAAAGTCAATATGCTTGAATTGGCGTGCACCTGTTACATGACCCCGATAAGCTACATAGGCCATGCCTAGGGACTTAAATGGGATAAGAGGTTTAACTGGAAACCAAGAAAGTCACACAAAGCAGGTATCATATGGTCATAAAAGTGATTTTTTTTTTTTTTTACTTTGTCATTTTAAGAAAAACAGTAGGCCACATTATACAGTGATGGAACAGCCGTTATTCAAGGAGAGTATAAAATCCACATTTTCTTTACCAATAGCTACATTTCTCAGTGTCGACCAGAAGTGGCTCCTTTGCTAAGCTTTCCCCCCAATATTCCATTGCACCATGCTATCATAGTTGGTCCTCTACATAGCGCACTCTCATTCAGGCATCCTCGCTCTCACTGCGCTACTGAGTTCTCTCCATACACTCAGGTCCTCTGGCAGTTTAGCATCTTTCCTTTTAATTTTCATTTGCACCTCTTCAGCCAGCGCCCATTCCAATACATCCCGACGCCAACTCTCTATCATGGGGGACCACTGTCCCATTCATGTGATAGCCACCCTCCGCTGCACCAGGACCATGGCCAATTGTGTAAATTCAAATATCATCTTTCTCTTCTTTGGCCTTTTAATATTGCCCAGGAAGAAGGCCAGTGGGGTTTTAACAGTGGAGGTTTAGTAATAGATGGGCTGCTCTGTTCTTAAGTTTAGCAATTTAATATTTTAGTTGATCGAATAACCTTAACTAGAATAGTCTAAACTGGCAAAAACAAAGATGTTGACCACCATAACTGGAAGTGGGAAAGCAAGACTGAAGAGAAATTTACTTCTGAGTAGTTAAAATAAACAGCTTTTGGCTACCATCCTGATCTGAGTATGCATAGAAAAATGGAGTATGGACAGGACTAGCGAACATTTCTAGTTGTTAATATACCCTTTGTGGCCTTTCTTGTAGTCGTGTAGCCTATTGCCACTTCTCGCTTCTGATTTTTTAGGCTTTCCAAATCATCTCTCTGTAAAAACGGTTCTTTCTCTACTATAAGAGATTTGTGAATGTTAAAAACTTGATCTCGAAGGAATCAACTAAGATTCAAAGCTATGCATTTAGGATAAAGACTTCAAAAAAACATCCCTGGTTAATGTAAAAAGTATCCAACCTATTACTAACACTGCTTCACCTATTCAATGTCACCTATTTTATGCATCTACTGTTGACTGTTCTAATTCATTAAAAGCATTTTCTAGTGGCACTCCATTATGGTTTGTACCCTGGTTCTGCTTTTCTCCATCTTATAGCATTATTGCACCCTTCATTTAATGGTATCATCCATTCTATTTCTTCTTTTTTCTCCGACAGAAATCGAAGTTCTAACGAAGTTTGCTTAAGAAAGTTATGCTTTGTATTTTTACTTAGAATTAAATTGTTTTGTAAGATACCGACATATTGCCTTTGGTCTACACGCGGGGCTTGTAAGACTTCTCCACTGATTGTTAGGTTATTAACTTACATTAGGTTAGCTAATGAAGTTCATTGCCTTGGAGGCCTTTGGTCTGTGACCACCACTGGATCGGCATTTGTGGAGTCCAGTCCCCTTTGAAGAGGGATGTGATACTGATAATCTGGGGGTGGCTGTGAAAGATCTTGATGTCAGGGTTCTCGTGAAAGAAACCAGGACATCAATATAAGAAAATGAGGATTAAATGATTTTATAGAGAACCAGCTTTTAGATATTCAAGTCATCTTTTGCCACATTGGCTTTTAGAATGGTAAATAGAATGTACTACAGGGAGAGCTGGGGAGCTCCACTAGGGACGGATCAATGTGGTCTGACTTCTTCAAAAATCAATTAAGGTAAAGTCATCGATTTTGAATGGAAGCGCTCTTTCCTCAGCACACACTTACACGGACTGTACTGCAGTATTCCAACCAGGATTGCACAAGGTCCCTTTTCCACAACATGAGCTAAAAGCTGGTTCTCTGTCTGGTGACAGAGGGCTGTTGCATAAAGAAGAGGTTGGGATGGAACCAATCCCCAAACTTTTTCAGTGAGGCCAATTCCTGGGACTGTGGAAATAGGGAGTGTCACGAGGTTGTCAACTAGTACCCATGATCTCTGTCAGAGTGTCTCTGATAAAAAGACAGCTTCCTTTCATCCAGCAATGTATGCAGCAAATACGGATTTTGTTCTGATATTTGGAGCTGTTCCTCAGAACATCTTAGGCATTTATAAATGAAGTTCTGGATAGTACTCCAGACAGATGTCTTCAGCTACAGAACGTTTGGTGCCCAAGTGGCCTTACTCTTTAATAAATGCCAAGTAGGACAGTTTTCTGTTCTACGTGATCTTGGAACTCGTGCAAGATTTCAGCTTCCAAGATCTTGCTCAGGAACAGAACATATACAAAAAAGTGATGGATGGAATAGTTGAACTAATCTCAGCCTCTGATAATTACTTGGGTCACATCCCTGTTTATTGTTCTTTTGCTCACTATGCCACCTCAGTTTGGACCCAGTCATATGCAAATCAGTCTTGATCCTGCTCCAATGGGAAGTATGGCCCGAAATGCCAGGCCAGGTCCTCCCTGATAGGTAACACAATCAAACCAGGGGCAGTTTCGCCCTAGTCAGGGCTCATCAGCTAGGTATGTGCATACTTCAGGAAATAAATGTGGCTGATAAGGCAGTACTTAGGCTGCTCTTTGTACCAGCTTTAGGTTTTATTCAACACAGTCTTATTATTGCAGGGCTCTGAAATAACTGAAGCACACTGGAGTCCGATATCACACAGAGCCTGCCTTAAATTCATATACTTTGAGATAAATCACATAACTTACCTGCCCCCTTGGAGCTTAAACAAAATATATCCATGGCTAGAATCAACATGCCCGAGATCTAGAATCCCGGAAACCAGATCTTTTTTATACGCTTTGGTCCTAATCCAGTGTTAGCCGACTATTGGATACTACTGATCAACAGCTGATTGATGAGTTGGACTGGCCTGGATATGCTGGAGAGCTGCATGCTACGTTTGTTCCCATGCTCCAGAAATCAAAGGTGAGCAAGAAGTTTATTGCTCATGACTTATTCAACGGAAATAGGCACAAATGCACTGGAATGGAGAGTGCAAATCTGTACATGGAGGTTAAGAACGGAATAAGAAAACCAGAACTGACAGGTTTGCGCCGAACTCAATGGTAGAAAATGTCGAAAATTGGCGGTGTATGCTGTTCAGGAAGACCTGTATGTTTAATTTAGGTGGGATGAGAAATCCCAACTACAGAGTAGATGACATGGCATTAGTGGCCAATTGTATACATATACCCACATCTGCATTTACAGCTCTTTACGATCGCATAACAAAATCAGGACCCCCCCTGACACTCCCCATATGACACCTTGCAATTGTGGGTACACCCTCACTAATACCCACAGCAGAACAAGCACAATAATAGGCTTCCTTAAATATTCATTTGTTCTTTTCATCTTTTACATACATTCAACTGATTTCCTCACATTAGGAGTTGACTAGATTACTAGGCACCTGCAAGAGACAAGATTTACTTTGCTATTATGTTTATTTAGTCATTCATATTATGAGGTCTATGTGTACTCTTAAGACTGGCGGGTGACATCACTCTGTAACTCTGGGATTCAGTAGTAGATTGTAACATGATTCAGCACATGATCAGAATCAGTAATATATGTTTTTAAACATTGTGGTCTTATTGCATGCTAATGCCCTCAAAATAAGTTCTGTTGGAAAGATGCACTGAACAATTTGACAGTGGATGGAGCTAAGGAGCAGATGTTGCCTCAATAGTTTTTGCTGGACATAGCCTGAGTGGGAAGTTAGATGTGTTGACCCTTCCTACAGCACGAAGTAGCTGGGAGAGGCACACCTTTGAGAATGAGATGGAGGAAACCTCAGTCGCGAAGTATAAGGTAAGAGGGGGGTATTTTCCAGAGTATAAAGGCTGGTGCTCTGAACTTCTGCTAGAATAGGACGTCTTTTCAGTATTTGGGGGAGGCGCAAGTTAAACATTCTTAATTGCTTCCAATTAAAAGACTCCTCCAAAGGTTTCAAACAACTTGCTGTTTTGTTATGTTTCATGGCCGATTACTGCAGTGTAGTAGACCCTGGTCACATGAACCATCGTTTGGAAACCCATGATGTGGGCTTTATTAGTTGTCAATTCTGTTTTTACATTGTTCAAAGTGAGAAATCCTCAGTTATATCGAAAAGACTTTGCAGTGTTTCTAGTACCCATGCGTCTCAGGGAAGCTGATAAGACTGGTCACTCTCGAGCATGCTAGCACCTGGAATGGAATGGGTGTAAAGTGTCTCTAGCCTTATAGTAACATGATTCTGTAGTTTCTGATTCCATCTTTGTGTGTGTCTTTCTATACGGTGTGCTGGGGTTGGAATCTTATGGTTCTGTGGGAGGCAAAGCAAGAGGTCACAGTAATAAGCTGTGAGCGAGATACATATCACAATAATGGTATTTTAATGCTCATCAGGTTGTTGGTGAGTACATCATTACTTTCAATTAGTGATGAGATGCTGTCATTCTTGGACTGAAGTTAAAAGTCTTTTTTTCATGGAACCCAAATCTACCTGCAACTACCTGGACAATAAATTGGATCACGTGCTTATGAGAAATTTGCAGGCTCCACTGATGCAACTATTTTGTGTCAAATACTGGTTCTATGTGCTCCATTCCTCGCTTAGGGTCTAGGAGAGAAGAATGCTAATTGTTCCTGTGTTAGGATCTTGTTTTCAATGACTGCCAGAGCGCTCTTTGCCTCATCTCTCCACTCCAACCTAGAGATGCTTCTCTGACTCCTTTGACAGGGAGACCAGAGTCACTACACATACACTGTACCTAATTGTTTTATTGACGCCTGATGCAAGATACATGTGTTTTTTGCTCCTAAAAGGCAGTCTGACTCCATTTACCTCAATGGCTTTTGGCAAAATGCATGCAGTCAGCAGTAAAGTTGGAGAGCTTTGTTGAATGAAGTCCAGACAACAAGAGAGCCTTTTCCCCCATCTCTCTTGTTCTTATGCAGCATCGTAATTGTAACCTTGTAGAGACTTTAATGCTCAGATGTAAAGAAATATAGGTCAGTATAGAGGTTCCCTTCATTGTTTGTTATAGACTGTTACTCCCTCCTCTAGACCTTAAAGTATCACAGGGAGTCCCCATTCACCTATGTCACCTGCCGTTGTTGGGTGCCAACTGCTAAACAGAGAGAGAACTACATCAGAATTTGGAGTGGTGCACTACCCAGGTGACCAGTTCAATAAATATGTTCACTTGTAGGGTTGTCTCAAAAATCAATTCTTTAATTTCAAAGTCATCCGACAAATCAAAGTTCCAGCCAAGGTGTTTAGTTCATTAAGCAATTAACTTTTTCAGGGCTCCGTTGAGCCCGTCTTAATTGATACAACCAAGCGAGAGTTCCGCAGGTTGCCAGTAGTTGCATTGTTGAAACAGGTGTGGCCTCCTTGATAAGGGCCAAGATCCATGGTTCTGAGAAAGCAGTACGCCTGGGTGTGTCCCGATCTGGTTGTATCAATTAAGACGGGCTCAACTGAGCTGGCCTGCACCACGCGCATCACAGGACACAGCTGTAGGATGAACCTTTCTCCTCGCCGTCCCACCGAACAACTATCGCCCTGATGTTGTTCATTTCTTAATGAACAAAACGCGTTGGCTGGAACTTTGTTTTGTCTGACGACTTTGAAAATAAAGAATTGATTTTTGATACAACTCTACAAGTGAACATATTTATTGAACTGATCACCTGGGTAGTGCACCACTCCAAATTCTGGTGTGGACCTACATCAGTTTGTACAAATATCAAACCCTGATCTCAGTCCGAAGATTGGTGCCAAGTGTCAATTGTAATATTTGGGGTAGACATGTGTCGTGTCTGTTCTTTGGGTAAGCATCGATCCTCCACATGCTGATTGCCGGTGCAAAGGGTCCTGAGTGTGAAGTCCAGATGAAAGCAATAGAGCTTGTCGAGTGATATCTGACATAAGAGCATGATACAGCAATATAGACAACAGAATTGTAGTGTGTTGTATCTTGTTTATTATTGTTCTCGTGCTGATGATTCTTACCTAGTGTGCACATGCCTGAGCATGTGTACAGAATGTATATATGTATTCTTTTAAATGTAGAGACGCTCTCAGAAGCCAGGTGTCCGTTGTACTTGGTCAGTTGCTACTTGGACTCCTGGCTGATGAGGCGCTCCTCCTGTGATTGGAAACCGTATCAATAAACCTCATTTGGATTACATTCCTTTTCTGGATTTCTTGTCCTCTACATATTGGCGACGATCGGGATTGTTTCCATCACCGACCCACCCACGCTAAAAGGATTTTTGACGAATTTGCGTCAAATTTGAACTCAGCCAAACGATCCCTCGATGACCTTTTTATACCAGGCTGGTTTATTTGGGCAATTCAAGCGGATCTATGGATTATTTGGGCCACGTTTACACTACGGAGGAGCGGATTTAAATTTGTTCCATTGACACTTTTCCGGATTTAAGTGTCGTCGGCGTTTTGACTGGAGGCGGTAAACTATTTTCAGAGACTTTGGTCTACGTTTGAAACTTGGATCTGTCTTCGGATTTACTGTAAGGGTTAAATGTAAACTTGCCTCGGTTTACATTTTGAATTACGCGCTTACCGGTCTTCTGGAACTCCGGCATCGCGTCTTGGAACCCGCTTACAGCCTTCCTCTGGAACTCTAAAGACGCGTGGAATCCTGGGATTCACGCCTACGACGCTACGCACGGACGTCACGTCGCATGGTTGACGCTACGCAGGGCAGCCATTTTGGTAAAGGTTGAAGCTTCTCGCTTCTGATTCAGTTATCTACGTGTGATCGTAGTACGATTTCGGCGATTCACACGCCTCACGGACAAGTCAAGCAACAGATCAAGCTTTAACCCTGCGTGTGAGCTCGGCGATTCACACGCCTCACAGACAGATCAAGCGACAGATCAAGCTTTAACCCTGCGTGTGAGCTCGGCGATTCACACGCCTCACTACCTACAAACTTAATTCTAACAGTAACTATATTTGGTGCCTTTGATCAAAACGTTTTCTTTCAACAAATTGTGTTATTCAGGTTTTATTGTTTTTCTTTGTTATATGTTTTGCAAATTTATTCTCTTGTTATATTTGTAACATGGCTTCTGTTAGGGAGGTCACTCAACCCCCTCCTTTCCTTGAGAAACCTGGAAAACCTACGTTGTTGTGGTCGGAGTGGTTTGGCCTGTTTGAAAACCACATTTTAGCAATTGATGCTTCTGACTATTCTCCTCCTAGGAAGTTTGCTCTTCTTTTTGGCAGTCTTGGGTTGGCGGCACAACGCATTTTTAAGAGCCTGGTTCCCATTCCCCCTCCAGCTGCTGATTCAGGTGATAATGAATGGAATATTTATATAGAGGCTATTGCCAGATTAAAGAAGCAATTTGAGGAATCTCCTAACATCATGCTGGAGAGACACAATTTCTATAAGAGAAAACAAAAGGAGGATGAAAAAATTGACGAATATATTTCAGCATTGAGGGTGTTAGCTATCACCTGTGATTTTGGCCCTTTGCTGGACAATTACATTCGTGATCAATTTGTGTTCAATTGTTCTTCTACCAAAGTGAAGGAAAGAATTCTTAGTTGTAAGAATCCTTCATTGTCCGAAGTTATCGATCTTAGCCTTAGTATTGAAAGATCTGTAACTTCTACTAAAGCCATGGCTCTTGATACTGTCACTAAGGTTAATTTTATTTCAGATGATGTGTCTGACGATGGCTTATATGCTATTTCTAGTAAAGAAACTAAAGAAAAGTGGCAGAATAAAACTAGTGGTAATGCAAATAAACAAAATTTTTGTTTTAGGTGCGGGTCCAAATTCCATATTGGGAATTTCAAAGGGTGTCCCGCAATGAACAAGCGTTGTGTTTTGTGCAAAAAAGTTGGACACTTCCAGAAAGTTTGCAGATTTCAAAAGAAATCTGTCAAGGTCAACTATGTAGATATGGATGAGTGTAATGACACCTTTGATAACTTAATGTTAATGGTGGAGTGTGATGATTCTGAGCCTATTAAGGGACCTTTGTGTGAAGCCATAATTGACAATGTTAGATTACAGGTAATGGCTGATTCTGGAGCTCCCATTACTATACTCAGGGACTCTACATTTTTTGATAAATGGGGAAAGGATGTGAAATTAAGTCAATCTGATGTTAATTCAAAAGCTTTCGGCGAGAAAGATATTGACATGTTAGGCTTTTTCTTAACGAGTGTGGAGGTCCTGGGTAGGTCCATTATTACAAAAGTCTACGTGGCGATTAAAGGAAAAGATATCGTAGGTTGGAAAGACCTCGCTAAAATGGGTTTATACCTTGTCCCAGGGGATGAAAATCCAATTAAAGTACGTGACTTTCCTATCTGCTTTATTGAGGATGCAAAAATTGACAGAGCCGATTTGCTAAGTGAGTTTAAAAATGTATTTAGTAATAAAATTGGCCTGGTGAGTGGCGCAGAGCACAAGATTAGACTCATCCCTGGAGCATCCCCTGTTTTTCATAAGGTCCGTCCCGTTCCCCTTAGTGTCAGGGCGGAACTTAAAAAGATGCTTGAAGACCTGGTTAAAGACAAGATCATAGAACCTTCTGAATCCTCCCAATGGGTTGCGCCCATCGTCGTAGCACGCAAGAAAAATAATGAGATCAGGCTATGCGCAGACCTCAGGGGTCTCAATAAAAACATTAAAATTGACTGTCATCCTCTCCCTAAAATTCAAGAACTGTTGGCAAATCTAGGCGGTGCCAGATGGTTTTCATTGTTGGACTTAAAGTCCGCTTACCATCAGATTCCCTTGTCTAAGGATTCCCAAGAGTTAACAACCTTTGTGACCCCATTTGGAGCTTTCAAGTTTCTGAGGCTCCCATTCGGGTTGGCTTCAGCAGCTAGCGTTTTCCAAAGGTTAATGGACTCTTTGTTTGGGGATCTGGTGGGGGTCCAAGCATATTTGGATGACATTTTGATTTTCGCAAAAACAATGGATGAGCATAATGTTCGACTTAAAAAGGTTTTGTCCATTCTAGGCAGTAGAGGTATGACGGTCAGGGAAGGCAAATGCAAGTTTGGAGTGTCTGAATTAGAGTATTTGGGTCATTCAATTTCGAATTCTGGCATTAGACCGAAATTTTCTGTAGTTAGGGCTTTAACGGAAGCTAAACCTCCAAGTGATAAAGATGCTCTACGTTCGTTTCTGGGCCTAGCCGAGTACTATGCCAGATTTGTTGAAGGGTACGCTCAAGTGGTGGAACCTCTGAGGTTACTTCTTAAGAAAGGACAAAAGTTTGTTTGGTCAAAAGATTTGGATGAGACTTTTGCTAAAGTCAAGGATTTAATTGTCTCGGCACGTTCCCTTCAGGCGTTTAGGGATGATTCCATGTGCATTATTGCAGTAGATGCGAGCATGAAAGGTCTTGGAGCTGTACTTTGCCAGCAAGTGGAGGGCAAGGAACACACGGTAGCTTTTGCCTCTAGATCTTTGAAGGAGTTTGAAAAGCACTACAGCACAATTGAAAGGGAGGCGTTAGCCTGTGTGTGGGCGGCTCAAAAGTTTAAAATGTACATCTGGGGTCGCAAATTTGTTATACTATCTGATCACAAACCTCTTTCATTTATTTTTAGCAAAGTTTCAGGTACCAATAGTCTTTCCCCTAGGCTGACTAGACTGGTTTCTAAACTGCAGGAATTCAATTTCGAGTTAAGGCACATCACTGGGGGTAAAAACTTCAGAGCAGATTGCTTGTCCAGAATGTTAATGGACAAAGATGATGAGGATGACTTAGTTGAGGAAGATGTGGAATGTGTCTCTATGGTGGATGCTATTGAGGAGTGGAATTCAGTCATTTCTGAAAAGGATTGGTTAGAGGCTAGTGAGATGGATGGTGTTTTATCTCAGGCTTTGGAGTTTTCAGCCAAGACTTGGCCAGACGTTAGGAATCTCTCTGGGGATCTAAGGAATTTCGCTCAGGTGGCAGAGGAACTCTCAGTCAAGGATGGAGTTTTGTTAAGAGGTGATAAGTTCGTCCCGCCCAGTGGTTTAAGGAACACTCTTATCAAGCTAGCCCACGAAGGTCACCTTGGTGTGACCAAGACTTGTATGAGAATCAAAGCCCATTATTGGTGGCCGGGTATTGACGCGCAGGTAAGGGCTACTGTGGACAGTTGCGAAGAATGTTTGTTGTCTGATAAACATTGGAAGACTCATCAGGCCCCTTTACAGCCTTCTCAATTTCCAGGGATGGCCTGGGAGAAAGTTGCTTTGGATTTCTCCGGCCCATATAAAGTTCTTCCTGAAGGGAAGAGGTACCTTATCTTAGCAATTGCTTACTTCTCGAAATGGATGTATTATAGGTTTGTAGAGGCTCCGGATTCGAATAATACCATTGCTTTCCTTGAAAGATTGTTCTTGTTAGAAGGAGCCCCGCGAACCTTAGTAACTGACAATGGAACCCATTTTGTCTCTGACAAGATGTGTAAATTTTTGAAAACACATGATGTGAAACAGTTGAAGGTGGCACTTTATTCGCCCTCATCTAATGGTCTAGTTGAGCGTGGGAATAAAGTTTTGAAAGAGGGAATTCAGACAGCCATAGCATCTGGGGTGGATGTTTTCAAATTTTTGGAGAAGAAAATTTGGAATTATAATGTCTCACCCCATTGTACGACTCAAATGTCCCCTTTTCAATTGTTGCGGGGAAGGGATTTCCATTCTCCTTTGTTTCCTGCTTGGTTAAGGAAAGTGGAGGGCTTGCAATTTCCTCCTGTTAGGGATAATGTTGACTTCTCAGTCAAACAGAAACAGGCAGTAATGAAGGAAAATTATGACAAGTCAAAATGTGTAAAAGACATTCAAATGTTGGTGGGGGATTGGGTTATGATCAAGAAGCCCTATAAAGTTGCTAAAGGTTTGTCTATGTTCTCAAGTCCTGTACAAATCCTTAAAGTCAGTAAAAATGCAGTCTTTTTGGGGGACAAAGGTTGGTGGAACGTGAGACAATTGGCAAGGTTGACTGCAGATCAAGCGGCCCTCATTTCTAGGAGGAAAAATCTATCCACTCAGGAGGGTTGTGATTGGTCTCATTGGCTTCAACCAAAAATAATTCAAGCTAGCGTAGCTTTGCCTTCTACAGCACCTGTTCCATCTAATAATGCTTCCCCTGCTGTTGTTTCCCCTGCGGTCCCGTCTTGCAGTCGCAGTGGTCGCATTAGAAGACCCCCTGCAAGATATAACGAGTTTATATCTTTTTAATTGATTAATTAATTCTCTTTTCTGTATTTGTATAAGGGGGAAGGTGATGTAGTGTGTTGTATCTTGTTTATTATTGTTCTCGTGCTGATGATTCTTACCTAGTGTGCACATGCCTGAGCATGTGCACAGAATGTATATATGTATTCTTTTAAATGTAGAGACGCTCTCAGAAGCCAGGTGTCCGTTGTACTTGGTCAGTTGCTACTTGGACTCCTGGCTGATGAGGCGCTCCTCCTGTGATTGGAAACCGTATCAATAAACCTCATTTGGATTACATTCCTTTTCTGGATTTCTTGTCCTCTACAAGAATCCAGTCTATATGTCAGAAGATTTATTTCCAAGAGCATGACCCACCACATCGGACAGGTCTGATCAATCCTAGCAGCAACAGCATCGAATCTGCTAAAGCTCTGGAACATCATTAACATTCCAAGGGATTAAGAACATTAAAAATACAGTGCGAGCAAATAAAAACAACAACCTAAATAACAAGTAAATAAAGTAAAACCTATTATTACAAGAATGCGTAACATGTTATGCACCAGAAATGGCCCAGCCTAAATGGTGCCAACGCAGCAACCCTGCACATTTGCTCTTTGGATCCAACACCACTGCTTTCAACTAGCCAGACAACACTGGACCGTATTCAAGCCACATTCATGACACGAGAAACTTAGAGACTAAAATGTATTTTTAGCATCTCTGTTTGTTAAAAGGGATGCTCTAAATATATATCTGAGACAGCTGCCTTTAAATAAGCAGAAGTGATGTCCCAAATGAACATATGTAATGAAGTATATAAAGAGCACAAAACAATATGATGCAGCTCATACTTTGACCTCCACATATACAACTGTAGAATTCTTGTAATGAAGGCCCTCCGTTGGCTGCAAATTTAAGAAAGGTCATAGTTCAAAACTTTGTCCGTTGCCCACAGGCTCCTGAATTAGTACTTCCAGGCTATGTTCTTACTCTGGTGTACAGTCCTGGGTCATGTGTCTATCTCCTGTTGACTGTGTGAGGAAGTTGCCTCAGTTCTGCCAGAAGAGTTGGAGAGTTCATTGGGAAAATGACTGAGCTTGTATGAACATAGCTCCTAGTGGGGTGTTTTACTTACGACTGATCCAGTAATTTGTTATTACTTCTCAGTTTGGACAGTCATTCATTGTAATACGATTAAACCAAACTGTTCGAGCCTTAAAAAGAAACCCACTGCTTGCAGTCTGGCTTCCTCAACTGAGAAACGGTTCAGAGGAAGGCCACAACATTTTCAAAGACCCCCTTTCTTCCATAGCGCCAGAAACGTGAAGGACTTGCTGAGGTCTGGTTCCACCGAGGATTGGCTCACCCCTCTTGCCTCAAGTGCAACCCCCCTCCCCCCTTCCATGGTAGCCATTCAAACACCTAAGACTGTCATTTGTACTTGCTCACTAACAACACGTTATGGCCAGGGCTAACCTTTCTTCCATATTAAGGATCTACCAATACAAACACAAAGGATGTTCAGAGTCCAGACAAGCCCGTCTCATTGGAGCACAGCTCTGCCATGCTGACTGGTCAGGCCTGCCTGTGCCTCATTTCTATCCACCAAAAGGCTCTAAAACTCTCAATAGGCAGCATACAGCTCTCTACAAACTTTAGGCAAACGAAATCAATAAAATCAGCAACACAAACACAAAGTGACTTGCACAATTATCCGCAACATCACACAGCATTGTTTACAGCACCGCAAAGACCCTATTAGGATAAAATCTTATCGTACTTCACCACAGCTTCATCCCAAAACATCCTAACTTGTCATGCCTTTGTAGCACCCAAGTTCGTTACCACAGTTCCACACAACCGCAAAGGGCAGAAGTAAACTACGTGTGCATCATAAACAGGCCTTGAAAATTAACTATTCCATCTCCAACATCTGCCAAAAAGGTTGGCGATTCAAGAATAACGAATTGGGATCCTACCACTCCTATTTAAGGGTCAGCTTAAAAAACAGAGAATATCTGTCTAGTGAAAAACTAAAGAGATACACTTTCTTTTTTAACACATCGGTTTATTGTTTTTAGAAAACACAGAAGAATAAAAATAAAAGGGCACCCATCACAGCAGCTCACAAATACAGAACATCACGCTCATATTGCTAGTGACATGATTTTCACGAGAACAGCTTAAATACTTCAAGTACTGGTGTATAGAGAACTTGAAAACCACAAGTTCCATATTTTCTGATGTTTGTGGACGCATCCTCTCAATTTGTTTATTTCCCTCCTCACTTTGCGGCAGTAGGTCATACCTCGAATCCAAACAGACAGAGGAGGTGGTGCAGGTGACCGCCAATAACTCCTCCCTGTGAATCCCTGCTGGACATAAATACCACTCGCGGCCCCCGCTACGCGGGAGCCGCTCGCAGTCGTAGGATCTGCTCTACATCGTCTTGGTGTTTCTTAAAAAGCCCTAACTCTTGCTCCAAACGGGACTGCTGCTGATTCAAAGGGCTACTGTGATACCTGGAGCTGTTTGACATTTTCTCTGCTGGAAGCTTACGGGGCTGCGGGACTGCGAGGCCCAGAGGTCTTTGCGCGTTGACAACCTCGCGCACCTGGTGTCTCTTCCCGCCCCTCTTCCCTGTGAATCCCTGCTGGACATAAATACGACATAAATACGACTCGCGGGCGCAGCTCCCAGTCGTGGGATCTGCTCTACATCGTCTTGGTGTTTCTTAAAAGCCCTAACTCTTGCTCCAAACGGGACTGCTGCTGATTCAAAGGGCTACTGTGATACCTGGAGCTGTTTGACATTTTCTCTGCTGGGCGCTTACGGGGCTGCAGGACTGCGAGGCCCAGAGGTCTTTGCGGGTTGACAACCTCGCACACCTGGTGCCTCTTCCCGCCACCTCCTCCTCCTATTTGAGGCATGCCCTTGAGGCTACCGCCGGACGCGCGCGGGACAAAGCACGGAGCTAAGCCCGGGCAAAGGGCGGGCCGTCTACGGCCGTCCAAGTCCGAACCAGGCCGGGCAGGGCACCCCATTTGATCGTAGGTCTGATTATCATATTATTATACAGTCTGTCAATACTACCTATAGATACGGTATATTTTTTGTAATATCTACTCTCGGATTACGGTGGATCTGTCATTATGGTTTTACGTTCAGGGAAAAGTAGATTGGTCACCTTGAACACAAACGCTGGCCTAGTTACGGGCACTCTGGACCAGTTCTTTAAAAGGACTACCAGAATATTAGAGAAGGAAATAGCCCTTATAGAAAAGCGCTTGTCGATTGACCTCCTGATTGGTAAGCGGTCTTCCCTGGGTGCAATTGGGTCTGCCGTAACACCGGCCTATGGCAACGAGTTGGCCCCCTTGGTAGTTACTAGTGCAATCCCCTGTCTACTAGTGGAGGGGTCAGCCGGTTCTGTTAGTGGGACTGTATCGAGCTTAATTGCACTTGGTTCCTTTTCTAGTGATGAAAGCCGCAGAACATCAACACCTATCTTACCTATTCCCCCCTATTTCCGTTTCCCTGTTAGAGCAAGTAAAAGATCAGGTAACGGGTGAAGGGAACGAAAATGGTCTTGTGACCCCCAAATCTGGGAAAAAGAAGAGAGGGGGTGGATATAGGAAGGGTAGTGGCTCTACATTAAGCAGATTACCCAAAACCCAAAATCTTAGGGTTTCCCCACAGTTGGTAGTCGAGCCTACAATCCTAAACGGTGTTTTAGCCAACAACGTTTCACCCCAGAATCGACAGAACTCTAATGATGATATTCTGGTTAAGATGGAAACACTAGTAAGGTCATTAATATTGCCCCTGATCAATCGAACGAAGGTAATTAATGAAAAATGGGACCAGTTAGAGGTAATTGCTAAAGGGAACACATCAAAAATGGATATGTTGATTAAAAGCATAAAAAGTAATGAAGCTAGAGTTCACCCCGCTGTACCATTAGTTAAGGCTAAGCCTACTAAAGTTGCTCATTCTGTGGTTAATGTAACTGTTGCAGATCAAAATGCGCAACCAATCTTAGCGGATAACGGCATGGTGAACAGGAAAGCTCCAGGCCCGACAGTACCAATGATGGCTCCCTCCAATAAGACTCCTACTTCTAAGCAGGGGCCGAGACAGCCTCTTAGTAATGCACCTCTGGGCAGACAACTGACAAGAAAGAGGCCCCTATGTGTAAATCTTCCCCCGGAATCAATTCCCTTTACCATTATTTTAACAGGGGTCCCAGAACTCAGTTTAGAATCCCAAGAATCAGATAGGGAACTCAAGAACAAAGCAATCTTTTGGCCGAATAGGAATAGGCGATTACCCCCGGGCTCTAATACGGAGATTTTAGGTGTGAGAAGGGTGGCCTGGTTAGGGCATAGCACTAAGGATCTCGAGGGAGATTGTATAATCGTCAACCTTAGAGACCCCTGGGCTGTAGATCATATATGCAGGAAACCACGGTTTGGCCGCTTAGGTGATATTCAATCAATAGGCCTACATTACTTTTACCCTAATGCAAATCCTGGTCTGGTACGTATGTCACAGAACTTCGCTAGGGGCAGACCCTTTGGCACAAATAGATTAGATGGGGTCTTACATCACTTGCCACTAAGAAACAGGTTTGATCCCCTCATGGGTATGGAGGGGGTGGATTGACTCTGGAAGGATTGTATTTCTAATAGGGGGGCTGTAGAGGATATGGATAGGGTCTTGGCTATTAGCCCTACGAAGAGAAGTTATGATGAAGCAGTGGGCCCATGGGGTAAACTGGTTAGCAATACAAGTCAATATACTAACCCGCTGACTGCTCATATAGTAGCCCATGGTGGAGGGAGAGGGGAAATAGAAATGGTACCGCTGGTTGATGAAAATGTTAACATCGGATTAAATCAGCGTAGTTCAGAGAATACTAAAAACATCACTCCACCATCTCTTGATGTGGTAATTAATACCATAGGAACAACTCAGGGTGAGAGTGACATGATTCAGCCAAAAGCAACAATCCCCCTGGGTGAAGGAGACAGTCGGGCTGAGGGCAGCTCTTTTCGCCTGATATCCTGGAACAAAGCTGGTCTGTCTCGGAGGCTGGAGGATCCGGAGTGGTTAAAATACATTGAATCCTTCGACATACTTTGCTTCCAAGAATCTTGGTGTAAAGTGGACTTTAGCCTGGATGGTTATCAAATGTTTAATGTTCACGCTGAGCCTTCACAAGCAGGAAGAGCTAAAGGCTCATAACAGCTATTTCCGTAAAATATAACCTAATAAAAATGGCCCTATTGATGGAATCTCCCTGGTACCGAATGCTCATGATCAAGGACTTATTTTCAGTACCCCTGCTTCTAATAAATTGGTAATATAATATATTTGATGCCAATGCTACCTCGGTTATTGAAAAACTACAGGATGAGATTGTTAAGGTGACTAACATGGTTTTCCCCCTTTTTATTATATGGATAGGTGATTTTAATTGTGCTTTGTGTAAGTTCAGTGGGACCAGAGTGTGTGGCCTGATAGATTCAACTGACCAGCCTTTGGCTCACTTTACTCACTCAAAACAGGGGGATGCTCTAAACAATATTGTTATGATTAACGAACTATGTGTCCTGGACATGCCTAGTTTCTCCAGACCAATAGGTATACCCACTTTTCAGGGTACAGGGGGCCGGGTGAGTACAATTGATTTCGCCATGGTCTCTATCAGGTTTGCTCATCTTGTTAAGGATTTTCACATTGATGTGAATCCTGCTAGCGACCATAACCCCCTAATTGTGAGCTTTGACCCTGTTTTTGAAAGAACCCAAACCCCCGGAACAGCCAATAATATATAGTCAGAACCAGGGGGTTACATTGAGGTGGGACAAGGTAGATGTGAGGAAATTGGAGGTGGATATTTTAAGAAAAACAAGGCGGGGATAGAAGTTTGTTTGACGCCCACCACTGAGCCAGACACAATAATTAAAAATGTTGAAGCACTTTTGGGAAATGTGGCCTCCCACCTCATAAAAACTGTGAAGGGGAAAAAAGAAAGCCGACCAAAATGATTTGACGCAGAATGCTCTGCTGCGCAATCAAGTTTAACGAAGGCTTTACATCAAGTACCACGGGACAGAGAGCTTGTTAGAAAATCCAGGAAAATGTACAGAGATGCGATTAATAGGCGAAAATCAGAATTAAGGGCCAAGGCCTGGGAAGATCTGGGGATAGCGGCAAAACTGAGGGATAGTAGGCTCTTTTGGGAGGTAATAAACCGACCATTTTTAAAGAGAGAAGAAAGGGGCAACATGATAGTCCATATACCGGGGGACACCTGGGTAACACATTATGGCAAAATTTTCAACCCAAATGAGGTGTTGCTAACTTCTGATGAGGAGGCTGGAGACTTTAATTTGGAGTCAGCCAAAACACTTAGCCTTTCAATCACACTCTCAGAGATAGAGATTGCCTTGAGGAAGATCACTCCATTAAAGGCCCCAGGGCCAGACACAGATCCTCTAGATTTCTTTAAACATAATGTGTTGTGTGGGCACCACTCTTATTAAATGTTTTTAGAGCAATTGTGGTGGGGCGTATCCCAACCTCCTGGCAAGAGGCGTTAGTGGTACCGATTTTTAAAAAAGGCGACAAGGGTAACCCGTGCTGCTACAGGCCGATATCTTTAATAGATGCGCTCTGCAAATTGATGGGCAGAGTGATATTGGCACGCCTCGAAACATGGGCAGAATCTGCAGGTATTATCGTGGATTCCCAGTATGGGTTTAGGAGAGGTAAGGGAACCACTGAGCAGTGTCTCAATTTGGCATTAATAATGGATAAGTACGTGAGGGCCAGGCATAGTTGTATCCACTTGGCCTTCATGGACTTATCTAGTGCCTTTGACACTGTATGTAGGGGTAAGTTGTGGCAAATTATGGAGACCATGGGGTTTGAAGAACCGCTGGTCATCCAGCTTCGTAGACTCCATGCTGCCACATCAGTGAGAGTTAGATTCGGCCTAGGTGGCGAAAAGACAAAATCTATTCCATCTACCGAAGGTGTTCGCCAGGGATGCATCTTGGCCCCTTTCTTATTCCTGGTATACACTAATGGTCTAGAAAGCTTTTTGTTGGACAGTGGTGTCGATTTTCCCCAGGCTAATGGTAAACGAATACCGATGTTGTCATATGCAGACGACACGGTCTTAATGACCCTCACCGCCAATGGCATGCAGACTTGTCTAAATGCCTTTGAAGTCTTTATGGAAGGTTTAGACCTCAGGGTCAATTTTGCTAAGTCTTTTGCTATGGCCTGCGGTCCGAAAGGGGTAAAATCTCGCAGGTACATGGTGAAGGACTCAATTATTGCGAAAGTTGACAATTTTAACTGTCTGGGTAATCTATTTAACAAAAAGCTGAATTGGGACCCCTTTATCTCAACTCGTGTACAAAAGGTTACACAATCGATTGAGGCCCTCTTCCGCTTTTCTAGTAAATCTGGTCAAAGGCCGATTGTAGAATTAAAACTCTATATAAAGCTAAATGCCTTTCTGTCGCAACATTTGGGGCAGGAGTGTGGGGGACCCAAAATTGTGACAAGAGACAAGTCATGGAAAACAAATTTATAAAGAGTCTCCTATCTGTCCCATCTGGTACCTCAAATAGCTTTTGCCATGGGGAGGTGGGTATTGAGTATGTGAGCGACATTATTCATGTGTCTCCTTTGTTGTTATGGTCTAAAGTTTGGCAATCTGAAGAACTGAAATTGACAAAGGAAATCCTGCAAGATTGCCTCAAACTTGACCACTCTATGGAGATCCCATGGCTGCTATATGTTAGGGACACTTTTTACAAGATTGGGTTGGGGCATATGTTTCAAAATCCTGATATGGGTGGTAAGGATTCCAAGTTGAAAATTAAAAATGCCTATTACACCAGTTTAGGTATCTTGAGAAATAGTGAGCGGGCACTATATAAGAGGGGTAAGCTGCAGCAGCAGTTTTACCTATCAAATATCATGCACACTCAATGGCGTATTTATTTGACCAGGTTTCGTCTTAGCTCACTACATTTTCTTTTTGCTTTTCCAAAACAAGGGGGGTGGTGTGAGAGGCTATCCCCTTCTCCCTGCAATGATAGGGTTTCACAAAGTACTCTGCACCTTATTCTTTTCTGTGCTTTGTATAAGGACCCAAGAAATCAGTTTATTAAGCCTGTTTTGTTAACCCTAGGATCCCGTTATTATAAAGAGGGCTATGAGCATTTATTGTCCTTGTCAACTCCAGTGATATGTAGTGCTGTACTTAGTTTCATTAGAGTGGCCCTCGTTATCAGAAATCGATACTGAACAGTATTATGAGTGGTAATCCTCTATAAAAGTCCACTATGTGGATTTGTTATTGAAATGCATATGCACTTTATGGAATGTGTATAAATCTGACCTGTTTGCTTCAAATGTATTGTAATCCCAATATGTAACATGTACTTTGGTTCTTAAGATAACTTTATGTTTTAATATTTTATTGATGTTTTAAATGTGTGTATACTTTTATGATTCTATTCATGAATTGAAATAAAGTTATTTGAATGGAATCGACCGCCAATATCTAGTGATATCTCTCTTAAGCAACAGGTACAAAATGCCAGCCAACAGCCTTTGGTATTGTGAATTCGCCCAAACCTGCCTGGTCCCCAAATGCTTCACCTTAGGGTCCACAGCAGGTATATGGAATAGTTATACCATGGTGTCATGAACGCTGTCAGTAGGTGAAAGAAGCAGGCCTGACCAAATAATGTGGTATTTGAAAAGTATTTAACTAAAGTAACTCATCCTGAGAAAGTTTATTTTGATACCTTGTTGGTTCTAAAATAAAACAACGATATATGTTTGATATAAAACAATTGGCCTGGAATTCAGTTCTTGAGTGTGTGAGACCAATTGCTGACTGAGTGTGTACAACAAATGCTTTACACTGTCCTCTAATACTGCCTTACTGCTCGACCAAGCTACCACTTTAGAGAGTAAGGTTATATCTACCTTTAGCCTCTGCCAAACCTCTGGGGACTGTGGACTCTGTGCACACTGTACCTTACTTTGGTCCAGTATATACAGAGCCACTTTCTTACATCAATCCATTTGAATTTGCTGATGGGAATTGATCTCTATTGGGCTATCTTCAAATATGATGTATGACTGATTTGTATAAATGTCAACTCTTCTCCTGTTTCGTAATTGATGTGTGTCAATTGTTTTATCATTGCCACTCTAGGTGGCTCAAACCAATAAAAATGTGTTCATCAAAAAAAATCCATAAAATATTTAATGTATTCATTAAAATAAAGAGGCAATAGGCTCTGCTCAAGCGTGGCTGACACACTCTATTTGATCCGACAGGTGGGAACGAGTTGTCACCAAGGTATTCAAACTGCCACCCTAGTCATATGGATGCTGCTCCCATTCAGCCTTTTTGGATAAGACGTGTCTGTGGTGAGATGGAGGGAGGGGGGTGTGAGGCGCTGGGTGAAATGTAGACAGAGGAGACATTCCTCACTATCGCGGAGGCACAGGAGGTGATTGCTGTGGGGTAAATTCCTGCAATATGCCAAACTGACGAGCATGGCATGGGATCTCTGGACAGAATTAGATTTCTTGAATAGCCGCAGCTGACGGAAACTCTCAATTATTGTGGACGGCAGGGTCAATGAGGCCCATGGTGACACACATCTATAAGACACTCAAGGCAGATAGAGTCTGGACTGAACCTGCAGCTCGGCAAGCATGGGGGAGGAACTCGCTGCACACCTGACTCATTTGGAATTGATGGAGCATGATTTTTGTAAATTAAATCTGCTCAAAGTAATCTGCCCGTAAAAGTGAATTAAACTAATTAGGATGGATTATCTCTAACACATGAAAATAAAGAGTACAACGTGAAAATGTGTAAAGGAAAACTCGACAAGTGTTTCCCCAAAGTAATGAAATTAATATAGATGATAAATATATGTTGGTAGTTGTGAAATATAGGTGAGTAGTAATTAATTAATAATTGAGGAATATCCTGTCTGTCTAATTGAATTTGATTTATGTCTCCTGAAATGCAGAGACACGACAAGCTCGAGAGAAAAGCTTTTATTCTTCCTGAAAGTCTTTATAAATCTTTTAGAAATAATTCTCTTTTTGCTAAAATAATGTAGGTCTTAGAAATGTTAGAGGATGTGCTTCTGTCCTTCGAAAGTTTCAAATGTTTTCCTTAGCATGCAGATATTAGCCTATTTCTGAATAAATTTTTTAGGGTTATTCCTGTCTAAGCAAGAGAGGAGGTTTTTTTTAGTATAAACTGTTTCATCATTTAGAAACTTATGTATCGAGTATTTCCTTTTCTTTCCTCGAGAACTGATGTAATCCATTAGGACAATAGTCGTTTAGAAATGTGAGTAAAATAGAGCTCAGACGATTGTCACCTGATGGGACTTGTCCAATAGTGACTGAAAGGAAGAGAGAAAATGAAACATTTATTGGAGATCAGAGAGTGAAGTACTAGAAGAGCGTGTGTGAGAAAATGTTCATCGGCTCGTTCACAAGATTGGTGACCTGACCCTGCGTCTGTGGTGTGCTGAATGCCGTGCTGATCCTTTTACTCTGGTCGGTGTGATTTCCTACAATACCAAAAGGCTTTCCGAATTACTTTGCACATCATCGGCTAGTAATACTGCTTATGCTATACTATACACTTTCGGCCGAGGGGTTAGCTTTTCAGACTGAATGCACGCTGTGCATCAGTAATTCTAGGTTCGTATGAGAAACTGATAATCTTGCATATTTGCATTTGCAATGGTTTTTCTCTCTCTTTCACTCCTCTATACCCTTTTTGTTGATGTATTTTGATATGAGTTGCTTCGTATTGTGAATTTATTCTGTAACATTGGTTCTAAGTGAATATTATAATTTGTGTACTTGCGTTTGACCATTCATATTATGAAATAACAAGAAGAAATAATAAGACAAGAATACTGTCTGTCCTTATTCATGAGTTATTTTGTTATGTTATTGATAATTACTGATATTTCGTTTTTCCTTCATGGTGGGTTCTCATGAGGGAATAGCATTCCGATTTTCATTACTTAGTCCCTTTTAGCTCTACCAAAGATTCATCGGAGTACCTTTGTTACAGCTAACTGTGTGATAATGACTTATGGGCCTGTCAGAGTTACATTTCGAATTAAAGTGTAACGGTTAGTGTGGGACATAAGATGATAAAATCCCTCACCGCTTCCGCTGCATCAGAATTAAGCGTGGCCTGAATACTGGTGAAGAAAGTCTTGTGCAACTCTAGATTTAAATGTGACCACACGGGGGGCGTGGCCAAGATGGCGGGGTGAGCGGACGCTTCTTCCCGCAGCTCCTCCGGCCCGACTAGGCCCGAGCCCTTTTTCGGGATAGTCTACATGTTGGGTGACAAATTATTGTTGAACTGGTGGGACCTCCTGGGGATGAGACTAAGTGGAGGGAGAAATAAGACTAAATTCTTTGATGTGTATCACTGATGATGGAATTGCACAGCGACTGTACCTTTGTCTGTTACTGTTGTTGTTATTGTTTTCCTTTTCATTGGCAGGGATCCACATGCAAATGTATACTACTAACGCAACATTTTGTTTAGCCCTAACCTTGGGCTAATTGCTGAACAATGGGCAATAAAAAGAATGAAATAATTATAATAATTATAATAATAATAATGATATTAATAATAATAATAATGAGGTGATGAATGATTGTAAGGACAGAAGTTATATTTGAACATTGACTTGGAAAAAAGATGAGGCAAGGCTGAAAATTATCAAAATATTCACTCTCATTAAGGATAGTCCAATAATGGAGATACCCAGGACAGGTAATAAAAAGCAACGGTAGTGGAAAAGGAAGATGAAGCTGGAGAGCAAGCACTGTATGTAGTGTTTATACAGGGGACGGGGACGACTGGGCCCGCCTTGCAGGCCGCGTGTGGCGCGTGATATGTATAAATGTATATCTTTATATATGTAAAGCATAAACTTAGATGGTCTATAATCAAGAATGGAATATGTGCAAGGATCCAAGGAGATGATTCAGAATTGTTTCAAAGGAGAAGAATATAGTGGCAGCCAACTGCTATCCATGAACGATGTAGTGTTAGATGTGAGACCACAGGTCTTGTAGTCTAGACCTTAAATCTCACCTGCGCAGCGGGTTCAGGATGTTCTCTCCAGCCAGGTTGACAACAGCGTCACAGGGAGGCAAGCCATTAGCCTCGAGGTTGCCCTGAAATGAGAAAAGCATGAAGTCACGTCTCATTGCTTCCTCCAGAAAAATAGTGTGACCCACCCGGATTATCATCAGTGCCCCGATACTGGTTATGGAACTTACATGGAAAACATGTGTGGTTTTTTAGGTGTGCATACTACACAGATGAAAGTGTAGTACGAAACCTGCTAATGTTCAACGCTGAGGCATCAGCCAACATACATAGCCCACAAAATTACCTCACGGACCCTAATCTGTTGGCATTATCCCCACGTGTGCTCGATGTGAGCAATTAAAATGTAAACATCAAAGCCTATCTATACTATGTAAATGTCTGCATATGCAGCAATTACACCACAAACTATGCTAAGCAGCTCCCTTCCATTCCAAATGATCCACATTGACCAAAGTAGGACGGAAACACCGCAGGTCAGCAGTAGTGACGAAGGTTGCAGTCCCATCTGGAATCAAACAAGTCATCCCCAAGCAGACTAGTATTCAACAGCAAGGTGTTAAAGTTATAATGCGGTACACAAAACAAAAGTTCCAGTGTGGGAACCTGACACACATTTAAATATAATAAATCAGCAGTGCGTTCAAAGTGAAAATGTCAACGGGGTAAGAAAAAAACATAATATTCCAGCATTGAATTAATCTGGGCCCTCAGGATGAAGGCCCGCCCTATACATACCGTACATAACATAATTAATCATAAATATTGGCAAACTCTTTACGGAATGGAAGCTTGTTATGCAACAAAACAAACAAGGGTCCGTGCCAGTCAAATGGAAGTCACAAACAGGGCATTGGTAAAGTCTGCTGTATATCATCTGATATGGTTCTCAGCTTCTACGCCTCAAGGTTGACAGGTCAAGGGCGTGAAAAGGGGTTTGGAAGCAGAGAAAATGGAAGGTCGACATACTTATTCAAAGTCACATATAAAACCAGGCTTAACCTCAAATACGTGGAACCCTTCAATATCAAGGGCAAACAAAACTCAGGGTTCTACCCATTTAGTTAAATCCCAATAAAATAAAATAAAACCCAGGTAAACCGTTCAGGTTAAGCGTAAATGCACCCCAGGTGACCCAGTGAATCGCTGGGATTCCCTACCCAACAGGCCAGAAGTTCGATAATAGTCATTTCCATTTTGCAGCCTCTTCATTCTTTGCCTGTTTCTTACCCAGGTGATCTGCCCTTCCACAGGCTGGCGGGAGACAATAGTGACCTCATGACCTCTGCTCTTCAGGAGGCGGCTCAAAGAACGGCCCACAAATCCTGTCCCACCACCTGATGAGAAAAAAAGACAGTGTGTTACATCTGGCTAAACAACTGTGCTGATTTAGTCTACATCACGGAATTCTCGGTGCTGGGTTGTCTGTGGCTCTCACAGACTCAGTTAGGCCTACGAGGCATAAGCTGGCGCAAAAATCCCAATGCAAATAGCATTTGGGTTTTTGTGCTCACTCAATACCTGTGCTAGGTGTTCTTTAACCTGGCCATCCTTCACCCTCCTTTCCGGTCCTCTTGAGTTCTCAGTACTCCTTTGAGCACTATAAAGAGCAATTTCCTTTATCTGTCATTTGACCATCTGGGTTTTCGTTTTTTCTTAGTTCCATCATCTACACACTCCTCACACTGTGAAGAACTACTATAGAGTGTCGTAGATGCTGTATTGGACCACTCCACAGATTTAATCTAGAAAGTTTACACAAGTGACTTTATACAGGCCTGTAAATCTGTGCCAGTGGTGCTAACACATTTGAAGCAATTTTATGTCTTTTAATCACAAAACAAAAGCATTTTTAACTTTGTACCTTATTTCAAATTGTTTTATGTATGTAAAATCTCTGAAATTAACCTTTAAGGTTCTGAATGCAATGGTTTTAATTAATCATGCATAATAAATGGACTTCCTCACACTGTGCTTTCTTCTGATGTTTGTATTATTGAATTTTGGATGTCCTCTCGTTTTCATCCCCTGATTTCTCCCAATTCCTTTCCTTCCTTGCCCATTACTCTTCCGAGTTTTCGCCTGTTTTTTAACCTTCATACACGTATGCCTATTCCCCTTGCATCAGTATCACAATATTATGCATCATCATATTTCTGTTTCCGCTTTTCAACACTTATGAAACGTACCCTTTTATTACTTTCTAAGCTTTCGAAATCCTTAGCAAGCTCTTATTTTCTGGCATATTTTCCTATTGGTTTATGGGCCAAGCAGTCCTCTCTCCTTTTCAATCCACACAGAATGCGGTTATCTGCCTAATCACCTGTGTCTCCTGCTTCGCATATCTCACTGAAAACAGGTAGCTTGGCCTTCTTAGTTTGTACCATTTGTCTCATGTCTTTTTCATAACGATAGCGGCACATGCTCCCTCGATGTGAATGAGTTCCTGAGGTTGCTCTCTATGCGTCTTTACGAAATCAATAATTATTCTCCAAAGTTGGCCAAAATTGCCAAATCTCTTGGTTTCTTAATAAACTCTAATTTCGATATGAAAACACACATCTAACACAGTTCAGCCAGATCAGCTCTCTCTGAAATAAACCGACCTAAGCAATTACCAAAAGAGACTTATGAACTCTAATTCAAGGTATTGGAATCTCAAAAATGCACTATGGAAATGCACTTCTCAAACCAGCTCAAAAGTGGGATAGCAGTGTGCTTTAAGTGTGTGAAGAGTAAGGTGCTTAAGCCCCTGCACACACTATTTTCTGGAGCACGCCTCGTATCAGCCAATTTCCTTTCTGAATATGGAGACTAAACTGCTATCCAAGATCTTGGCAAATCGCCTTTCGCAGGTAACAGAGGTGGTAGTGACTCCGATCAGTGGGGGTTCATGCTGCATAGGTGTACACACCACAATCTCTGGCAGCTCTTTGATTGCCAGGCTCGGCAGCTTCATATTGAGGAACCGACCTTTCTCTTGGTGTTTGATTCTATGGAGTGGCCCTAACTGTGGGCTCTTCTTGAGCATATGAGCTTTGGTCTGGGATTCTGGGTTTGGCTCCTGTATCGTGGATCAACGGCTATGGTGAGGCGGAGCGGGGTACTGTCAGATGAGTTTGAGCTGGGTCAGGGTACACTGCTCTTTGCAGTGGCAATGGAAATGCTGGCAGCCTGGGTCTGGCGGGATGCACAGTTGTGAGGTATCAGCTGGGATGAGAACTGGGAGGATGTGATCTCCCTGTTCGCAGATGATGTTCTACTTGGCAGAAACAGACGCAAGATGCTGAGGGTTATGGAAATCCTGCACATTTTCTCGCTTTTCTTCTGCATTACGGTTAGCTGGGGTAAATCCATAGCATAGTTCAAGTTCAAGTTCAGGAATTTATATAGCACACTACTCACCCAGAGGGTCTCAAGGTGCTTGTTTGGGGGGGGGGGGGTCATTATTTGCCGAATAGCCAGGTGTCCAGTTAGACGCCTGTCCAGTTAGACGTCACAGGGGGCATTGACTCTGGCAGTTGGTGTGGTCTGACCTCGGGTTTACTTACCTGGGAGTAATTGTGACTGATGACTGCAATTTTTCTATAAGGAATGCAGGGCAGATACTACAGAACTTTTGTAGGGACATGGAGCACTTGCTGCGGATGCCCCTGTCCTTACAGGGTAGGGCGGCTCTCTACAAGATGATTAAGCTCCTCAAGTTCCTCTAGATGGTGCTAAACTCCCTATTTGAGGTTACGGACCATGTTTTTTGCGTACTGGATGCAGAGGTTTGGGTTCTTCACTGGGATGGGGGTGTCCAGAAAATCGCTCTTGGGACATTGGTGTGCCTTCCAGTAGATAGGTGCATTGCCCTTCCAGATTTGCAGTTGTATTACTGGGCTGCGCACTGGTTGCTGATCAAATGCTGCTCGTTTGCAGATCAGGGAGATCCAGTACTGAAGGCTGACCATAGGGTGCTGTGGCTGTATGGCTTCAAGCGATGGATCTACGGGGCAGGGAGGGAGTTGACCAGACTGCCACTGTGGTGCGTCACCTGGCGGCGTGCGACATCCTGTATGGGCTGGGTGGGTCAGTTAACTCTGCTGTGGTACTTGAGTGCTGGCGGAGTTCTGCAAGGAGCTCACAGGTGCTTGGAGCGGATTGGCATCTCCAAGATAGAGGACCCTTTTTGGTAGCAAGGATTGCCTGACTTTTTCAGACCTGCAGGACCAATACGAGATGCAGGGAGAGAGGGGGCAGTTTCTGTGTTACCTGCAAATTTGAGCTATCTGGAGGCGGAGAATCTCCTGTCCGCAGCACTTAGAAGATGTGAGCCCATTGTAATATCGTACATTGGCTGCTTTGACGGTATGCTGCCTCGTAGTTCTACTCTACACTGCTTAGCAATAAGTGGACCCGGCTGCAGCAGCTATTTGACACTTGGGAAGGAGATATGGGGGGCCTAGAGGACAACGAGTGGGGTGCGGCCTGTATGAATGCGGGGTAGCTGGCTATCCATCCGGGGTTCCAACTTTTTCAATTAAAGCTGCTGCACAGGGCATATTCCACATGCATCTGGTTGATGGGGAGGTGTGATTCGAATTGTTGCCTGAGGGGTTGTGGGCAGCAGAGTACACTTTTACACATGCTTTGGTGGTGCCCACACCGGTAAGGCCCTTCTGGAAAGAGGTCTATGGTAGGCTCTCGGGCAATGGGGGAGGCCCCAGGATGCTTGTTTCAGGTAAGACCTGGCTTGGCAGTTTGAGCCTGGACTGTTCCCATGAGGCACAGGGTCAAGACTGATTTGCATGTAGCTGGGTCTGAACTGAGGTGGTGAAGTGAGATAAATAATGATTCTTGTTGCAGACTTCTTCCTCAGTAAGGCGAGCAAGATTGAAGCAGATCTTAAATCAACCCTAATCGAACCCGCACCCTCTCCTGACTCCTCTTTACCCACGCTGCCATGTCTCTCCCACAAAAACAATGCCTCCTGGAGTCAATTCTCATCCCTTAATAACACTGCCATCCTCACATTCTCTCGACCCTGAAACCTTCTAATCACTTTAATGATCCTCTTCCCCCTAACTTCTTCAAAGAAATGATAGGATCACTAGTCCAGCTCTGGACCAAGATCATCAACGCCTCCCTTCTTCAAGGTGAAATCCCCGACTGCCTGAAGACTGGCCTTGTGCTCCCTATTCTCAAAACACACACGGCGGACCCTGAAGATCTGAATAACTACCGTCCAATCACAAACCTCCATTCCCTTGCAAAACGCCCGGAGAAATGTGTTCATGAACAACTGCACAAACACATTGAGCAATTCCAACTTCTCTGCCAATTCCAATCAGGCTTCGGCACAGGCCACAGCACTGAAACGGCCATCACTCATATTGTGGATGATGCTCTCACTCTGCTTGACCAGAATGAAACCTGCCTACTAATACTAATTGATCTCTCATCTGCATTCGACACTGTCAAACATGACAATCTACTTAACCTCCTGGAATGCAGAATGGGGTTCTCAGGCACGATCCTTAAATGGTTTGCCTCTTTTCTCAACAACAAAACGCAGAGAGTCAAATCCAATCAAACTCTATCCAACTCCAGCCCCTGCACTCTGGGTGTCCCCCAAGGCTCCCCCCTCTCCCTCACACTCTTTCACCTTTTCATTGAACCTCTGACTGTAATCCTCAAAGCATCCAAAATAGAATATCACATGTATGCGGATGACACCCAACTGTACATGAAAATAGCCTCCCCCGAAGACATCAAGTCACTCAACGGAACCCTACTCAAAACCCTAAATTGGCTAACCACCAACCCCCTCAAACTAAACGCCCTCAAGACGGAATTCCTCCTCATCTAACCCACTAAGCAAACCCCCACTGTTTTGAAATATCTAAGTAACCTCACCGCTCTCTACTGCACACCACACATAATTGACTCCACAAAATCCCTGGGAGTGGTGTTAGATAGGAACCTTAACATGAAGATCACATTTTAGCATTGACCAAAGGAGCAAACTTCCAAATAAGCATCCTAAGAAAACTCAAACCTTACCTTCCCCATGATGACTTCAAATCGGCGGTGCAAGCACTAGTCATCTCTAGACTTGAATACGGCAGTGCTACCCTTTACGGACTGCCAAAACTCAGCTTAACCCATCTCAGAGCCTCTCAACCGCTCAACTGGCTTCCATTTGAGGCAAGCTTCCATTTAAAAATTGCATGCATGACCCACAGAGTCCTACACTTCAATACCCCACTCTACCTGAAAAACAAGCTCAAACTATCCAGTTGTAACCGGCCCTCAAGGAGCACCAGCACACTGCTGCTTAACCTCTTCCATGCTCATGACGAGCTCTGCTCGTCATGAGGCACGGTTGAGCTGCACTCATGACGAGCTGAGCTCATCATGACCGTTGGAACGTTTGCACGAGGGGATAATTTCCCCCGCTGTGCTGAACATTCCAAAACGGATGTGGTTGTGACAAGCTCCGCTCATCATGAGTGCAGCAGCACTGTGCCTCATGACGAGCCGAGCTCGTCACAAGCGCGCGCGGCCCCCTTGCCCCCCGCAGCGAAGGGGCTAGGCTGAAGATATTTAAAAAACTGAAAACATACAATCGTACATTCTCTGGTATTATCCAGAGAATCTGGAACTCCCTACCCGTGGAAACAAGACTGATTCCCTCAACATTTGCCTTCAAAAGGGAAGTTAAGGCCCTCCTCATGAACAAGGTGCTGTGTTCGTTTTTCTCCTCATGCCTCAGATCTAGTTTAGCTGTCTTAGATACTACATGTGTTAGCTACTACCTGACATTTGTTACGGCTGTGTTGCCCGCCACTATGTCATGCTGCAACTGTTGTATATTGCTTCTCCTGTACCTTCTGTATATTATTTTTCTTCCCTTTCTCCTACAGCTATCTTACTATGTTTTCCGCAACCCGTATGTAAAGAGCTCCGATACCCGCTTGGGCCATGTTCACGCTACACAAAACTTTTTAAATAAATAAATAAATAAATGATGATGGGTGCAACCCAGATCTGTGACTCTGTGACTGGGGTGTAGGGGGAGAGGAGTGTCTGAAAAGTTTCTGCGCTCCGTCCATCGTCTCCTTGTGTTTGCTTAGGAGGCCCTTGGTGCTCGCTCCCCCGTTGGTCTGCCTGGGCTCCTAGGGGGAGGTGAGGTGAGGCTGAATAGGTATACACTACTGCTCTGCAATATTTGGGACTGTGCAATACTTTTGACGTTGTGGTATTGGGAAGCTAATATGGAGCTCTGTAAGCGGGACGAGGGACATATTTTAACTTTTGAGAAAATCATTTTTAATGTGCTTTCCAAGGAGTGTTGGGTCACTGCAAAGTTTGCTCAAAGGAATACGGGCGTACAGTTTTACATTACTTCTATGAGAAAGAGGACATGAAATCTTGTTTTGTATCCTTACTATATTGTTGTGGGTCCAGACTTTGTCTTACTGGGGGGTTTGAGGTGCGTTTGTGAAGTATGCATGTGGTTGAATTGTTCCTGAAAGGGAAACTTGACATTAGACAGTTGTAATGCGGGCCTTATTAGTTGGCTAATAAATTCTGATATATGTAATATGTCCTTTTAATGCAAATATTTGAATCATGAGTTTACTGAGAAATATCACTATGTCAAACCTGCGATATTTAGCAGGGGAAATGCCCATCCTTTACCAGAATATATGGATTTTGGTGCAGTAAACACACAAATCCATGTTATTCCCCAAAAACTCATGATTATTGCACCTGATAAATAACTCACATTTCGGTGTGGGAAACAGCATTTACAACAAGGGCTTAAGCATGCGTGCCGTTTACCCGCAAGAGAAAACACTGCTTCCCTTAACCATGCATATGTGTGGTTAAGGCAGTCGGTGTTCTAGCTGTCAGGGTGCATGGGCAGGGAGAGGAACTTAAAGGATTGTGGAATGAAGGACTGGGACGCAGCTTGGTAAGTTGAGCTGGGGGAGGTGGGTAGAGGTCTTAGGGGTGGGGGCTGGTTTTAGGGCCTCGGGGGCAGAGCAGCGCTACGCCCCCCCCCCCCCCCCCCCCCCACCGTCCGCAGCTCCCTCGGCGTCTTTGAACTTAAGTAAACTGAATCAGTTTACTTTAGTTTACAGACGCCGATGGAGAACTGACAATCATGTCAGTCAACATGACGTTGGACCCCCCACCAGAGTCTGTAGAGGGTGAGCGGTCCGACGTCATTTTGACTGACATGATTGTCAGATCAGGGGCAACAGGCAGCAGCACAACACAAATGCGCATGAGTGGGGACGGAGGACGAATTTTCACACCGTACCCACTCATGCGCACTAGTGTCTTCTCTGCTGGCGCATGCCCATTAGGAGAGCGAGGGTTAAGCAAAGGCTCAAACCTCGGTCTCCTAATGGGCAGGCGGGCGAGTAGTAATTGTGCCCTAAGCCAATCTTGGCGCTGCTGGCAGCGCCAGGATTGGCTGAGAGGGGTAGCCAGTCCACTCCAGTGCCGTTCGTGAAGGTGCCAAGGAGAGCAGAGATGGCGCGGACCGGCCGTGAGGTACGTTTTTTTTTTATATTTAATTTCCCGATTCCCCAGCGCGACGCGCGATTGCGACTTTCAAAGTAGGTAGTGGAAACAGTCATCCCACTAGACCAATTTCAGGGCATGCAAGGTAGTGTAAGGTGCATACAGTGAGCCACGTGATGATGTGGTGGCAGAAAAGCATACAAAAAGTGTATACTCAGACCGATATTGACGTGAGAGAAAATAATCCAGCCTGATGGATAGAGCGCCTTACCTCTTTCACATACACTGTGCAAACTTCTTTTTCATATCCAGCTTTGCATCAAATGCAGTGGACGTATAAAAGGACTGGGGACAGATAACAAAACATGTTTTGATGGAGCCAGTACTTGCCTTGAGGCCAGACCTCCCGCGCGAGACCCCTCCCCCCCCCCCCCCCCGCAATTGCGCTGGACATTATGTGTATGACGGTAGGCGTATGTCAGAAAGTTTTAGATTTACCCCTTTTGTGTTACCTGGGACCCAGGTTGTTTAAATCAGACCTTGACCAAGTGTGATCTAATGACATTAAACCGTGTATGAATACATTTAAAAAATATGTTTTAAGTTCCCTAATGTACCCATGAAAGACTTGTCTGCTTGTACTAAGTTCCCCAGTGTCTGCAGCACTGCTCACAGCATACCTGCCCAGATCATGACCGGGAACTCCCTACAGGGCACTGCTGCTGGGCTATCACTGCACATATCGCAACGCACTTCATTTCCCTTTTGAAAGTTATTCACACGCTCGCACCACTCCCTGCTCTAACTGCACGCACACTCAATTGTAAATCCCTATCCTTGCGCCACCCACACAGTGCTTTTCTAGATTTTAGAGACCCTGCCTGCAGCACATGAGATACCCTTGAAAAGGAAGCGATTACCCGCCAGAGTGATGGTTCACACATGGAAGCAACCAGAGCATGTACCTGGGCAGATGTGATTACCAGTGCACGAGCACCAACAGGCTGGGTTGGACCGAGGAGTTTAAAAATATCCCCACACCAGTACAGTTACCGAGATCCCCCGGTCTGTTCTAGAGCAGCAAACCTGGCACAGACACATGTGGTCGCTGTAACCCTGTGACACGTACATCCCAGTGATGCTGTATTATAGGCACATCCGCCAAAAAGTGTCTGCTTATGTGTACTTTCATTTTTATTTCTTAAACACAACCCCTCGGATTGTCAATGAGGCAACAAAAGAACAAAGCTGCTGTGCTTGGCGCCAGCTGTTTCTAAAACGTTTGTGTGCTCAGCCCTCCATCTTGGAGTATTCAGATCTCTGGAAATATTTACACATATGCATGATTAACAAACGTACTAGTTTGATAAATATTTAATTGCAGTCACACTGCAGCTTGTTCTGCATTCGGTAATATTATTTAAGTACCAAGATTATGGTTTACTGTGGATAAGGGTTTTAAAGCTGCAAACGGTGATGTATGCCTTACATTAAAAAAAATCCATTGATAGCACAAAAAGGTTCAAACCGTTTACACAAGGTTTCAAACAGTTCTTCTTTCCCGCCTGATCAGGGAAGGAATGTGGAATCACATTGCGGACCTTATCTGCAAATACTGCTTCCCATTGTCTTTTGGGCCTATTGATCTGGGATTGGGATCTGTGGGATCCCTAATACTGTTGTTGAACTCTGACTTAGCGAAAACACACATGCAGCCTCCCTATTGTCATGCTCCTCTCTTTAAGAGGCTGGACCCACAAATGGGAACTTGCGGCGGTCAATTGTCAACTGACTAATCCCAGCAGGTTTAGAATTTATGAGGGAATGTCCCTTGTTAAGGAGTTACTGAACCTCCTTATGGTGATTCTGAACACTTGTTATTAACCTTCCTGCTTCTTCAAATTTGTATGAAAATGCACCATTTGTCCACTCTTTTTTCAAAATTTTCCCCCCGAACCCTCTATAGTGGGTTCGGGCTCGCTCACTAGCCGCAGTGCAGTAAGACAATAATTTTACGCCCCACCACTTTCACATTTAACCAGCCTCCACTGGGCGGGGGTCCTGGTGGTTTTTAGGGCACAAGCCAAAATTTAGGGCGGGTGGAGGGGCAGCTTTCAGGGCTGGGAGGCAATTTTTAGGGCTTAGGGATGGAGTGCTGGGGTTAGGGTAGTTTTTAGGGCAGGGGGTCGAAAGTAAGGGCTCAGGACTGGAGTGAATAGGTGTTTTTTTTCAGGGCTGGGGCAGTTTTTAAGGCTCAGAGTAGGGCTGCCGGGGTCGGGATAATTTATTTGGGCTAGTGGGATGATTTTAGGGCTAAGGGTAGGGGGTGAGTCTGGGTAGTTAATAGGGCTGGGGCAGGTATATTATAATGCAGGAGGGAAGATTTTTAAGGCAAAGGGCGCTGGGGTGGGATCTTCACACATACCTTGACCAATCATGCCTTTAGAACGAAATTCGTTGTAAAGGCATGCGTGGTAAAGACGCAGTCTTTATAAAGATCACGTGGTTAAGGCATGCATGGTTGTGTCATACAACCCTTCGGTTTTGGTTTATATTATCTAAAAACGGACAACTCGTAACGAGGTCCTTAGTTTATTAACATACAAAGTGTTGTAATGTCATATTGTTACATATATACAAAAAGTACAAACTTGTGCTAGTTATCATCACAAGTTATTCCTCTCACTATTGTAGGTATGTTCCTCCCACCTATCATTGTAGAATGGCATTGGAGAAATAATAGAATGTTGAAGGTGTTTAAGTTCTATTGAGAAGAGCTTGGAGTATCATCTTAAACACTTCACATGGTTCCTGTCATCAATACAACACTAAGCAAAGCAGCTCCGCTACTTCAGTGCGGACTTTGCTACCAGCGCGTGCCAAGAGTGGGGCTTCGGAAGTGTGGAGCACGGAGAAGACACTTTTATTTATTTATGCGTTTTTATATAGAACGGACTTTACCCGAAGGTGTCAGAGTGCTTCACAATAGGAACAGAACTGATACATGAGAACATTACAAGTGCACAAAATACAAAAGCAAACGTTACAATAAATGAAGCAAAAATGACAATCGTGAGCCAACAAAGTACAAGAGGTAGCAAACGGTGCATTACAAAAGTGACAATCGTGAACCAACAAAATACAAGAGGTAGCAAACGGTGCATTACAAAAGTGACAATCGTGAACCAACAAAATACAAGAGGTAGCAAACGGTGCATTACAGGAGGAAAAAGTGACGTGTACAGGTTTCAAAAGCGTACAAAGTAGACAGAGGTATAATACTACAATATATGGAGGACACTCAAACACAAGAACAAACGTTACGTGGGCAATGGTGGCACTTGTGCAGGTATCGAGAACAAACAAATGTAATAGGTAGAAAACAGTGTGTTACTAGAGAAAGTGACGGGTGCATGTTACACACGAGTACCAAACACAGGTAGAAAGATAAAACTGCAATAAATAGCACTCTCTCAAACCACAAGAACACACTGGGAAGACACTTCCATAGTCAAGTAAAGTAGATTTTTCTATAGTGGAAGGGCTTCCTTCAGATAATAGAGAGGGCATGAATTACATTTGGAAGTGTCTTTGAAGGAGGAGAACTTTGAGGTCAGTTTTGAAGGCCTGGGATGAGGTGGTGGTCCGGAGCTGCAGCGGAAGCGAGTTCCAGATTCTCACTGCGTTGCCTGAAAAGGATTGTGCCATCGTTCTTTCCTTCTTGAAAGTGGGTGGTTCAAGCAGAAGATTTTCCGCATTACGTGATGGTCTAGAGCAGGGGTCTCCAACCGGTCGATCGCGAGCTACCGGTAGCTCGCCGAGACCCTGTGAGTAGCTCGCGCCGAGGGCTGCTCAATTTAGTAGCATATTAGCATTATTACCGCTATTCAGGCTGTTTTCAGTGTCCATTGCCCGCCCTCACCCAAAGCAGCTGCTCTGATTGGCTGGGGTGGGGCAGGCCGAAGAGGATGACGTTCCTCTGCTGCTGAGTCTCGTGACCGGGCGCGCGCAGAGTCTCGTGATGTTTACGCGCCCCCTGCCTTATCATCACTGGCACCGCACTGTCCATCGTGCGAGTGCGGAGCTCAGGCAGGCGCAGTAGGGCGGAGCATTGAGGAGCAGTTTGCAGGTCGGGACCCGCGCGTACACCCTTGCACCCGATTTGCAGCAGGTAAGACTTCAGACTTCAGTTCAGGACGCCCCCCCCGTAAAAGTAATGTAAGTGAAGTGATGTCATACCATGTGCAATGACCCTGAACGGGACCGCTCTCGTGATTGCCACGTCTGCCCGGTTCCTCTCCTCTGTGTGTTGTCATTGTGACTCTACCGCACACCCCTGGTTTCTCATTGCTGGTTTTCACATCAAAGTACTGCTAACTAACTGCTGGGACCCGCACGTGCCTTTTTCCTCGTGGCACCACGCTGTATATCTGCATAAATGCCCAAATTGTCCGAGTCGTTTTTTAGTGCAGACTCGGCGGTGCAAGTGTCTGAGGCTGTGTGTTGGGGTGAATTTGAAATATATTCCCACAACCTTTATGATAGCGAGCAATAGTTATTAGTATTAGTATCCCGAGACACTAGACTGCAGGAAAAAATGCAGTGTTACTGTACAACAGGTTTGGGGCTCAGATTCCACTCCGGTTCCTATCCGATCATTAGGCCTCAATAATGCATATTCGAGCCATTGCCTGACCTGTTGAAGACGCACCTCTACAATGCTCACCCCCACAATACCCTTTTGCAAAGCAGAAAATGGAGCTGCACATCATCTCGCTTGGGTCTCATTGCTTACGATTGGTAATGAATAGTTCACAATAACAGATGTTGGGAGGGCAGGTGGGGTTAAGCAACAACAGAGGGATGCAAGTAAGTAGGAAGGGTGCGCAGGTGAATGACGGGTGGGAAATCAACAACAAATGGAGGATGGTTGAGGCAAGCAACTGAGGGCAGGAGGGAGGGGGCAAGCAACACGGGCAACAGAAGGAGTGGGGGAGGGAGCAGCAACACAGTCAGCGTAAGGATGGGGGCAGATTTGGGGGGGGGGGGTGACTGCCAGCAGAAGGGGAGGGAAGAGTCACTGATACAATTGTAAACACAAAGAAGAAGCTACCTAGCCCTCCATAAAAATGAGCAGTGGAATGACACAAGTTATGTGTCCATGATCTGGAGGAGTAGGTGCGAGGTATAAAAACTGTAAGGGGAAGGAAGACTACAGCGATTAATTAATACCAAGAAAAACAAATGAGCATGGCAGTAAAGCCAACCAATGGTAAGGAGATGTCTAAGAAAGCCCACTAGTAGAAAACAAAAGGTCTGCAAGTCACAGAGTAGGGTAGGCATTGTCTAGGTGCGAGAACTAAATACTGAATGAAAAGTGCATTCGCAAAATAAGATGTTGGCCCACCAGCCTTGGCACAGAAACGTGCTTCTTGGTAGGTGGATGTTCATATCACTGTCTATTTTGCCCTGAGATGGGCAGCATGGTGGGGGGATCTTGCTGATTAACAAGTTATGAAGAACTTCCTTCACCATGCAGGTTGGTGGTCTGTGCCAATTCTTGTCTGTGGATTTCGGGCATCTTGTGTGCCGATTTTATTGCCTGGTGGGCTGTTTTGTGTTGTTAATTTTTCAGATAGTACCAACATTGCCTGCTGCAAGCCAAATAGCCTACTGAAGGCTTCCAGAACCTTGAAAAACACCTCCTATACAACATGTCTAAGTTTAAAAACTTAGTTTGCAAATGTGGGCCACTTTTTTCAGCTATTTGATTTGCCTGCCCCATATTAACAACATAACATAACTGCACGGGTCTATTTGTAAAGCGCAAGATTACCCGAAAGTATCCTGGCTCTGAATAACAGATGTTTATTGATAGGTCCTGATTTTGAAGCTATTACTTGAAAGGTCGTAAAGCGGTCTGCCAACAGCACACATGCAAAGTCTTTTATTTCAGTGTTATGTTCAAACCACAGTATGGGGCCCATGGGCTCTGAAGAAATTGGCTTAACGTCAATGAAACTGGGCGGGGGAGGTCGATCTGAAAAATGCGCGAGTTGCTTGGGGTTTAGTAGCTCCCGATGATTTTCACTGACCAGAAGTAGCTCTCACTACACAAAAGGTTGGAGACCCCTGGTCTAGAGCCTCCAGAGAGTTTCAGTTTATTTGCCAGGTAGCGAGGAGAGGAGGAGTGCAAGGCTTTGTGGGTGATACAAGCAGTCTTGTAGATAGCTCTAGCCTTGATTGGAAGCCAGCGGAGGGTGGATAACATCGGTGTGATGTGGTCGCTTCTTTTGGCCCCATAAATGAAACGAGCTGCTAAATGGAAAACAGATTTAAGGGGGGACAAGTGGGATTTGGGGAGGCCAGTAAGAAGAGAATTGCAGTAGTCCAGTCTGGAGAGGACCAGCGATTGCACCAGGGTTATAAGGTCCTGCTCCGGGAAGAAGCGACGGATTCCCCAAAGAAGGCGCAGATGGTATCGAGCAGACTTTGCAATGGAATTGATGTGGGGGATTAGATTGAGTTTTTTGTCGAGAATGACCCCCAACGATTTTGCGCTGTCGGCAATGATGGGTTTAGTGTTAAGTAGATTCAACTAATCCATCCATGATTGCACCGTGGGAGGAGAGATTGAAGAGGAGGAATTCGGTTTTGGAGGGATTCAGAATCAGTTGATTATAAATGGAACGGCAAGAGCAGACATGCCAACAGACAGACCCGCTTCAGGATGCCAAAACAGCTTTATTTTAGCTGTCTCCCCCTGAAGATGCCTATATTGTAATAGGTTTCAATGGGGAAACCCATTCCCCCCATTTTTTCCCCAACCCCCCACTTTCCTGTTGTAATATGTGTGCATGTATGCAGCTCTCTGTATAAACTCCAACTAAAAAAAATGCATTGGAGTTGAGCCAATATAAAGTGGGAGAAAGCTAAAGAATATTTTTTTGCGAGAAACACCGCAGTCTGCCGCATAAACAGGAAGTGATGGCGTTCTATGTGGATTCGAAAAAGAAACTGCAATACTTATTAAGCAGTTTATATAAATCTGCGGGTTACACAGAGTTAAACATCGAGGCATGGAGCTACCACTACAACAAGTTAACAGTTTATAATTTAGAAACTAAAGAAAGACAGTATTTTTTCTCAACATGACACCACCTCACACACGACCTTCTCTGGCATTTACAGGTACTGAAAACTAATGCTACTCCAAAACCGACAAATTGAAGGAGCGCCGATCTCACACTTCCAGTGTTATGCTGTTGACCTACAGGGCACCCTTCCAACTTCACGAGCACCCCTCCTTACCTACTAGTACTCTCATGGTGGAACAACTAGGCGCATGCGTTTAGACAGCCAATCGTTGGCCATAGAGTGCAGCGACAGGTCAAGTATATCATGAGTGCACAGTGCACATGCTGCCCCGCACTAATAAGCGACCTTTTGTAATAAATGTTCAATGCACTCAGTTCTCGATTTCCAACTACCCGCGTACGAAATTATAGGAGAACGCATATAGAAATAGCTATTCGAACAAAGAGCTGTCAGTGCAAATTGCACTTTCCCCAAATCGCCTCTGAAAGTTATGGATTAAAAATCGACGCACGGCAAATAAATACCGCTTCTAACTGAGAGTCTAAAACGTGGAACACCCGTGTTGGGCAGTGCTGTTCCTAAAGGGACGCAGGCGCCATTTTAGAACGGGATGTTTTATCATGCATGAACACACTGCATCTGCAGAGTTAAAGGCAGGATTCTCGGCTAATAGTTCAAATCTACGATCGCACTGGGTAAGCCAAGAAACAGCCGAATTGCCACTACTGAGCCCTGGAACTATATGAGTCTTGCTTTTGAGGGGGCAGCATTAACACATCGTTCTGCCTGACCTATCCAATGTGGAAACGGGAAGCACGCCCCTTACAAGATGGCAACGGTTGAAGACTCTCCACAACCTGTCGCTGTGACGTCATCGGACACGCGCCGTACCTCTCTGGACTAGAGTATCTCCACTGTACCATCGGTAGGAACTGCAGGTGAGATTTAGGGGGATTACGACGTTGGCTTGTATTGTCACAAGTTGCACCGCATATCATTGACAAACTGGGTGAGTGTAAACTGCATCGTTATATTGGGGTGGCCATTGTGGGCATGAGCCGTAGCAGTGTCTTGTGTCATTGTGTTTATTTATTTTATTTATTTTATTTATTTAATGCATTTTTATAAAGCGCGCACTTTACCCTAAGGTGTCAGAGCACTGTACAATAGAACCAGTTACTTTACATGAGTGAACTGTTACAAAAATGGAACAAACAAAAATAGCAGGCCATAGAATCAAAACAACGCAGCAAAAGGAACACAATATCAAACACAGCACGCACAGAATGTACAAACAAAAATATAAATATATATGAAATATTTACAATGACTAAAAAACTTCCTGGCGAAAAATAGCAGGCTATAGAATCAAAACAACGCAGGCAAAAGGAACACAATATCAAACACAACAAGCACAGAATGTACAAACAAAAATATAAATATATCAGAGAAATTTACAATGACTAAAGAACTTCCTGGCAGGGTCTGAGAAGGAGGGAGTTAGTTCTGAAAGTGTCTTTGGAATAGAAGAGATTTGAGGTCCGGTTTGAAAATCAGTTCTGAGGAAATGTTACTGTTTTCATGTAATTAATATTATATGCATATATTTAACAATCAGGAGAAGTCTGCATTAGTGTTTTATGACATACTTCCGAAAGGACAGCGCAGTTGGGTCAAAATAATGTCTCTTTGTGCAATTTTACCACGTATGGCATTAGCCAGCGGCTATGAACTGTATCAGTTCTTTCTGACCTAAGGAAGTGGAGAAAAGTGGGACACTAAAGGTTTTTATAAATGAGCAGGAGCTTTCTTTGACTTCGTCCACCAACTTTTCTTCAGCAAATGCCACTGTTGAAGCCCTCTGTTGCAATGGAATTATAAGGTTCTAGAGGGCTTCATGTAAAGGCTGGAAAGCCAGAGGGGCTAGACACAACACCATGCCCGTAGCATGGCATTACATTTTATATGCTTTTACCACACATACATTTACAACGAAATTCATGTAAATGCATGAATGGTAAAAGCATGTTTTTTAATGTTTGGATAAGGTAAGTATGGGTTTAGGGGTATATGTTTTTGGGGTACGGAGGTATATGTTTTGGGGTGTTCGGGTTTTTTAAAGGTTCAGATATAGTTATGGGGTACAGGGGTAGTTTTAGGGTTTAGGGATAGGTATGGGTTTTGGGGTACAGGTGTATTTTTAGGGTTCAGGGCTAGGTTTGGGTTTTGAGGTATAGGGGTATTTTTAGGGTTCAGGGGTAGGTTTGGGTTTTGGGGCACAGGGGTATTTTAAGGGTTCAGGGCTAGGTTTGGGTTTTGGGGTACAGGGGTATTTTTAGGGTTCAGGGCTAGATTTGGGTTTTGGGGTACAGGGGTATTTTAGGGTTATGGGGTAGGTTTGGGTTTTGGGGTACAGGGGTATTTTAAGGGTTATGGGGTAGGTTTGGGTTTTGGGGTACAGGGGTATTTTAAGGTTTCAGGGCTAGGTTTGAGTTTTGGGGTACAGGGGTATTTTTAGGGTTCAGGGCTCTTTGGGTTTTGGGGTACAGGGGTATTTTTAGGGTTCAGGGCTGTTTGGGTTTTGGGGTACAGGGGTATTTTTAGGGTTCATGGGTAGATTTGGGTTTTGAGGTACAGAGGTATTTATAGGGTTCAGGGCTATGTTTGGGTTTTGGGGTACAGGGGTATTTTTAGGGTTTAGGGATAGGTTTGGGTTATGGGGTACAGGGTATATTTTTTGGCTTAAGATGGGTTAGTGTTTTTGGGTGTTGGGGTATTTTAAGGAGTAAGGGTGGGTTATGATTATGGGGTGCAGGGGTATTTAAAGGGAGCAGGGTGGACATCCGGAGCTGGAATGCACAGAACCTGGGAAGAAAAAACAATGAAATATTGGGCACAACGCTCGCTTTTTATTCCGTAATCCCGCGACCCGCCCCCAGCACACACCCACAGCACACAATATGAGACATGGCACCTCAAAGTTCCCAATAAAAAGGGAGTGCGTCAGGGATGCATCCTGGCCCCTTTTTTATTTAATTTATATATTAATATTGTAGCATCTCGTTTAGTGGAGTGTAAACAGGATTACCCCCAAATTGGAGGAAATCCTGTACCAATTCTAATGTATGCGGATGATGCTGTGATTATGGCTAGGACCCAAGTGGGGCTTCAAAGGTCATTACGGGCCTTCTCAGATTATATGGGGGAGAGAGGTTTGAAAATAAATAGTAGTAAAACCTTTAGTATGTGTTGTTCCAAAAAGAGGACCGCACGGTGCAATATCTCGCTCTCAGGGATAAGAATTGAAACCACAAACACCTTCTCCTATCTGGGAATAATTTTTGACAAAAATGGCTGCCAATGCTAGGAAACCTGCATTTGCACGAGCCATTGGAGCAGTTAGAAATTTCGCTGTTAGGCTTGGAGGGCGTCCAGTAAACAGAGTATTGGACATTTACAGATCGAAGTGTATATCTACTGTTATCTAAGGTGCAAGTTCGTGGGGTATTACTGACATAAGTGAGATTCAGTTATGTGAAAACGCCTTTGTGCGATACTTACTTGCAGTACCTAAGTCCACCTCCACGTACGCTTGCCATCAAGAGCTGGGTTTGACGTATATAACTGACCTCATCAAAGCCAGTCCTATATCTTTATGGCACAAGATATGGGTCTCTAAGGAGACTGATTTGAATAGGGACGCCATTCTAGATTGTACGAATTTGCAAGGGAGCCATAAAATTGAATGGTTTAAGTACGTGAAGAAATTCCTAACGGATATTGGACATCCGGAATTCTATGCGAGCCCGCAGACCATGGCAGTGATCCAGAGAAAACGGCTGAAGGAATTGTGTTTAACGTTTTTGGAAAATAAAAGGTGGGATGCGGAGGCCAAGAAAACCTCTGTGATTCAAAACCAACTAATGTTACAGAATGAGGGCATTCAGCATTATCTTGTGTGTATAAAAAGTAGCTACACTAGGATGATATTGACACGGTTCAGGGTAGGAAGTATATATAGGCTAGTAACCATCCCTGTTATAAACACCTGGTCAAAGTCCTTAATACTGTGCCCATGCGATGGCGTTTCCCACCAATCCTTGATACGCTCCATATTGTTTTGTAAATACAACACATTAATTAGAAAGAAGTACTTACTACCACTGCTTAAGAAATGGGGACTTAGGCAATGTAGAATAGTTCTCCTTAGATTACTAATGTTGGGAGATGAGCTGACACTATGCAGTATCAACATTTTTAAAGCACCTGTTAAGATTTAGATTAACAATGAACTGATTGATCGTAATCCTATGTATTCAAATCGCTCTTCTGTCTATGAATATGGTTTTAATTGACTGTAAAATTCGTGTTTTTTAGCAGTGTTTTAAAAGTATGTAATGTTGTGCTTTTATGGATTCTGAATTTTGAACCTGAATAAAGCTACTTTTGATTTGATTTGAGACATGGCATGAAGGGCGGAACGTACCACATGCCCCCAGCGTTTGTCATGCCCCCAGCACACGCCCACAGCACAACGCAGACACGCCCACAAGGGACTACTTTGCTGGCACTGTTCTTTTACCTTTTAACTGTATATGGTGGGCGTCTGCATAGCCTATGTCCTTCTGCTGCAACTGCCCTTTCCAAAGCTGTATTGAGTGTTGTGATTCGTGCTGTGGTTCCTGAGATTACCCGCCTCAAAGGTTTGGGCTCTCTCTTTATTATATTAGTATGGATATATATATATATATATATATATTTTTTTTTTTCTTTTTTGTTGATTTTATTAGATTTTGCACAGTTAATTAAAACCATTGCAAAGGAGTTGCCTCCGTAACGTCTTTGCATCATTAAGAGCAGGGCGGAACTGACCATCACCTTTAAAACTCATTGTTCAGACAAGGCAATCTTAAACAGTGGCCTTAACAACAGATAACAGCGTTCAAATAGGAGATAGAATGAACATTATGACTTAGTGTAGTAAAAACACTAGGACATACTGTAAAATAGTAATACGTTTTTGAGCAGCAGGGACCATATTGGGAGAGTCAAAGGGGGAAAAGTAGATTTTCCAGACCTTGCGAGCGTTTGAGTGTCTGTTCATGTGAAGCAAAGTGCAGATGCCTCCAAACTTTTATTAATGCCCCTTTTTTGATATAATGGCTTTAGGAGAACTCTTCTAGGGCCATCTATAACAGGAGAGCAGCACAAAAGATGAAGCCATGATTCGGACCTGTAGTTGCACAATCTGCAAACCCCCTCCTCTCCACGTGGGGACCATCTCTTAGACGCATAAACATAATGTTTCTGTTGGCCAATGCGTTTAAGCTGTCAAAAAGATATGGTTGCGGTAACCCTGGGAGGTATGACTCGTTCAAAGGAAGCAAGCCAGTAGACGATTTTAATGCCCGAAAGTCCATCTGATAGGAGATTTGTCTTGCCTGCTTGTTTGTGGCCCTTTTCCAGACTGCGTAGGGAATAGTCTGCTGTTAATGTTAATTCATCAATTTGTAGGGATCGTATGGCCTTTTTTTAAGCGAGCTTTAAGAGTATTATCTGCAGCTTTTAGTACCCTTAGGTAGTACTTCAGGGTATCTGCCTCGCAGGAGAAAGATTGTCTTGTGAGGCCCAACTCCAGTCGCTGTCTTGCCCTTTGTATATGTTTCGGGAGTGGAAAGATTCTTTTGTAGATAGTCATCTAGGTATGGTCAAGACTGGCCATATATGCATCGGGAAAAGCCTGGTGCCCATAACTTAGAGCGGGAAGAAGGGTGGCTTTAATCACCTTCAGTATTGGTTCAGCTGAGGCACTGCTCAGAGACTGATTGAGTCGAGTCAGGCTGTATTGTAGTGTAGTTCCTATTTTCCCAATAGGCTCTGCGCATTGGAATAACATAAACAGCAGTGTAGACGTAGGACTGAGGTCATCTAGGTCTCTACTGACTATGTTAAACTTAATTTAGGTTTGCGCCAGCTAGCTCAGAGGTCACTGGAAACTTTCTTGAATGAAGAGGGATGGATAACCTTCCCTGGCTCAGACAAGAAGGGATTCAGTTTCCGACAACCGCATAAACATGACAACTTTGCTCCCTCAGAATAAGAGTATATCTCTAAAGTCGTGTGAAAACAATAGACAGATATTTCACTCAGTCAGTAGTGCATACTTAGTTTCACCAGAGTGCAGAGAAATAGAGAGACGGGCGTTTTCAATAAAAAGGTGTTATTTATTTAGCAGTCTTCTTTCTCATACAAGAGAAGTGAATTGCCACAATTGCAATACTTAGAGTAAAGTGCGTACAGTAAAAGTAGTATTATGAAATAATACTGTAAAAGCATTGATACGGTTTCTTAGCCATATGATACTTTAAAATGGATAAAATATATACATACACAAATACATTCACTAAAATGCTCAACTGGTGCTTCTAACTAACGCAGGGGTGTCCTAGTCTTAGGACACCCCCGCGCCGCGCCGCACGGCCACCAGCTGCTGCGTGTGCCTCCCATCCCCTGTGCCTCGCTGCCCGTCTGCCGGCTCGTGACCACGCCCCCTCCTTCGAGCGGCATGGTCCGTGATCAGCGCTCCTCTCCCTCTGCCCCTGGTGTGTTCTCTGTGCTGTATTATTACTGTTTTCCGCCGTATTGCCTGTAGTATTGCTTTTGTGTTTATTGTTGTACTTTTACCGCCGTATTGCCTGTTTTTCCCGCTTGCTGCCGCCCTCTGTCTTCCCTCCCCGCTTCCCGCCACCACCGCTGACCCCGCCCCTTTTTTCCTTCTGTTCCCTCCCCGCTCCCGCCTCCCAGCTGCTCCGCCCACCCGCACACTTCGCCATATATGGCGACCGTGCGAACGCGCAGCGGGCGCGCCGATTGTGCGCCGAAGGCGCGCCAAAGGTAAGCCCGTCTGCGCCCGTCCGCGCCTGGACCGCGCCCAGTGCCAGGACCCCTGGCCCTCGAGGACCCCGACCGACCAGCCTGACGTACACCGCCGCCACCCTCATCGCACTCAACACCGGCCGAGTCCCGGGATGCTGCAGAGCCTCCCCACGACGCGTCCACGGACCCTTCAGCTGCAACACCTGCAAGTTCACCTGCATCCGGACCTGCCCGACACCAGGACCTGCACCTGCCAAGCCGAACACCAGCAGCAACCACCTCAAGTGCATCCTGCTCAACACCCGCTCCGTCCACAGACACGCCATCGAACTCTGGAACCTCCTAGACGCCACAGCCCCTGACGTTGCCTTCATCACGGAGACCTGGATGAACGCCTCCTCAGCGCCCGACATCGCCATCGCCATCCCAGAAGGCTACAAGATCACCCGGAGGGACCGCAACGCCAACCAGGTGGGAGGAGGCATCGCCATCATCCACAAGAACACCATCCGCATCACGACCAGCACCGACAACACCCCACCCTCCGCCGAACACCTGCATTTCCAGATCCACACCGACCCGAAGACCACCCTCAGAGGCACCCTGATCTACCGACCTCCGGGACCACGCACTCAATTCAGCGAGGACATCGCCGACTTCGTCAGCCCGCACGCCCTCCCCTCCGCTGACTACATCCTCCTGGGGGACTTCAACTTCCACCTGGAGAACAACAACGACTACAACACCAGCACCCTGCTCGACAACCTCGCCAACCTTGGACTCAAGCAGCTGGTGCCCACCCCCACCCACCTCGCCGGACACACACTCGACGCCATCTTCTCATCCAGCAAAGACATCGCCTTCAGCCACGCCACAGAACTCGACTGGACGGACCACAGATGCATCCACTTCACCTTCAGAAGAACGACGATCCACCACCACCAGCAACAGGTTGCTCGTAGAAGCTGGACCAAGATCACAGCAGACCAGCTCGCCGCTTCCCTGAGCCAGCACCCTCCGGCCAGCTCAGCGAACCCCAGCCAGGCCGCCGACAACCTCACGAAGTGGATCAGCAACTGCGCGGACGAACTCGCCCCTCTGAGGATCCCGCCCAGCAGACCCGGCAACAAGAGAGCCCCATGGTTCACCGACTAACTCAAGAGCTCCAAGAAGAACTGCCGAGCCCTCGAGAAAGCCTGGAGAAAGGAACCCACGCCGGACAACAGGACCACCCTGAAGCTCGCCACCCGGAAACACCACCAACTGATCCGCACCGCCAAGAAAACGGCTTTCAAGAACCGACTGGACAACAACGCACACAACTGCAAGGAACTCTTCAACATCGTGAAAGAGCTCTCCAACCCCAACGCCGGAAACAACGACATCACCCCATCACAAGACCTCTGCAACTCCCTCGCCTCCTACTTCCACAACAAGATCGCGGACATACACAACAGCTTCAGCACCCAACCGACGCACGCCACGACCGCAGCAACGCCACCCACCACCACCCTCCGCGCCTGGACCCCGGTCAACACCTAAGACACCGTCCACATGATGAACTCCGTCCACTCCGGATCTCCGACCGACCCCTGCCCTCACCACGTCTTCAACAAAGCCGACGCTGTCATCGCACCCCACCTGCGGGACATCATCAACACCTCATTCGACACCGCCACCTTCCCCGAGAGCTGGAAGCACGCCAAACTCAGCGCTCTACTCAAGAAACCTACAGCAGACCCCACCGAACTCAAGAATTACCGCCCCATCTCTCTACTCCCGTTTCCAGCCAAAGTCATCGAAAAGACCGACAACAAACAGCTGGCCGCCTTCCTCGAGACGAATGGATCCCTCGACCCATCACAGTCCGGATTCCGTGCCAACCACAGCACCGAGACAGCCCTCATCGCCGCCACTGACGACATCCGAGCCCTGATGGACAACGGAGAAACAGCGGCCCTCATCCTCCTAGACCTCTCCGCTGCTTTCGACACGGTCTGCCACCGCACCCTAGTGCAGCGCCTCAGCAACGCCGGAATCCAGGAGAAGGCACCAGAATGGATCGTCTCCTTTCTCGACGGAAGGACACAAAGAGTCCGCCTACCACCGTACAAGTCAGAGGCCACCGAAGTCATCTGCGGCGTCCCTCAAGGATCCTCGCTGAGCCCTACTCTCTTCAACGTCTACATGAGCCCCCTCGCGGCCATCGCACGCCAACACAACCTCAACATAATCTCCTACGCCGACGACACCCAGCTGATCCTCTCCCTGACCAACGACCCCGCCGCAGCCAGAGCCAACCTGCACGAAGGGATGAAAGAGGTAGCCGAGTGGATGACGACGAGCCGCCTGAAACTGAACTCAGATAAGACGGAGGTCCTCATCCTGGGCTCCTCGCCCTCCGCCTGGGACGACTCCTGGTGGCCCCCCGCCCTGGGCACCGCACCCAAACCGACGGAACACGCACGCAACCTGGGGTTCATCCTGGACTCCTCCCTCTCCATGACCAGGCAAGTCAACGCCGTCTCCTCGTCGTGCTTCAACATCCTGCGCATGCTGCGGAAGATCTTCTGGTGGATCCCCACTGAGACCAGGAAGACAGTCACCCAGGCCCTCGTCACCAGCCGACTGGACTACGGCAACGCACTCTACGCCGGAACCACCACCAAAATCCAGAAGAGACTCCAGCGCATCCAGAACGCCTCAGCCAGACTCATCCTCGACATCCCACGACACAGCCACATCTCCGGACACCTTAGAGACCTACACTGGCTCCCGGTCAACAAGAGAATCACCTTCCGCCTCCTTACCCACGCACACAAAGCTCTCCACGATCAAGGCCAGAGCTACCTCAACAACCGCATCAACTTCTACGCTCCCAAACGCCACCTCCGATCTGCCAGCCACGCCCTCGCCACCATCCCACGCATCCGCAGAGCCACCACAGGAGGAAGGTCCTTCTCCTACTGGCCGCCAAGACCTGGAACTCCCTCCCGGCCGACCTGCGCCTGACCCAAGACCACCTCTCCTTCAGGAAGAAGCTCAAGACCTGGCTGTTCGAGCAGTAGCGGCACCCCCCCCCCCCCCCGAAGCGCCTTGAGACCCGACTGTTAGGTAGTGCGCTCTATAAATGTCTTTGATTGATTGATTGATTGAACTAAGTCTACCCCGGTGTACCTGACCTAAGCCTAATACTCAGGAAGGGACAAGTAAGTAGCGATGTTAAGTTAAGTTGGTTAAGATAGTTTTGCCAAGAATCTGCATCAAGAATTCTCATAAGGGTTTAGTCAGCTCCGTACCTTGGCAATAGAATGTGGGAGGTCTGGTATCTCTTTCCTCAGGACTCGATATCCCAGCAACCCGCAAGGGTAGGCTGGAAACACCGGAGCTGGATTTTCTCGGCTGGAGAAAAAGGCAGCGTCTCTCTCAGTGCGTCAAACAGGAGGGGCGGCTTCCGCGGGCACTCGCATCAGCTGGGCTCTCGGGCAAGTAGATGGCCTCTCTGCTCCAAACCACTGTGTCCTTGCTTAAGGCAACTGTTGGTATTTTATACCTGAAAGGTGCCGGGTTTGACGTAAGGTTGGACATAAGACGTCACCAAGAACTAACAGTTCTTGCAGGACTTCAGGAGTTCTTGTTTAAATCAAAACAAAAGCAGGGGGGGGTTTCCCGGGCTGCTGAAGGCTTGGTTTGTTTAAAGAACGCGTTGTGCTTTCTAGAAGTCGATGGGAGTAGCCGTGCTGTGCTTTGGATTGCATGGGCTATTACTGAATAGGAATCTGATTCTTATGCCGTTGTCAGGACATTATTGATTATAACCTCACAAGGGCATAAATCGGGAATATCGAATTAGGGTCCTAGATAAGAACACGACACCCACTCCACAAATTGATGTCCATCATTACTAAAACTAAGCAATATTAAACATTCAAAGGTGCATGTGTTTTTTCCGACCCACCCCAAAATACATATTTTGTATTTGAAATGGTATACGGTAAATACACCGAAAATGAGTATTTGTACTGTACGCTTTTCAAGCAGTGTTATCATTCAGAGAAATGCATATATATATTAACTGAACGAATTGCAAACATTACACATGAAAGGGCTCTAAATACAGAAAAGAAGGTCGAGACCATTTCATCACATATTTATACTAATTTCTGTATATGTGCTAGAGGCTGAGGTAAAATATTGTCTCTAGTATCCTAAAATAGAAGCTCTGTTCTCTAAGAATAGTTCTACTTTAAGCAGAGTACCATGTGCCAAAAAAAGGTAAATATTTTGGAAATATGGGCAAAAATAATTTCGCTTTCAGGGGAAAAAGTTCCAAATATTTTCTGTAGCTTTGTTTATCAAAAACTGAAGGCCGTATTCAGAGTTCAGGGAATGCTGTGTGCTCATTGTTTTTATTAAGAGTTATTCTCGTTGGTAGGAAAGAATATTGTTTCAGACATATTCGCAAAAAATAGGTCTACCACATCAGGTGAAAGTTCGACCAAGTATGAAAATGCTGCAACTGTGCAGTTTTCTGCGTGAGTGCTATCATCGATGGTAGGATCAGCAATGCTCACAGAAGGCTGTACCTGTTCGGTGCTGCTTTCCTCTCTTACCACACCGCCACATACTCGTAGTGGTGAAGTCTCAACGAATGCCGTCATCCGAATCGGTAGCCGCTGGGGACAACACGATGCATGAGTCGTTACCGGACCTAGCAAAGTATCGATATCCATTGGTAAAGCTGATTATAGTGTAAGACAGATGTCCAACACGCATTATTCTCCTCATAGCAGACATCGAAGCACAGGTATGATGCAATCTTTCCAGATCGGTCTGAATGAAAGAAACCAGGTTGTACTTAGATCTCTTAGCCGGGCCAATCCGAGGACCTTAGTGATACGGTCTCGGTATCGTATTGCTAGGATCGTTTCTTCCATTGTTGCTAGAGTCTTGCCTGTGGATTGGCTTGCCATATCGGCGCAGAAGAAGCAAAAATAAAATTCCTGCCACGAGTCCCAAGATTAAGGGTAGGCCGCCAAAGACAGAGTGGACAAAATTCGAGAAGATGCCCAGAACTGTTTCAAAGGGTGCTAACAGTCCCGAAAAATTTGTCTTAAATACATGTGCGATGCCACTGGTATCAGACATGTTTAAGATTTGGCTCAACACTTCTACAAAATGTACGGGGCAATTTGCTGATAAAAGGGTATGTATCTCTGCTGCTGTCCTTGCAACTTGCAGATCATATGTTTCTTTTGATGACGTTAGAGGCACAGTTGTTTGTAAAAGAATAGACTTCATTCTGCTTAAAGTATCAATTCGAATAGAAGAGATATTCAACCGAGGCCATAACACAGCCCCCATATCTGGATTGCTGTGTGGATACAATACTTGCATACAGCAAACGGCCCTGGAAGTTACAGTTGTCAGATAGGCTTTTCCTGGCAGCATGCCACAACAGCTGTGGTCACTTATTAAAATGTAACTACAGTTTGAAACTGGTCTAATGAATGGCTCTATCTGTTTTGCAGGCGTGCCATGCAGGTGACATGAAAGGTTATTCGAAGACCCTTCACAGGCTCCATGCAAATTTATTCCTTGACACAGAAGTGTACCGCTTAGTGATTTTTTACTAAGAAATACCTCTCTTTTCCTTCACTGTAACATCTGTGTGTATAAGGTAAATCCCAGGTTGATTTGATGTATTCTTTACCCAACCTTTCATACTGGCCTGCTGGTATATACTATTGACAGTAATTAAACTGGAAAGTTGTTATCGGAATTGTAATCGTTCCATGTATTATCCATTCAATGACCAGTCTTTCTGACATTGTCAATGGTAATCTCTCGAGTTTTTCAATGCTCAGGATTGTATAATCTGCTCTTTTTTTGCCAGACTGATTTGTTTCTCAGTAAGGTTAAAGAGACCGAATAATGATGTTGTGTTTATTAGACGCCATGGTACGTAGCCTGAACGCAGATTTTGCAACGTACATCCAAGCTGTACAATAGAACGTAATTGAGACTGACCATGTTGTAGCATTAGTAAGTCCTGCTCTATCAAAGGCGGACTATACGATACTGTCCAGTGAATATATTCTGGAGGACAGAGTCGTTAACCCATTGTCCACAACAGAAAGTGATTTTTCCAAATGAATACAATCAATTTCTTGTATTTTTTCCGCTGTCTCAATTTGCATTACTTTCCTTGCTTCGTTGTATGCAGCGTATATACCGGCCGCTATGAAACGTTTTTGACGCTGTTTGCGTGGTCCCATTATGAAATTACGCAAGTCAGCACCGTCTTTAAGTAAAGTCAGGTGTTGCTTAATTTCTGCCAGTGTGGATTTTTGTAGCCACTCAAGGCATAGTTTCCCTACAATGTATGTTGTAACTATCTCTGGATGTTGTCTCTGGGAATATCTAGGATCTGGTCTGGTCATTTTGAACCCCTGTGTTTTGTTCAGGAATCTATCTTTAAATACAAAGAATTACTATATTAGCACAAACTTAAACATAAGTACACAACTGTGAACACTCTTATTAACATTCAGTTGAATATCATGGACGTCAGCGTTCTGAATTTGTTGCTCAATAGTTGTTTATTGAGAGTTTTCCATGAGATTGTTGAATATTCACAAAATCACGTAATGAAGAATCATGTTCAATTATACGTCCCAATGCATTTCGGGCTGAACAAACTGCCCTTCATCAGGGGAATCTATGAAATAATGCTAATGCATATTACTAAACAATATCAGCAGTATTTTCACGGCTACTCATTCGGTGGAGGCAGGTATTGTTACTTAATAAAGAGCTTGACGATGGGGGTTAATGCCAAGGTAGATGGTGAAGTAGAGAAACCCTTTAGGAGCGAAAGAATAGTATAGGAGCCGAAAAATTGTGCACAGAAACCGATTGCGAACACCCATGTGTGATGGAGGAAACCAGTAGTGTGGAAGGAATCGGGAAAGCGTGGTGACCAAGGGCCGAAATGCTTGTGCAAATAAAGGAATACTAGGTGGGTGAATAAAGACGGGGAAGACCGAGGTAAAGTACTACTGAAATCACTGTTATATACAGGAAGCCCCGTTCACTTCCGCTTAGCTTGTATCCCGTTGTCGGCAATCCGGTTACCGATCAACGTTTGGTTAAGGTGAGTGCCGTCATTACCTCTTAGTTTACCACTTGATACCCCCTTATGGTTTTCCAGTGCACTCAGTGTTTCCTTAATTCATTCCGCAGGGACGCCCTTCCTTCGCACCACGCAGCATTCCAACCCGCGACCAGCAAGCGGGTGAGTTATTTAACGCTTCCCTCCGCGCATTCAGGCTCTGAGCCACGCGTTCGAGCATCTGACTAGTTTTTCCGTTTAACCCTATCTCCCGTGCGATACCTTGAGAACTACTCCAGCCCTTATCTCACTCCTATGGGCCTTTGCGCGTCTCCCCGTGATTTCAGTAAGTACTTTACCTCGGTCTTCCCTTCACCTGACTTTACTTAAAGGCGGTGCTGACTTGCGTAATTTCATAATGGGACCACGCAAACAGCGTCAAAAACGTGTGTTCACAGTTGTGTACTTATGTTTAGGTTTGTGCTAATATAGTAATTCTTTGTATTTAAAGTTATTGTTCACACTCTTTTGAGTGGTTGATGCAGTGCATCCGGTTCCTGGGACACTTCCCGGATGCCCACTTTGCCTATAGCCTAAAGGTCTAGCGGAACCTTTCAACCTTTTGCACGCAATGTACTAGAATATTGTATAAGTGATTTTGATATGTTTGTTTACTGAGTGCATACGCTGCTGCGTTATCTTCTTAGTTCAGGAATCTATCTTGACAGTTATTCGTGTCTGTTGGCCAGATCAACCACTTTTTCCAATCAGTATGTGTTCTGTTTTGGTATAAAATATTAGAAACGTCTATCTCTACATCAGTAGTGCTGTCACTATCAGGCATTGGTTTTGGAATAGACGGTGTATTCATGTCTTTTATCTTAGCAAGGCCAAGACAAGTAGTTTGTTGAATTGTGTCATTCAAGAAAATAATTTGTTCTGGGATCATGCAGGCCCTAAACAGTGATTCTAGGCCTTGTACTTGCCAATCTTTGGAACCCCAGATTGTTTTTGTTTCAATGGTGCTTTTCCAAATTTCGAAACCTAATGTAGACATTTTGTCATAAAATTTTTCTGAATATATCAATTTAGTATTTGTCAACGTTGTTTTCATTCCTGATCTATTTGACATTTTAAAATACAACGTTCTTGGGTCACTGTTATTAAGTCCTGAGAAGTATTGGAATGTATCAGAATTTTTTTTAGAACTGCCTTTTGGTGGTGTTGGACAGTGTTCCCACTGATTAAAAGATAATACATTTCTAGGCTGAGCACTTTTATGCAAATAGTGATCACCATAATGGTTGTAGCAGTAAAGCTCCACATAATTGGACGAACCCTGCAAGTAATCTTGTTCTGTAAATTTTGCTGACATTACTAAATCTGACATCATATTATTAATGTTTTCAAAGTCCCAGTCATCAGAGAAGGTACTAGGTGTTACAAAGTCACTTAATGAAATCTTGAGCTGGTGGGGATACTTTAAAAGCTCGACCGGGCCCAAAATGTCATAATCAGTTCTGTCCCATGCTACCCCACCGGGTATTAGAATGGCTGTGATTTTCACTGATGACAGTTCTCTTTTCTCGATGTGAGAAGATGTGTTTGGCTTTAGGATCAAGTTGATGTCCTGACTTGCTGTGTCCATTGTACTATATTTTCCTTCAATGAATCTTCCCAAACATATAACCATGCTGAGCCAAAGCAGGAGGAAAAGTACACCTAACACAATCCAAAATTCAATCCATGGTGAAATTAGATATGTCTCTTTCAGTTGGTGAAAAAGTTCAATTACTTTGTTTTTTAAAACTTTGTGTTGGAGGCGTTTCTTCATGTTCGCTTGGGTCTTCAGAAAAATTGTCGAAGTTGATGAAGTAGCCTGATGCAGTTTTGTCAATTGTTGGAATTGCTTCCGGATTTTAATTTGCTTTTGCTTTTGCATTTTTCTTTGTTTCATTAGAATAGTCTGAAACTACATCATTGTAGATTGGTGTTTCTTGACGAACTGTTATTATTTGGGTTTCAGGAGGCACAAGTTCCATGGCATTATTGCATAGTCCTTTTTTATTCATTGCAGATTTTTCAATTTTGATTAGTCTCTCAGCATGAGCCTCTTGGATTGTAGCAAACTTTGGTATTCTGCTATTTCTTGGGAGTCCACTTGGCCTACTACTTGTTATTGGCAACATGATTGTGGTTTTACCAGGTCGATGGATACAACTCGGTTCTTCTTTTTACCAGCAAGGGGCGGTAGTACTACTGATCTTGTTCCGTTGATAGCTAAGACAGGTACTGTTTTTCTGTATGAAGGCCCAAATTCCTTCTTTACCGCGATCTTTTCTCTGACCAGATCCCCAATCTTTGGAATCCAGACAGGTCTTGCTGGGACAGGTGGTATTTTTTCAGTGGATTTCAACTGTTGTTTCAACTTTATGTTACTCAGGTTTTTTCTTGTTTCATTTAAATCCTGTAAAACAGGCAAACGATCTTTGATATCAAAGCTTCTTTCTTCTACCACTGAAGTATGACTATCTAAGTCCTGAATAAGCATTCTAGTTCCGAACAATAGTTCGTATGGAGTGAGACCTTTTAGAGAGTTTCTTGGCAGATTATTAAGACTACGTTGGACACTTGTCAAATGTTTGACCCACCCATCACCCGAACCTAATACCCTCGCCGTTATAGATTGCTTTATGTCCCGTTTTTTTCTTTCCACAACTGCATTTCCCTCAGGATGGAAGGGAGAAGAATACCGCAATGCGATGCCCATAATGTTCATGGCCTCTTTGTAAGCTCGGGAGCTAAACGCAGGGCCCTGATCAGAATGTAGCATGCCAATTGCGTATGTGCCGATAAAGACTCGCACATCTTTTATAACAGTTCTGGCGTCAGCCGAGCGCTGGGGTCTACATTTTAAGTGAATTCAGTCTTAATTATTATGGGGATGCATTTCTCCGACTGGATTTCTTCGATATAGAGAGCCTAATGCTCTCTAATAGTGGTATCTGGGCTACAGGCTGGACCGGTTCAAGACTGCAATCTCTGTTGCAGTCCTTGCAATTCTTTGCAAAATAGTAGATATCTACGCTCATTCCCGGCCACCAGTACTCCTATTGTAGTTCCATCAGAGATTTCAGGATCTCTTGGTGCCTCCGACCCAGCCCCATATGTGCTTCTTGTTTAACTGGGTACTGCCTTTGTGTAGTGGGCTGATTCTTTAACTGGATCTTGTGGTGAGGTGAGTCGTCGTCCCATCCTACATGGTTTTTGTATAAAGCAGGAGCTTGGGCTACTGCCCATTTTCTTGCATAAGTACATTGTTTATGAATCGGGATATGATTCGAGAAGGCAGGCATAATCATTTGTTCGCCATGAGGGCACTCCTTGACAAACTCTGGTGGCCAGTCTTTCTCAGCTAACAGAATGTCATAGCCCTTTGAAAGTTTTTCCCAAAAGAGACTTTTTATTTTCCTGGTTTTATCTCCCTCTATACGTAATGTTATTTCATATAGCTTATGGGGCACACTAACTCGTGTGTCTGCAGTTTCCACTTGAATGTATTCATTCGTGTCCACTGTCTCCAGAAGATTCATCAGGGTCTTGTGAGCTATGGTCACTTCTGCTCCGCTGTCTAGCATTGTCTGTGCCCACTCTCCGTTTTTCAGCTGTGTCCTCAGAATTCTCAGCATGTTTAATCTTAATACTTGCTACCTTCTTTCTGGGAAATTGTAATTTTTTACTTTGATGAGCAGGTTCCTTGTCTTTGGACTTGGCGTGCTCTTCTCTGTGTTCTGATCGTCCTCTTCTTTCCGATTTCTGTGAGGAAGATCGAGAAGGATTCAGTGAGAATGATCTAGAGGGACGTGTATCAACATCTTTATCTGTCTGGTTTTCTTATTTTATCCCCATCTCTAAGGTTGTATCTTTTTTCAGAGGGTTCCCTTTTGGGAGACTTGTCTTCTCGGCCTGGAGATCTCTCTCTACGCTGAGGAGACCTTCCTCTGGACTGGAAACGTTTTCCCTGGGATTGGATTGTTTATTACCATCCCAGCTCTTTTTTGGAGTCTTTAAATTATTTTTAATAAATATTTTTTCAGGATTTTCAGTTAGTTGGGGTTTTATCGGTTTCCCACCCAAACTATCTCTTCCTAGCTCTTCATAGGATTTTTCTATGATTCTGGCAAGTCCCAATGGTTGGGCTGCTATATCTGTTTCCTTCAGTTTCTGGTGGATCGCCACAGATGCTGCTTCACCTTTTATGTTGGCTAGTAATATAGCCGAAACCAGCTTGAAGTCTTTTAGTAATTTAATACCCAGAGTTAAAGCTGGTTCTGGACCGTATTCGTTTTTAATCTGTCTTAATACATCTGGTATGACCGCCATAGACGGGACACAGTGTGTTTTTGTGTAGATGGAAGCAAAGACTGTGCCCCAAGTGTCACAGTCCTCCACATGTGGTGCGATCCCCATTGGGAGACAGATAGTCAGAATTCTGTGTTCATCAGTAGGCGTAGTATCAGGAAATACTGCCTCTATTTGAGTAATTTTCTGTGCTAACCAGAATGGAATTTATTCCCGTTTTATGGGTACTTTACCAAGAAATGATTGTATGTTCTGTGGTGTGATTTTGTTTATGGTCCCCTGGTGAGGGGTCTGCTGTGGAATGTTAAATGTTGGTTGGACTATTGAGGTCCGCATGACATATTGGGCTAATTGTATATGTATTTTAATTAAGAGTTTTAGCTGAGCTAAAAGTTCAGGAACTGACATTTTATCAATGTCTGGATGTGGTGTGTAGTTGGCTAGAACCGGCCACGTTGCTCCTGGTCTACCTAGTGGACCAAGCCTGGTGATATGATTATTATGTTTTAGGTCGCCTTTAAACCAGAGCAGGTGCTCTTGGTATTTTAGTGGGATTTCAATCTCCTCGAAAGGAGTGTATTCATCCGGAGGTTCCTCTATTTTGTAATAGTGGAAGTCTTTTGTCGTAGTGTGTGCTGCTGGAAAGTGTATCCATGAATAGAATACCTCTGTCTGCCGATATTCGTGTGCCTCTATCACGAATATGACTGTAGTTTTAGAGTTATAGTTCTTCTTAGATTGACCGGAATGAGTATTGCATTCGGTTCGGTTTCATGAAGACTTGTGTCTTCCTCTAAGAGTAGAGCTGCTAGTCTTGCTCGCTGCCTTTCTTCGTCATTTTCTGCCATTTAACTGACTGAAAGTTTTCTGTTGTAGATCGAGTTTCAAGGAAACCAAGATTAGGTGCACAATATTTTGGAACACTGTATCCTTCAACGTTGATCAAACCCAGAAACTAATACATAGGATTCTCATCCTACTAAGTTCCGGCGGATATTAACCTTTCACCCACTCCAGACGTCTATTGGAGTTTTTACGGGGAAAGGGTTCTGTGTGAAAAAGCACGACTGAGTTACTCTATTGTCTTGTGTTAGATTATCGCCTTACCAAACGTTGGGCGCCATGTAGTGTAGTTCCTATTTTCCCAATAGGCTCTGCGCATTGGAATAACATAAACAGCAGTGTAGACGTAGGACTGAGGTCATCTAGGTCTCTACTGACTATGTTAAACTTAATTTAGGTTTGTGCCAGCTAGCTCAGAGGTCACTGGAAACGTTCTTGAATGAAGAGGGATGGATAACCTTCCCTGGCTCAGACAAGAAGGGATTCAGTTTCCGACAACCGCATAAACATGACAACTTTGCTCCCTCAGAATAAGAGCATATCTCTAGAGTTGTGTGAAAACAATAGACAGATATTTCACTCAGTCAGTAGTGCATACTTAGTTTCACCAGAGTGCAGAGAAATAGACGGGCGTTTTCAATAAAAAGGTGTTATTTATTGAGCAGTCTTCTTTCTCGTACAAGTGTAGTGAATTGCCACAATTGCAATACTTAGAGTAAAGTGCGTACAGTAAAAGTAGTATTCTGAAATAATACTGTAAAAGCATTGATACGGTTTCTTAGCCATATGATACTTTAAAATGGATAAAATATATACATACACAAATACATTGACTAAAATGCTCAACTGGTGCTTCTAACTAAGCCTACCCCGGTGTACCTGACCTAAGCCTAATACTCGGGAAGGGACAAGTAAGTAGCGATGTTAAGTTAAGTTGGTTAAGATAGTTTTGCCAAGAATCTGCATCAAGAATTCTCCTAAGGGTTTCGTCAGCTCCGTACCTTGGCAATAGAATGTGGGAGGTCTGGTATCTCTTTCCTCAGGACTCGATATCCCAGTAACCCGCAAGGGTAAGCTGGAAACACCGGAGCTGAATTTTCTCGGCTGGAAAAAAAGACAGCGTCTCTCTCAGTGCATCAAACAGGAGGGGCGGCTTCCACGGGCACTCGCATCAGCTGGGCTCTTGGGCAAGTAGATGGCCTCTCTGCTCCAAACCACTGTGTCCTTGCTTAAGGCAACTGTTGGTATTTTATACCTGAAAGGTGCCGGGTTTGACGTAAGGTTGGACATAAGACGTCACCAAGAACTAACAGTTCTTGCAGGACTTCAGGAGTTCTTGTTCAAATCAAAACAAAAGCAGGGGGTGTTTTCCCGGGCTGCTGAAGGCTTGGTTTGTTTAAAGAACGCGTTGTGCTTTCTAGGAGTCGATGGGAGTAGCCGTGCTGTGCTTTGGATTGCATGGGCTATTACTGAATATGAATCTGATTCTTATGCCGTTGTCAGGACATTATTGATTATAACCTCACAAGGGCATAAATAGGGAATATCGAATTAGGGTCCTAGATAAGAACACGACAGTATGTTATTGCTCCAGCTCTCTTTTTCAGGGCGGGATCTAGCAAAGGGTTCACCCAAACATAGTCACTGGGACCTGGGTAATATCAGTACTGAGAAAAAGGGGGTCCCAGCAAACAACTATAAATTCAAACCAATCAATATCAATGAATAAAGAAGCACTTGATTAGCCTACACTGTAATTTATTCACAATGTAGGTATACGTTAGTTACCATGAATTTAGATGAACAATCACAAGAAGTATGATGCCCCAGGAGGGAAGGGAAGTGTAATCATTTATCATGACGTGGCGGGATTCTGTTTGAAAGAGTGGTCACTATAATATTGTTAGCCTTACAGTGGGGAAGTTGTTTAATGGCTATTTGGCGGTTCTCCAATTACGTTGTGCTCGAGTCAAACAAAAATATCAGTGTGCGCAAGTCTAAAATAGAATAGAATTTTAAACGTGTGTCCGGAATTCTGAAGTATACGAACACCTTTACAAGTACCGGTAAGCAGATTGTTCGTATTCTTCAGAATTCCGGACACACGTTAAAACGATGAAATGATATACATTTCATTTCATTCTATTCTATTTTAGACTTACGCACACTGATTTTTTATTTGACTCGAGCACAACTCTTCCACACAGAATCCCGCCACGTCATGATAAATGATTGCATAGCGATGAGCACGAACCGTAAGCATGAACGATACTCTAGGGGTACGACATGCGAACTGTGAACATCTAACACACGCAGCCTCAACGCAAAGCATGCATAGCCACGATATATTACCCTCCACAAACACTCATAGTTAAAGATCACGATTAAGCCCCTTGCGCTCTCTATCATAAACAGCATGCCCCATCACTATTAACTAATAGATTGCAGGTCCGCTTCCTTATCTTTGATATACTTTTTCACTTTCATTCTTTCTATAGATTACATGTATTTCCCCTGATGAAGTGCGGTTCGCACGAAATGCATTGGGTACTTGAAAGATACTCGTGATTATTGATTTGGATTGTTAAAGAACAGTTTTGGAAATGATTGATTGACCATGAGAAATTCAAGATGAAGCTGTGATGTAACAGCGAGAAAAATACGACACTTTTGAAATATAAATAAACTAAACTGATACTCAATCCTCCCTGGATATACTCTTGTTTACTTTGATTCAGGAAACAGATGAAGATTTCTTTATCTCCTAAAGGAGTGCAGTTGGGTTCACTGTCAAGCTTGACAGCATACAAACAGGACGTCACATGTTAACTCCCCAGAGGTCGGAGGGCGCAAACCCACCAGCACCCAAACATTAACTAAGGACCAACGACGATCGGATTACATATTGCAAAAGGTTCACACACAGAGTGCCACAGAACCCTATTCACTCCACTGGCTCCCCATCGAAGCTAGAGTCCCCTTCAAGATGCTAACCCATGCTCACAAGGCCCTCCATGATACCGGACCAGCATACCTGAACAGCCGACTCAAATTCCACGCACTCCAAACGACCCTACAATCAGCCCAGCTCTCCTACGCTGTGGTCCCCCGCACCAGGAAGACCAGATCGGGTGGCTGCTCCTTCTCCCTCTGCACGGCCAGAGCCTGGAACGACCTTCCGCTCCACCTCAGGCAGATAACATCGCACCCCATCTTTGCTCAAAACCTCAAAACCTGGCTCTTCGACAGACCCCCTCCTTGATGGACTGGAACCTTAAACCCCACCCCCTCACACCCCAGCGCCTTGAGACCCTTACGGGTGAGTTGTTACGCTTAACAAACTCCTGATTTGATTTGATTTATGATGGTAGTCAGTGGGAAGGTATTGAGTGAAATTTAGGATTATTTCATTAGCCAGTTGCCCACCTTATCAGCACCTAAACAATCCCATTTAAATCTTCTGACTAGAGTGTGGAATTCGGTCTGGGTTGAATGCCCCACTTCTGTAACTTTAGCAACAACAGGAACTTGTAGACCCATTGTTACAATCAGGGGTTGTGGTCACACTCCGTGCGACTGGGGACCTCCAGTTTGACTAATTGGCTTGCCAGAGATGTTGATAAAAAGATATATCAATTGTCGAAAGAATCTTATTAATGTTGCCGATAGATGTACACTGGGATCTTGTGCCGGTGTAATTTGATTTGCAGAGCATAAATTGCAGTTGGATAATAACATGTTCATGGCTACTAGCTCTTTAGTTTTGGAGGCTAGGTGATCATTAAATCCCAAGTCCCTGATGTTAAAGTCGCCTAAAAACACGACTTCAGCAGAGGCAAACTCAAGTAGGAGTTCTTCCAGGTGCTTGATCAGAAGGGCTGTTGCAGATGACTTTGATGTTTTAGTTGTATTATGGTAACAATTAATTAAAAGATGAGGGAATGCCCTTGTTTGGGTTAAAGACCTGGGATTAGTAAAATTTGCCCAGCCGGGAAGTTTTGGCAGAGTGATGTAGCTGTGATCTTACAAGAGTGTTTAATGAAGATGGAAAATCCCCCAGAAGGTCAGCTAAAGGAATTAGGCTGAGATGCTGATTGGAAGAATTCATATTAGCCATGATGAACTGATGGGGATAGCGACCAGGTCTCTTGTAAGCAGATGATGTCATTTTTGCTCGAATAGTTCACTGCAGATTTGGATGAAAGTGTTGACTTGAGCGCAGCCACATTCCATGAGGAAATGGTCAGTTTAGAGTCTGACCTCCTTAATGGACCGTTAGGAGGGTTTGGAAGAATACTGTTAGGAGCAGGATACTGACTGCTCTCTGTGAGAGAGCCCATGGCGTCTATAAATGTAATGGGAGGCAGAAAAGTTTGATTTGGATCTCACAGAACGTTGATTATTATTGTATGAGATTTTGATGGAATTGTCCGCTTTTTTTTTTTTTTAATTTTTGAAACCTTTATTGCACATTAGCAGCAAGACAAATACGGGCCTACAACCATCCGGCCGGCCACGACACATGTTGAAGCAAGTTAGCAAGCAAAGCGACAACTCAATAGTATCTGAGCATAAAATAGCAATCAGTCTGGGTTACACTGGGTATCTTCGCACTACCGAGAGACAGGAGAAGTGAAGGTTAATTTTTTTAAGTTTTAGTATATTCCAAAATATAAACAATAGGAAGGATCAGAGTTCCACCAATGACATAAGAGGGCAACGTCAACCAGAAGAAATCCGAGCAACAGAAAACATAATCAGACTAGCGGCATGAGAATAATACGACAGGATAGTAAGAACAAAATATGTTGCATGCCAGTCGCCGCCCCCCTCGCACCGAACCACCCTACTGACCCAAGAAAGAAACAGAAAAGGAAAAGAAAACCAAAAGTAAGAGAAAAAGAAGGCCCATAGAAACTGAAACGGACAAAATAAAAACCCCACCCCCCTACCCCCACCCTACACGCATGCAGAAGCTACGGCCTACCCCCCCCCTAGCAGTGTGTCTGTCGCCCCAAAAAGAGTACCCGAAATACAGATAAAGAAAAAAGGGAAGAAAAAAAGAAGGTATCACATAAGATCGGAGGAGGGCCATACACGTAAACTCAAAACAATCAGCATGTAAATCCTCGGCCGCCCATCCCCGGACCCCCGAACCAAAGGAAACAATATTCAACTCCACCGTCTATCCCCTGCAGCCCCAGCAGTATACGCTACCGCAGTCAATGATAGGGGGAACGTCCTCAACCCTGGCCCCTGCGATCGGGGGTATCGACGTGGTCCAGCTGCACGGTAGCCATCTTGAATGGGATAAGCAAACGGAGTGACCCCAGCAGAGTAGGACGCTGTCCAACAAAGTCTATCCATTCCAAAGCCATGCGTGCGAAAACGATAGAAAGGGGGACAACGCACTGTAACAGTCCACCAAAATCAGCCGGCCAAAGCAGTAGCATCCGCTTCAGGAGAAAGTTGTAAGTGTCGCCAGTAGAACACAAAGGAATAGTCAAACATGGCGTCCATGGACGACTCTCCGGCCATTGCACAAACCCACCGTCCTCAGACCACTTCACCACCTTTTCAATCAACACTGAAGTGTCGTCAGGCTCACACACCCTCAATGCCCCTGAGCACACCCGGGTAGGCACTCCACAGCAATCGGGGACATGATGTGGCACAGTGTCCTGCAATCGAGAGCCAACTCTTCCCACCGGGGGCATGTAGGGGGAAATAGCGTCCAGCCGGTCTCCTAAGTCCCGGGCAGTATCCTGTAGAGCAGATCTGAAAGTACCCAAGGCGCACAGGATGTCTCCAATCTGCAGTGGTGCCGTAGAAGGAAGAGGGGCAGCAGGTCCCTGCACGCGGGGCTCGCGGAGGTGTTGCAGTCCTCGAGGTTGGTCTCCACCATCACTGCCACATAGCTGGTCGCCCAATCCGGGTTCCGCATAACATGACCTGGCTGGGGGCACAGGGGCAGCACAAACCATGGCGACACCATGCACGGCGCCAGGGCAATGTGGGCAATCGGACATCTCGCCGGCAGCAGCCCGGAGTAAGCACAGAAGCCGGGGACACAGCCGTCAATATGGCATCCACCGCTACGCTGGAGAGGACAAGCGATCAATCAGTGCCTTCTGCGGATCGCAGCGTAGACACAATGTTGCACTTTAAACACGATATTCCCCAAGCGCGAAGATGAGCAAAGCTAAGCAAATCCCTGCAGCGGTAAACACAGCGTAGCAGCTGTTCGCGCCGGACGCCTCTGCCCCGCCTCAGTGTCCGATGAGAGTGCAGACATGGCCGGCCATCTCAAGACAAAGACCCGATCAGCTTCAGCCAGCGCCGGAAAGGGGGTGAGGGCGCCCCAGCACTTCTACCGCAGGGGACGTGCAAAGAAACACACCGCTGGATTCAGAATCGCCTCCCGGTCCCGAGGGTTCAATTCAGAAACAGGATCGGTAACAGGAGGAGGTGCGGGCCGGGAGGAAGACGGAAGGATCGGCGGAGCCGAGGGATCAAGCGGCCATCATGGATGCAGGCTAGGCTCCTCCCCCGGAATTGTCCGCTTTTGATGTGTCTCGCATCAGTTGTGGGTTGCACCCTGTGACACTTTCAGGACGCTTGTATGAGACCTCACTGGGTCTTCCTGGAGGAGTACATAGGTGTATTTTTGTTGAGGGGGAAACCAGAGTTCTATGCCCCAGTCTTAAAAAAAATCTGGCTTTCCCAAGAATAGAGTCCCTTAAGGTTTCTCACGTCCTTGTAGTAACAGTTGCTTCCGAAGCCCTTTGCCCGGTATTAAGGCGAACTTTACTGCTGTTAGGTCAAAGGAAGTTATCCCAGTGAGGGCCGGGATGTGCTTGAATAGACGTAGAAGATTATTCCTGTTGAGAATATCATGTGGGCCCTTATGAGCATAATGCGGAATAAAAACCACTTCTGCATAGTTATCTGGACCTTTGATAATTCTGCCCCCCAACGTCATCAAAGGGGAGCAGAGGGGCCTTAAAGTGAAGAGGTGTAACGGGTGGAAAATGATTCTCCTTTAATTGTCTTTTTCCGACCAAGACCTGTAGAAGTTGAGGCTGATTGGGCAGTGGCATTTGGGGTGGATGGACCCAGAGGGTTTTGGTCAAGTTTCCTATTGGATATTGCAAAGAATGGCCCAACAGGCCACTAGCTGTTATGACATATGGAACAGCAGTGTTGTTACTTGCGTTTCCCGTACAATTGTTGGGACCACTCCGTGTATTTGAGACATCCCTTAAAGACTGGGCGGTGGTGCCTTGACTGACCGAACTTCGAGCTTGTGGGGCTGCCCCCATGATTTGAAGGGACTTGGTGACCTCGTCCCTGCCAAATGGACCAAAGGGCGTAGGTCACCATCCCACCCTTGGTATAATGATTCCCTTAGAGCCTGGAGGAAAGACTGTAAGAGAGCTGAACGCCTATGGAGGCGTGAATATAGGGATGAGCATAAACGGCTGTACTTGGCCAAGCTGAAACTTTATCATAAAGCCATTTGTTCCATGCGTGCCGCTTTTTATGCTGAAGAAATTAAGGTCAGCCCCAACCCCACCAAATGTTTGTTCAAACTTGTACAAGAGCTTCAAAATAGTAGAGCTCCATCCTCCAATATCACCTTGGCACAGCAGTGTGAGGATCTGGCCACTTTCTTTGTAGAGAAGGTAAACACAATATATAGCTCCTTTCCGCAGCACTCTTCTGAGTCTCGTACTTGTACTAGCCCTAGTTCTGAGGGGGCGGTCCTGGCCTGTATCCCTGAGATTACTGCCGATGAATTGGCTATATTCTGCAAAAAAGTTAAATCTGGGAGCCCGGCAGATCCTAGGCGGCCTGCCCAACTTGTTGATTCCCTGAATTTCTTTGTTACCCCTTAGATCTCTTCTTAACCTGTCCTTTTCCACGGCAACAGTTCCTGATGTTTGGAAACAGGCTTGGGTCTCCCCGATTATAAAAAAAAAAAAAAATAAAATAAAAGCCGATGCTGGATCCATCCAAACCGGAGAATTTCAGGCCAATATCCCTCCTCCCCTGGGTGGCTAAACTCACTGAAGCCCATGCCAACTCTGTGCTTGAACAATTTGTGCACCAAAATGACATCCTGGACCCATCCCAAAATGTGTTCAGACCGGGCCACAGCACAGAATCTGCATTGTTGGCTACTACCGAATACCCCCGAGAGATCCTCAACGCCGGTCAGAGTGCAGCGCTGATCCTGCTTGATCTCAGCGCTGCCTTTGACACGGTGTCGCACGGGATCCTGCTCTGCCGCCTGGAGGAATTTGGTATTGGGGATCGTGCCCTGGAATGGTTCCGGTCATTCTTTCAGGACAGATCTTTTCGGGGTACTGCCCCTCCTTTTCTGTCCAAGTCTCACCATATCGGTCAGGGTGTCCCTCAGGGCTCAGCGCTTAGTCCGTTTCTTTTTAATCTTTATGTGCAGCCGCTTGCTGCGATCGCCAGACAGTGGGGCTTGACGGTGGTATCATATGCTGATGATACTCAGCTGGTCGTCACACTCTCTGAGAGTCCATCTGTCGCTGCTACAAGATTTAGGGACGGAATAGCTGCAGTTGCTCACTGGATGACCAACAACTGTCTCCAGCTGAATGCCGGTAAAACTGAGATTCTGTTGTTGGGGAAGAATATGGCCTTGTGCAACGAGCACTGGTGGCCTCCCTCTTTAGGTCTGATGCCTGTTCCTAAGGCTTCAGTGAAAAACTTGGGTGTCTGGATGGATTCCTCACTGGGCCTCCAGACCCACACCAAGAGAGTGGCAGCGACTTGTGTAGGACTGTTAAGGAGCCTTCGCCCCATCTTGGGCTTCTTTGAACCCGCTATGCGTCAGCTTGTGGTTCAAGCTATCATCTTGTCACGCTTAGACTATGCCAGCGTTTTACTGTTAGATGCCAACAAAACTGAAGTAGCCCGTTTTCAGAGAGTTCAGAACTTGGCTGCAAGGACCCTGGTTGGTCTTCCCCGGAGATGCTCTGCCAGAGCTACGATTAAAAAATTGCATGGGCTCCCAGTGGAATCTCGTATTAAATTTAAGGCACTCTGTCTGGCATTCAAAATTCTCAAACTTCAGAGCCCGGCCATTTTACGCCCTCTCTTGGCTCCTTATGTCCCGCAACGCAATTTACGCTCCCTTGGTCAGCACCTTGCAATCATCCCTAGGAGCAGGCTCTGCGGTATGGGTGGACGCTCCTTTCGGGTGCTGGGAGCCAGGCTCTGGAATTCCCTTCCGGTTGCCATCCGCGGTATTGAGAATCTGCTTGCTTTTCGTAAAGCTGTGAAGACCTTCCTGTTCTCCTCCTCTTAAGGCCTGTGCCCTGTTTGGCCCGCTCCATCTATACCACCTTTATTGATCTCTAGCGCCGGGACGCTTCTTAGCTGGGGCAGCTGTCGCGCTCTTACAAACTAATAATAATAATTATTATTATTTGAGTGGGCGAAATGCCGGGCTTAGTAATAGTAGAATACAGTTCTGAGGCGCTGGGGACGGTGGCTTTCACCTTGGGAACTTCCTGAGTAATTGACAAAGGGTTATCGATCGGAACGTTGTTGTCAGTAAGAGCCACTCTGGAGTGGGGGTTTTCGTTTTTATTTTTTAGGCCTGATTGAAAATAGGAAAGTGAGTTACCCCCTTTCTTCTGGGTCTGGCATAGTGAAAAGTCCTGCCCCAACAAGCCCAGATCTCCGTTTTGCAAGACTTTGTTTTTTGGTTTGTTTTTTGAGTTTCTTTTTATCCCTAGAGGTTGGTGGTTTTATTGGGAGATGGGAGGGTGGATGGGGGATATTTAGAGGAGCTGGGTCAACATGGTCAGGCTCAGTAGTGGCCCATAGAGTCGCAATGGCCGTTGGGCTGAAAGCGCGAAGTGACACCAGGCTGGCTTTGGGGTCACTAATACCAATGCCCGTTGTCTTAAGACCAGGGGAGGTTGACCTTTTGAGAACTGGTTCCCAAGGGAGAGAGGTAGTTCCTCTGGGAGACTGCAATGTGTCATTAATTACAGAACGCGAAGACTGTTTAGAGGGTGACCCAATTTGAACCGTTTGGGTAAGTTTGCCACTGCCGTGAGTGTGGGACTTCACGCTGTCCAAAAGCGAGCACAAGATATCTGGGAGGGATAAAAGTTTGATAATTAATGGAGAACAAGAACACAAATTAGAGCATTAGGAAGCCTAATAGACATTTCAAGTGAACTTAGCCTAGAGCCCAAATCGGCCAAATCTGAGGCCAGAGTTTGGGTTAAGTCAACCTGAAGGTCCATTTTCTGTGATTGCCATAATAAGGCTGTTGCAATAGTCTTGTTTTACGTGAAAGACGTCAGTGAGATTGAGAAAGGACTCATGGGACCCGGTGGCGTGAGGCTTGTCTGCTTGTGCTTGGCTAAAAGAATTATGATCAGTGCTGAGGCCCGGTGTTTGCATAAGTGAGGCCTCAATTCGAGCTTCTAGGGAGGCTAGGAACCAGTCGGATAGATTTTTGGGTGCAAAGGGGCTTTCATATGTTGGTCTTTATTTTGGCTTCAAGGGGTCAGGAAGCTCAATTCGATGAGCGCCCGGGTTTCAGCGCGAGGTGGACTCAAGTATTGTATGACCTGCTACAGGATCACCACTGCCTTCATGAAGATTTGAGGGGGCCGACGGACTGCTATCATGGACTTGAGCATGTAAGTTGGCTATGGTAATTATTGTAGAATATAAAACAGTAGGTTCTCCAGAGCTGGGGGAGTGAGCTCTTGGTGTGTCGAAAGCAGTGACCTGGGTCGTAGTAGACCCTCTATGAGATAGCCTATACTGCTGAAGAGTTTGAAGAGAGGCCTGGGACTTGGGTGAGCGGGATCGAGAGTCAGCAAAAAGTAATCCGGCAATGAGGCCGGGGCTGGGGGTGGAAGGATGGGCGTAGGCCTGTACTTGTGGCCCAGGTTGCAGAGTCACTGGAGGAGCTGGGCAGGTCTGGATCTGAGATTGGAATGAAGCCTTGCTGAAAACGTGACGTTGACCTCCCGGTAATGATGGCTCTCGCAGCGACTGCTGTTGGGGCCCCCCAGATGGATCTGGAATGGTATCGACTTGGAGAGTAGTACCCTTTCTCCAGGGAAGTTTCCTTGGTTGCATTGCAGCTTGTCCTTCCATACGCCATCTGGCTTTTGAAGGGATGTTGGGGGTTTCTGCTTGTTCACTTGCAAAGTGCCGCTTCACTACGCAAGTTCAGGACCTGTGAGCGCCTCTGAGAGTACCCCTCTCTCAGCACGAATCCCGCCAGAGGCCACTGGTTGCTTTTCACACTTTCCGCTGTCGTGAAGCTATCATAGAGCGAGGAAGCTTAGAGAGACTGGCAGATTGTGAGCAGGTAAAAAGCGGATGCAAAGACAAGCTGGGCACACAGGGCCGCAGGCCTCACCCAACTTAGTCGAGCTGCCTCAGCAGTTCCGGCCGAGGGCTCTCACTTACGCTTGCCGGGGCCTACCTTGCTGAGGCCTTCCTTGCTGCCGGGTAAAGAGCACTGTGCAGGTGGATGTGCTGTGCTCCCCGCCTCGCAAACGATTTAACGGGGTGAGGCTGATGCTGATGCCGGTGCTGATAACGGGCCCGAGAGTCAGACGAGAGTAGACTGCCCTTCACGGGTGTGGATTCACTGCCTGATTCCTGACTCACAGCACCGTAAATATATGTATTTTTATTGTGTTACTAGATTTATAAAGCTCATGGCTGCCCCAGCGACTGGGCGTCCCAGCACTAAACCCAGACATAACCTTGCAGGGTGGAAAAAGAAAACAAGAGGCAGGGACTAGACCAGGACCACCATTTGCTTCGTTAGGAGCCCCAGGCCTTAACAGGGCGGCCAGTGTCTCAGGAGCATGCAGTCTCCTAGGGGCACCCAACAAAGCAAATGGTGGTGAACTTTGAATGGGAAACAATTTGAAAATTATAAATAATGTTTTTAGCGTGGAACATTGAAGTGAAAATTGTGAATAACGCTACTCTCCTTACATTAAAAAGTTGTTTTACGGTTTCCCCATGCGAGCTCTGAAGAGGAAATACGGCCTGCCTTTAAAAACCTTACGGGTATTTTTGAATACAGAGAGATTTTTCCACCGCCCAAGGCTTTTTAGAGCTGAAACGCCTAGGGAATGTGAGCCTCTTGCCTGCATGTCTTCATGGAATAAAACCAGTTTATTACGCACAGCCTGAGCCAGTGTACTTCTTGTCAAGGACAGACCAAGGAGAAAGGGTGTGTTTTTATTCGCGGGAAGCTTCGTTCCTGAGACACTGATACCCGGTATCTTTGCCATATCCGGGCTGGTGCTGGGAAACTGCCCATTTCAATATCCCTACAGGATCCTTTGCAACAAAGAACAGTCCACACTTGCAAATAGATTAATATTCATAAGAGTACTCATTTTTGTACACCCCAAGGAACCTTGGACAACGACTACTACTACTTGTTGCTATACATATTATGCCATAATCCTACAGAATCAAATCACTTTTTGTTTCTCAAGTAGGCCTTATCTTGGTTGTATGAATACACGCTAATTATGTTTCATACATAGTGCTCTCTTTGGAAAAGTATTTTTTTGGTTTGCTATTAACTTTGGCACTGTTTGATGAATCTTCACAAACCTTTCCCAAAAAAGGTCTTATCCACCTCCGCTCAGGGAGCTGAGAAAAAGGGAGCAGGGGTGTACCAAAACGCTTTGTCTCCATAATTTTTTTCCATAGGAATATTGATCCAGCAAAAGCTGCTGAACAGAATTATACCAAATTTCGCAGAAAGCTAACTTTTGGTCCAGAACACCCCATTGGGACCCAAAAAACTCTTTCTCTCTTTCTGTCTCTTTTAAAATTTTGCTGCAAATTCTTGTTGGATTCGCAAATCCACAGCAACATAAAATAAAAGCGTTCGCCTCTGCGCTTCCAATTCCCCCTCCCCCAGGTGGGGCAGTGCAGCAGGGGCGGTGTTTTTGTATATTAAGGTGAGCATGACACCCCTCTCCAAACCTCGTTGGGATCCTGGGGACCCTATCCCCCAGTGTCATTTATAGAACCAAGTATGTGGGGGGGAGGGGCCTGGCGGGAGGAGTTTAAAAAAATGCTGTACCCACCCGGGCAGAAGCAAAGGAAAGGTACTGAATGCCCATTATGGTGCTGGTGGGGGCCTTGGTGGCTAGAGCTGCTAGTTTATTATTCACTGCTACATCACGGTGTGCCCCATAATGCCCTATGACTTTTTTTTTTTTCCTAGATCAATATTTTCCTGCTGGAAGTCCTCCTAACACAGGCAGCTGTACCACAAAACATTGTTTTTTAGGTCTCGCCTGAGCCAGCGCATGTGTTGCTCTGCGAGACATGTAGTATTGGGGTTTTCAAAGTGCTACCAGACCTCGCTGGCCTCAAGCTTGTGGTTACGCACATATGCGCGCAGCCGCCATCTACGTCTTTTCCAGGCGATCACTGCTGCGCACGCACCACTGGCATGCTTATGATCACTTTCGCTTTCACGGCCGCGCGGCCGTTACCTTTACGGCCATGCTGCCAATGTTTGCTAACCATTGCGGCCGTGCGTGTTCTTTTCAAAATGCCACGCTTTAACAATAGCAGCCGCGTGCCTTATTTCTGCGAGTGCTACAGTCTCAGCTTCTAGAGTCCTCCTTCACTTGAAAAGGCAGGAGGCAGGCATTGCTGTCCCTCTAATGCCCTTCTTCTGAGTGAAACATCGCCCCTGTTGCTGCAACACCTCCACAGCCCTTCTCTGCCACTGCAATCCGCCGAATGAGTTCAATCATGCATCCCGCTGTCTCGGGGTTGCCACATTGTATTCGGTTTGTCTGTGCTTGACTACTCTTCTCATTATGTGTGGGGCTTCACTTGAATCTGCCAGTCACCGCCACATGCTACACTCCCTCACTGCCTCCAATGGAGTTAAGTGAGCACCGGGTCATGCTAAAGGCTTTTTTTGCCTCCAGGCTGTACCATTCGTATCTGGCATGTTATATCGCCGGTCTCCCCATCCTCCCTTTCGGGGACATATGTGATCGACAAACTTTCATTACAGATGGAGCGTTGCAGAAACAGGGCAAGAAGTGACTAGAATGAATTTACCCTAGTTTATGGTCTTAGTTTTTGTGACGCAGACATTGCTAGTGTTTAAGTCAACGTGCACACACTTTCAAACGTGAGTTTTTTTCTGGAATGTAGTTTTTCTTTTTAAAGAGTAAGAGCATGCTAAGGTTGTTTTATGAATTGCTAGTATGCGCTTGTGTGTTTTTAAAGAGTTAACGTGTACGGTCTTGTGGAGCAGCTGGATTCTATTTGCTGCTTAGGTTTTCCTTCCCTCGAAATACCAGCCGTGCAGCTCTACTTGATTTGATGCTTTCTTTCGGAGCCTAGTTCCAGCCACTTCACTAATGCCTTACCCTGTGGTGTCTTTAGCAATACTTTGCTTGTTCAATTTCCGAGTTCAGCCCTCTAAACTATACTGTAGCACCTGGTGCTTTCCACTATGTTGTCTCTGTGCAACCCAGTTTGGACATGTGCCTCTCTCCTCAAAGGTGACTTAATTGTGGGTGTCTGGGCTTTAGCTCATGTATTTGTGTTTTTGATGGGAGCTGTGTAGGCTTTTAATGGTGCTTTTGTTCACAGCCAAACACATTTGCGCCACTTTACAGAGTTTGCCAGTTACGCGCCAATTTCGTTTTCTCCTCTTTCTTTAAACAACAATGTTCACTTCTCCTGCTCTGCCGCTGCCACTCCCCCCTCTCTTTCTTCCTCTTATAACCTCTTTCCGTCTCTGTCTCTCTTCTCCTCACTTGCTGAAAAACATTACTTCAACAAATGTTTCTTACCCTCTCTTTCCTCTCCTTTCCTTTATTTCTTCCCCTGTGAAATGGATCCAAAAAACACATTGGCTGTAAATGTTGCCATTTTCAGACATTTTTCTATTAGAAAGTACAGCCTCTGGGTGGAGAGCAATCAAAAGTTTAAAAATACAAAAATACCAAGCATTTGCAATGCAGTAGCTCTCGTATTACTGAAAGTTTGAGCTATTGGCACAGTACATGATAATTCATTGCCAATAGCTCAAACTTTCAGTAATGAGAGACCTATTGCTTTGCTAATTCTGAAAGCAAACATTCCATTCTAGAAAGTCGATAACCTGTTTCTTTTTGTACATGACATGCATACTGTAAAAGAGTAGTAAGCCAAAATGTAAATTGCTAAACCCTGCCAACAAACACACTAGTAGCTCCCCGCTGCCTATTGGCAGAATTTTCTCAGTGATGCAATATATTCATGTAGCAGTTCATCTTTCAAGGTAGCAGCTCAGTCAATTAGTTCTAAATGGATGTTTTAAGTACTACAACTCGAGCCCCAGAAGGTTAAGAGCAGCAGTTTCTCCAAGAAGGAACTGAAACATGGGTACACTGGAAAATCTGGCAAATCAGGATGGTTGCAACAGTCTCATTTACTGATCTTCCACTGAGTCATCGTGCCCAGATCTCACTCTGCCCTCCCTCTCCCTGTCTGACTCTAAACAATTTCACCCCTTCCCTTTCCAGACGGCTCTCTTCCATTTTCTTGCCCTCCTTTCTCTTGTCTGGTTTTCACCTACCAGGTGCTTTAAATGGAAATACCGGAGGGCCGGTACTTTCTACCTGCCCATTTGAAGCACTGGGCCCTACCCAGCAGGTATCAGTGGCTTTCCAGGGAGACACTGTTTGACACTCCAAGTGACTTAGTGCAAAACTAAATACTTAGAATGTCCCAGAAGCGAGACCTGTTGGCTTTGCCAATGCTTGTTAATGTTGTGGGGGGATGCAGGAAGTGGGGCAACTGTTCCCCCCCGCAGCATTAAAAAAAGTATGTCTCATAGGTCTTAAAATTCATGCGCCCAGAAAAACTTTAAAGTATTTTTAAAAGCACTCCTAGCTGGACCTCTATGCTCTTCAGCTGCATTGCAAGGCTCTCTCGTGGTTGTTGTTTTGATAGTATTTTCTGGGCTGAAAAATGTTAAAAGAAAGACTCAAAGAAGTGTTCATTTTATTTTTTTCATTGATGAATATAATATCAACATGCCTTTCATTTAACACTTTTTAGCCCACGAAAGGCAATTATAAACAAAGTTTAAAAAAAAACCTTTATAAGCACTCCCACTCCCACTCACCGGGCTCGTCTCCCCTTAGGCATGGGAGCCCCTTTCCAATGTTCTTTACGACGGGACTTCAGCTGCCGGACCTGGTAAGGCGGGGGCTGCCCGCGCATGCGCGGCATTTCTAACCGGGGCTCTTCAGAATGAACTTGAGAAATGCCGCGCATGCGCCGGCTGCCCCCGCCCTACCAGGTCTCGTTTGCTATCTGTCAGCCAGCCAGAACCACATTCCTTCCGACTGATGTCTTTTGCTACACAATGCTCGTTTTATGACTGTTGTAATGCTTTATTACCCCCGACTACATTAGCATGCATTTCTAAATTGCGTACAACGTCCCCACTATGTTTTAAAAGTGGGTAGGATAAAGTCTTCCGTGTATATCCAGATATCTTTAGTTATATAGTGCATACATTTCTCATAGCGTTGGAACATTTGAAATAGACAAACAGCACTAAAGTATACATTACTGCAATGTACTGAACAGTCAATCGCTCACACCAAGATGGCCGCTCAAGAATAGTTCTGTTTCAACAGAGACGTGAAACCCTCCTTTCAAAGATGGCCGCCACGTTCGCTCAGAGCTGGTTCTGGGCACCCTGGCGTATCCGTCCTCAATGTCTATGCTGCTAGACACCCCGCTGCTCTCCGTACTAACACCGGCGGCCCGGCGCATGGCCGCGGATCCACCGCGCTGTTCTGACAGCAGCCCCGCCCCCGCCGTGACCATGCCCTGCCAGAACCAGCAGCCAGCCTCGGGGCCCGCGGAACCCGCTGCCCACAAGCAGCTGCGGTTTGCGGAGTCGGTAGAGAACGACGTCCGGGATGCAGGCGATAGCACCGGGTCGTCCCCCGCCAGCAGCGACGGGAGCGAGGACAATGGGAGCAGCGCCGCCCAGCAGGAGCAGGAGGAGCAGCTCCTGGCACAGCAGATCGGGCCCCAGCTCAAGGTGCTGCCCATCAACGACCAGATCCGGGAGCTGCAGACCATCATTCGGGACAAGTGAGCGCAGGAGGGGTTTTGTCATACTGGAAGAGCGAGAAATGCTGTTATGGGTTTTGGAGATGATGGGAATTTTTATTTTAATTTTAAAAGTTTTATATAGCGCTAGCTTGACCAGTGGGTATGAGAGCGCTTTACATATACACAAGAGATAAAGGTTGCATTACATAGCATGACCTCAGGAAGCAAAAAAGATATGTAACCTATTGAGTACCTTCCCCACTTAGTCAAAGAGGTGGCTACTACTTTTTTTGAACCCCGATAGTATACTTATTTAATGAAGCCCCCTTGTTTCTTTTAGGAAATCTATTGATTATAGTCCATTGGTAAAAACTGTATGCGATGGGATGAGCATGAACAGCAACCAACTGAAGACTGTCCAGTGTTTTGAAACTGCTTGTCACGATGCTGTAAATGACACTGGGTTAAGTGAGGTTAAGGCTGGCCACAATGATGCCATAACAATTATATCCTATCATGTCATCTGGGTCAGAAGCCACAAATCTGAAGGGGTATCGGATGGGGTGCGCCTGTTACAGGCCCTCAGGGACGAAGTTCACTATAAATTACAATAACTTTCATTTAAGTATTAATTATTGAAAAAAAATTAAAAGGCATTGTTATTTGCAATATCAATACGTGTAAGTCATGTAAATACAACACATATTGCATTACAAATGCTATAGGTGTCACATTTGCGACAGTTATAACTATTGGCATTGTAATTGACAAAGCTATTAATTTCGCTATTTTCAAAAACAAAACATAAATAAAAAATGTGTCATTTACAATATCAATAGCTCAAACTTTCCTAATGCGAGACCTATTGCATTGCAAATGCTTGTTGCATCATGCTCCTGACAAGTAAGAGCGAGACCAAGGCCATGGTCCCCCGTTGCTAAGAATTCTAACTGTACCTTGAGGGATAAAGGAGCACCATCACACCAGGCCCTGCTGTAATGACTCCTAGTGACCTGAGGAGTTCCCTTTTGGCTCAGACGCACTATCTAGAGGCCTTTGTGGTTGTATAAAGCTTTAGGATCACCCTGTAACTTCTCCGAGCCTTTGGAATGGCACCTCATGATAACGGAGGCCCTCTACATGTGCTAGCTCTGTTCCTTCCTTACTGGGTGCATACATACCCTCCCAGGCTTCCTGTATATTGAGCTGGAACCTGTCCACCCCAACAATAGACAAATGCACCTGATCTAGTGCAACTGCTCTCACTCAGATTTCTACTCAGGAAACAGTGTCCATTGAAGCTAACAGATTGCTCCATAAGTTCTCTGCATATTGAGGTTAGTTCTCCTACTGCACAGTTTGATAGTAGCTGTTGACCTAGCCCCCCACACTCAGGACTTCTGACCAAAGTGTGTCACAGTGACCCATCAGAGGTTATAAGAGTCTCTTTGTAGGATGAAGTAGGTTGACTGCTAAGTTTGTCTGTTTTATCCAAACCCGTCAATAACAGCTGGCAAACTTTCATTCAACAAGTGGTATTGGTTCTTTCCCATTATAGGATGTGATGACAACCCTCCTGTTTTGAAATTCAGCTCTCACCCTAATTTATACCTAGCTCAAATTAACTCAGTGGTCTCTTTGCGATGGTAGATTAGAACTGCTGGGCAGCCAGTAAATCTACACTTCCCATATTGACACCAGATGTACCCTTGCCTTTCCAGGGGCAAATTGAACCCCCTATTGGCTTTGCAAATGCTAGTTAGAATTGTTATTTTACCAACATAGAGACAAGCGATTTTATTTTTTTACGATAGTACACATACCAGGATACCTTATCCTCCCATTATAATACAAGTGGTTAGACACACATTTTTCAGCATAAACACCATTTTACCGTGCAACTGTTTCCATACAAGTTGACCACACAAAATCAATAAAACTGTTTCGCAATATCTTATGTTCCAGCCACTTTTTATTGATTTTCCCAACGATCTTCAACTGGCTCCTATGTCTTACCTCCTCAACCAGACAATGTACATGCCCTCACCCGTGAAACTTTGGGCATGCTGCCAACCTACCCTGTCCTCCAAGTAAACTGGACACCATGCATTCCAAGTCTATGCTGCATGAGGGTCACTCAGAGAGTGTTCACCCCTTAAAGCTCCCACTCCTCCCAAAAACAAAGTGTCTGTAATAACTGCCAAGGAAGGTCATCGGTTCTCAATTCATGCCGTTTTCAGAATTCGACTTTTAACTACTGTTTTGCCCTTAGTAAGAATTTTTTCTTTGGAGAATCATAATATGGAAATTGCAATGGAAAGCTCACCTTTTAATTTCCATATGCCCATGTCAACCACAAAAACATCTGTTCCAAGTCATAGGACAGCCATCTTCAAAGTGTCACAGTTGCACCTTTGTGGCCCTCCACGAGTAACAGCCAGACAACAGTGCAAAAAGTCCAGCCTGACAGGCCCAGGAAGGGCCCTGGCTGGGTGGGCCCTGACCTTTCCACGCACCCCCATGTGCTGGAGAGGGCACCCGCCGTCTTCGGCATCTTGGGTTCCAGTGTTCCCAAACTTTCAGCAACTTCTGCCTGCTGTCTTCTCACAACCCTTCCAGGGGTCCTGGCTACTGTTTCTTGGGCCGCATCTTTCTGAAATGAAACTTTGGTGATGAGACGTGGGCTGTTTTGCTTTTTTGAGCTGTCTTAGCTTAGATAGTAGTTGTGTTGCTTGGGGTTGAAATCCTTTAAAAAAACAGTTGACAAGAGGTATTTGGCAAAACAGGAACAGTTAGTTTTATCAAACATTATGGCCGGCAGAGCAGTTGCGGCAAAATGTCTGAGAACTATCTCAATTTACGATTGGTATGTGTCCTTCTTCTATACAAATATAATGGGTCATAAAAGTTTCCGGTATACTATATATGGTGAGGAATGTTGGTTGCTGCCACTGAAGTCGTAGATGAATGGTCTAGTGGTTACCACAGTTGGGTCTGAATCCCGTGTGGACACATCGTGGCCAGTGGATAACGTGTCCAGATGTCTGGCACGGGGAGCGTGTGCAAGGTCCTGATTGACTATGTGTTCCTAACTCATCTGGCATCTGACTTTTTATGGGGTTTAGGAGCATGCGTACCCCCTCCTGCTTTATTGGGGCAATCTCCTATGACCCTTGTAATGTTGTTGAGCCTATCTGTGGGATTGATCAAGAGTTCCCGGCCCAAGTGTTTTGCCAGGCAACAACGCACCCTCCCACCTGTGACCTATAAACGGCAATCCCAGGCATTGGTCTCAGAGCCTGCTTGAGTACATTTTTGCGAGTCGAGATTGATCTAAAGCTCACAATGGGTGATTCTGTTAATAAGGATGAGATTTCATTTTTATGGATGAATGCATCGATTTCCATGTTAACATTTGTGGCAGTTTCTTTTTTTCCATTTATTCTCAGTGTTCCTCAGGATGCTCCTAGCTTGGACGATCTATTACAAGAGCCAAGGCTCTCTGGGTTTCATGCGGGAATTTTGAACTGTAGATGAACTAATAGGTGTACTATGATGCTGTCCTATTTCAAAAACTTTATTTTTACTCATTTGGGTTGATCAGCAGACTGGTAAGTGGTTTGTAGATGGGAGATTTTAAGAAGTGCAGGTGGACTGAGTGAGAATGTGAAATGGACAGTAAGCTGGTGAGACTAGTCAATCAGGATGAGAGCTAAAACCGTCCTCAATAGGCACGCAGGGAGACCCTTTGCTGAGCGTTGTAAAGCTTGATCGTGTTTTGTACGTCTGTAATGTTTTAATTTTTTAGATTCCCCCATTTGGCATTCAAGTTGTCAAGAAAGATGTTATTTTTGGAGAGTGTGCGACTTTGTTATATATTCAGCTAATTTGTCAATGTGTTTAGTACTGCTACTGGGTAGATGAAAAATTGAATGTGTAGCATAAGTGATGGTTAGAGATTATGGGATAGTTTAAGGCATTCAAAAGTGTCTTACGCTTTGTTGGTGCAATCATGCATGACTTTTTTAATGATTACTTCTAAATTGCCTCTAATTTCATAATGTCTGTCAGCCCTAAAAAATATGCAGGTTTGCGAGATGAGTAGGTCAAGGATTGAGTTTGAGTGTTCTTTTAACAATGATTCTAAGCTGAAGATTGCTTTAAGGTTGTAAGCGGTAATGGGATTGAATATTACACTGCAATGAGCATAGCTAGATCTTGCATTAACTAGCATCCATAAGGTGTGGGAGGGGGTAAAATTAATGGGTGTATTAGAAGTGATGAGAATGAGGGTGTCAGGATTAATGTAATTTTCAGGAGGGGGTTTGAGTTTTGGCCTCTTCATATAAATAATGAAAATCAAATGTGTTGTGATTTTGAGCACATAGTTGAAGTAGTAGAAGATAAGGGCCTGACGTTATTCGATATACAGATGGTACTTGAGGTTTACAAAAGGTGGGAGTTACCAGCAACAGCTGGAGTCGATTTATACCATGAAAATATTAACAGCTGTATTCTTGAGTATAGGGCCTCTCAGAGCCAGTAGGAGATTCTACATTACCGTGAAGGACAGATACTGAGAGTCACTATATAGATAAAAAGAAACATTTTGAAGATCTGATTAATGGAAAAATTATTTGTTAAAAATTATGCCTCATTAGAATGAAAGACTTGATGGCTAGCAAGAGAAACTATTGGTTTGAAAAATAGGAGCCGTCCTAAAATTAGGAAAAGGTCAATGAAGAGGAGTGAGGCATCTGCTGACAATGGTAATCTCTAATTAGTAATTAAGTCGAGGATGGAAAAGCTTCATCTTGAAGTCAAATGCCTAACAAGTGCAATGTTTGCTTCACTTCCAGAATCCCTCTGCGCTGATTGCGGGGTTAGAAGCTCTAGTCAGCGGTTTAGATCCTTTGACACAGAATGACAAAGCAGCTGGAAATAGTGGGCACTGAGAGCTTCATTACTTCAAAATTACTCTCTTTGTACAGAAGATCATCCATCATTTGGTAGAGGTGTGGGCATGATGTAAAAGTGAGCAGTCTAAACGCATTGTAAACACAAGTACCATTAGTGACATTGATTTTAAAAGGAAAGAAGGCCTCCATTCCAATATGAGAGCTTCAAATTTAGGGTTTATAATTCAGGGCCTATAATTTTCAAGAGCTCCAGCCCAAATCCTAGACCACCACCATGAGCTGTGAAAAATAAAAGCTGCGTTTGAGCTGGAACCTCAATGGAATAACCTAATCAGTACTCTTGAAACTGGTCCCCCAACACCACAATCTGCTGCTAGGACCCATGATGAAGGTGACCAGCTGCTGTGCAAGGGCCAGTGGAGGTAATTGTCTTCTGTTCCCAAGGTTCTCAGCAATTACAGCAATCCAGACGTAGACTTTAGAGCTGAACTACAGAAGAAAGTGGAGGTCAGCCTGGGAGCGGTGTCGGAGACAAGGATTAAGCAATGGGTGGGGTCCTGTAGACAGTCCAAATCTCAGCTTGGCGGGATGAAGGTAAGTGGGATAGTGAAAGCTATTGCTGATGGGATAGTAGTAATGGAGAATGGAGGCATTCTTGTATAGGTTGAAGAAGACGTCTGGGGGACAAGCAGTTTAAACTGATTGAGTGACTGTAGAAGGAAGGCCTCAATGGATGGTGATTAGGCCCTCAGATTCATGTATTTTCAAAAACCCCTTCTATAGACTTTGGCTCAACCTTAATTTGTCCTGAGACCTGTGCGAGTGATCTGTACAAAGTCGGGTTCTTGTATATCACTTGAGCCTGCGCCGAAGCCCTTGCTCCACTGAAAAACCCTCCTAACAACCCCGACAGCAAGAAAGCCGCGTGGTTCACCAACAATCTCAAAGTCTCCAAGAAATCCTGCCGTGACCTCGAAAGTCTGGCGCCATAACCAGTCAGCGGAAAACATGACGGCCCTCAAGAACGCCACCCGCAAACACCACCAGCTGATCCGCACCACCAAAAGGTCATCCTTCAGAGAACGTCTGGACAACAACACCCATAACAGCAAGGAACTCTTCAACATCGTGAAAGAGCTCTCCAATCCCAACGCCAGCAACAATGACATCACACCTTCACAAGACTACTGCAACTCTCTCGCCACCTTTTTTCACTGTAAGATCGTCAACATACACAACAGCTTCGGCGCTCAGAACTCCACTGCCGAACCCACGCCCCCCACCACCACCCTGTGCGCCTGGACCCCGATCAGCACGGAAGACACCACCCACACTATGAACACCATCCACTCGGGCTCCCCAGCGGATCCCTGCCCACACCACATCTTCAACAAAGCCGACTCCATCATCGCACCCAAACTTCGGGACATCATCAACATCTCCTTCACATCCGCCACCTTCCCGTAGAGCTGGAAGCATGCAGAGATCAGCGCCCTCCTGAAGAAACCCACCGCAGACCCCTCAGACCTCAAAACTTCCGCCCCATCTCACTCCTCCCCTTCCCCGCAAAAGTCATCGAGAAAACCGTCAACAAACAGCTGACAGCCTTTCTCGAGACTAACGCCCCCTCGACCCATCGCAGTCCGGATTCTGAGCAAACCACAGCACCGAGACCGCCCTCATCGCTGCCACCGACGACATCAGGACCCTGCTTGATAACGGAGAAACCGCAGCCCTCATCCTGCTCGACCTCTCGGCTGCGTTCAACACGGTCTGCCACCGCACCCTGACAACCCGCCTCAGTCACGTTGAGATCCAAGGAAAGGCCCTGGAATGGATCACCTCCTTCCTCTCCGACAGAACCCAAAGAGTCCGCCTCCCGCCCTTCCTCGCAGAAGCCACCAAGATCATCTGCGGCGTACCTCAAGGCTCCTCGCTCAGCCCCACCCTCTTCAATGTCTACATGAGCCCCCTCGCAGCCATCGCGCGCAAGCACAACCTCAACATCATCTCCTACGCCGACGACACCCAACTGATCCTCTCCCTCACCAACGACCCTGCCTCCGCCAAAGCCAGCTTCCAGGACGGAATGAAAGACATCGCGGACTGGATGAAACTCAGCCGCCTGAAACTGAACTCAGAAAAGGCGGAAGTCCTCATCCTCGGCCCATCCATCTCCGCTTGGGACGACTCCTCGTGGCCCCCTGCTCTGGGCTCCCCTTCCAAGCCCACGGACCACGCACGCAACCTGGGCTTCATCCTTGACTCCTCCCTTACGATGACCAGGCAAGTTAACGCCGTTACTTCCTCCTGCTTCAACACCCTCCGCATGCTCCATAAGATCTTCTGCTGGATCCCCACTGCAACCAGGAAGACGGTCACCCAGGCCCTAGTCGCCAGCCGTCTGGACTACGGGAATGCCCTCTACGCTGGGACCACTGCCAAACTACAGAAAAGACTCCAGCGCATCCAGAACGCCTCAGCACGACGCGTCCTGGACATCCCCCGACACAGCCACATCTCCTTCCACCTGAGGGACCTGCACTGGCTACCCGTCAGCAAGAGGATCACGTTCAGACACCTCACCCACACACACAAGGCTCTCCACGACTTGGGCCCTGAATACCTCAACAACTGCCTCATTTTCTACACACCTACCCGCCAGCTCCGCTCCGCCAGCCTCACCCTCGCCACCATGCCACGGATCAGCAGAACCACCACCGGAGGAGGATCCTTCACCTACCTGGAGGCCAAGACCTGGAACACCCTCCCCACCCACCTACGACTCACCCAGGACCATCTCTCCTTCAGGAAGCAACTCAAGGCCTGGCTTTTCGAGCAGTAGCAGCCAATGCCCCTCCTCCCCCCCCCCTCCACCCCAGCGCCTTGAGACCCTAGCGGTTGAGTAGCACGCTTTACAAATGCGATTGATTGATTGAGCTTTTAGGTCTCCCCTACGCAACGCCTTTAGCCGTAGCTCTGTTCATTTTCAAACACACACTCGTGCTTGTGGTGGCATCCACCTTGCGGGAGCGAATAGGGGTGCTCCACAAGCACGAGTGCAGTGTTGAAAATGAGTAGACTGCGCACTCACACACACACCAATCGCGGCCCCACCTCTCTCTCACAACAATCAACTTTCACTGCCATGCTTGTGGTTTAGCGCTTGTTATGATGGTCCTCATGCCATGCCCCTTTAAATGATATTCTGCATGTGGTCTGCTTAACACTTTAAAAAAACGGGAGGCCTAGACCTGGAATTTTCATACTGTTTCTTTTTTATGTATTCGTGGTGAGAGTCTTGGCCGGCTTCACTCCCCACCACCCGGGGCATGATCGGGATGGGAGAGTGCGCTCCTGTGCAATGATATATTTCCGGGACCTCCGCTTGTTACCACTCTGTGGCCAGCCTTCGCCATTCCCTCAGTGCTGTATATGTGTCCCCGCCCCGTGAGGTACTTTGTGTCTCCAACGCTTGGATGGGGAGGGGGTCTCTCTCTGAGGCAGAAGAAGCACGGCTCTGCATCCTTGTCTTAACGGTGGGCTTGTAATTATCACTGGAAGCTGTCAAATTTCACCTGGCCGCCATCTGGTAATTGATTCTCTCCCCTCCAGTACCCCACACCCCTAGAGCTGGCACGTGGCTGGTACTTAATTGATTTCTGTAACTTCAATGGGTTCTATGGCGTGGGGAAAAAAGAAGAATGGAGGGATCTCTTGCGTGCAGTGCGCGCACTTCATCGCGGCGGCCCTTTTGTTCTCCCGCCGTATCTCCTCAAAGACACCTATGCATGCCCATCTCCGCGGACAGCTGGGAGGCGGTGTGCTGCTCAGCAGTCTACCAAAAGGCCTCTGCCCTTTGTACTCAAAACTCTGGCCTCTCGGTGGCCATGGACTTGGCTCCTTCCTCCTCCTCTTTCCACCCCGCTGTCGGTATATTGCGCCCACTATACGTTCCCTCCCTTTTCAGTCTACATCCAATGTTTTTGTGCCAGGATTTAAGCCTTCTTCGCCAGTCTGCAGGGCTACCTTAAAGCATATAACTCCAGGGCAGAGCAAGGCAAACCTACTAATGCTGTGCAAAAGCATTGAGTAAGAGCTACGTTTTCACACCCTTCTGAAATGAGTATGATTTTCCATTATTCCGAGAGCCGCCCTGGGTAGTTACTGTGTTTCTGTCTCTCTATAGGGCAGACTCGAGCTCATGCAGGCAAAGACCTGAGTTCTTGCCATCCTGTTCTGGAACTGCAATAATTGAGCATATGGTGCATGCTGACACTTACATGGAAAGGGATATACTACATCAAACCCTTCACAGCATAGTTGCTCTGATAAGGCTACACCGTTTGGATTCATTGGATTCGGGGTGTACCCTTCGATACAACATTAATAGGACTAAGTAGCACCAGGTGAATAATCACCCTTTGGGTTTCATGGTGCAAAGAAAGTAAAGTTGGTCTAGAAAAGGACCTTGTTCCTATGGTTTGTTCACTTCATTAAACAGTATTATACACTAGCCAAGAAATATCCTCCTGGGGGTCTTCGGGCTCTTTCCACATGAAGAAAAGTCCTCAACAACTGCTTTACATCAGGGATTCCAGTTTTGGGATCTGGCAAACGTGAGCATCTGTCCATACCTTTCTGGTACTACTATATTAATTCTCAAGTCCATAGGGAGGTCGTTTTGCACTTCTGGTCCGGCAAGAGTTCCTTATGTACTCCACTCCCCAGTCCCACATCCTTGGAGGTGACATTGTTGTGCTATTCATTTACAAGCTGAGAATCTGTGGTTCGAGCCTACCATCAAATGAGTCCGTTATTTACTTTTGGTCACACTTTCTGTCTAACTGCTGATTCCTCACCACCTACCAGCCACGATCTATGCAGGTAATAGCGGTGGGGCCGGGTAAGGAGGGATTTTGAGGGACGATGCAGAGGGAAAATTAAATAACTAATTTTCCCTCTGCATCGTCCCTCAAAATCCCCTCTTACACCTCCCCACTGCTGTTACCTGCACGGACTGCGGCTGCCACCTACCCACCTGCAATTTCTGTGGATTGGACTTTTTGGAATTAATATGGGTTCAAGTTACCTTTCACACCCTTCCTGTCAAAAGTCTATCCTGTTAGCTACCCTCCGGTTTCTTGGGTGCAGAATGGTGTAATGAATATACTGACGTCAGCTTGCAGTAGTGGTGCCTTTATGCAGCTCTAAGCGGTACAAAAGGGGGTGGTGATGGAAGGAGCATCTGAATCAATCAAACACTCACACCCAGTCAAAAGATCCGGGTTTAATCCATCACCGTTCTTTAGCCCACTCTATCAATCAAACACTCACACCCAGTCAAAAGATCTGGGTTTAATATCAATCAAACACTCACACCCAGTCAAAAGATCTGGGTTTAATGCAGCTCTAAGTCATCATGTCTGGAGGCAGGACAGAGGCACAACAGAGGTCAACTGTGCCACCTATCCGCACAGGAGCTATTGCAAGAATTGTATGGATCCACTTTGTCACTTGGGTAGATTCACAAGGGGAGGCGAAGCTCTATAGGGGCTTAAACAGCGTTTAACCAAGCACGATTCCACTGGCGATTCCACGTAGTGCATGTGCTTTTTAGGTAATTGCGCAAGCCCTAAAAAGCTCGTGCACAATGCCACCAGCCGCCTGCCTGCCTGCCTCGCATTACCACATCAAAGGCAGCCCAGCCTCCCTCCCAAAAGCTTATCCCCTAATTATTCACGGCCGGCCGGCCGTACTTTCAGTTTCACGGCCGCCGGCCGTGTCTCCTTTTATGCATCTACTTTGGTTTGCATTTCTCTTCTTGTGTTTCCCTTTGCTCCCCCTCCTACGGAGCCTTGTCCCTCTCCTCATTCTCCACCTAGTCTCTCCTTTCCTCCCGCTGGTCTGGGTGAACTTTCAACGTTACTATCATTAACTCCCTCTGTACCTCTCCTTGCATCCTCCTCTTTACTTCGATTCCTGACGTTTTCTCTCTTCTCCAGCTGTTTGCTTTGCTTTCTTGTTTTTGCTTGTTTGCGTTAGGCTCGCATTCGGTCAATCTTAAACCACGCCCCTCCTTATCAGCTGCCTTTTGAACTGGAGTTGTTTCACGGGCACCCTGCAGGCAAACAAGCATGCTGGCAAAAGGTGAGAAAGTGATGTCTTCCATAGTTATATCAATATGGCTACAAATCAGGTCATTGTGCAGCAATGGAAGTAATCGGTTTCTCATTTGACCTTTGCTGGTCACTGGTAGACAGCTAGCCCTGGCATATTTGAAAAGGAAATCCTTCCTCTGGCTGCAGAGACTTAGTGGCCGGCCATCACTAAGGAATAGCGAGACGAAGTCAGACACTTCACCCACTTTTGTGAACAAGGGACAATGTTTCCAACGTTGCAAGCAAATGTAAATTTGTGCACCCCCGCTGCGGTGTACTATTGTCACCAGCTCCCTGTGTTGCTCCATTCTGTCACCCAGTTCACCCGTTCACAACGCTCCTCTTTTCCCCGTTCCCCCCTTTCCTGTATCAGTGGCTTTACTCTTTGCAGCGCTCATTAAATTTTTCATTTGTCTAGATTATCTGCCTTTTAATCCCTCCTTTCCAGTCAATGTACTCTCCTCTTTATTGTTGCTGTCTATCCACTCCGCAGATCCATCCCCCCCATTAACTCGTCATTAAAGTAAGTCATGGACCCACGCTATCCCGGTAATCAGAGCCACCTAAAGCATTTGCTCAATTATTCACATGGACTCAAAAACGTTAGTAGCTGAGCAGTTGGCATTATGTATTAATGGTGGTAAATCTTACGTGTAGCGGAACAAGCCTTTTATGTAAAAAAAAACGAAAACAAAACCTAGGCAATGAAGGGAGCAAATAAAATAACATTGTACCTGACTAATCATTTTTATAACATGTCTAACCCATCTATACTTCTCTAACTTTGAACTACCAGTATTATGCCATGACCAGCACTATACCAGGCGTAGCCATTGTCAAACTGTGGATGCCTAAAGTATGTCAAGAATAATAATTATACCAGGGTGTGTATTACACTGTCGAGGGTACCATTGCGGCTGCCCTCAATATGCTTGCAATTAACACCAGCATTCCATTGCGATCCTTATTCCAGGGAAATGAACAATGAATAACACTCAAACTTCCTATTCCAGATAATCAGACAGTGTCAACTCAAAAACACAGAATAATGTTTGTATTGCAAGTATAAAATACTCCTTTGAGAAATGGTCTGAAATTAGACTTAAATCAAATGTATAATAAGCATTGGAAAAAGCTAATAAGTTTGGCGTTGGGTTGTGATTTATTTTGCAAACCTGTGCAATATGTAAAAAAAATCAAACATACATATAAAAATAAAGGAGTGGTGCAGTAGCCAGGGCACACCAGCTCTCTTGCTAAAGTACACTCCTGTTCAGGTGGTGGTGAGCATTTGATGCTAAATACAATTGTATTTGGGTTCTTTCAGTTACAGTTGTGTGCATTTATAGAGTATTTTACAGTCCTTTACTGCATTACGTTTCTATTCTTCTCTACCCTACAGCCGGTGTCTGATGTTGGATTAGTTAACAGTGGTATTGCTCACAAATGGCTTAAGATCGGGTCCTGCTAAATATTTCATTAAATTTCATTAGCATGCCTCTTTCACTTTCCTAACTACCGTTTGCAAGTAATTGGTGCAATAAGTGCTGAATATGGTTTGAAGCAAATTGGTAGCTCTGCATTTTAATAAATGTTCTGTTGAGTTTAGATTTCTCAGGTGTGTTGGGGCAATGATGAAGTGGTGACATTTAAACAATCTAATCCCATTTTTGCCACTTGATTTTATTTTGATTTATAGATTTATCCGGTCTTTAATTTCTTATTAAAAAATGCAGGGAGAAAACGTTTTCCTTATGAGCCGGCCACTGACGCACAACCAACCACAACCACACATACAACCACACACACACACACAGACAACCACACACACAACCACAAACACAACCACACAATCAGACACACACGACACACACACACACACACAACCAAAAGCACACACACAACCACACACACAAACACATATACAACCACACACGCAGGCCACAAACACACAACCACACACACACAACCACACACACACACAACTACACAAACACAACTACACACACACAACTACACACACACAACTACACACACACAACTACACACACACAACTACACACACACAACCACACACACACAACCACACAAAGCATTGGCATAACCAATAGGTTTCCCATTTGGGACCTTATAAGAGTTTAGCCCCGCAACAGTTGATGTAGTTGCACAAAGGATATTATACTGCATAAATAAATACTTAGAAGGTCCCAAAAGCAAGCCCGATTGGCCATGCCAATGCTTGTTCTCCCTCTCCCCATCTCCCCCTCTGCCTGCTCTCCTCTCTCTCTCCCTCCCCTCTCCCCTCCGTCCTTAGCTCTCGTCCTCCCCCTCTCTTCTTACCCTCCCTCTACCCTCTCTCCCTTTCCCTCACTTCCCTCTTCCTCTCTCCCATTCCCTCTCTTCCCTCTCCTCTCTCCCCGTCTCCCTCTCCTCTCTCCCCCTCTCTCTCTTCTCTCTCCCCCTCTCTTTTCTCTCTCCCCCTCTCTTTACCCTCTCCCTCTCCCTGCTCTCCCTTTTCTCCCTCTCCCCATCTCCCACTCAGCACCACCACAGCATCACTCAGCACCACCACAGCATCACTCAGCACCACCACAGCATCACTCAGCACCACCACAGCATCACTCAGCACCACCACAGCATCACTCAGCACCACCACAGCACCACCACAGCACCACCACAGCACCACCACAGCACCACCAGAGCATCACTCAGCACCACCACAGCACCACCACAGCATCACCACAGCATCACTCAGCACCACCACAGCACCACTCAGCACCACCACAGCATCACACAGCACCTCCACAGCATCACACAGCACCACCACAGCATCACTCAGCACCACCACAGCATCACTCAGCACCACCACAGCATCACTCAGCACCACCATAGCATCACTCAGCACCACCATAGCATCACTCAGCACCACCACAGCACCACTCAGCAGCACCACCACAGCACCACTCAGCACCACCACAGCATCACTCAGCAACACTACAGCATCAATCAGCACCACCCCAGCATCACTCAGCACCACTCACCATCACCACATCTTCACTCCGCATCACCCCAGCATCACTCCGCACCACTCAGCATCACCACATCATCACTCAGCGCTACCCCAGCATCACTCAGCACCACCACATTATCACTCAGCGCCACCCTAGCATCACTCAGTGCCACCCCAGCATCACTCAGCGCCACCCCAGCATCACTCAGCGCCACCCCAGCATCGCTCAACGCAACCACAGCATCACTCGGCGCAACCACTTGCGCATCACTCGGCGCAACCACAGCATCACTCGGCGCAACCACGGTGCAACCACAGCATCACTCGGCGCAACCACAGCATCACTCGGCGCAACCACAGCATCACTCGGCGCAACCACAGCATCACTCGGCGCAACCACAGCATCACTCTGCGCAGCCACAGCATCACTCTGCGCAGCCACAGCATCACTCTGCGCAGCAACAGCATCACTCTGCGCAGCCACAGCATCACTCTGCGCAGCCACAGCATCACTCTGCGCAACCACAGCATCACTCTGCGCAACCACAGCATCACTGGTTCGAATATGTTCTTTCAATGTTTCAAGCTGTTTTCAAAAATGTTAATATTTCACTTCTGTTCTTGAATTTTCGTCACAATAAAAAACCCTGAACATAATCTTCACAAAAGTTAATTACAAAAGTTAAAGCTATTGCCATTACAAATTACATAAATTATTTAAGTATTAATTATTTAAATAAATCAAAAACCATTGTTATTTGTAATATCAATACATCTAAGTCACGTAAATACAAAACATGTTGCATTACAAATGCTATAGGTGTCACATTTGCTAAAGTTATAACTATTGGCATTGTAAATGACAAAGCTATTAATTTGGCTATTTTAAAAACAAAACATAAATAAAAAAAGGTCATTTATAAGACCAATAGCGCAAACTTTCCTAATGCGAGACCTATTGCATTTCCAATGCTTGTTTAAGCTTCTTTCCATTTACTTTCTCTCCTCTTCCCATTGGCTGGAATTTTACCTTCCAGCCAATGGGAAGAGGAGAGAAAATAAACCACACCCCGAATCGGAAAAAGACAACACTTTCTCCGAGGCATTTCTGCCTTGCCTCGGAGAAACGTGGTCGTGTTGGGTAATCCTTGTTTTTCATGTTACTTAGCCTGGCTCCCTCACCAGCTTGTTTTGCATTACCATGGAGAAAACCTTGACCTCGCGTGTCACCTCCTTTGCGGTGTGATGTTGCAACATTACTTGCACGTGCAGAATAAAAAAAAACAAAGCGTATATAACTCATCGGTGAACATCTTTAAACGGAGTAGCGGTTGATGATGGATAATACGAACGTTACACGTTATAAGAAATAAACAGCAAAACTACATTGGGGCATCACGCTCGCGAACAGAAGCAACAGACTCAAATGCAGCACATACAAAGGCAATTCTACGAGACGGGTGGGTTTCTATCGCTCGTCTCTTCGAGAACTGCGTCCCAATCCAAGATGGCACTCGCCTAGAGCCTGGTCCGATGAGTAGTTCAGAAGTCCGATTTCCGTGTTTACTAGATAATCGGTGCCATCACACTAAGTAGAACTCCCATAGGTATCAATATTTTACGGGGTCCGGCACCCGGTAAACGGGGACCTAACCTCTCGGGCTATAAGGTCCAGTCCTGTTAGTGTAACCAAGAGACCTCAGAGCGAGGCTAGAAACGCACCGCCGTTCAAAATGAGATAGAGAAGAGACTTCAGAGCGAGGCTGGGAATGCAACACCATTGGAAGTGAGGCAGGTAATCCGGAAGTGTCGAGGCTAAAAGAGTTCCTCGTAGTCGCCTGGAAGAGTGCCTGACGAGAGGTGCGTGTGGATGGGGTTTGTTGGTTGGTGGGTTAAAGATATTTATGGAGCGGTAAAATGAGGCTGGGATAAAAACCCGACCTATGTCAAATCCGAGCTGGAGCGCAGTCTCTTCTCTCCTGAAACTGAGTTGCTTTCGAGGTAGAGTTGGCATCTCATAAATGTTCCTCCTTGAAGCATATTGTCTTGCAAAGCCTCTGGCTTGTCATCGTGCAGAGTGCTTCATGTTTATTTCGGGGCACACACGGTCACCGGGATGTTGCTGGGCGAACATCAATGGAATACATTTAAAAAATCAATATTTAATTGGGAGGTTGCATCGTTAATGACACACTAAAGGGGTTTTGTTTCAGAGATTCATGAAACTGTTCGTTAACTGCCCCTTACCAGATTATAACGTCTTCTGTATAATGGCCCCAGCATTAGAGGTGGTCCATCCATCCTGCAGTCGATGCACCATAGATGCTCCCTCTCATACCAACATATGAAAAGGGTTGGCATTAGAGGAGGAAACCTGGAGCTTATAACAGTGTCCTGCAGTTGGTAGTACCACATCCCGCCTTATAAGTCTTATAGCATCCTGCGTTCAGTGTACATCTTCAAACTTGTTAAATACATCCTTACTGTCCCATATAAAGGTGAATAAGTGTTTAACTAAAAAGCCTGCCACATAAACAGATGGGTATTCGGTGGGAGGAGTAATTTCCTTAAGTCTTAGGTCTCCCTTTTTTTGTGAGTTTTGGGAAAGCTGTAAGTGCAAGGATAATGTGGTTACTTGAGATGTTTCGTATCAAATAAGAGGCCTCTCTTTTGCTCTAATCTGCTAACCTTCTGCTTATCAGCTATGTCGCCCACCAATTATAGTGTACTACAACATTAACATGTGCATTATAGGATCAATAAAGATCATAAAATTACTATGAAATTCAAGAATTATTCGTTTTTCCTCCTATAGATGTGTTATGAGATGCATGTTTATGTACAACATCCATTATATACGATTTGTTTTAGAAGTTTAAAGTAAAAAAATGAACTCCTACCAAATTTATAGCTGATTATGTTTTTATTTGTATGAAGACTTTGTGCTATTTAATTAGTGTGTGTGTGGGGGGCTCTGTGTTTGTGGGGCTGTGTGGTTGTGTGTGGGGGGGCTCTGTGTGTGTGTGTGTGTGGGGGGGCTCTGTGTGGGTGGCTCTGTGTGTGTGGGTGGCTTTGTGTGTGTGGCTCTGTGTGGGTGTAAATGCAATAGGTCATGCATTTGCGAGTGATTAACCTATTGGCATTGTAAATGACAATGCCATTTATTTAGCGATTAAGCTATTGGCAATGTAAATGACAATGCCATTTATTTAAGATTTAAAAAAAATGTCATGAGCAATGCCAATAGCTCTACCTTTAATGATGCCGAGACCATTGCATTGTAAATTGTTTAATTTTGTTTTCGTGGTGTTGCATGCCTGTATGTTGCATGTGTTGCAGAAGGAAAGTGGGCTGAGAGTGTTTTTTTCTATCATAGCTGCCACTCCGCTGCCTAGTGTGTCTGCTAATGTGGGTAAGATTATAGGGTCGTGGTACTGTGTGCTTGAATGTCAGTAAGAGGTTTCTGTGAACCAAAGCTTTGAAGGCAGGAGGTTACATTTGGTAACTGTAACTATTCATAACAAGCAATGCAATAGGTCTCGCATTTGCAAGAGTTTAAGCTATTGGCATTGTAAATGACAATGCCTTTTATTGGTCTGTTTTGATAATTAACACCTAAATAAAAGGCATTGTAATTTACAATGACAATAGCTCAAACTCTTGTAAATGAGAGACCAATTTCATTTCAAAGAAGCGGCCACCATTGTCCCGGGCTGCTTGGAAAGTGAAAGTCCATGTCGCACTGAATACTGCAGGAAAGCATGTCGCTCCTTCAGTAAGAGAAACTCATTAAAGAACATAGTGCTTACAGACTAAATGAGACCCACCATGTAACAGGAGTAAAAGGGCCAGTCCTCATGGGAGGTTACAAATGGAGACGAGGTGGTACTAAGGAGGGACTAACAAGCCTATTAACGAATCAGAATCCAGCATTTACAAAGGGCAATGGCACAAGCCAATGAAAAATATGGGCAGAGAGTTGGCGGAGCTTCAAGTCCATACTCAAATACAGCATACATCGCAGAACAGCGCATGTGCTGCCCAGGCTCGACCTAAACATTTTGATGTCATCCACTTTGCAGGAATTTAACCACAGTGAAAAGTCTTGGAACCATAGGAAAAGGCTGTACTAATGTGCTAGCAATGAGGGCGTATTGTGATTGAGTGAGAAAAGTGGGAGTAGAGTTGACTGAGGGGAGGGACCCCTCAAGACAAACCTGTTTCATTTGTCACACACTCATTACTAATCTAAATACTTTTTCCATATTTTGCAGTGCTGAGTGATGGCAGCAGCAACGGGCCAGGTCGCCAATAGGGGCAGACGGTTCAAGTGGGCTATTGAGCTAGGCGGCCCTGGCAGTGGTAGCAGGTAAGCAATTTTGCCCATGTTGTTCTTATCTTAGCTTCAAATCCAAACACAGGTGTAAAGTTAAGGATTTGTTGCTGAGATGGTGGCTGGATATGTTTTTTATGTCACTGCAGTCCTATATTTTATGCTGTGTTGTCCTACTTAGCTATACCATTACGTTTATTAAACTGTTGTTTTTTAATTTAATGGATTGTGCTATTTAGCAGTGTATTATTTTTGAACATGTGTGTATTTTACATGTTTTACTGATCCCTGCTCTAAGTTGCCATGTTGATATCCATACATGTCTAATTTTATAGGGGGTCAAGTCATGGGAAATGTAGAATTCTTGGTATCATGTGTTCGACCAGTAACCGTAATAACAGGCATTGGTAAAGCCAATAGGTCTCGCCTGTTCAAAATCTATTGGGGTTGTCAATGTTTTTAGCCATATTGAATAGCAGCACTGGCTTCAGTGCAGCATGGCTGAAAGGAACAATAAAGTGCTATGACGCGGTCAACACTGGCTGTGTTATAGAGCTTTTTTCTTTACTATCAGCCATGTTGCAACATGGCTAAGAAGCATTGGCAAAAACAATAAATCTCATATAGGCGAGACCTGTTGGCTATGACAATGTTTGTTTCACACTGTAATAATTCATCCTTTACAGGGTGGTATTTTTTTTATTGCTCGGTGCAATGGACGAATTGCAGCTAGAAAGAGCGTGCTGCATGTGCACCAACAGGGTCTCTTGAAAGCAAGACCCCTGCTTGTCCTTTTTGGATGTTTTGGCTCGTTAAATAATCGCACAATGTTTGTATTTCAGGTTACAGAGCAGTGAGTTAACCTGTCACCGCTTAAACATGCAGTAATATGAAGGTTGCATGTTTGAATCTCTGAAAGGACATCCTAGCCTTTCTACGTCTGAAGTCTACGTCGCTGCTGGGGCAAGGTCACCTAGGACCAACTGACCAACACCCTCACCCTGAGACAACCCCCGACCCCATCGACCCCGACACCGCCGCTACCAACCTCAACCAGTGGATCAACAACTGCGCCAACGCCCTCGCCCCTCTCAAAATCTCCACAACCAACCACACCAACAAAAAAACTGCCTGGTTCACCGAAGACCTCCGGACCTCCAAGCGCACCTGCCGGAAGCTGGAGAAGAAATGGCTCCGCGACCGAACACCAGAGAGCCACACAGCCCACAAGAACGCCACCCGCAGACACCACCAACTCATCAGGACCGCCTAGACAACAACACACACAACACCAAAGAGCTCTTCAGCATCGTGAAAGAACTCTCCAACCCCAGCTCCAACACCAACGACATTCCACCATCACAAGACCTGTGCAACTCCCTGGCCACCTTCTTTTACCGCAAGATAACCGACATCCACGACCGCTTCAACTCCGACACCCCGCACCCACCACCGAGACCACCACCCCGCGACCTCCAACCGCCTGACCGCCTGGTCCAACGTCAGCGACGAAGACACCATCAAAATCATGAACTCCATCCAGTCCGGATCCCCATCCGACCGTTGCCACGTTTTCAACAAAGCCAGCACAACCATCGCTCCCCACCTCCAGAAAACAATCAACATCTCCTTCGAGACAGCAACCTTACCGGAAAGCTGGTAGCATGCCGAGATTAACGCCCTTCTGAAGAAACCCAAGGCGGACCCTAAGGACCTCATGAACTTCCGGTCCATCTCCCTACTCCAGTTCCCGGCAAAAGTGACGGAGAAGATTGTCAACAAACAGCTTACCTGCTACCTTGAAGACAACAACATCCTGGACCCTTCCCAATCCGGTTTCCGCAGCAACCACAGCACCGGGATCGCCCTCATCGCTGCCACAGACGACATCAGGATCCTGATGGACAAAGGAGAAACAGCCGTCCTCATCCTCCTGGACCTATCAGCAGCCTTCGACACGGTCTGCCACCGCACCCTATCAGCATGCCTCTATGACGCCGGAATCCAAGAAAAGGCCCTGGCCTGGACCACATCCTTCCTCTCCGGCAGAACCCAGAGCGTCCGCCTCCCACCCTTCCGCTCAAAAACCACTGAGATCATCTGCGGCGTCCCACAGGGATCCTCCCTCAGCCCGACACTGTTCAATATCTACATGGCACTTCTCACCCACGTCGCACGACAACATAACCTCAACATCATCTCCTACGCCGACGACACCCAGCCGATCATATCCCTCACCGAAGACCCCCACACCGCCAAAGCCAACCTCCACAGAGGAATAAAAGCCGTCGCCCACTGGATGAAGGACAGCAGACTGAAGCTGAACTCAGACAACACGGAGGTCCTCATCCTCGGACCCACCCCATCAGCCTGGGACGACTCCTAGTGGCCCACATCGCTAGACACAGCCCCGAAACCCACCGACCACGCACGCAACCTGGGGTTCATCCTCGACTCCGCCCTCTCTACGCCATCTCGGCGTCCTGCTTCAACACCCTCCGAATGCTCCGCAGGATCTTCAAATGGATCCCTTCCAACATGAGAAAAACAGTCACCCAGGCCCTCATCACCAGCAGACTCGACTACGGGAACGCCCTCTACTCAGGAACACCAACCAAGCTCCTGAGACGACTACAACGAATCCAGAACGCCTCGGCACGACTGATCCTCGACGTCCCCCGACGCAGCCACATCACACCCCACCTGAGAGGCCTACACTGGCTCCCCGTCAACAAGAGGATCACCTTCAAACTCCTCATCCACGCACACAAAGCACTGCACAACACCAGACCAACATACCTCAATGACCGACTCAGCTTCCACACCCCCATCCGCAGCCTCCGCTCTGCCAACCTCGCTCTCTCCACAGTCCCTCGCATCCAGAAAACCACCACCGGTGGCAGATCCTTCTCCTACCTCGCCGCCAAGACCTGGAAAGCTCTCCCTACCAGCCTACGACAGACCCAGGACCGCTGGCCTTCAGAAGACTTCCCAAGACCTGGCACTTCGATCAGTAGCAGCCCCGCCCCCCAGCGCCTTGAGACCCTCACGGGTATGTAGCGCGCTTTAGAAATGCATTGATTGATTGATTGAAGTCAGTAAAATGATTGATTACCTCTAACTACACCTTTTATTTACAACTTGTAACAACAAGAACATTTTTGGGGGGGCCAATTCTTCCAGCAATAGTCAGAGTGGAGATGCAGGGGCTCTAGAAGGAGTGGCAAAAACAAAAAAGCCTCATTAACAAGCAAATTGTGTTTTAAAGACCTGTGAAATACTCGGGTGCGGCTGCGTGTGTGCCCGGGAAGCTGTCTCAGCCGGGGCACCCGGGCTGACTAACACGGGGGGCTGAAGCCCTTTCAGCCCAATGGACGTTGCGTGCCTAATACCCTCCACCAACACAACCCTCCAGCGCAAACTGAAGGATTGTCAACATGAGATGCAGTTTACCTTTGTTTTATTTGACTGTTTCAAACCGCCAGTGAGACCCCACATCTTCTACTACATCATTAACTCTCACCCTGCTAACACCAGCTCAGACATGCAGGGTAGGGGACAACCGGGATACTACACACCTCCTTTTCTAACTAACAACGTTAAAAGGTTGTTGTTGGGTGAATGTTTAAGCTAGGCATGTTGGAGATTTAGTGGTTGTGAATGGTAGTCCCTGTGATATATACACAAAGGAATGGCGTTTTGTTGTGTGTAAGAAAGGATGATATGTAAGTATCCTGTGTCTCCCCATTCCTTGTATATCTGAGCTGGAGTTGTGAATGCTGAAAGTGAATGATGTAATAGAATGTTGGTGTGTTGTGTGGAGTAAAAGCTACGACGTAGGTATAGTTTGAGGAAGGATGGACCCGTTGCAGACCCTACCCGCATGTTAGAGCCTAACAAAGTTCTAACATGTAATAAAGGCCCAGGGCCCAAATATATTAACGCATTTTCCCATGTACACAGAATGGGAAAAATCGTTCTTACATCTGGCTCTTACATGAGTGGCTGTAGGCCCTTTTATGAAGACCCTGCTCTCTAACGTGATTTTTATAAGATTCGAGAGATAGATATCCCACAGAAGGATTCAGCAGAAAAGAGCGCAATATATGAAAAGTATTTGAGGCTCAATTGGGGAGTAGCTCTCCACAGGGAAGATACTCTGGGCCTACATAAATTCCCATACTCCTCCAGTTAGGATACGATACTGGTAGCACTCCAATCGGCATTAGCCCCAGAGGGCACCACTGGCGCTGGTAGCAAAATGTAATCTGCACAGACACAAACGCGATCGCACAAACTCTGATCTATCCAGTCCTGATGCTCTTGAACACACACTTTGCAATATGTATAACAAGACAATAAAGTGTTTCAAGGTAATGAAGGTGTTTATACTATGGCAGTGAGGCACCACAGGAGGTGACTGAGAACTCTCCCTGTTAGTTGTACCCACCCCCATGTTCAACTTTGAGTTTTTGTATTTCTCGTTTGGTCCATAGATACATGATATGCAGCTTTCCTACAATGCTCAACAGGGGCTCCCGTGCCCACATAACACACGCATGGGATGGTGATTGTTGTAATGTTTACAGATTTAGCGGCTGTCAGCCCCCGTTTCGGATCTACTGGGCCGTATTACAAGCGTGTCATTACCGTTGAACCTTGTTCATCCTTCAAACGTAAGGAATGTTTTAACAACACTGTTTTACTTTGAGCAATCTGTACCGAACTGCTAAATAAATAATGGCCAACACCAGCAACGTAATACTAATGCTTGCTTCGAGAAATTAAAGCCACAATTTAAATTCAACTGCACTATCGTTTTTTTTTTAAATTCACCGCACGTGCATCGCGTCGCCCGCCACCACCCCTTGTGATTCACATCCCTTGAACAACTATGATACGCCTTTATCCCAATGGTTCCTCCCCATTTTTGTAGTTTCATCCATCGCCGTTTTTTCACCTTAAACCACTGGGCCTTCAACCTTCACTGACATTGCCGTTTTAACACCTTCAACCACTGCGCCTTCAACCTTCACTGACATCTCGGGCACAAGCCGCATGAGTACTGTGCGACTAGACTCTAGTCCTGAAGCAGGTGTCCTCTTCTTTGTGTCGCACATCAATTCACCCTCACAGAAGTCACCAATCAGATGCCTAGCAGTTTAGTTTTACTTATCCCTATTTTTTGTATTTTTCTCCCCCCTTTATTCCCTTGTAAATGTTGATACAGTAATGCGATATAGGCAAAATATGTGAATAAGCTTAAGACAACAATGAACTATCCCTTGTCCTGAAGATGATGCTTTATATTGTTGTGAATAGCATTGAAACGTCGTCGACACTAAAAGCACCATATGCAATATGATTTTATAATATTGTAATGATCAATGGTGTGAAAATGGATATTTAAGTCTGTCATAGTGATTACAAACAAACAGATACATCTTAAACGCTGTCTTTGGCCATTCTGTTTTTCGTTGGTTTGTCTTGTGTTCTGTGGGTCACGGCTGTGCCCACTTGTCATTTAATGTTTTGAATCACAATCAACTGAACTTATATAAAAATAAATTCTTGTCCGGCTGGACGAAAGACATACGATCTATTTAAGCGTATGATTATTGTGGTTGTCCATTTTTCTTTCCAAAATAGGGACCACTGTTCTCTAAAACATGTTACTGCCCAAGGTCCCTATGGCATACCTTCTGGGTTTCCCTTGTTCTGTATAATAGGTGATTGTTGTAATGACACATAGCAAGTTCCCAGTATCCAAAGCTGATTGATTTATGTACGGGGGCTCCCCCGTCATTCTTTGACTGAATAGTAGGTTTGCATCTGAAATACATGGACTCTGTCAATCCATTAATGGAAATCTTTGATTAAATGACACTGATGCTACTGAATGCCCTTACTGTATGTAAATGTCGTACCCCTGTAATGCAACAATACACAATAATTGGAAGCAAATTTCTCATCAATGACCATAAAAAAACAATAAAAAATCATCAAACAAAAAAATGAAAAGTATTGAACATACAATGTTTAGTGAAACCCGATACCCATATAAATCATTCAACAGGATTGTGTTGCACAATAATCAGCATCATCTCAACTTAAACATGTGTCAAAGATTTGATGAATGTAATATAAAAGCAACTATAAAAAGAAAAAAGAGAACTAAAGGCAGCCAATCTGGCTGACCAAATCAAAATGACAGTCTTAATAATTAGGAAGCTGGTAGTGTGGTAATAAAGTTTTGAAAACACATATTTACTTGCGTTTAGAGCAGTCAGTTAGTGAATAACTTATCTCAACCCAATTCACAAAAGGATCCTGTTTAAAGTTTTGACAATCACATACAAAGCCATAAAGGCATCAGAGCCGACATATCTTCGGTCCAGAATACACCCCTATTCCACACAACACCTTTTACGGTTAACTTAGGGTAACTTTTTTAGCTGCCCGAGCTATCGTTTGAAAACTAAAGGTGGAAAAACCATTGCTGTACTAGGAACAAAAGCCTGGAACACATTGCTGCTCCAGCTGAGACTGGCACAATCAGAACCTTTGTTCAGGAAACTGCTAAAAACATGGATTTTCACTGCACCTGACTACAAGGTGCACTTTCTTATCTGAGCCTCTCTTTTAATTTGACCCCCCGCTGATGTATAAAACTGACCTCTTGAAGGGTATCCGCTAGCGCAAAGATGCTCCTTGGAGTGAATGTTGTGCTTTATAAACATTTTCATTCATTCATTTATTAAGGAGACAAGTAATTTAAATGGGGTCTTCATCAGTATTGGAATGGATATGGCTGTATTATGGATGCAGCACCCTAAAAAGACCAAAGAGAAGTAGCAGCACTATCGAGTTAGATTCAAGAAGCCTGTACAAAAACTGTTGAATAAATGAATTTCTGTACTAAAGTATATTGGAAAACATTAATTAATGTTATTTCCAATAAAATTGTGGCAAGAAGGTGAAAATACACTTTTCTTTTTCGGTACTGGTAACATAAGCCCTTAGACCATTAGCGCAGAGGGTGTTTAAGGCTTAGTGTGTTTTGGGACGTAGGGTATTTACTACATAGGGCTATGGCAGAAGGCATGTAAAGCTATGTTGGTTGTTTATAGACCCAAGCCTACTTTAACCCCTTGCGTGCTTATGGCGGAACCGCGCCGTCATGAGCCACATGCGGCGCGTGCTCATGACGGCGTGGTTCCGTCATGCTGCTTCCGCTACGCCCACGCGGCACTAATACCCCGCCTGTGTGGGTGAATTAATGAGCGGGCGTCCTCATGACGGAACCACGCCGTCATGAGCACACGCCGCCCGTGACTCATGACGACGTGGTTCCGTCATGAGCACGGAAGTACCACTCTCCCCCCCCTACGCCACCCGCGCCGCAGCGGAATTCGCGGCGCAGGGAAGGGGTTAAGGTTGTTCTTCAAACCAGGATTTTTTTTTTTCACAACACATTTTTTATTGATTGATTAGGCAAAGGCATAAACATAGCTCTCCACAATCAGGAGAGTACTGCCAAGTAGCAAGACATGTCTCAGTATCATTACAAACCTAATAAATAACAACCCCCCCGTCTCCCCCCCACAACCCCAGCCACCCAACATCCCGACTACCCACCCCTTATCCCTCCCTAAGCCGGTGCACATGATCACAATAAGCCTTCATCATTTAAGTATATTACATTAGGCATCTAGCGCCTCTTTAGGCCTGAAGGTCCTCCATCGTAGGTGACCCATCGTCCGGGTCTGCTGGAGGCTCTAGAGTCAAACCCCTGTAATCTGCCCACCTTTTCCATATTTTGTAATGTTTTCGGGGGCATCCTCTGGCCTCAAACACAGGTCGCTCCAACCCCATGAAGTAATCTAGACCGGCCTTCCAGGCGCCCAGTGGGGGAGCCCGCTCACCCTTCCCTCTTGCCAGATCCCGCTTGACGACCACCAGACCCAATAACAAAAGATGACGCTTGTATATGTTCCCACCCACGCTCTCTAAGACACGGAGAAGTCCCAACCGGGGAGTGCGGGGAGATCCCATCCCAGTACCTCCGACAAACAACTCCAAACACCATTCCAGAACCGAGTCAGACCAACACAAGACCATACCGTATGCAACAACGACCCGTCTCAGTCCCACAGCGCAGGCACTCCGGGGACGCAATCAGGCCCGCCTTCCACAACCGCTCCCGGGTATAGTAAGCCCTGTGCAGATATTTAAACTGGATCAATCGGAGTCGCACTGCAATAGCAGCCCCACGCGGGGACTCCAAGGCCTCCCTCCAATCATCTTCATCCATGGATCCAACGTCCCTTTCCCAGGCCTCTTTTAATGGAAGCAAAGAAGAGGAGCAATGAGTGACTAGCGTTTGGTAGATTCGGGACACCTTTTTATCCCCAAGGTCCCCCATGAAAATGTTTGCTTCCACTGGACTGAACTCCGGTAGCAGCTCCAGGCCAACTAGGCTAGGTGCGAGCGCGTGGCGAAATTGCAGGTACTTGAAGAATTGGGTCTTGGGCATATGGAATTCAGTGCTAAGCTCTTGGAAGGACTTGAGTGACCCCGGTCAAGACGTGTCCAAGCGAAGAAATCCCGATTGCATCCCAGCCGCCAAACCCCGTCAGCGAAGCCAGTGCGGGAGGCTGTCCGTTCTTCCACAATGGGGTCTCTGCTGTTAGTCTACCCCACCAGCCCATACGACGCAGTACTTGTCGCCAATCACAAAGACCACCTGAGTGGCACATGGCAACTTCCTCCGTTGCCTAGCCGAATACAGGAGCGTGTGCAACGTGGTGTCCCCAATCAACAAGCGCTCAAAGGCGTATGCAGGGTCTCCTCTATCGCAATACCACCATTCGTTTAGTACCAAGAGGTGGGAGGCCTGATAATAGGACAGGAGATCCGACATGGCCAGACCACCACAATACATGGACAGAAAGCATGTCCGTAACGCCACCCTGGCGGCACCCCCAGCCCACAGGAAGCCTGTCGAAACCACCGGGGCGCGATCCGATGCGGGTAATTCTGCAGTTGGTATAACAGGCGCGGAAGTGCGACCATTTTAAAGATCGCGGATCTACCAAATATGGTGAGGGGCATTTGGGACCACGTCTTAATGTCCGTTTGGACCTTCTCCCACACTGGTAACACGTTGCGTTCCCATGCAATGTCTGCGGACTCGGACAGGAAGACTCCCAGGTATTTCAGTCCCCCGGCCGCTACCTGCAAGGCCGACGCCCAAGAGTACGTACTCGCCCCTTCACCTAGTACCCATAGGGTGGACTTACGCGGGTTAAGACAAAGGCCTGACACCTCACCAAATACACGCATAATTTCCAAGATTCGGGGGCCTGATCGATTTAGATCTGTAAGGAAGAAGAGGACATCGTCCGCATAGAGTGCGATTCTGTCAGAGTCCCTCGCCCCACACGAAGCCGCGCAGCTGCGCGCCGATGCGTACCAAAGAGGCCAGGGGCTCCATGTCCAGCGCAAAGAGCTAAGGGGACAGTGGGCATCCCTGCCGGGTCCCCGACCGACTGAAAACCTCTCCGAGACTGCCCCGGATACACGCACGGACACAGTGATATCAGTGTATAACAGTTTGACATACGAAATAAACACCGGGCCCAGGTTAAGATAAGGCAGGAGAGCGAACAGATATGTCCAACTGACGGAGTCAAAGGCCCTGTCTATATCTGCTAACAGTAGGGCCGCCCGCTCACCTGTGGCCCCTATGACATCGACAGCCGCCTGCGCCCGTCTGATGTTGTGCCGCGTCGCCCTACGTGACATGAAGCCCGCCTGGTCCGGGTGGACCAGGTCCGCCACATATGGGAGGAGGCGATTCGCCAACGCCTTAGCCAGCAATTTAGCCTCAATGTTGAGCAGGGATATGGGGGCGATATGATTCATGCCGTTCCGGGGGTCTACCCGGCTTCTGAAAAACTACAACCTCGGCGTGTCGCCAGTCAACTGGCAGGCTACCCCATTCCCGTGTCGTCTCCAGCGCTGTCCTATAATGGGACCCCAATTGGAGTTGGAATTTCTTATAAAATTCGCATGGAAAACCACTAGGCCCGGGTGCCTTCCCTGTGTTGAGCTGCCCTAACGCGTCTCCCAGCTCTTCCGCCGTGAGGGGGAGGTCCAGAGATTTTCTTGTCTCATCCGAAACTGCCCTTGGAGGCAGGTCTGCAATGAATTTGTCGATCACAGCCGCCGGAAGACAGTCCTGCTGTGCATATTGTTCCGCATAATAGCGGGCAAAACTCGCTGCCAGTTCGGCCGGGTCCGTTATAGCTACACCTTCCCCGTCAGTGAGACCTGGCAATGTAATCGGCTGCATGGTGTATTGACATAATCTATGGAGCATAGTACAGGACTTATCTCCCCACTGATATATCCTACTCCGCGTGGCCAGCCATGCTTGTCGAGCCTCTTCGATTAAGACAGATGCGTAGGACTGCTGCGCCTGCAGGACAACCGCACCGCCACATCGCCTCCCCCTCTCTGGCACCGCTGTTCTAACAGCTCTACCTGCGCCGCGGCCGCAACAATGGCCTCTCGACGTTGACGACGGGCAGCCGTGCAACACGCTATGCGAGGTATCGTTTACATTTAACTCATCAGCTGCTTTGTATTTGTGCTCTGCCTCACTAGCGCCTAAGCTCTCTACATAGCGCTGCAGCGCGAGTGCCATTGCGACGCTACTGAGACATTTAAATAGCTCCTGGGGGACTATTTACACAGCGCTTCTAGATCTGGCCATTGCAACGCTCTGGGGGCATTGTAGTCACGGCGCTTTGATTTTGAACCCTGATTCGAGGAGCGCGATTGTGCAACTAGCCTAGTCAATTTCCTGAGCCCCAGCCTACCTCCAGTTTCGTTTTTCCCTACGCTGACGCCATCTTACGCTTGTTGTTGTTGGTGCCTCAGAGCCTGGCCCCCACAGCCCGCCCCGCCTCCCTGCTGACCCTCCCTCGCCCCTCCCTCTCCTCCATCCATATATGACATATGCTTACTCGTGCAGCGTTCACGCGCAGCGGTCGCGCCCCATTCGTGCCGAAGGTGCGCCAAAGGTAAGCCTGTCTACGCCCGTCCGCGCCCGGACCGCGCCCAGCGCCAGACCCCCTGGCCCCCGTACCACCCACCCCTCCCGCATTACTTATGATGCCACCACCCTCCTAGCCCTTCACCCCGGCCGTTCCCCCAACTGCGTCCAAGCGCTCCTGGACACACCCATGGACCCTTCTCTTGCAACTCCTGCAAGTTCGACGGCACCAAGAACAACTCCTCATCTACGAACACACAACAGATATCCGATCCCAACCACCTAAAATGCATCCTGTTCAACACCCGCTCAGTCCACAGGCACGCCATCGACCTCTGGAATCTACTAGACACCATCTCTCCGGACGTCGTCTTCCTAACAGAAACATGGATGAACGCCTCCTCAGCCCCAGACATCACCATTGCCATCCCGGAAGGATATAAAATCATCCGTGAGGACCGGACCGACCAAACAGGAGGAGGCATCGCTATCGTCCATAAGAAATCCATCCGCTTCTCAACCAGCTCAGACGTCAATCTCGCCAACACTGAACACCTTCACTTCCAGATCCACATCGACCCCAAGACCACACTCAGAGGCACCCTCCTTTACAGGCCACCAGGACCCCGCGCACAATTTAGTGAAGACATCACGGACTTCATCACTCCACACGCGCTCCCCTCCGAGGATTACATCCTTTTGGGAGACCTCAACTTTCACCTTGAAAAGAACAACGACCGCAACACCACCTTCCTCTTGGACAACCTCGCCAACCTCGGACTTAAACAACTTGTCACTACCCCCACCCACATCGCAGGTCACACACTCGACCCTATCTTCTCCTCCAGCAAACATGTCTCCTTCAGCCACACCACAGCTCTCCTCTGGACTGACCACAGCTGCGTTCACTTTACCTACAACAAGTCCACATTCAACAACCATCCCCAACCCACTCTGTGAAGAAACTGGAACAAAGTCACCATCGACCAGATCTCCTCATCGCTTCTTCAATACCCCCCCGCCCACTCCTCAAACCCCGACCAAGCAGCCACTAACTTCACCCAATGGTTATCCAACAGTGCCGACATCCTAGCACCACTGAAAAAACGACAAATCAAACTAGGCAGCAAGAAGGCCTCCTGGTTCAACGATGATCTTAAGAAATCCAAGAAACTCTGTCGCTCTCTTGAGAAGGCCTGGAAAAAAGACCCAAACACCAGCACCAAAGACGCCTTCAAAAACGCCACCCGCATACACCACCAACTGATCCGGAATGCCAAGAAAGCCGCTTTCAAGGACCGACATAGATAGCAACGCCCACAACAGCAAGGAATTATTCAACATCGTCAAGGAATTTACCAACCCCTCAGCCAACTCTAACGACATCACCCCCTCTCAAGCCCTCTGCGACTCCCTAGCCTCATTCTTCCACAACAAAATTGCAGACATCCACAACAGCTTCGACAACCGACCCGAAGACCAACCCACCCAACCCTCTGCAGGACCCCCACCCCCCTTGAACACCCTCAATGACTGGAACCCTATCTGCACTGAAGACACCATCCGTCTGATGAACTCTATCCACTCAGGATCCCCCACAGACCCATGCCCTCACCACATCTTTAACAAAGCAGACTCCATTGTAGCACCACACCTCCGAGACGTCATCAATTGCTCCCTCAACTCCGCAACCTTCCCGGAAAGTTGGAAACACGCCGAACTCAGCGCCCTTCTGAAGAAACCCACAGCTGACCCCACCGAACTCAAAAACTACCGCCCTATCTCGCTCCTTCCATTCCCGGCCAAAGTCATCGAGAAAGCGGTCAACAACCAGCTCGCCGCCTTCCTCGAAACCAACAAATCCCTCGACTCCTCACAATCCGGCTTCCGAGCCAAACACAGCACTGAAACCGCCCTCATCGCAGCAACAGACGACATTCGAACTCTACTGGACAATGGAGACACAGTCGCCCTCATCCTCCTCGACCTCTCCGCAGCCTTCGACACAGTCTGTCATAGCACCCTTCTACAGCACCTCAGAAACATCAGAATCCAAGGAAAAGCACTGGAATGGATCACCTCGTTCCTCACCGGAAGAACCCAGAGAGTCCGCCTTCCACCATTCAAGTCAGAGGCCTCTGAAGTCATCTGCGGCGTACCACAAGGATCTTCACTCAGCCCCACCCTCTTCAACGTATACATGAGCCCCCTCGCGACCATCGCACGCCAACACAACCTCAACATCATCTCCTACTCCGATGACACTCAACTGATCCTATCTCTCACCAGAGACCCTAACACTGCCAAAACCAACCTGCATGAAGGAATGAAAGAAGTAGCCGAATGGATGAAGCACAGCCGTCTGAAATGGAACTCAGACAAAACAGAAGTCCTCATCCTAGGCACCCCCCCCCTCCGCCTGGGATGACTCTTGGTGGCCGGAGGCCCTTGGAAAAGCACCCATCCCGACGGACCACGCTCTGAACCTGGGAGTCATCCTAGATTCCTCACTCTCGATGAACAGACAAGTCAACGCCGTTTCTTCATCTTGCTTCAACATTCTTCGTATGCTCAAAAAAATATTTCGTTGGATCCCCACTGAAACTAGAAAAACAGTCACCCACGCACTGGTCACGAGCCGCCTGGACTACGGAAACACCCTATACGCCGGTATCACCGCAAAAATCCAGAAAAAACTCCAACGCATCCAGAACGCTTCAGCCAGGCTCATATAAGACATCCCGCGTAAAGAACACATCTCTGGGCACCTGAAAAACCTCCACTGGCTCCCCATCAATAAGAGGATTACTTTCCGTCTCCTAACCCACGCACACAAAGCACTTTACGAAATTGGACCCGAATGCCTCAACACACGACTGTCCTTCTACACCCCCTCCCGCCAGCTACGATCCTCAAACCAAGCCCTTGCCACTGTACCTCGCATCAACAAAACCACCATGGGAGGGAGATCCTTCTCCTACCTGGCAGCTAAAACCTGGAACTCACTTCCCACTCACCTTCGCCTTACTCAGAACCACCTAGCATTCAGAAAGCAACTTAAAACATGGATATTCGAGAAGTAATTCCCCCACCCTTCTTCAAGCGCCTTGAGACCCTCTGGGTATGTAGAGCGCTATATAAATCTCTTGACTTGACTTGACCTGACTACCCTCTACCAAGTTTTCCTGCCAGTAGTGGGCGATCGCACCCCGCATGTGTTGGATATAGTCAGCCTGCTGAAGGTGCCACGAGGACATCCTCCATCGGAACGGTTGACGCTTCCTATGCAACTCAATTCTGACTGCAACAGGGGAGTGGTCGGACAGTCCTCTAGGCAGGATACCCGCCTCCCTCACCCTATTGAGGAACGCCCCTGGCACAAAAACATAATCCAGTCGTGAAAAGGGGCCATGCACGGCAGAAACATAGGTATACTCTCGCACTGTGGCATGCATGTGTCTCCAAACATCCACCAGCCCAGCCCTTCCACCATCGCTTTCAGTCGGGTAGGGGCAGCAGCCGCCATCGTCCCCTGCAGTCTCCTGCGGTCCATGCACGCATCCATTACATCATTCCAATCACCTCCCAGCACAGCCAGGGATTCTGGGATGTCCGCCCACACTTCAAATAGCCTCTCAGCCAGGGACCACTGTAATGGGGGAGGAGCATACACACTCCCAAACACCACCGGTTCAGCACCCACCATTCCTCTGATAAAAACGTAGCAGCCCTGTGGGTCAATCCAATGTCGCTCATGAATGTAGGCCAACCTGCAGTGAACCAAAATGGCCACCCCTCTCGAACCCCTGGAAAACCCCGCATGATAGACCTGTTGGTAACCAAATCTCTGCAGGCTACGCACTTTTGTTCCCATCATGTGCGTTTCTTGTAGCAGTAATACATCGGCAGCCTCCCTTTTACCCCATCGCAAGATCGCCTCCCTCTTAATTTTGTCCAGCATCCCCCTGACATTCCAATCTCAGTACTCGCATGGACTCTCTAGGGAGTCCTGGAATTAGTGCATCAGCCAAAGTCAAGTTGGACAGGACACAGAGGACCCCAGCACCGGGCCCAGGGGCACAGCATAATTAGGTGCAAGGCATTAGGAATCACGTGCAAACCCCTCTGACACCCCCCCACCCCCTCACCCCCTCAAAACCGTCCCCCAACTTCCCATTTTCCGTCCCCCACCTCCCACCCCTATACCTCATGGAACTCTGAAGTATCTGTTGCGGCATGGGGAACCTAGGGCCCAAAACAGAGCGCCCAAGGCCAACCATGCCAATGGATCCCAACCACTCACTCTAACTAAAGAACCCCCCCCCCTAAGGGCCAACCCCCACCCGCGGGGGAACCAGGCAGCCCCTATAAAACAGCACCCCGAACCCCACTCCGCCACCTCCCACCAGCACAAATATGCAAAGTAAGTGGCTACCCTATGTTCTATCGCAAGCCTAGGAAAGCACAGCTATAGTCTGTGATGTGCATCGTCGCCTTACGCTCAATGTTCAGCTGTCCAAGCAGTAGCGCACCGCGCTCCGATGATCCCCCAGCGGCACCAGCAGATAGTCTCGCTCCCAGAGTTTTCAATGTTCTTTTCCGGAATGATCTGAATGGACCGGTGTCTCAAGCTGGCCACTGCGAGAAGAGGAGCGCTTCCGTGATCGAGATTTCCTGTGTCGCTTACCCCTGGCTAAGGGGTAACCCCTCTCCTGTGACGATCCACGCGACAGGCCGGAACCCAAGCCCGGCTGGGCAATCGGCCGAACCCTGACCGTTTCATCAGTCCATCTGAAGACCTCCTTCGGGATGTCAAAGAAGTGGGTCCGCGACTGAAAGACCACCCGGAGGCGGGCCGGATAAAGCAAGGAGTACTGTATCTTCAGACAGCGCAGCTTGGCCTTAGCCGCTATGAAGGAGTGGCGTTGTTGTTGCACCAGTTTAGTATAAGTAACAAGAAGAGAGGTAGGGAGAGTAAGTAGACACTCTTGTTCCCCGGTCAGTAATCAATAATCAAAAAAAGAGTGTCTATCCGACAGGCTAGGCCATTCTAGGGAGCACAAACACAACCACACTGAGTTGTTGAAGAAAGCCATCACTCACCACCTGGTGATGACATGCTTCATCATTGGGCTCCACCAAAGAGACCTAGTGTCTCTTTGGTGTGCTGCCACGCCAGGATTACTGCGGAGCTGGATCGTGAGATAAGGGCGTGTTGAATGTAATTGGGATTTAGTGAGTGTTGGGGGTATTAAAATAGTCAGTAGTGTATCAAAAAACTTTATTAAGTGACCACTAAAGACTCAGGAATTAAAATATGTGAGGAAACAGTCCACTTTAATTGAGTGGGGGTTCCTAAGAGTGAGTCGACATGTTTCTTGCCATCGAAACGGTGTTAATTTACCCAGCAATTCATCAGGACTGTGTGTGGTAAAACCCTGGCGGTATGGGCACTCTAAGGCCCACCCTTACCTAGGGGCGTGAGAGTGAAAAATAAGAAATTAAGTGAAAAAGTGCAAAAAATTAGGAATGAATAAAATATTCCTAATTACTCCTGGTTTAGGAGGCTTCTACTTATCGTTTCTGCACCTGAAAATAAAAGACAGAGACAAACAAGTAGGACGAAACAAACAGTTAGTATTTTAACCTGGTTGTTGTATACTGTAAAATATGTGCTCCATACGTGATAGTCGTACTGGCCGTGGTTGAATAGCGCTATGTTTAACACCACCTCTTAGCCCTGGGTTCAGATGAACTAGGAAAAGTGCGGTGTGCTATTCGTGACAAGGGCCAGTTGTGACTATGGGTTAAAAAGGTGAGAATCTTTATAGAAGATTGTCAGCTAAGCGATCAAAGTAAATGTTATAGTTCGATCGCTATAAAATTAAAAATGTCTCACTTCATTGGTGTTGGGAATAAACACCATGGGTCTCAGGAGGGGGGTGGAAGCGTATTCGGCACACCCTGTAACATGGCAAAACAAATGGGAACAAATGGGCACAATCAATATAATACCCTTCGGTACTTCGGAGTGTAATCACTACTTAGCTTTAGGTTGGTAGGTGGAATCCACTTACGCCCTCGATGCTTAGCACCCTCAGTATGCCTACGTCGCCCTCGAACCGGACCCCGACGATGTAGAGGTGGGATCGGTTTGTTGTTTATAAGCAAAATACCTAGGAGGTAATTGCTTCCGGGTGGGTGTGGCTACGTGACTAGGCAATCCCTTGTTTGGGCGTGGTTAGCTGTCATGAGGTGCAGGTTAGCCAGTAGACCCGCACTGAAGATATTAACGTGTGGGTCACATGGGTGCGGTTGCTAGGTGACTGGGACACAACAATCTTCGCACACAATGCGGAAGTGTTTTGAAGACGTGGGAGTGAAAAAGTGAATTCATGTACGTCAATGTCTTCAGAGTTATATTAAGCCCGATGGTAAATTAAGGATGGGTAATCATAGTATCCCTAAGGCCGTGTGGGAAAACTATTAGGAATAGAAGACCCAAGTTAGTGACTATGCAAAGGGTTTAAAATAAAAGATCGTGCTGTTTATCTGTATGTCAGAGATTGTAAGACGTGATCCTGTTTCACTTTATCACACTATTCCAGGGAATATCATCTTTAAGACCTCTCTGGTGGGTACCCAGCCTGTATACCCACCGTTGTTCTTTTTCAAAAAGCGTGTTTGTGATATTTGTTGGTCCAATCACATGTTCGATGACAGTCCATCGCATGTCATTAGGAGTGTGGTTCTGTTCCAAGAAATGGCGGCTCATTTTAGTGGTCAGTTTTTTACACCTTATGTTAGAGCGGTGTTCGCCTATCCTCTGCTTTACTTTGCGGGTCGTCATACCTACATAACGCAGGTCACACGTGCATGTGATCAAGTAGATGACGTTTTGGGTGTTACAATTCGTGTGACCTTTTTGTGTCCATATTTTTCCCGGCTCAAGCTGTAGAGTTTTAGTGTGAGTTGTAAGATGGCACACACTACAATTTGCACAGGGAAAGTGTCCAGTAATTCTCGGTAAGCCCCAGGTGTCTGTGATTGATCTTTATGTGATGGGATTTTCCATTTTGGGACGAGTATGTACAAGAGAGTCCTTCAGGCTGCGTCCTTTCTTGAAGGAAAATAATGGTCTCTCCCAATCTGTTTTGATACTGGACACAATGCGCCAGTTTTTATTGATGGACTTCTTCATGTAGTTGGACATTGTGCTGTATGTAGTCACACAGGTTAGTGGTATGGTTTCACTGTTATTGACCTTGTCTTCAAGGAGAGACTCACAAGGTTGGTTGCGGGCCCTCTTGTAACCTTTATTCAAGATCCCGGTTGGATATCCTCGTGCTTTGAGCTTGTCTGTTAGATCTGCAGACTGGGTCTTAAAGTCTTGGAGGTCGGAACAGTTGCGTCTTATTCGCAAATATTGGCCGTATGGAAGGTTTTCTTTCAATGGCCTGGGATGAAAACTTGTGAACTCAAGTAAGTTGTTGCGAGCAGTCGGTTTCTGGTATGTCTTGGTAGTCAATCTGGTCCCTGAGATTTGAATCCTGACGTCCAGGAAGGTGACTTCGGTTTTGCTCAGTTCCGAGGTAAATTTAAGGTTGGTATCTAGTGTGTTAATCCAACCTAGGAAGGCCTGTAGCTGTTCATCACTGCCTGTCCAGATTACCAGGACGTCATCAATGTAACGTCTCCATATTTTAATGGAGGACGTGAAAGGGCCATTGGGTTGGGTGATGTGTTTAGCCTCGAAATCGGCGACGTACAGACCGGCTACGCTGGGGGCAAATGTACTGCCCATAGATGTCCCCGTAGTCTGTCGGTAGAGGTTGTCTTTATAGGCAAAAAAGTTCTCTTTTAGTGCTATAGTAGCACAGTTTAGTATGAATGTCTTTGATGCCTGATACTCCCAATTTACTGAGTCTAGAGCCGTCCCCAGGACCCTGATGGTATCGTCCTGGGGGATGCTGGTGTACAGACTCTCAATGTCCAATGTTACCAGGGTTACAGTGTTCTCTGGGAATTCAATGTTTTGCAGCAGCTGAAGTAGGCTTTTTGTGTCCTTTAAGTAGGATGGCGTGTTTTGTACTATCGGTTTCAGATAGTGATCACAGAATCGTGAAAGGGGCTCTAGTAAAGACCCTATTCCCGATACGATCGGTCTTCCTGGTGGTGGTAGACGGTTTTTGTGTGTCTTTGGTAGAGTATAGAAGTAAAGAATTACATTCTCACTCGTGCTTAGGAAGTCAGCCTCATTTTTCGAAATTTCACCATTTTCTTCAGCTCTCTTAACGGGCAGTGATGAACAACTACAGGCCTTCCTAGGTTGGATTAACACACTAGATACCAGCCTTAAATTTACCTCGGAACTGAGCAAAACCGAAGTCACCTTCCTGGACGTCAGGATTCAAATCTCAGGGACCAGATTGACTACCAAGACATACCAGAAACCGACTGCTCGCAACAACTTACTTGAGTTCACAAGTTTTCATCCCAGGCCATTGAAAGAAAACCTTCCATACGGCCAATATTTGCGAATAAGACCCAACTGTTCCGACCTCCAAGACTTTAAGACCCAGTCTGCAGATCTAACGGACAAGCTCAAAGCACGAGGATATCCAACCGGGATCTTGAATAAAGGTTACAAGAGGGCCCGCAACCAATATCGTGAGTCTCTCCTTGAACACAAGGTCAATAACAGTGAAACCATACCACTAACCTGTGTGACTACATACAGCACAATGTCCAACTACATGAAGAAGTCCATCAATAAAAACTGGCGCATTGTGTCCAGTATCAAAACAGATTGGGAGAGACCATTATTTTCCTTCAAGAAAGGACGCAGCCTGAAGGACTCTCTTGTACATACTCGTCCCAAAATGGAAAATCCCATCACAGAAAGATCAATCACAGACACCTGGGGCTTACCGAGAATTACTGGACACTTTCCCTGTGTAAATTGTAGTGTGTGCCATCTTACAACTCACACTAAAACTCTACAGCTTGAGCCGGGAAAAATATGGACACAAAAAGGTCACACGAATTGTAACACCCAAAACGTCATCTACTTGATCACATGCACGTGTGACCTGCGTTATGTAGGTATGACGACCCGCAAAGTAAAGTAGAGGATAGGCGAACACCGCTCTAACATAAGGTGTAAAAAACTGACCACTAAAATGAGCCGCCATTTCTTGGAACAGAACCACACTCCTAATGACATGCGATGGACTGTCCTCGAACATGTGATTGGCCCAACAAATATCACAAACACGCTTTTTGAAAAAGAACAACGGTGGGTATACAGGCTGGGTACCCACCAGAGAGGTCTTAATGATGATATTCCCTGGAATAGTGTGATAAAGTGAAACAGGATCACGTCTTACAATCTCTGACATACAGATAAACAGCACGATCTTTTATTTTAAACCCTTTGCATAGTCACTAACTTGGGTCTTCTATTCCTAATAGTTTTCCCACACGGCCTTAGGGATACTATGATTACCCATCCTTAATTTACCATCGGGCTTAATATAACTCTGAAGACATTGACGTACATGAATTCACTTTTTCACTCACACGTCTTCAAAACACTTCCGCATTGTGTGCGAAGACTGTTGTGTCCCAGTCACCTAGCAACCGCACCCATGTGACCCACACGTTAATATCTTCAGTGCGGGTCTACTGGCTAATCTGCACCTCATGACAGCTAACCACGCCCAAACAAGGGATTGCCTAGTCACGTAGCCACACCCACCCGGAAGCAATTACCGCCTAGGTATTTTGCTTATTAACAACAAACCGATCCCACCTCTACATCGTCGGGGTCCGGTTCGAGGGCGACGTAGGCATACTGAGGGTGCTAAGCGTCGAGGGCGTAAGTGGATTCCACCTAAGCATGGGCGGAAAATCCGTTTCGCTCGCGGATTTTCGGTAAATTCGCAATCCGCAAGATTCGCGAATCTCCCGCAAAATCCGCAAATCCGCGAGCAGCGGATTTTGCTCGCACTGTTCGCACTGTTCGCGTGAGTTCGCACCCCGCGAATAAGTGCAAAATTGCAGAAATACGATCTTAGCAAAACTGAAAGTAACTACTTACCAGGTTCAAAAGTTCAGGCTCATCATTAGTAGCCATTTCCTGTAGTGCTTCCTGAGGGGCCCCTCCAGAGTTCAGTTGCCAGTTGAAACTATTATGTGACCCTGCTCTGAACCTCAGAATAGTTACACATATGCCACAAAGGTCCTGAATTACAGCTAAGGGAGACAAGCAGGAGCCAGGCTGGAAGTTCAAATCCATTAATCAGCCCCTAATGCATTATTGTCAGTTGGGGCAGGGCAGGTGTTGTAACTAATTTTGCAACAATGAAAGCACTTAGCAAGTGCAAAAGATCACTAATCAGGAAGCACTAAGGAAGCAGGTGCCAGCTAAAAAAATATTCTGTGACACATTAATCAGCCCCAAATTAATTCAGGTCACTTGAGGCAGGGAAGGTGTGCTTGCGTTGCCACAATAATGTACACTGACTGAACAACCAGAGGGTGCTGTGATGAAACAGAGGGTGGCATGGGTGGGCCAGAGGGTGGCATGAGTAGTCAGAGAGTGGCAGTGGTGACAGAGAGTGGCAGTGATGAAGAAGAGTGTCCCAAACAGGCTGGACACGTAGAAACAACAAGTTCGCGAAACTTGCGACCCGACAGGTAAGTTCGCAATTTGCGACATTGTAAAAAACCCTCGCGAACTGGCAGAAACCCGCGCAAACACAAAAAAAAATCCGCAAATTCGCGAGAATTCGCGGATTTTGCGGATTGCGAGTTCGCAAATCCGCAAAATTCGCGAACGCGAGATTCGCAAAATTAGCCCATGCTTAATTCCACCTACCAACCTAAAGCTAAGTAGTGATTACACTCCGAAGTACCGAAGGGTATTATATTGATTGTGCCCATTTGTTCCCATTTGTTTTGCCATGTTACAGGGTGTGCCGAATATGCTTCCACCCCCCTCCTGAGACCCATGGTGTTTATTCCCAACACCAATGAAGTGAGACATTTTTAATTTTATAGCGATCCAACTATAACATTTACTTTGATCGCTTAGCTGAGAATCTTCTATAAAGATTCTCACCTTTTTAACCCATAGTCACAACTGACCCTTGTCACGAATAGCACACCGCACTTTTCCTAGTTCATCTGAACCCAGGGCTAAGAGGTGGTGTTAAACATAGCGCTATTCAACCATGGCCAGTACGACTATCACGTATGGAGCACATATTTTACAGTATACAACAACCAGGTTAAAATACTAACTGTTTGTTTCGTCCTACTTGTTTGTCTCTGTCTTTTATTTTCAGGTGCAGAAACGATAAGTAGAAGCCTCCTAAACCAGGAGTAATTAGGAATATTTTATTAATTCCTAATTTTTTGCACTTTTTCACTTAATTTCTTATTTTTCACTCTCACGCCCCTAGGTAAGGGTGGGCCTTAGCGTGCCCATACCGCCAGGGTTTTACCACACACAGTCCTGATGAATTGCCGGGTAAATTGACACCGTTTCGATGGCAAGAAACATGTCGACTCACTCTTAGGAACCCCCACTCAATTAAAGTGGACTCTTTCCTCACATATTTTAATTCCTGAGTCTTTAGTGGTCACTTAATAAAGTTTTTTGATACACTACTGACTATTTTAATACCCCCAACACTCACTAAATCCCAATTACATTCAACACGCCCTTATCTCACGATCCAGCTCCGCAGTAATCCTGGCGTTGCAGCACACCAAAGAGACACTAGGTCTCTTTGGTGGAGCCCAATGATGAAGCATGTCCTCACCAGGTGGTGAGTGAGGGCTTTCTTCAACAACTCAGTGTGGTTGCGTTTGTGCTCCCTAGAATGGCCTAGCCTGTCGGATAGACACCAGTTTAGTATAGTCTGGAAAAATCACGATCTTATGATTTTCAAACATGAGTGAATCCTTAGCCCTCGCTTCCCGTAGGATGGCGTCCCTGTCGTGGAAGTTCAGTATTCTAGCTATCACCGGCCGAGGTCGTTCCCCAGCGGGCGGTTTCTGCATCAGGGCTCTGTGAGCGCGCTCTCACAAAGCATTGTGACAGGGCATCCGGGGGGAGCCATCTCTCCAGCCATTGAGTCAAAAATCGTTCCATGGACCCTTTCTCGCAGCCCTCCGGAAAGCCCACAAAGCGAAGGTTATTCCTGCGCGCCCGCCCTTCTGCATCCTCCACCCGGAGCGCAAGGTCCTTTTGAATCCTTTCCATCGCAGCCACCTTCTGCTTTAATGTCCCCATATCGCCTTCCACTACAGAGATTCTAGATTCCGTCTCCGTGATGCGGGCCACCGCGTTACGAAGATCTTGTCACAGCAAGGTTACGTCAGCCCCCACCGCTCCTATTTTAGCATCCAACATGTCCCTAGATTGGGTGATCGCCGCCATCAGCGCCGCATTATCAGGTCCTGCGCCCTGGCCACCTCCTGATGCCCCGGGTCCCCCGCTAGGTCCGGTAAATTTGTCGATGGGCCCCTGTTTGGCGGGCCCACTTCCTCCTCCGCCTCTGGTCATGTCTGGGTTGTATAGGGGGGGCAGCCTCCCACAAGTGGACAGCAGGGTTCCTCGGGTCGAGCAGCTGCACAACCAGGATCTATCAAGGCTACTTCTCTCCACAGGCTCTTCTGCCCCAAGGTATACGGGTCCGCTACGCGGTTCTCCACCAATGCCAGGGGCGCCTTAGGCCTTCACTCTGCTTCAATTGTGTATCTGGACATGTGGCAAGGTACCCATCCGGCTATGCCGCCCTGCTCATGCGGTTCCAGTCGCCGACCATCCCCTTCCCAAGCACTCGTCTCTGGCCTTCGGGGGTCTTCTACCCCTCTATCCAATGCTCCGGGGCGGTCTGCCGGTACCCCTCAGTGGGACTTTGCTCCTCCGCTTCCCTGCCATGCACCTGGGGCCCCTAGAGACGCTGAGCGTGCTCACCTCGCCTCTGCCATCACAGTTCACGGGCGCGCCAAGTCGCAGGCACCGTCTCCGGGGGGATCGCTGGGGGTCCACCGGCCAGAAGTCCAGGCAAGCACGCTCACACCAGGTCCAGGACCCTGAGAGCGAGCAGGATCTCGCCCCGGGCCACAGCGCCGTCCGTCCTGCTGCAAGTCCGCCTGGATCACCGACACTCCCCACCGCCGGCAGCTGGGGACAGCCAAACTCGAGGCCCCGGCTTCTTGGCCTGAGCTCAGGCCGCAGCCCTCCACAGGTGTTCGCGCGGCGTCAGCATGCACTTCCTTACTGTGGGGCTCATCCGTGCTCTCACTCGCTCCTCCGCTGCTGGTCCGGACCCTAGAGCGCGGGCCCTCCCGCCGCCACAGCTTGTCAGCTCCGGGAGCTCCCAGCCCAAAATCGAGGTCCCGGCTGTCCACGCTGGTACCAGGCCCCGGATCGTTACTTCCGCTATCTCCGTCCCTGAGGGTCCGGGGGTCCAAACGTCCGCAACGGAGGGCATCCCCCGCCTGCCGCCACCTCCGCAGCGAGGATAGGCTGGGATACGGGTCCGGGGGCCAGGATAAGTAGTCGGATGAAGGTCGGGCTGGCGGGAGCTCTAGCAAGCTGCGACCGCCATCTTCGCCCTCGAAGCCACGCCCCCCTTCAAACCCGGATTTTTAGGTCAAAACCTTACTGACAGCACTGCTGTCTGGTTTGCTAAAGACATCTTGTGGACATTTGGAAATCTTCCCTGGGAATGTATTCTACCCATTGCTTGCCATTGGCTTTGTGGTTTGTAACACATATTTACTTGTTTTCTATTTGCTGGCTTTATTTTTAGGTCTCGGCTAGCGTAGGCTGCGCACATGCGCAGTCATGTTGGCAAGATTTTATGTTTCTTAGTAGCAAGGGTAAACCCTGCCCCTCTTCTCCATTGGCTGGCCTCCTACACGCTGGCCAGCCATTGGAGAAGAGGTCCCAGTGACGATCTAAGACCCGTCTTTTTCGGATTGGGTGGGCGTGTTTTTCTTTCTCTCTAGTGACGTTCTCAGTCAAAAACACGCCCCCCAGTCTGAAAAGGACGGGGCTAGGGCTGTGGGTATAGCTCCTCCCGCCCATAAAACACACATAGGCCAGGCTTCGGAGAAATGCCTGAGGCAGGCCGGCGTGGAAACTATATGCACGGCTTAATGCTCATCATGAACAAAGATGAGATGTCCTTCCCCAGTGGTGCATATACATTTCTCACAAATATGAAATATATATAAATCTCCATAAATGTAATCGTTTCATTTAAACATTTTTGTATTGCTTGCAACCATACGAGCATCAAACAAACGACTTACAGACGTTTATCATGGATGCATGTTTACCGTAGGCGAGAAGACCAGATCGTTTGGCTTTTCCCTTATTGGTTGCAACCTATCAAACTCCAGCGGCGTGGGAGGTTTCTCCAAGGCCCCTCGCATATAACACGTACACTGAGGTACTTGATACTCTACGTTTTATGCGTGCAAGCAGTCATCGTGTTATTCTGTTTCCTCATCCATTCTTGAGTCGGGCCGTGCGCTTTCTCCTTCTCAACAGCCGTTGCGCAACCTCGCGTCTTGTGGAAAGTGAGTCCATACTAGTATCGATGCCCGGATGGCTGGCGCAAGTCGCCTCTTAGTTCCCATTCTGAATAGTTACCAAAATAAAGAGACGGGCGCTGGAAGCAGGAGTCACAAGAACAGGATTTATTTCTCATGAGGAGAGCCTGTCATTTCGGACACGAAACACAGTGTCTTTCGGGAGGTGCTCTAACAAGTGAGCTGCAACGTCGTCTTTTATACTTTACAGAACACTTAGCATTACAATCATGACATTGTGAAACACGGAAAGGACATCCCCATGATCCTCGTGTCAATCCTACCCCACATATGTTCACAATAGGGACCCTTGACCTGCTGATAAGAGGGGAGGGTAATCACGCAGCTGAGTGTTCCGCCAACTTTTAGGATGTGTGCGCCTGATCATAGCCCAGGGGGTGGGGTGCCCAGGATCAATAGTGAGTCCTTTGAAGAGGAGTGATTCCATACAATAAGCAGTAAACAGTATCTCCTGGCTTAGGCGATGACCTCAGACATGTGTGGACAGTCAATCGCGGAGGGAGGGTTTACTAACAGATGGGTTATTCATAAAAGGAAAGGAGGTGCTGGTCAGGCGCGGCCGTGACTCCCAAGGACAGGGTTTTGTAGAAGAAGAAGGTTTATGACTTGCCCGTGTGAGGGAGAGGGGAGGGGGAACCAGGGTGGACATAGGGACAGAGTCGCACAGAGAGAGAGAGAGATCTTATGACTTATGTGTGAGAGAGCGGGGGCAGTCAGGTGCAGCTGGGGAGGGCTATGTCAGCTAAGGCAAAGGATGCCTCTTCAGGAGGGAATGGGGGGGTTTGCGTGGGTCAAGCAGGAGGGTTGCCTTTCAGGGCAGGGTCGCGCAGAGGGAGAGGGTTTCATAATCCATGCATGTGAGAGGGTGAGGGGGGTTCATGTACGCGCAGAAGGGAAGCCGGTGTTTCTAATGAGCAGGAAAAAAGGCCAGGGTGCCTAAAATGACTGTCATGTACATATGGGTACGGGCTCTTACTGGCAGAGTGATGCGGTCAATATTTTACGGTATTCATGGTGCTTGCAGGGACAGGAGCGGGAAAGAGGGGAAATGAACGCTGTTTATGTACATCAATTTCTCTAATTTCAACAGTCGCCCCTTTTTACATGACAGAGTTCATTTTTTGTAATTGATGGGGGTACAAATAAACAGGCGTGGTTGAAGAATTAGCATTTGTCAATACTAACATTTGGCATATAATCATGGACAGTTGATGTGATGGGCAGAAGGCAGCACATGGGAAATTGCATTTGTCGAGTTCCTAACATTCAAAAGCACTACATAGCATAAATGTATCTGACTTAAAAAAAAATGCGACCAATGACCATTTCGACCAAGTAGTTGAGGGCGGAATTCAGTTCAATACACAGGATCTCTTCGCCACAGTGTCTTTTTAGCAGTGAGCCATCACTGGTAGGCTCTAGTCCGTATCCTCTCGTCGGCGCTGTTGAGCACCGGCGGTGGAGCTATAGGTCCAGCTCGTATTCAACCTTTCGCGTTGCAAGGTGCGGTCTGTCCTCTGCTGTTAGACCACAGTCCTGTTCCCTAACCAATCTTTTTAGTGGTGCCTTATGCTCGGCACCTATATTTCCGTGGCAACACCCTGTTTCCACTTGAATGCCGTTCCTTTTGGCGTGAAGTCACATGGAAAAGAGGGTGGGTGTGGTTCAAATAGTCGATAGGAGAGAGAGCGGAGTTGGGTCAGAGTTCCTGGGACACACAAAAGGGACCAGGGGAGCAAAGGATAACAAGCAGGCAGGCCCATCAATCGGGCCCAAAGAAGGGGGACGGAGACTCCAGGCACACGTGGGTTAGCAGACGGAGGGCTTCAGGGCAGCCCGTCATTTTTCATTTTCCACGTTTGAAATTGCTGTCTTGTCCCGTATCTTGTCGCTCTGCAGCTCCACCTTTGGTCGAGGTCGCATGTATCTCAAGATCTGCAGCCAGGCACGTCCGACCCTTCTCCTCCGGTGATCGCAAATCTTTGAATAGGTACAAAACAAGCTTTTAGAGAACTGACAGAAGAAGTCATTTATGCAGGTGAATTCCTCCCTCAATCCTACGCACTTGGGAGATACGCTCATCGGTCACGGTCAGAGGTCTATTACCAAGCAGTGCATATGTCAACATTCCTACTGTGTTCATGCCAAGTGTATTCATCGTCTATTCATGACATAAATGTATAGAAATAATATTCCCATCAACTGCGCATTTCATCAATTTCAACATTTTGGAGCTTCCAGTGTAGACTTGCCTTTCAAACCCGAGCCTTTAACAGTCTAACGTTTCCCTTCAAGGCTGGCTAATCTTTTCAAACAGGGCGGGGGCGCTATCATCGAGAGTCACGTAAAACAGGGTTTTCTCGAGGGACGACAGTTACTCATGGTCATCATGTTTATATCCGGGACAGCAGCTGGGGTCTATCAAATGGGGCGGGGATGCTTCGGGCGCTCGCGCTTGGGTGCAAAAAAAGGGGGGGGGGGGTAATCTGGGCATTGGGGGTCAATCTGGACGTTGGCGTTCGTCTCTGATGAACAGAAAAATAAGGTGCCATTGACATACAGTTCCCCTATAAAGGCCAGATTGGGGGACCTTAGTCGTCTTACCTGTCCTTTCCTTCTCAGCCAATTCGAGTTCATTCATTTTGCAGAAAGGAGAGGTAGTAATATGGCGAGATACAATCACTTTAGTTTTCGGTCAATTTCGCTGAACGCCTTCACGTTCAATAAGTATCCAATCAGACTGGTGCCAGCGAGGCACGATTTTACCATAAAAAGGAAGAGGAAATAGGGAGACTCTCATAGAGAGTGAGAGTCGTCCGCAATCTAAACGAGCCATTTGGTACACGTATGACATGTAGAGAGAGAGAGAGAGACAGAGTGAGGGAGAGAGATAGAGAAAGGGAGAGACTTGTACAAAAATAGGTCATTTAGTGCGTTCACAACACAGAACAGTAGGGGGTCAGGTAACGGAGAGACGCAAACAAAGAAAGAACATAAACCCCTACAGTACACACACACACAAACTCAGACGAAGGAACACAGTACCTGTATTACATATATAAGACATTTACAACAAAACAGAAAACAATAGTTGGCCAACAAGATCTATATTTTTTATATCCTACTTATCTTTTACTATCCTATTTACCTACGTGCTTAGCTCTTTCTACCTTTCCCTCCTTTTCCCTCCTTTTCCCTCTCGCTTGTTATCTCTTCGAGCGTTCTCAATTGCCAATACTTACACCTCGGTTAGTCGATCAGAAATGAACCTGGTCGCGCTATTTACCCATGGTTGGATTTTAAACCATTTTCCAGTTTCTTCCTTTGGTGGGAAGTTCTTCAGGCTGAGGCAACGGCAAGTATTGATCGGGAGAACAGTCGGACAGCTGGGCTAGATCTATAAGAGTGTGAGAAGGGGGCAGTACATTTTGAACATCAGCAACATTTCTAACTTCCCAGACGGGTGCAGTCTTGGTAACCCTTACCCGTGCACTTTTCTTTTGTCCTTTCCCTACCTAGTCAAACGTCTAGTTACATTCTCTAACGTGTTATTTCGAGTCAATTTTCGTCATACAGTACCCGTCAAGTCTCTATGTCAGTCCATCCTCCCAGTCGCTATGTTCTAAGGAGGAACAGTCATGTTTAAGTCTACGTCTTTTAAAAACTTATCGTCATAAGGACTATGCTCATATTCCCTCCTTCCCTTTTTCGTCGGTGCTTCGATCATCGTTCTCCCATACTTCAGCCGATGTTCCAACGCGACCTGCAGAAGGGAGGAGAAAGAAGGGGGTGGGGGGGCAGCATTCAAACCACATCAGCATGCAGTAATCCGAAAATGCTTTTACCTACCACATACTTGACCTATCTCCACATAGTGCATTTCTTTACCATCTCGGCGTTTAAGCCCAGAGGGACCAGTAATGTCAGATAGATAATCATTGACGATCTGCGTATCTACACGAGTTACTTGGTCGCGACCCCTTTTTGGTTGTGTGCAAGGGTGGCGGTCAGGTGGTATTTCTGTGGTGTCGTTTTAAAGCGTCTAAAACACCTTTCCGGCTGCCTGCGACACATAATGTAGCTGCTAAATATCGGGTCCTTTTTAACCTTCAGCCTTCATCATACTTTCTCGTTGCTCACAGTAGTAATACATTCAAAACTCATTAATGCAACCGCTACAACTATGCTTTCTTTTTCAAAATACTTTTAATAGAAAGTGCTGGTGTATAAATACAGGCCTACAACCCAGTGGACCGGCCACGGAGCAGGTTGGAACTGTACATAAGAAGAACGAAGTTGGTGGCAGTTCATTGCATAAAGTGCGGCAGTGCAATAAAATCGTATCGAACTTTCCTACAGAGCAAGCATGATGCATATCAGGAATTCAGTTTTTCAATTAATTCATTAATTCATTATCCAAATGCTCATTCAGTGCCTAAATTATACCAATTCATTGTTCCCAATCATAATTAGTACCCACCCTAAATCAGTTCATTGTCCAAACACATGATCAATATCTGTATTGCTTTCTTCTCTAAGCACATAATCACTATCCATCTTATCGACTTTCATTGTCCAAAAATGCATACATATCTCAGAGCATCAATATTCGAGCAATCCGGGTGAACAGAGAGTTCGAAAGTTTCGTTTTGTGTATCGGCGCCATTTTGGGCGAGGTCAGGCAGGTTCCAGTATAGTCAGAATGTCTCCAATGACTCATGGTTGGAACCAGAACCTTCCGTTGGCAGTTCAAAAAGTTTTTCGCAATGTGGTAACAGTCTAACAATTTGGACCATCAGTCAAAGAGTGGGGAGGGCGGCAACAATTTTCCTACCGGGTCATTCTGGTGTTCCACCGGAACTGAACAAGTCTGTACCTTGGCTGTGTTTTTAGCCATTTCCAAACTGAGGCTGGCGCCGGCAGGAGTGCGTCGATGTCGCGGGTCCCAGTGAGGGGGACGGGGGCGCCCATGCAGAGGGGTCGGGGGGCCCCCCGGCTCTCATAGAATCTTCAAAGTTGAGGAGAGAAGGCATGGGGCGTGTGCCCGTCCCGGGCAAAAGACCGCTTTTCGATGTGGACCCTCTTTAAGCAAGAGCGTTGGGGTGTCGCTGGAAGCCTCCACCTGGAGGGAGGTGGGGGAGGCTCGTTCGCGCCACCTCCCCCTTCCAGCGACCCCGCGCCGATCCTCGGCTCCGCCGCTTCGATATTGGCCGTGCCGGCTATTGAATATGGGGGGGGGGGGTCGGTGGCTGAGGCAAGACAGCCCCCCCCCCCCCTTTTTGACATGTGGCGGGACTACCTGAAACTCTCCAGGGGTTGACATGTGGCGGGACTACTTGCGATTGTCCAGGTGTCGACATGTGGCGGGACTACCTGCAATTGTCCAGGCGTCGACATGTGGCGGGACTACCTGTAAGCGCCGCCGTCCTCGTCTTGGCTTCGGCCTTCTTTGCGGGCCGGATCAGGCGAGAGAGAGAGAGAGGGGGGGGTGGTCGGTGGCTGAGGCAAGACAGCCCCCCCCCCCCCGTGGCCTGCAGGGCAGCAGGAGAGGAGAGAAGGAGAGGCCATCACGGTTTTCTGGGCCGTCCGCCCCACAGCCTCCCCTTTCGACTGCGGCCAGGCGAGCCCCGCATGCCTCGAGGCCTCGCCTTCCGGATGGGCGTAACCGCGGACATGTTGCACTTCGGGAGTTTCCGGAATGGGGGTAGGTACCTATTGATTTGTATCTATTTCATGTGACCGTTATTTGGGCGTGGTGGGCAATGAGGCAGACATGTTTGGAGCAGGAGTAGGCAGCGGAACCTAGCTACCTCGTGGCTGTCTTGCTGTCAAATCCTTCCGCCATTTTATATTTCTTATTACGAACTGTTTCTAATGTTTCTTATTTTTAGTGAAGTCAAAAGCTCATCAGGGGGTTACTGACTTAGCCTGATTTCTTTTTATTTTTTTGTATTCTTCTTTTCCTTAGCGTGTTTCGAGCTAAAGTTTCTTTGTTAATAGGGTACGGTGATCACTTCATATTTTTATGTGTCCTTTTCATTAGGGGTACTCCTGGACGGACCAGACGAGTTACCTCCAATAAATGGTCCGGGGTGGAACGAGATTATCGATCAAAAGGGGAACATATATTCCTTCATTAGGGTATCATCCTGGACAGACCAAACAATGTACTTCCACTTACTAGGGTAGCCTCCTGGACGGACCAGATGGTCTACTTCCACTAAATGGCCCATGAGTGGGGAGCATATGTCCTCCATAAGGGTAGCCTCCTGGACGGACCATGCGAGCTACCCCCCAAATAAACAATCAGTGGGGAGTGGGTAGGACTGACGAATTCACAAAGGGGCATAACCTACCCTTTACTACTTGCAAAGACTAGACAGAATATTTCTATTCCACGTTGTTTGCAAATAGAAAATACCTCAAACGAAACAATTCTTGGAACAACAATGTCCAGGCAACCAATCAATCAGTGGGGAGAAAAACAGGCATGACGGATTACAACGGGGACAAACGTCTGCATTACCTGCCCTTCGCTATCCATAAAGGAAGACAGAATATTTCTATTCGTCTCTGTTTGTAGACAGGGAAGATCTCAAAGAGCAACAATCGATTATTAATCGATTCCAAACAATCAGTGGGGAGAAAAGTAGGCATGACGGATTACAACGGGGACAAAAGTCTGCATTACCTACCCTTCTCTATCTGCAAAGAGGGGCGAACGTTCCTATTCACCGCCGTTTGTAAACAGAGAATGTCTCGTTCTCAAGAAGAGAACCAATATTTCAAGTAGCATCCAAAGCTAAATGAACCAATAACAACAATATCAGTATACAAATACCGATTCCAATACAATCAATCAATCAATCAGGTGGATAGAACCACCCTACCAATCAGGCGTAAAAACACCCTACTTAATCTTACCCGGACCGGACCATGCGGATAGTTCTTCGTCTTCCCCTTCCAGCGCCCGATCGTTCTCTTACTCTACGCAGCATTCCTGTGGGCTTCTAGTCAGGACAGTAGGTCACTCGAGAGAGGTCCGTTCAGAATCGGTGAAGTTCATTCAATCGGCAGCCGGACGAGGGCCCTCTCAAGGCAGGTATACTCCGATCATTTAGATATTCACCTCATCGTCTGGATCTCTCTTACTGGACCTCGTGTCACTGATGGACCCCGCGTTGGGACGCCAATTGTGGAAAGTGAGTCCATACTAGTATCGATGCCCGGATGGCTGGCGCAAGTCGCCTCTTAGTTCCCATTCTGAATAGTTACCAAAATAAAGAGACGGGCGCTGGAAGCAGGAGTCACAAGAACAGGATTTATTTCTCATGAGGAGAGCCTGTCATTTCGGACACGAAACAGTGTCTTTCGGGAGGTGCTCTAACAAGTGAGCTGCAACGTCGTCTTTTATACTTTACAGAACACTTAGCATTACAATCATGACATTGTGAAACACGGAAAGGACATCCTCATGATCCTCGTGTCAATCCTACCCCACATATGTTCACAATAGGGACCCTTGACCTGCTGATAAGAGGGGAGGGTAATCACGCAGCTGAGTGTTCCGCCAACTTTTAGGATGTGTGCGCCTGATCATAGCCCAGGGGGTGGGGTGCCCAGGATCAATAGTGGGTCCTTTGAAGAGGAGTGATTCCATACAATAAGCAGTAAACAGTATCTCCTGGCTTAGGCGATGACCTCAGACATGTGTGGACAGTCAATCGCGGAGGGAGGGTTTACTAACAGATGGGTTATTCATAAAAGGAAAGGAGGTGCTGGTCAGGCGCGGCCGTGACTCCCAAGGACAGGGTTTTGTAGAAGAAGAAGGTTTATGACTTGCCCGTGTGAGGGAGAGGGGAGGGGGAACCAGGGTGGACATAGGGACAGAGTCGCACAGAGAGAGAGAGAGAGATCTTATGACTTATGTGTGAGAGAGCGGGGGCAGTCAGGTGCAGCTGGGGAGGGCTATGTCAGCTAAGGCAAAGGATGCCTCTTCAGGAGGGAATGGGGGGGTTTGCGTGGGTCAAGCAGGAGGGTTGCCTTTCAGGGCAGGGTCGCGCAGAGGGAGAGGGTTTCATAATCCATGCATGTGAGAGGGGGAGGGGGGTTCAGATACGCGCAGAAGGGAAGCCGGTGTTTCTAATGAGCAGGAAAAAAGGCCAGGGTGCCTAAAATGACTGTCATGTGCATATGGGTACGGGCTCTTACTGGCAGAGTGATGCGGTCAATATTTTACGGTATTCATGGTGCTTGCAGGGAGAGGAGCGGGAAAGAGGGGAAATGAACGCTGTTTATGTACATCAATTTCTCTAATTTCAACAGTCTCCTCAATAGCAACGTGTCCGAGCGCACGGCCTGTGCGGATGAGAAAACAAGAGCAACCCTAATACCAGAGGGGGGTGGAGACAACAGGGTGCAGGCTTCAGAGATCCCGTTAGACCGAGAGAACTTTACCGGCAAGCTTAGTCTGGAGACTGATACCGGACAGGTGAGAGGGCCCTGGGCAGTGGGTCTGGCAGGGGGGGTCGCAGACTGCAGCGCAGGTAGATACCGTATTCTTTTCTTTGTTGTGATCTCCGTCCTCTCAATGTACTCTCAATAGTGGCGTACAAATTGATCTGACTCCGTCATAAACCTCTTTCTCACTATCTTCAATCGTCTTTGTTGTACCCACCCACGCAACATTGAGGACTGTGTGTTGAGGAGGGGTAAGGGGGAGGATACACAACCTTCCTGGAAAGAGGATCAGTAGTTTCAGCAAGAGTGTAGTTCCCCTCCATGTGCCTTTTACACAGGGAGCTCACTAAGAGCAGGCGTACTACCACAAGAGGAACCCAACATTGCGCTAGCCTTGGCCTTTGCAGCAATTATTTGGTCCCTCGACGATGTTGCTAGCACTACCCTCCCAGTTTACCCCCTCCGTCTCGTGCGAAGGGAGCGTAAGCACGTGCCCCCAGCGCGTGCCGCGCCTGCTGAGGCGTCATCCCAGAACAGCAGCGCGGGACCAGCAACTCTAGCGGCGAGAGCGGTGCGCGCGAGAACCCCCAGGGCGCACCTGTCTGATGGGGGGAGGGGGTGCTGCTGCTGCTGTCACCGAGGGAGCGCTGGCTGCTAGGATGGCTCCCCAGGAGCGCTGTCCTGCAAGGGGGAGAGTTTGTGGGGGGGGCAGTGTCCTGAAAGTCGGAGAGTGAGCGTCGGTGTCAGCAATGCCCTGCAAGAGGGAGACTGAGCGGTCAGAGGGGAGGGAGGGCTGCGTCATCAGTGGAATGCTGCAACACTCATGAAAGTGCCCTGTCAGTGGAGAGGGCAGTGGGAGAATGCCTGGTCAGTGAGGGAATGGTATGCCACTGGGGAGGGAGTGTGCTACAAGTGTGATAATGGCCATCAGTGTCCTGCAGCGGGGAGACTGACTTGTCAGTGGGGAGGACAGACAGCTACAAGTAGGAGAATGCCCCTCAGTGTCAGCAGGGGGGGAGAATGCCATGCCAGTGGGGAGGGCAGTGTGCTACAAGTTGGAGAATGCCCTCAGTGTCAGCAGTGCCCTGCAAGTGGGAGAATGCCATGCCAGTGGGAGGGCAGTGTGCTATAAGTGGGAGAATGCCCCTCAGTGTCAGCAGTGCCCTGCAGGGGGGAGATTACCTTGGCAGTGGAGGGAGCAGTGTCATCTGTGGAATGCTCCGACAGTGTTGAATGTGCCCGACAGTGGAGAGGGCAAGAGGGGGAATGCTTGATCAGAGACGGAATGCCATGCCAGTGGGAGGGCAATGTCTTGCAAATCAAAAAGCAAGGCACGATGAATAGCCCTTTGTCATGTTATTATAACATTGCACCTTAACAAAAAAAGATTTCAGAAGGCTGTGTGTGTGGCTCTGTGTGTGTGTGGCTCTGTGTGTGGCTCTGTCTGTGTGTGTGTGTGGCTCTGTCTGTGTGTGTGTGTGTGGCTCTATGTGTGCGTGTGGCTCTATATGCGTGTGGCTCTATATGCGTGTGGCTCTATATGCGTGTGGCTCTATGTGTGTGTGTGGCTCTGTGTGTGTGTGGCTCTGTGTGTGTGTGGCTCTGTGTGTGTGTGGCTCTGTGTGTGTGTGGCTGTGTGTGTGTGGCTCTGTTTGTGTGGCTGTGTGTGTGTGTGGCTCTGTTTGTGTGTGTGTGTGGCTCTGTTTGTGTGTGTGTGTGTGGCTCTGTTTGTGTGTGTGTGGCTCTGTGTGTGTGTGTGGCTCTGTGTGTGTGGGTGCAAATGTAATAGGTCTCGCTTTTGCGAGAGATTAAGCTATTGGCATTGTAAATGACAATGCCATTTATTGATCTGTTTTCAAGACCAACATATAAATAAAAATGTTGTCATTTACAATGCCAATAGCTCTAACTTTTCCAAAAGCGAGACCGTTGCATTGTAAATGCTTGTTTTTTAGGTTGTCCAGTTTGAGTTTGTCCCTCCCGTGGACCATCCCTTGTTTACTGCACCCTTCTAAATACTCGATTTCTGCAAACAGGCCTTCAAATCTTGTTCTCATCTTGTCATATGTGCTGTGCGTTCAAAGACAGAAGTCAAATGTCAGGCTCTTTCTGAGGAGGGAACTTGGTGTTTACTTTTCTTTCTCGGACTTCAGAGTGATAAGATTTATGTGACAATCATGCTGGCCACTGGGGGTGTGCTGGAGGAAGTCTGGAGGATGTTAATTTTTTTTCCTAGCACATTAAAAAATTGTAATGTCTGTAAATGACCTGTGCAGATATTTCAGAATATATTAGAATTAGGATAGCCCAAATGAAGCACATTTTTGGGTAATTCTGAAGTGTGGTGGAAAACAATATTTTAATACAGTCAAAACAAATCAATACACTAGGTGATGACATTTCCACACATTATCGTTTGTGCACTGTATACCGTTATCAGTGAAACTGTACATTTGTGCAGATCATGGTCGTTTCAACTGCAGATGTGTAGTCTGTAAACGCAGTGCACTACCATACCATGCATTCTTCACTTAACGCCATTCCATTCCACGGCACTGCACTCTCCTCCACATATCTTCACTCTAAGCCTCTCTACTCTACTCTGCAGCACTCTACTCGACACCAATGCATTCTATGCCATTCTACTCTGCACCACTGCACTCTTCACTGCTGCACTTTACACCACTCTAAACCACTCTACGCTGGCACCACTCTACTCTGGCACCACCCCACTCTGCAAGACTCCACTCTATGCCATGCACTCAACACCAATGCATTCTGCTCTGTAACATTCCACTCTATGCTAGGGCACTCTACGCCAATCCTCTCTTATCTACTTTGCACCACTCTACTCTACACCACTGCACTTAGCTTCTTACTCTACCCTGCACAATTCTACTCTATAGCACTCCACTCTATTCCATTTCACTCTACTCTGAAACAATAATTTCACTGTACTCTGTAGCAATCTACTCTACCCCACCCCACTCTATGCTATTGCACTACAGCACTGCAATCTACGCTGAACGACTCCATGCCACTGTACTCTGCTCCTCTCTACATTACACCACTGCACTCTATGCCACTCTGCTCTAACTACTGGACTCTACACCAATCTACTCTGCAATACTCTACGCTACTCTTTTCTACTGTGCACCACAGTACTCCCCTGATATCTATGCCACTGCACTCTACGCCACACTACTATAGACCAATCAACTCTGACACTACTCCGCAAAGCTGCGCTCTCCACCACTAAACTCTACGTCACTCTGCTCAACTGCATACTATGTAAAAGTACTCTGCACCACTGCACACTAACCTGCACCACTCTACTCCACTGCACTCTGTGCCGATGTAGTGTATGCCACTAAACTCTACACCACTCTACTCTGCATCACTCCACTTTGCGTCGCTGCACTCTACGTCATTCCACTCTGCAGCATTCTACTCTGACCGTCAACCTTAGCACACCCTAATCTGCTCTGTATCCCTGCACTCTATGCCACTCCACTCGACCATGCATCAGTTGTTCTTTTTTCACTCCACTCTACCCTGCACCACTCTACTCGCCCCTGCACCACTACACCTAATTCTATATTACTGTGCAACACTGCTCTCTCCACCACTCTAATCTGTAGCACTGCACTGTATGCCACTGCACTCTGCACTACTCTAATCTTCGCCTCTCTATTACACTCTACGCCAATGTACTGTATGCCACTACACTCTATGCCACTCTACTCTGCATCACTCTACTTTATGCATTCTACCCTGCACCTCTCCATTCTATGCCTTTTCACTCTACACTGCACCACTCCTTCACTGCACTCTCCACCACTAAACTCCATACAGCTCTACTCTGCACTCTATTCTAGTCTATGCCAATCTACTGCTCTCTAAGCCAATACTCTGCACACCACTACACTCTATGCCACTCTACTCTGCTACTGCACTCTACCCTGCACCATTCCACTCAGCGCCACTGCAATTTACCAAGCACCAATCCAATCTACCCTGCTCCGCTCCACTCTTTACTCAAAACGAATGCACTCTACACCTCTCTATGCCACTCTGCACCACTGTACTCTACACCACTGCTCTATCCCACTACACTCTACACCACTCTATGCCCCTCTATGCAAATGCACTCTTCACCCCTCTACCTACATCACTGCACTCTATGCCACTCTACTCTGCCGAACTCCACTCTGACACTGCACTCTTCAGCACTCTGCTGTACACCATTGCACTCTACACCTCTGCAGTCTACGCTGCACCACTCCACTCTATGCCATTGCACTCTACACAACTGTACTCAAAACTAATGCACTCTGCATCAATGTACACTACGCCATTATACTCGACAACACTCTAAGCCACTGCAAATTACTTTGTAACCCTTTGTCACTCTATTCTACTGGGCACCATTGTACTCTGTGCCACTTCTCCTCACTACTCTATGCCACTGTACTCTACGCCAAACCACTGCACTCTACGACACTCTATTCTGCACCACTCAACTCTACGCCACTACATCAATGCACTCTATGCCTCTACATTCTACGCCACTCTAGTCTGCAACACTTCACTCTACGCCACTCTAATCTACTGTGCACCACTGCACTCTACCCCACTGAACTCTATGCCACTCTACACCTCTGCTCTATCCTGTACCACTCCATTTCACTCTTTTCTGAAACAATCTACTCTATGCCACTGCACTTTAGGCCACTCCACTCTACAACACTGCAATTTATGCTGCGCCATTCCTCTTTGTGCCACTCTACTCTCAACCACTCTACTCTGCTCCCCACACTCTACTCTAAACCACTGAACTCTTAGTCACTACAAACTGCTCTGCTCCACCCTACGACACCACAATACTCCACTCTGACACTGTATTCCATTAAATCTACTACTGTCTGCGACACTCTACTTTGCGACTCTATACACAACTCTCTCTATTCCACTGCATGCCACTTTTTTCCACTGTATTCCATGACAATCTACTCCACTCCACAACACTTTATGCCATTTCACGACACATTATGCCAGTCTACTACACTCTATGCCACTCAACTCTACAACACTCTATGCCACTCCACTATACGACACACTTCTCCATGTCACTCTACAACACTCTACTCTGCTATTCCATTGTACTCCACTACTCAACTCTGACACCTACTCTGCTCTATGACACTGCTCCAATCTGCGCAGCTCCTTCTATGCAACTCGACATTACTTTACGCAAATCAACTATGACATGATGCCAGTCTGCGCCACTCTTTGACACTCTACTCCTTCCACAGCACTCAATGCGACTCCACTCTAAGTCACACAACTCTACAACACTTTATGCCACGCCACTCTACAACATGCCACACCACTCTCCTTTACACCACTAACTTTTAGCCATGCTGAACAGCAGCTATGCTTGTGTACAACATGGCTAAAACACTTTGGCAAAGCCAGTAGCTCTTTCATAGGTGAGAACTATTGGCTTTGCCAATGCTTGTTGAATATGAATTTCTGTGGGGATCAGTGACTATGAAGGAAACATCAGGTTTGAAGATTTTGAGTGTCATTGGAGCACATGCTTTTTTCCATTGCAGAGGAAGAGGAGAGCGGGGTGGTGGCCAGGGGGACACCCTGTATCCTGTTGGATATTCTGACAAACAGGTTCCAGACACCAGTGTGCAGGAAACTGACCGGAACCTGGTGGAAAAGGTAAGACTTCAAGTTGATTAGTTGACTTCAGTGATGTGGTGTTCTAGATGGAAAAACTCTGGTATTGGATACAGGCTGGGGGGTATACTCCACTAAATCACCTCACCAGTATTACCCCACTATTATAAGGACTCCATTATATTGTCATCTTCCTTGCATCGAATGCCGCAATATAGTTTATTTTTACATCACCAAGTTAGTGTAGGTAAGCATTTATAAGAAGGGATTAATAACAGCAATAAATAAAAATAATGAAACAAGTTTTTTTAATATAGTCACTGAAAAAAACCAGTTACAGGGACATTATAGTTAGGCTGAGATTTCACTCTTACAAAACCAGTGACATTCAACAGTTATAGTTATTTCAGCAAACTATAACTTATACCCTCACTGTGCACTGCTTATGACCTCACACATTACATCACTTATGTCATGGTCAGTGACATCACTGATGATATCCTCCACAGAACAACTCACACTCTCACTCTCCTACACAACCTCCCATACACGCACACTCACATACCCATTCACAGACCCATAGAAGTACTTGCACAACCATTCACTCATCCATAGAGCCACTCATACACACACCCACTCACTCACCCACCCATACAGCTACTCGTACAACCAGTCACTCACCTATACAGCCACACATTTACCCATACAGCTAATTGCATGCCCACTTATTCAATTATACAGCCATTCTCTCAGCCACTCACTCACCCATACATCCTCTCAACACAGCCACTCACTCACCCACCCATACAACCACTCACACAACCATTTACTTATCCATTCACACATCCATAAAAGCACTGCAACATCTGCTCACTCATCCAAACAGCTGTTCACACAGAACCTCACTCTCCAATACTGCCATTGACACACAAACTCACTTAACCAAACACCCACTCAAACAGCTGCTCACTCACCCATACAGCCACTTACACTCCCAGTCACTCACTCATATAGCCACCCAGACACCCACCCACTCACCATTAGTCACTCGCACACCCACTCATACAGACTCCCACTCACCCAACTATACAAGCACTCAACGTGTACATACTCCTCCATCCAGCCAATCACATACACTTATTCTCCAATACAGCCAATCACAAAACCAGTCAATTAACCAAACACCCACTCACTCAGTCACTCACCCATACAGCCACGTATGTACCCACTCACCCAGCCACTTAGTCACCCATACAGCCACTCACATACTTATACAGCCACTCATCCGTACAGCCACTCACTCACCAATACACTTGCACCTGCTCACTCACAAAGCCAGTCCCACACCCACTCATTTACACATACATACAGCCACACACATCCACTCACTCAACAATGCAGCCAGTCACACCACCAATCCCATACAGATACACACACACACGTACACGTGTATTGTCTCAAAAAGCCAATCGGACACATATGCAGCCACTCGGACACTTACACATTGATACACACAGTCACACAGCCACTCACATAATATATGTTAAAATAGTATCACATAATAGTGCACGAGTATAGTAATTTAACTATTGTAGTACCTTAGTGTATATGTTTAACACTCAAAAACTTTTTAAAAACACTCAGAATCACTGGATGATGGCATCAGTGATGTCATTTGAGATGTCACGAGTGATGTCACTGACCATGTCATGAGTGATGTAATATGTGAGGTCGTAAGCAGCGCATTTCGGGGGCCTAAGTTATAGGTAGCTTAGGTAACTATAACCGCTGAATTTTACTGGTTTTGTATGAGTGAAATCTGAGCCTAACTATAACGTCCCTGTAACCTTTGGTTTTTTAAGTGAATTTCTACATTTTTTTTTAACATTAAATAAGATGCCCATTGCAATGCACAGTGGGGCGTGGGGTTGAACACAGGGCATGGCCTGGCATTGTGCTGCCCCCACACAAGCTAGCTGTCCCGTCCCCTCTTCCTTGCCATCCATTGTCCAAGTCCATGACTCTGCTCCCTCATTACAGCCGTGTGTGGCTGTTGTTGTGCCACTGTCCTTCCCGCCTGCCCTAAACAGTTCGCTTGCTGCCCCATCCACTTCCTCCCTACCCTCTGTTGTCCGAGTCCATGCACCACCCACTCCCTCTTGCCTTGCGTTGTCTGATGTGCTACCTCTGCCCTCCGTTTAGTTTGATGTCCCTGCCCACTCCTCCTGCCCAATTCTATTGCCTGTACTGCATGTTTGGTCTGTTGCTCCTGTCTCACTTTCTCCTGTACTCCATGGTCAGTTGTGTTGCCACTGCCCCTCTCGCCTGCCCAGCGTGGTCAACTTGCACCCTTCTCCATGAGAGGGTACTATTACCATAGAAATTATGGCCACATCTAAGAACATCATCACTGAAATTAAAGAAGGGGTCCGAACCTTCAACAAACCAACTGAAATCCTCGATGTCTTTAGGAGATTCTATCAAGACTTATACAAGGAAAAGTCGGGATCTGACGACCTGAGTATAAATTTGCCGGAAATGAGTATCAAACTCACCTCCAATGAGAGGGAAGTCTTGGAACAGGGTATTACTATGGATGAACTATCTGAGGCATTACAAGATTTAGCAGCTGGCAAGGCAGCAGGGCCCGATGCCATACCTTTGGAGGTTTATAAATGCTTGAAGGAAGAAACGTCACCTCTTCTTTTGGATCTATTTAACGGGGTCATGAATACCGGAGTTATTCCGGAATCTTGGACTAAAACCAATATTGTGGTATTCCACAAAAAAGGCAAACCTAAGGAAAGCCCCGGCTCTTATAGGCCAATATCGTTAATAAATAGCGATAATAAATTATATGCAAAAATCATGTCGACGCGGTTGGGGAGGATCATTGGGACTTTGGTTTCTCCCTGGCAGCATGGTTTTGTCCCGGGCAGAGGTACGACTGACCATATAAGAAGAGCCATTACACTGTTTGACATCCATGCTGCCGGGGGGGGGGGTCGCAATGATCCTCCTCGATGCTGAAAAAGCTTTTGACCGCGTTAGGTGGAGCTTTCTGTGGAGAGTGATGGAAGGAAGAGGTTTTGGTCCCAGATTCCGGCAGGCAATCCAGGCTATGTATCTCAATCCTACTGCGAGTATCCAGCTTATGGGTGAGAGTTCTGGGCAGATTCATATATCGAGGGGCACGAGACAAGGGTGTCCGTGCTCACCCATTCTTTTCGCCCTATATATAGACCCCTTAATAACTCTCATAATGAATAGCATTAGTATCAAGCCAGTTGTTACTAATGGATTCCATACTAAGGTCCTCGCATATGCGGATGACATAGCCATAACCACCACGGATCCCGACAGCGCCATGAGGGGAATAGTCAGTATCACTATTGACTTTGGGAGGCTATCTGGATACCGTTTAAATGTGGCCAAGACGCAGGTACTATGCTCTAGAAATATTGTTAAACAGGACGACGGATACGTAGATTCAGTAGTGTATTTAGGTATAATAATCAATGCCCAGCCAAGGGATATTATTAAAGATAACTTTGTACCGCTACTGAAAACGATGGAACAGGATCTAAAAAGAATAGATACACTCCACTTATCAATCATAGGCAGGGCCACTGTTATTAAAATGACGATGTTCCCGAATATTTTATATAAATTTAGGTCTATTCCCTTTAAAATAGATGATACATTGAGTAAGGAAATGGAAGCTATTTTCATGAACTTCGTCTGGCAATACGGCAAGGTGAGGAGATCAAGCAAATTCATGTCTCTTCCCCAGGAAAGGGGTGGGCTGGGAATACCAAACCTTAGGTTTTATAATTGGTCTTGTCTTCTCACAGAAATGGCTATACTCTTTTTTTCCAGAGGACTCCATGTACAGCCAGGGAGATATCCCCTCTATTTTCCAGCTGCCCCTTGGGAGTGCAGTATATGGGGTACTGCTGAGGAAAGTCGACAAACGATATTTTAAGGCACCAGGTTATAAAATATTGGAAGACATCTGGGGGCTATGGTCATCTGTACAGAAAAATCAGGGTATTCCAAGGTACAATCAACACACTTTACTCTGGAATTCAGGACTATTCCCGCATTTGAGCAGCGATGGCCCTTGGAGACACTGGGAAAGACAGGGAATCGCTACACTGGGTCAAGTAAACGTAAAGGATGTATGTAGGCCCCTCGAACTTTTGAGGTCACGGTATTCACTACAAGGGTGTCAAGAGTTTAAGTATATACAGCTGGTAAATACAATAAAATCAAAAAGACCCTGTATAAATGTGTCCCAAGGATGCGCATTACTGGATTACATGAAGGGGGGTGGTTGTAGAATCAGGGAAATATACAGGATATTTTTGGAAGGGCTCCCCGATGACATGGTTAAGACAGAGACAGCTTGGGCCTCAAAATTGGGGGATCCAGATATTGACTTGGATAGAGCCATTTTAATGGACAAAAGGTTCCTGCGATCCTCAAACCTAAGAGCGCAGCACTTTAAGACCCTTTTTAATCTATACTACACACCGGTGAAATTATTCGAGTGGGGTAAGAGGGCTGATAACTGCCCTAGGTGTGGGAATGGGCCAGCTGACGTCATGCACATGTTTTGTAGCTGTGAAAAACTAGGGCCCATCAAAAAGGAGATTGAAGCGTTTTTAGAGGGGCTGCTAGATGTCAGAATAGACCTATCCCAAACACTTCTAATAATAGGCTCTGATGCTAAACTGGGTCTAAGTACAGAGATGGAGGCGCTTTTTTTTATATCAGTTGCTGTTTTTAGAATATTAATTGCTGCTGCTTGGAAGGATGTAGAGGCCCCAACCTTCCAAATGTGGATCTGTAGGATGCTAGGGATCCATAACATCGAGTCAGAACTGTATGCATTAAAGGGAGTCAAATCTAGAGAAATGGGGCTACGGATTTGGGCACCAGTGGCTACATGGAGGTCGTTGAGGTGTGGGTCCTCACAATGCTCTTCAGGCTCCTGATGATCACTACTCTCTCAATCTTTGTTCTGTTTTATATAATGTCTTTTAGCTACATCAATTGCTCTTGCCTATATATCATGTATATTTATTTATATATTTATATATATTGTCATGTCTAGTGTATATTGTATTGCTATGAACTTTCAATAAAAAAGAAATAAAAAAAAAGAAATTATGGTTCGAACTCTGAACAACTAAAATGAGGACATCTTTTCTGAGTTCTCAAATAGTGATAAAGCACTGTTAAATAATTTGCCATCTTTGTTCCAGTTGATCACTTAATTATATGTTACACTTAAGGGAAAGGATTTGGCGTTACGGCCAGAGCTGCAGACTTTGCAACTGGAGAACCAGGTTGGATTTGGGCATCAGCTCGACATCCTGTGATAGGCAAATCACTTAATCTCCCAATGCCTAAAACCAAAATGATTGTGTCCTTATGTAATGTAACTGATGCTCTTGTAAAGCACTTCAATTCCTTCAGGTCAAGTCTGTGGTCTATAAAAAGCAAAACAATTGAGTGTTTTGCACACTTCTGTCATTGGGCTATACTTGGGCTACATTTGGGTGACATTTGTACAATATTCGGCTCTTTTTTCTCTTGTGGTTATCTTGGGAGAGTTATTGGTTACAAAGCTCCGTAGTTACCGCAATATCCTCAGTAGAAAATGCTTTCAGTTTTCCACTTGAATTCCACCAAGATGGCATTAAGATGTTCCACACTTTTGGCATAAATTCAGAATGTTAGCGCTCTAGTTGCTCATTAGAACACTGTAGTGAAGCATCACCAGGGAGTTAACTGGCTGCCTGCTGCTGGTGTTGAAAGTGCATGTTTGTCTGCATGTCAAAATGTTTTAATTAAATAGAAGAGGAAGATATTTGAGCCCTCACTTAAAATGTGTCCTAATCTTTTCTACAGCACTAACCATAAATTCTATGACAAACTGAACCCCCTCATTTTGTTCCTTTCTAAATTGAATCAATCTGGTAAAACTTGAAACATTCAATCAACATGGCTGATTCAATCAACATGGCTGATTTAATCAACATGGCTTCAGGTGGCCATACCTTTGTCTTAATTAAGTGTTAGCGCTGTAGTTATTCTTTAGAACAATAGTAGAACAGCTGTTGTTTGAAGTACATGATTTTCTGAGATTTTATACTTCATTTTCATATGACTGAGAAAGACAGAGTGAATGCACAGAAAACATGCTCTCATTTTAGCTTCTGGAGCACCTTCCACAACCTCTATGGGAAAATCGTGAGAAAATAGATTTTTCTCAAACATTATTCATGAAATACCAGCTGAAGGCTTTTTCACATGGCAAAATCACCTTAGAACACACAACAATCCCTGCAATTAGTATGGTACAGTACCTTCAACAAAGGAATTATATTGTTATGTTATGTTATGTTAGGTGAAATTTATAGAGCGCACTAACACCATAAGTTTCCTGGCGCTGAGGGTGCAGGGATTGCAACTAAAATCTGTTATCACACTTTATACGTTCTCCTTTTGTGACTCACAAACCCTGCCATTCACTACAATGCATTTCAATGGGGTGCTATCATGTACATTGGCTCCCATATGGCTGCTTACACTTCCTGGTCAAAGTGCTGGCAGCCAATTGAATCTCACCATGAGATCTGTGCTTAGGCTCCGCTCAGATATACAAATGTAGTTTTCCTTTAATATCTCCAAAACTACGGAACAGACTTACACCAAATAACAAAAGGTGTGATCTCTGGAACAAAATCTACCTCACTGGTGACGACTGGAACGATGTGCTGGATATGGCCTGGTATCGATGGAAGCCGAAGGGTCAGCTGGAGGTCCGACATCCGACCAAATTATATTCCCTAGGGACGAGCCTCGATTGGGTCGATCCCTGGCGTAGGCTGCATGGTACAATGCAGGGATACACCTATTTTCGGCAGTTCACAACTCCTTCTCCCGCCTGGACTATTTATTTGTTCTAAGAGCATTTGATTACAGAGTGGTGGCAGCTGACATTCTCCCACGGGGGCTATCAGATCATTCACCAGTGGCCCTTACTATACGGGCCGGTGGGACCTGTGGGCCCTTCCGGTGGCATCTCTCGACCTGGAATCTCCAAAACGAGGATTACAGGGAACAGTTGGAGGTGGCTATAGACCAATACTTGACGATCAACATAAGCTTGGTTCGGGGGGGCAGCTACCCTATCGGAAGCTATGAAGCCCACCATTCGTGGGGTGGATATATCTTTTTGTGTAGCATCCCATAAATCGCGAAGAGAGGCTCTGGTACGGTTGGAGGCCGCTATCCTTGAGCTGGAGGCGTGTAGTAGGGAGGAGGGAGGAAGACCAGCTCGGCGCCAACTGCTGCTAGCGCAACAGGAATACTCTCATATTCTCCTGGATGAGGCTCATCTGGCGTGGCTGGCTACCCGCAACAGGATTTATCAATGAGGCGATAAAGCTGTTGCATAGGCTATGTCAGGGGTCACTTCGCCCCCAGGCTCTTCCGGGCAGTACGGGGCCGGAGGGGCTACCCTTTGCTGATGCGTTGGCTACTGCTGGGAGCTTTGCTGAGTACTATGCTGCCCTGTACGCCCCTGCGGAATGCCTATCAGCAGAGGTCATTGGTCGTTTCTTTGATGACCTCCCGCCAAAAGTGCTCTCAGATGCAGTATGAGAGCAGTTGGAATGCCCACTCACCGAGGAAGAATTGGGGGCGGCGTTGGGGGACCTGTGTCCCGGCAGGGCCCCGGGCCCAAATGGCTTCTTGAGTGAATTTTTCAAAAAATATTTCCAACAATTGGGGCCCCACTATTGCAGGGTAGTGGAGGAGGCCAGGGACCGGGGGAGACTACCCAAGGATTGGAGACATGCGGAGGTTGTAGTCTTTCACAAGCCCGGCAGATCACCTGAACACCACGCCTCGTATCATCCCATCCCATATATAGCCTCTCTCGTACATCCGGATCAGGCTGGGTTTATGCCCCATCGGGCGACCCACCACGATATTCGACGGGCTCATGCTGCGGGAGCTAAGATTCAGGGATTGGGAGTACGGGCAGCGCTCTAGCTGGCAGATATGGATAGAACCTTTGATTCTTTGAGCTGGGTCTATTTATTCGCTCTTTTGCGACAATTGAATCTTGGACCCCGATTTTTGTCATTTAACCCTGCTGTACACGGACTTAACAGCGTTGGTGCGGGTTGCGGGCTCTGTTTCCTCTACATTTCCCATCGGGCGGGGCACCAGACAGGGCTGTCCACTATCCTCTTATTTATTTGCCTTAGCAATGGAACCCCTCGCTGCTTGGGTGAGGATGGATGCTCAGGTCTCCGGCTTTGAGTGGGTGTATGGACCGTTCGATCGCATAGCTTTGTATGCTGATGATGTGTTATTCTTTCTCACGAACTTCGATAGGACGGGCCCTCGGCTGCTGCGTATAATGCAGATCTTCGGGGAAACCTCTGGATTATATATGAACCCTCGGAAGTCCACCCTGTGGGTCCTGGGAGACTGGGGCATGCTCGGCTCCTGGGCTTCATCAGTGCAGGTGGTCCATGTGGGACTGAAGTATTTGGGGGTCTATCTGTTCGACTCCCCTGTCACGGCATAGGATCATAATCTTGCACCCGTATGGGACTGAGAACGTGCGGATGTTAAGACCTGGTCTCCCATGCCCTTATCTATTTATGGGTTGGTGGAATAAACTGACTCTGGAGACCTCACTTTGGCATAACGGTGGCCTTCCACAATTGGTGTCCGCACAGGGGTTCCGCGACTGGAATAATATTGGGATTTGTACCTTGGGTGACATTATGCGGGGTCCGATTTTAAAATCTTACCAAAACATTCAGAAGGACTTCCAGATGCCGAAAACTCAATTCTTCAAGTACTTACAGTTCAGGCATGCTTTCGCTCCCAGCCTGGAGTGTTTGGGGTCCCTGCCGGAGGTCAGCCCTTTAGAAGCCAAGGTATTTATGGGGGACCTTCATGACCATAAGATCTCTAAAATTTACCAGTCCCTGGTCACACACTGTTACCCCTCACTGCAGCGCTTAAGGGAGGCCTGGGAGGGCGAGGATGGTCAGATGGAAGAGGAAGATTGGCCAGATGCTCTGGCATCTCCGCGAGGGGCCGCCATTGCAACGAGTTTACGGCTCATTCAATTTAGGTACCTCCATAGAGTTTATTATACCAGGGCTAGGCTCTGGAGGGCGGGCTTGGTTGCCTTGCTGTAATCATGAGGATGGGACCCTGTTACATACCATTTGGCACTGTACAGCATTGACAAGGTTTTGAAGAGGGGACCTGACCTGTCTCTCTGAGGTACTGGGGTGGGAGCTCCCCAGTTCGCTGAAGCATGTGATGGAACGGATTGGAGGCAATATCTATAAGCGTAATCTCCTGCTCCTAGGCTTTACCCTGGCGAAAAGGGACATAGCCAGGGCCTGGAAGGCAATGGTTGCTCCCTCGCTTTCCGCATGAAAAATGGTCTAGACTTTTGTATGGGCTTGGGGATCCCGGTGTTTGAGGCCAGGGGATGCCCCCGGAAGCATTACTATATATGGAGGTGCTGGGCTGATTATCGGGGCCTAGAACTTGAGCCGCCCCAGGGAGATCGGAGCGGAGATCCAGGGTGACCCCTGAATTTTCAGTTGTTTATTATTATTTTTTCACTGTGTCGCTTTGATTTGGGATTCATTCATGGTCCTTGAGTAGGATAAGTGTTCCTTGTTGATGAGGTCTTATGTTGTACAATGGTAGCGTTCCAAGAGATGTGTTGCTCTGGAAAAGATGCCAGCGTGTGGGGGTGGAGGGGTTGTTGTTTAAGGGTTTGATTTTATTTGTATTGCCTTCATTTTCTCCTTATTTTAACCCCTTCGCTGCTGCCGCGATTTTACCGCTGTGCGGTAAACAAAAGAACAGGCCGGGGCCGTGACGAACCCCAGCCGTCATCAGCACACGCCCATCGCAGGGCGAGACGGCTGGGGTTCGTCACCAGCATGGGAGGGGTTAATGAAAAATGGTCAAA